>NW_024387305.1:3770359-4970359 GCF_900408965.1 Simochromis diagramma | reverse complement strand
GTAAAACGACATGTAGGTAAGTTGATTAAAATGCTAAATTGCCTCCGGATACTGACTCGGCTTGAGCGGCTGGCTAGCATTAGCCGTTACCATAAGTTGACGTTGATCATTGTCCGAAAATGAATTGCGTGGGTAATTTTCCCACGACGAGATTAGACTGGTGTTAAATTTCTACCTAAAGACGCGCTAGCATCAAAGAAAAGTGACTGTTATGTTTTAGATTTGAGTAAGGAGTCCTTTCGCCGGGCAGTTTGGTAGCTGTGAAGCGCAGTCAGCAGCTAACGTTAGCAGCTGACACATGGATTCACGACTTTCTCAACACCTTCAGTAATCACCGTATAAGCCATCATCAATAACCTGCTGCTAACATTACCTGTTCTTTTACTTCACCCAGAGTTAAAGGAGACTCCAGAGTTAGGCTGTCAAGCCCGTATTATCACATCTTTAGTCATAACAAGAAGGAAAAAATATGAATAAATGCGATTCCAAATGAACGTGGATCTAGTCTGTAGCGGACTTATTTCAAACAAGATAACTAACAAAAATCTAATGTGTCAAACAAATATGTACATCACTCCAGAGCAGCCACGATAACATTGCGCATAGATCAACCACTGTCGCATATGCTATCCCTTAAGTTACCGTATCTACTGTGTTTCAGTTGGAATATAATTGCATGCGAAAGTTGCGTTCATCAAAGTAACTGGGGGAAAGTAATGTTCACAAAGTGGAAATGGATTCGATTTTTACTTTGTGCTTTACACGGCATGCATGCACATGAAGGATTAAGAATTCAAAACATTGCGGATCTCATTGTTGGTCAGTTGCACAGCATTTCTTACATGCTTACATTGGGCACAATATACTCTTAACAGGCTCTTTAAACACAAACCTGTCCCCTTTCCATGTCCTTCTGACAGCTGTAGTTTGGCTGTCCAGCTGGCTGCTGTTCGGGAGAGTGTGCTCATCATTTCCACAGATCCTGCCCATAACATCTCTGATGCTTTTGACCAGAAGTTCTCAAAGGTACCCACTAAGGTTAAGGGCTATGACAACCTCTTTGCAATGGTGAGTATATGTGTACACCTAACAGCTATTAAATGTTACAAGTGTGAGGTGCTGCTTGATGAGATTAAAAATTGAACTCAAATGTTTGCAAATATATTTTTTTCTGAGAAGCATGTTATTAATATTATTAACATTGATGAAGTCTATGAAACAACAATGAGCAAGCATCCACAGTACAAGGATTTTCTTATCCACATTTTCATCTTTGCATCATATTAAAGACTAACGTTTAGACAGAGTTTAAAAAGCACAGAGGGTTTGTTCATTCCGTTTTTGGAAAAAACAAGTTAGTGCATGAGATCACCATCTTTTCAGAGTCATGAGGCTAGCCAGTTCCACATGTGAGTCTCACAAGCACCACTGTGTAACAAACTCAATCACTGGAGGGCATAAAAACATTTGCAATCTATTTGTAGTGTTCTGATCTTAGGATTTGGGCATGTGTATACAGGAGATTGACCCGAGCCTGGGTGTGGCAGAGCTGCCTGATGAGTTCTTCGAGGAGGACAATATGCTCAGCATGGGCAAGAAGATGATGCAGGAAGCGATGAGCGCCTTCCCCGGCATCGATGAGGCTATGAGCTATGCAGAGGTCATGAGGTAGTTTTGTATTTGAGTTTTCTCGCAGCATGTCTGAAGTTTTAAGGACAGTTAGTGAGTGTTATACTTACCACTGTTGTTTGCCTGTATCTCAGATTAGTGAAGGGAATGAACTTCTCAGTGGTGGTCTTTGACACTGCCCCTACTGGTCACACACTGCGACTGCTTAACTTTCCCACCATCGTGGAGCGAGGTCTAGGCCGCCTCATGCAGATCAAGAACCAGATTAGCCCTTTCATCTCTCAGGTGGGTGCTGAGACGAGCAGATCGGTTCAAACCATTTTCATTATTCTGCACATAAAACATGATTTCTGATTAAATATATACACTTTGTTGGCCTTTTTCTTTCTCCAGTGTTTTCTCTTTCTCTCTTCTCTTGTTTTCACTCACACTGTCCATCTCTTTTGCTGTTTCTAGATGTGTAATATGCTTGGTCTGGGTGACATGAACGCAGACCAGCTGGCCTCAAAGCTTGAAGAAACCCTGCCAGTCATTCGCTCAGTTAGTGAGCAGTTCAAAGACCCTGTAAGTCACATTTATATATTCTTATACAACTTTGGGATTTATATAGTAATAGCTTACTATTGATTTGATGATTGAGGGTAGAATTAACTGCCTTTTAACGGGAAGAGCCCTGTCTGGTGGAAATCAGGTTAAGGGAGGGTACTCCTCTCTGATTTTATTATGTATATAAAAATGTGTTTTCTAGTTCTCTTACATTTGGGATCAACTGAAAGCTTTTCAGAGAGCCTTTAGAACAACTCGATAAAAGAAAATTACAGTCGTCTAGCCTAAAAATAATAATGATCCCTGGACATTTTTTTTTTTTTTCCTTCAGCCACTTTCTAATTTTGGCATTATTGTACAGATGAACCAGATGCAACATCATTGTCAGTTAAAGATGTAATTTCTTTAATGGTTGTAGTCTCCACCCACCCACGATGAATAAGCCTTTTCACACTACACTTCAGTCATATACTGTTCTAATGAGGTGCTGTGGTAGCTACATGCACACCCTCTGTAACAAGTCTTATCTGATGACAGAAGAAACTTTAGCTGGTTCGAGTGTCAATAGTGTGTGTGGATACAAGAGTTTTTTTGGAGTGACTCACTGTGCACAGCGGCCTGTTGCACATGCATGTATCCCTCTTATCAAGCCCTCTTTATACTATTTTGTCATTAGGACAAAAGAAGTTTCGACAACAGTTTCACCTTTTTATTATTTTCTTTTAAAGTTGTAACTCCACCCCTGTTGAGCCCTAGTAGCTAGTCTGTTTTACTTGACTGCTTTAGGTTTTGTTATTCCTTTTGATTTTGTTCTTTGATGGGAACTCATCTACCTGTTTAGACAAAATATTTAATGTAAATAACGAATTCAGTATTTGGAGCAAATTTGAGCTTCATGAAGTCATATTAATAGTTTTTTATCTATGTGTGTTGTGACGCACCTTCCTCTCACCCTTCAGGAGCAGACCACCTTCATCTGTGTGTGCATTGCTGAATTTCTGTCACTTTATGAGACAGAACGGCTGATTCAGGAACTGGCCAAGTGCCGCATCGACACTCACAACATCATTGTCAACCAGCTCGTTTTCCCTGATGCAGACAGGCCATGTAAAATGTGTGAAGCCCGCCATAAAATTCAGTCGAAATATTTAGACCAGGTATGAATCAGGAGAAATGGGAAAGTTTATTTACAATATTTACAGTTCAAAGTCACACAACTTTATTGGTGGTTTGTCTTCTGCCCACAGATGGAAGATCTTTACGAGGATTTCCACATAGTCAAGTTACCTCTACTGCCCCATGAAGTTCGAGGTGCCGACAAGGTCAACACGTTCTCTAAGCAACTTCTGGAACCCTACAAACCCCCAAACAAGTGATGTCCTGCCCCCTCGCAGGGCCGCCTCCTCTCCCCCCATTCTACAGACACAGCTCTGCAGTCTGAGTTATCCTCCTCTGAGCTCCATCCCCAGCAAGCCTCAAATCCTGCAGCAACAGCCTCAAGACGATCCATTCAGTCCTCAACACGGTATCTTCACAGCACGGTTACAGCGAGACACCCGCCCGCATTGAAGGGTGCCCCACCCCCCACGACATCACAAGTAAACCCATAGAGAAGCTGCATTATTTTTGGAGATAAGATGGTACATATGCGTGCCGCCTTACTCTCACTTCACCTTCTCTTGTCTTCATATCCACTGTGGCAGTTCCTACTTTAAGCATTTAACTTTTTCTCGACAGAAGAATTGAAAAATCGTCCCCTCCTCCCCCACACCCCGTGCAGTGTCCGGCCTCAGTTGTGAAAACAAAGTGTTTCCAGTGACAGTGCTGTGTGTTTGAGGAGAAAACAGCTTTCAGATGGTTGATGTTTATGACTTGTTTATTCTGTGTGATTCATGGTGACTGTGTGTCTTCTTCCATTTGATTTGCAACTAAAAATTCAAACAAACTCGTGTATCACACTTTTTCCATCCAGATTTCTATATTCAGGTTGTGGTGGTGGCAGGGAAATAAAAAAGAAAACACTAAAAAAAAACCCAGGAAGACAGCCTGTGTGGTCTTTAGTTACAGCCTTGTTATTGCAACCAAAACAAACTGAAACAAAACAAACTTGAGTGTCTTTTACCATTTATCAGATCATTAGATGACAATAATGAGAACATCAGTCAGATTTATTGTTTTCTATCCATAAAGGACACTGTAGTTGCTTTGGTTGGTATGTGGAGGAAGGTTGCAGTTTTATTTGATGTGACTGGTGATGTTTGAGCTGGAAGCTAAAGCTGTTGGGCACTGCTGATCTCCCTGTTCATGTTCCTATACAGCGCTCATAAACTCATCCAGTGTGTTTCTGTCAGACCTGTGTCCATCCTGTTGACTGAGAACTATATGGGAACACCATTGAAAGATATTAGTAGCCTTATTCAGCGCTTTGTTAATTAAAATACATATTGAATGTCACTTGATCAGATGTTAAATGAATGGTGAGGTGAAGGAAATTTAAAGCATCCTTTCCCTTTTGATTGAATATCAGATTCCTGGCTGCCTTGATTGGTGCTTCCCAAGTGAAACATAAATAAATGACAGGATAGTGCACTCTCAGTTAAAAGCTCCATTTCCCCTCTGTCACGGACAGTTTTTGAGTTGGTAAGAATCTGTTTTCTATAGATTTTCCTTAAATTATAATGTCAGTGTTGATTAAAACAAACTTGCCTCAGCTGAAAGTCTTTCATGGTCATTTCTTTTTCATCTGCGTGCCAGTTGAATTAATCGTTTAATTGGAGGGGACTGAAGCAAATTCTTGCGTGCGCACAGACCACCAAACTGAGCAGTGTGCAGATCGGCTCCGACAGAGCATGAAGCCCCATTTAACCTTCCAACAAAGCAGTTCAGGAGCAACATAAAAGCCTCCCACTGAAAAGAACACAAAAGTGGGAGGAAAAATTACATCCACAAAATGACTATTGTATCAATGAACGCCAAGAAGTGTCTCAGTTTAAAGTGTGGTCGATAAGTCGTGTTGGGTACTTTGGAGACATGATTTAAAAAAAAAAAAAAGTCTCAGAAACTATATCCAGGTGGGGAGCTCCACTCCACTGATATCTCCTTATTACAGTACAACTAAGTTTAAGAAAAGTGGAGGAAGCTTTGACATAAAATGCTCCTTTAAGCTGGTATGAGTATCTTAAGATGTTTGTTATTTAAGCTGCAGCACGCAGTAATTACTGATCTGTAACTGGAAAATTGGGTGATTTTCTTTCGTATCACTTAACACGAAACGTTGCCATGGTTCACTTGCTATTGTTGCATAATTTTCTACTGTACTGCACGGTCCTGTGCGCTCCTGGTGCCCCGGCGCTGCGGCCTGTCGCTTGTGTTCCATCACCTAGCCCCGCTCTCCCGGTCGGGGGTCGCGTTAACGAGCTCCTCCTTCTCGTTTCGGGGATTTACCCCGGGGCGCACTGACCACTGGACGCACTGAGGAGGCACGTAGGATTACTGCCACGCAGCCGAATGAGCTTCAACTTAACGGAGCCACTTGATCACAGGCTTCCGAGCTCATTGAAAAAACAGCACGGAACAAGGCAAATGGAAGACGGTACTGCTAAATGAAAATATGAATTCACTTATCCAGAGGTGCCAATTACGCACAGGGGATGCGCTGAACATTTCAGCAAGCTAAATCACAACAAAAGGTAAGTAGATGTTTTGGTTTTTTTTAATAACTACAATCAATAACTAGAAATAAAAACTTTTTTTGTGAGATCATGTTCTCATTGTCTCTGGCTCACCTGAGTTTAGCTGTTTCTTCCAAACAGCTGTTTTTTTTTTTTATTCTGGAGACTTGTAGATCTTCTGTCACTGATGACGGTCACATACACGGCTAGAGTTGCAAACGCCCGATTCTGTGGCTTTTCCAAGCTGCTCTGGGCCTGGAAAGGGAGCATCTACAAGGTGTTATATAAAGAATTCCTGGCTTTCTTTGCCATGTATACCGCCATCAGTATTACTTACAGGTGAGAAAGGAGGATTGCTTTATCAGTGCTTTGATCCATTCATCATACTAAACTTTGGAAAACTTTTACTCTGTTGTTTTTAGATTTTTCCTGTATGATGACCAGAAAAGGTATTTCGAAAAGCTGGCAATTTACTGCAATCACTATGCCAGTCTCATCCCCATGTCTTTTGTACTGGGTAAGCTAATGATCACCTTTTTGCTGTCTCCCAGATCTTTTTCACTTTTATGATTTGCTCCTGATGTTTGCATCCAGAAAATAGGAATAGTTTGCTAAATAGGACAAGGCTCATGTTTTATAGATTTTTGTCAGGGATCCTCAGCTCTAGACATCGAGACCCTTATTTCATGGGTTTGTAGCTTCTAGAGTTCCATATCTGCTGTTTGTAATTGAAGGTTTGATTATGCAAAAATTAGAATAATGTTTTTAAAAAGAGATCTACACATTTTTAACAGTGATAATAGCAGATCTTTGTGTGGGTCTTAAAACCCCTTTAGTGCATTTACTACATGAGGGATTTTCAGTTTACAGACTCAGCTTTTGTTGAAGTTCATCTGTCCTTGCACTGTTTGCATGTTTCGTTGGTTTTACTTTGTGGATGTAAATCACCTAATTATTCTTATGCATCCTGTGAGTCATTAGTCAAGGTTACTGGTTCTCTATTGGGATCCATCGGGCTTAACAAGACATTATGTTCAATGCTGTGAAAAAGTATTTGCCTCTAATTTTTAGTTTTTTGGATATTTGTCAGATCATCAAACAAATTTTATCATTAGACAAAGATATCCTGAGTAGATGGAATTGCTGCTGTGTTTCCGATCATTGTCCTGGTGCATAATCTGAGTGTGTTTGATCTTCAGGACATGAACTGATGGCTGAGCATTCTCCTTCAGGATTTTCTAGTAGATATCAGAATTCGTGGTACCGCAAGTAATGGCAACTATGACTACCATGTTTGACTGTTAATAAGTGCTGTGTTAGTTTTACATCATTAAACCTTCCAAAAAAGTTCAACTTTTGTCTCATCAGTCCACAGAATATTTTCTAAAAGTCCTGTTTTTTTTTTCTTTTTTGGCAAATGTGAAAAAAGCGTTTGTGTTGTTTTTGGTCAGCAGAGAATTTCTCTTTGAAACTCTTCCATTGAGGCCATATATTTGCCAGTCTTTTATTTTAATTCACTGGCTGCCCATTTCTTTTAGGATTAATTTTAAAATTATTTTATTTGCATTTAAAGCCTCCATGGCCTAGCCCCATCTTATCTCTCTGAGTTGCTACAGCATTATATGCATAAGCTTAGAGGAGATCGTGCTTTTGCCGTAGCAGCTCCAAAACTGTGGAACAATCTGCCTTTAGAGATTAGACAGGCCTCTTCTCTGCCTGTTTTTAAAACACTTCTGAAAACCCACCTCTTCACCCTGGCCTTTGACTCCTTGTGAGATGTTGTTTTTTCTTTTCTTTTTATTTAAGTTGTTGTTCTTTACATGTCATTTTGAGCTCTTTGGTGATCCTGGTTGAGTTGTCAGTGCACTTTAGGAATAGTTTTGGTAGGATGGCCACTCCTGGGAAGGTTCACCACTGTTCCAAATGTTCTCCATTTGTGGATAATGACTCTCACTCTGGTTCACTGGAGTCCCAAAACCTGTGTAATCCTTTTCAGATTAATAGACATCAGTGACTTTGTTTCTCAGCTTTAGATTTTTAGACCACGACCTGATGTGTTTCTTTTAAGATCTTTTATCCTATTTCACTTTGTCGGGTAGATTCTATTATGTGATTTCTTGATTTAGCAGGTCTAGTGGTAATCAGACCTGGGTGTGGGTAGTGAAAGTGAAAGTTTTAAAAACGTGGTTAATCGCAGTTAATTCATGATTTAACATGAGTTGGGTTACTTTTTCACATAGGGCTGGATAGGTTTGGATTAGCCTCTCAGGAAGGGGGCAAATACTTTTTCACAGCACTGTAACAGTAAACTCAAACCACTTGACATCCTTTAGACCCCTTTATGGACCTCACAAGATAGCATATGATCTCATGTTTTTTAAAAGTTCCAGTTTGTAACTTAGATCTACAGTAGTAATCATCTGTCCACTGCTGTTTGCAGGTTTCTATGTGACCCTGGTGGTGAACAGGTGGTGGAACCAGTACACCAGCATCCCACTCCCTGACAGACTCATGTGCGTCCTGTCAGGCGGCCTCCAGGGGAGCGACGAGCGAGGCCGTCTGCTGAGGCGCACCATGATGCGCTACGCCAGTCTGTCAGCCCTGCTCATCCTCCGCTCTGTCAGCACTGCTGTCTTCAAACGTTTCCCCACCATGGACCACGTGGTAGAGGCTGGTAAGAAGGATGGTGAAGGAGGGAAGATGGTGATGGGAGTGGTGTGGGTCTATTCTTAGCTGTTAATGTAAAATAGCCATTCACTCGCTGATGCTGATGATGAGTATCAGTGATCAGATGTTTCCCAGGCTGTAGTCAAGAAGTGACCCAAAGTGTTTTAGCCCAGTCACACACAAATGACTCTCCTGCTTTGATTTGCAATGTGAAGTTATTTCACAGAGTCACAAACAATTCTCAGAGATTTGAACAGCGTCAGAAGACTATGTTTGTCTGTCTGTCTGTCTGACACAGTTCTTTGTGACTATTGTCTATGACCTCTCATCCCAGTTTCTTGCTGTTATTTAAACTGAAGTCTTACATAATAAACAAGTCCGGTTTTGGTCCATGCAGGATTCATGACAAGAGATGAGCGAAAGAAGTTTGAGGGTCTCCACTCTCCATATAACAAGTACTGGATCCCCTGTGTTTGGTTCACCAACTTGGCTGCTATGGCTCGCTGCGAGGGCAGAATCAAAGACAATCACACTCTCAAACTACTGCTGGAGGTACAGCAGAATTAAAGTTGTGTTTTGGTGGATATGCAGGTTTAGATATGCATTCACACAGACAGCTAGTTTCTTTATTTGTGTGTGAACAGGAACTGAATGCATTCAGAGGGAAGTGTAGCATGCTGTTTCATTATGACATGATCAGTGTTCCTCTGGTCTACACTCAGGTAAGTGCTGACTATTATCGCACTGCTATTAACACTTACATCTTTAATTAAACTATGATTTTCTTTCACACAAACATTTTTTTTTTACATTAGGCTTTTGTTTCAATTTTATTCACTGATGTCAAAGAAATGACTGCGATTGCTTCCAGCTGAAGTGACAAAAACTTACAGGTGAAAGACTGCATCTCTCAAATTGTAATTGTTCAAATATAAATAATAAATTAGTCCCTAGTGACAAGTCATGTACATTCATTTGAAATAAAAAGTTTTCACAGCACTCTATGCAGTCTCGTGAAAAACTAAGTACATCCTGTGATTTAGTAGCTTGTAGATCGACCTTTTAGCAGCAGTAACTCAAAGTAATTAGAAAGTGCCCACATCCTGTGGCTGGAAAATAAGCCCAAAACACCAATGTGCTTCACAGCTGATATGAGGCGCTCATGCTAATATGCTGTGCTTGGTTTTCATTAAATGTGGTACTGTGTGTAATGTCCACCGGACATTGTTCTGGGAGTCTTATGGTTTCTTTCAGGTGTAACTTAAGTCATGTTGCCATGTTCGTTAGAGAGGAGAGGCTTTCTCAAGGGGAAGCTTCCAAACAAACCATACTTGTTCAGTCTTTTTCTAATTGTACTACCATGAACTTGAACATTGAGCGCTAACTGAGGTCTGTAGAGTCTGAGATGTTGTTCAGAGTCTAATTCTTGCAATTTGTCTCAGCACTGCACACTCTAACCATGGGATGAATTTGCTGGGATGTCCACTCCTGGAATGATTGCAGCATTGTGTTAACACTTACCTGAATGCTTCAGACTGGCAAACTGCTAAAACCTCTGCTTGTACAGAGGTGGTCACACTTGTTGATTATCATTTCATTAAGTGCATTTGATTAGCAACACTTAGCTGCTACTTATCCTCTTATTTCCAATGGAAACAGTAAGGACGTACTTAGCTTTTACAGTGATTTTTATAAAAAGTAATAATTTTAACTAATAAAACAAATCTATAACTACAGCTGCATTCTAGAGCTTTGTGATATATAGGATCAAAAATGCAACAGTCAAAAATAAGTAACCAAAAAGACTTCTTTACTTTGTTAGTGTTTATAAGTACATAACTTAATTAAGGAATATGGCTCAGTGTATTTGTATGCAGCTATTAAATAAATTTTTGATTAGTCAGATTGCATTTGTTGATGTTCACATAAACTGTCTTTAATAAACACTTAAATCTGTTGTAAATGTAAAATAAAATAAGTGTATTTTAGTGCTTATTTTTGATAATTTTTTTATTGTAATGATAAAAAAGAGGTTAAAGAAAAGCTGCAGAGTAAACCATAAAACCACCTAAATCCATCTGTCCCTCAGGTGGTGACTTTGGCCGTGTACAGTTTTTTCCTGGTGTGTCTAATTGGTCGCCAGTTCCTGGACCCCAGTCAAGGTTATCCAGGTCATGACCTTGACCTCTATGTGCCCATCTTCACTCTACTGCAGTTCTTCTTTTATGCAGGCTGGCTCAAGGTCAGATTTAGGCTTACAGCACATTTATTCCCTGTTTGATTCTAAAAATAAAAAAAAAGTAACACATGGAGAGTTATTGCGTTTTTTTTTTTCATATTTTATGTTTTGTTCTGAAGGTTGCTGAGCAGCTGATCAACCCTTTTGGAGAAGATGATGACGACTTTGAGACCAACTGGCTGATAGACAGAAACTTCCAGGTTTCTTAATGCTCTTTTTCTGATCTTGTAGCAATCAACTTCTCAGGGAGGAACTTTGTGGCCTCATTATCAAATGCAGCTTCTTCATTGTTTTGTTTTTTAAATTTCTCCTCCATATCTCTGGCCTACTATAATGACACTGTGGCAGTTATTGTAATCTGTTTTAAATGTTTGCAGAGAGCGACCATCAGGTAAAATTTATGTTTCTGTTGTGCTTGCTTGATTTTAATTGGACTTTTTTTCTTATTGTGGATACTTATTATGTGTGCATCTCTTTGCATTTCATTCTGTAGGTTTCCATGATGGCTGTGGATGAGATGTATGGAGATTTGCCGATGATGGAGAGAGACCGTTACTGGAATGACTCCAATCCCCGTCCACCCTACACCGCAGCCACTCTCTTCGTCCTGCGTAAGCCCTCGTTCCAGGGGTCCACTTTTGACATGGCGTAAGTTTTACATTACCTTCTCATTGTACGTGTACTTCCTTTGTGACTTTGACACCTTCAACTGGATTCCCCCCTCATGGTGGGAAAATTTCAGTTGTGAAAATGAAAGTAATGCACCTAAATTAAATCAAGTACTTTGACGTAGTTAGGGCTGAGAAATGGTAAAACCTGTTCCCCAGAGGAAGGCTGAAAACGCAAAACACAACTCTGAACATGGAACATAAATTGCTGTATCACTTGACAGGATTCCTAAAGAGGAGATGCACTTCCAGCCTCTGGAAGATATTGCTGAGAACTTGGAAGAGTCAGGAACTCGCCATCCTAACATGGCGCTCTTCAACCGCCTTCTCAACTCAGCCCCATCACCGACTGGCCTAATGGGAGGGGCCCTTCGACGCACCTCAGCACAGCTCCAGAGACTGCGCCACTCCCCCGGCATTGACCAGTACAACAGCGATGATGAAGACGAGGACAGCTGTAAAATAGGTAAAGCGGGGTCTCTGCCATCAGGGCTCGGGCAGGAGACACAGAGCACTGTGTGCAGTTTTAGGGATGAGAAGAGTGCCAGAACACCTTTGCTGGAGATTCAGTTTGGGTCTGAGCAGGACAGGCCAGGAGAGCAACCTGCCATCAAGGAGAGGAAAGAGTTGAGTAGAGTGGAGAGTAAGTGCAACGAAGAGCACCAGATTGGGGAAGAAGAAGGGAAAGGAGAGAGTGGAGAGACAACCAGAGCTCCAGTGTCTCTGCTTCCTCCCCCACCTAAGTCCTCCAGAGAGAAGTCTTCTCGACCATCCTCCTCCATTCCCATCACCTCGAGTCACCCCTCTGCTCTCCTCTTTCACCCAGCTGCCCACTCTAGTCTGGAGCTCTGCAGCTCCCAGCCAGCTATCAGTCACAACAAAGCTGTGTCCACCCCCAAACCTCCCTTGGGAGGAAACAAAATGTCCTTCCTCACTGTGCCGTCCTTCAGTGAACCTCAGCGTTTTCGCAGTGTGAGCATGGGGTCAGAGCTCACAGGGTCTTAGGTGGACAGTTGGTAGGGTCACATGAACTTGCGATGGTTTGAAAATATAAGGCTTGATGCAGTGCATGCTTTCAGAAGTGAAGTTAGTCACTGAAGTGGGACTTTCAGTCTTACTAGTTAGTAGCACCTTCGTGGCCACAGTTTTTGGAAATTAGTTTAGTACATAAAGCACTCTGATTTTGTCATGCAACTTCTGAAGTTTGGCTTTCAACAATGATCTGTAATTAGTTTCAAAAATCAAAAGGAAGAGAGGGATAGGAAATATGAATAACACTGTTTTGATATGTTTAAAGGAATACGATGACCTTTGGAAATCCATGTTTGTCTGAGATAGAAAAAATCTATTTAAGTTTGATCATTTTGAATTACTGTAACCGGAAGCAGGTGGAAAATTATTGTTATTTCTATCATTTTTAAAAGGGAAGAGCTCAGAGTAAGCTGCATGCTGCATCTTGATAGTCGATGAGAGACACCAGATTTTATTTTAGAGTTGTAAAACTTAAAACTTTTAACTTTAACCAAAGTTTATTCTGAAAAGAAAGCAAAATGCATGCGTGACACAGTTTTCTATGTTCATCTTATTCATCTTGATTATTTAAAAAAGTAAATACATACACATTTATGACTTATTGCTTTCATTTTCTACTACTTATTATAATATATTCATAATAATAATATTGGCTTAAATTAATTAACACAATAATTTAAAAAAAAATTATACATTTGATACACTGTTTCAACAGACCAATGAATGCGTATTTAAAAACACATTTATAGTTATAATATAGCTACAACACTGTTATCTGCAAGTGCCAAATGTACATTCTGTACCAACAGTGACCAGCAGGGGGCGATAGCAGCAAACAAAAAACAGCAGAGGCACAGAAGTCAGTTAAAAGAAAAGTCAAAGTACTTAAGCAAGCCCGATCTTAGCCTCACACAGGCTTTGCTCCTACAAGAGGATACAATAATTTTCACATTTCAAACTAAGGGATGTTAACTACAGTTTCTCCCGTCACGAATCACCATTTCGATCATGTCTAACAGTTGCCTCAGAGCTATATCGGCTCTTTGGATTAATAAACTACATTTTTAACATCTAATAAAATGGAACTGATTTGGGTGCATGGGTTGCCCAGAGCCAAAACAAGACTAAGGAGCAATCATTTTAGGTGGCTTGGTTGATTTATAGGCAGTGAAAGACTTATTATGGGTGGAAAAGAGGAGTGCAAAAGGTCACCTCAGTAAAGTGGGAAGTGGGAGTTGTTTGGTCGCTCATATTTTTAGATTCGTATTGATGCTGGCTCAGTCTGATCTTCTTAGAAGCAAAGGAGATGGGTAAATAACAAAAACAAGAAACAAACAGTGATATTGTTTAATCCATGCAATCACTTGTGGACTTGTTTTTAAGTTAGTGTTATCCTCAAAGCCATTCTTCTTAACTTTTATATATGCTTTCTGAACAGTGCTGCAGTACTCGTAATGCTTTGCCAGGCTGCCAGGATCCATTTCCCCTCTTCTTCCTGTCTGGGCCTTGTTTAATAAATCTGTGACGCTTAAAATCAATTTAGAGAAACAAGCAGATACGAGCTCACCTATGAGATAGATGCCTTTGTGCAGACTTGCCTCTGCGTTGCTGCTCATTATTTCAGATGGATCAAAGACAAATATGAGCAGAATATAACCAAAATGCAACTGCATGACTGACCCAATGACACAGCAGAAGGCCCATGACCTACCCTCATCACAGCTCAGTGCCGCTCTCGGCTGTTTTGGAGCAGAAGACCTTACGTACGGAACAATATGGAGAGGTGCTCCGAAGTGTTCTGCCTCCTCTCCAAAGTCAAGGATCCCATCCTGCTGATCTGGGGACATTCACTCAGTCCCTCGGGAGGGGATTAGTGCAGTGACACAACACAATAAGCTTGACACACGTGGAAATAAATAGGGTATAAAGCTGCGTGTCGTAAAGTGTTATCAGCACAAAAATTACGACCTGGAAAACAATGCTAATAAATTGATGTTAGAGATTGAGACTGAATCTTTTTATGAGCTGCATCATGTCGCAACAATCTGATGTTTCTACAAAGAGCTGGCACTTACTACGGTTACACAGACAAACATGTTTGTTTGTCTGTGTAACTGAAGTTTCAGTGACCCAAAAATTCTGTAATTCCCCTCATTATCACTTGACCAGCATCAAAGGCCAGCAGTATCTGCATATCAGGGAACATCAAGAAACACAGAAACTGTCCGGCCACATGTGGCTATACTTTTGTACTGAAGCCCTCTTTTGTCAGTCTCCCAGAGTCAGTTTTTACAAAGGTCAACCCATTCCAGTCTTTGTGCTGGCTTCAGGGGAAATGTGGTTGATGCTTCTGTCATTAAGTGTGAAAACATGAGTGTGGGGGAGGATTTCAAAGAAGTGTGCATTTCTCTGGAACCAGGAGAACTGAGGTCAGCAAGCAGGCTTACTGAAACTATCTCAGTAAGCCTAAGACTCAGAGCTGCTCTGCCGTCCAACAATCAGCCCATATTTACCACATAGTAGTGTGTGTTTGCACACTTCAGTACTCACACTGTTTATATGTGTTTGCCACTGTGTAGTTTCAGTTTATGGACTTTGTGGAAAAAGAAGCGTGTTCCTGAAACAGAAAAAAGCAAAAGAAACAAAAAATGTGGGAAGAAAGGAAACTTTCACAAGATAAGCTTCTTGGAATATGAAACCTGTGAATGTTTACTTTGTTATGACAGATGTGGATCACAAGACCACAACAGACACAAGAAATGCTGCAGATTCCTGTTAGTTAGCATTGCTTGAACATCAGTTGTGAAAGCTTCCTCCTACTTACTTCAATTTCTGCTTCATCACAGTCAGTTTCCTCGCATCAGCTTACCCATACCAAAACCTATAAATATAAAAACACTCAAGTTAAAGGAAATTCTTATTTATTCCATCTATATTTATAGCTTTCACTATAACTCGATCGGGAATGATACACCGATACACTTTAGTCCTGGGAACACAACACACAAGTCCAGCAGGTGTATTAAGTACGAGTGGGTGGATGATCAGTGAGGCCAACCACAAGAAGACGGAGCTCCTAAACCGCTTTATTTCAAACTAAAACTGAAAGTGAGCACGCCCAAAATGTCAGTAATACGTTTACATTGCTCAGGAAAACGGTGTGTGTGAGCAAATATACTGTAAGTACAGTAGAGCAACTCTGGATCAGGAAGACGGGTCTTGAAATGTGGCAGCTTACAACAGACACTCGTTGTCTGTGTTTTGTTTTCAAATACTTGGGAAACCTGTCTGTCCACCGGACTGCTTGTGTTTCCTGTCCTGTTAGACTTTCCTGTAATTTTGGCAAAATCTCGGGGAGGAAATCGCTTTTGTGTTAAATGAAAACAACACAAGACAACACTAATAAAAAAAACTGTTTAAATACAAAGAGAATATTAAATACACGTTATTGCCACTGAAAGAACTTAGAGCTGCAGTGTCTTCATGATTATAATAGATAGTAAAACACACACACAGACACGTGAATGCATGCACACATTAAAAACAAGTTGTTAATATGGCAGCAACAATATTTTTATTGATTTGATTTTCCAGTGAACTGTGCAGACACTCCGTTTACTACCTCAGCAAAGTCTAACGTCCTCTCTCAACTGCGTAAACACACATGTGACTGCAGTCAGTGTTTGTTGTACCGTTTCTACCCTGTACTTTCACATTTGTTTTTGTCTGGTGTGCGTGTGTGTGTGTGTGTGTGTTTCGGGGCACTCCCTGTCTTACACGCCCTGCCTCGTGAAGCGGTAGCTTCTGTGCTTAAGGACTCGTCTGTCTCGTTCTCCCTGTGTGTGTCTGTCTATCAGCCCTGTCTGTTACAGACTGGTTGTCTCTCTCGTATCTTTTTGCTCTGTACCAACTTTGTTTAAACAGAACCACTCTATCAGTATCGTCAGTCAGAACAGAATGAACCTACTGTTTCTGAATGGTCTGCTTGACAGTGTGATCTTATCAAGATGAATGGCAGAACAAAGACTTGATTTAAGACAAAGACTTAAAGCTTTGCTAAGTGTGTCTACAGGAATCTTAAGTGTGTATTAAACCCAGCATGTAGCTTATTTCCTTATTGCGCTTTTTTCAGCTGGTCAACAGTCTTCTTATCTTTCAAAGGTAATATTTGATGCAACGTATTAATTAAAGTGCCTCGCTCGTGGGTGGATCTTGTTACCTTCAGACACAATCAAGCTTCTCGTTTCCAATATTTATGCAAAGCTAAGCAAACCAGCTTAGCTCCTGTTTGAAAACATACACTGATTATCTGGTCACCCACATACGCTGACAAATATTTCATCACAGCAGGGTGCAGGAGACCCCAGGGGGCCCAGGGTTGAATATCAGGATTCCAGATTCAATATAAGCATGTCTTAATGCCTAAGCAAAATATATAAATATGTGGACTATTCTCTTGATGGTGCTTGTTCTTCAGTCTGCTGGCATCAGATGACAGTTATATAATTCTCTGCCAATTTATATTTAACAACAACAACAACCTTCTCAGATGTACTTCCAAAGGATCATTTTTAAAAAATCTAATTAAACAGGGTCCATGGTATAATCCGAATCAGTTTTTTTTCCTTTTGGCAAAGGGTGAGCTGTGGGTGGAGGTGAAGAGACTTTGATATGAAAAGGTTTGAAATCCCTACACCCAGTGTGCTCGCTAAAGATTCACTTTTCAAGTGTTGGCATGCCAAATGACAGCTCCCCAACAAAGTGACTCTGTTTCCAGAGCGTGTTTTAAATTTGGTGAGTTTGCACCTGAGTGTCACAGCGCTGCAGACATGTTGGTCACTGTCTCCGTCTGGCTGCCAACCTTCATCCGCAGCAGCAGCGGCGGCCTCAGAGCTTCCTCTGCCCGGCCACATCGATGTTTATGTCTGGGCTGCAGCCCTTCAGAAGTGGCCAGAAGCAACAAAACATGTTTTTTCCCCTTTAGGGTCTGAAAATTGGGCAGACAATGTCTCCACAGTCGGACTGCAGCTTATTATCCAAGTCAACCTGAGCATGTTATTATTGAGAGTGAGGTGGAGTAGATTTTAAAAAGGGGAGGGATTCAAAGTAGAATGGAAAGGATAATTTTCTTGCGACACTGCAGGGTGGCATGGCGATGCAGTGGAGAGCACGGACACCTCACAGGCACACAGTTGCTGCTTTGAATCCAGAGTTGGATGGCTGCATGGGTTCTCTCCGGGAACTCCTGCTTCCTCCCACAGCCCAAAGACATGCATGTTAGACTGGCTAATGATCCTAACTTGATCACAAGTGTGAATGCGAGCATGTCTCTTTGTATTAACCATGCTGTACACTGACCTGTCCAGAGTGTACGCCACCCCTTGCTCTATGGCAGCTAGGACAGGCTGCAGTTCTCCTGCAACCCTGAATTGGATAAGCAGCTAAGAAAGTCAATGGATTAAGATTGCACCTGACATTAAATAACCAGTCATGCAGGGGTTTCCCTTTAAAATCTACTGGTGGCAGTTCTTAAAAATATTCCATTTTATAAAATTACTTTGCTTTTTTCTCAAAAAAACTGACAGTACTGGTTTTAACTCCCCAAAAATAACTAACAGAGCTTAATTTGAGGTAGAATTTAACTTAAAGATTTTGGACGCAGAGATTAGATTTAGAAACTGGCAGTTTAAACCTTAAAAAAATCACCTAAAAGTCTGCTGACTGCTGTCAACAGTAAAAAACAAGACAAAAAACTTTCCTTAAACACTCCATCATCAAGTACAGCTGTCCAAATCACAGACAAGAGTTTATTCTATTTTTAAAGAAGTGAAAACCAAAAACTGGTGTCCATTCAATGGTTTATTAATCATGTAGTGACAGCATATCTTTATCAGGACTGGTTTAAATAGCTTATCTTTTGTTGTCACTGGTGAACACCTTTCTAAATCAGCCCTCTGAGCCGTTATGCACCTGAAGGGGTTATGCTGAGTCCTCTGTTTTCACTATACATATTGCTTCTTCTGTCTATTTTTAAAACACACAACACGTCTCTGACAACACTCGTGTTTGCTGAATCCGGCCACTTGCTCTCACTTTTTGTCAGTTTTCTAGCATTTAAGCTGATCGCGGTTCTGTGAGGTAGTATTGCAGAAATCATAGAAGGGATCTAGTCGTTCTTTCTTCTATTCTGTTTAAAATGAAAATGAAATCTATTCTTAACTGTTTGTCAGGCACATAAAGCCAATCAGGCGTTCTCCCTGTGAGCCCTGAGAGTTTGAAATAACCTTCAGATCAGGCTTTATTACTATTAATTAGTTTTAATTCTGAACTGAATAGCTTGTCTTGATTTTTTTTAAAATGTGCATCACTGTATTTGTTGTGTGTTACATGTAAGTGCATTATCTAGATAATATTACTAGTAAGACCGATCTGATTTGTTTAGTGGGCTCGTTAAGTATTTACCGTCACAATATTTGAGTCATAAAGTGACCAACAGATAATGTCTTCTATAATCTAGATATTAATGAGCGGTTAATACAAATATGCTTATCTCACTGACACTTGCATGAGAAAGTTGATACCATGGGAGACTGAAAAAATCCTTAAATAAGGGAGAAATCTTCAGCAGCAAAGATGGTGGTGCAAATATAACTTGTAGGGGGAAAAGATCACGTGATCTCAAAACAATCTGAAAACAATGATTGCTGGAATGTTTGGCGCAGATAGTGTTAAAAATCAGTCTGGTTTTTATACTCATTAAGCAATCAGCCCAGCTATTGCATGTCTCCCACAAAATCGTCTGAATTGGTTGCTTTATTTTTCATTTATTCTGATTTTCTACTCTCCCAACTATAAATGGTATGTTGCCAGTTAACATCAGTAGCGTGTCTGAATTATTTCCAGTTAAATACATTTGGATGCGAAACAAAACAACTATCATGGCCCTGTGAAGAATATCTTGATAAATCCAGCAGCTGGAGGGCTGCACATCTGCACTGTGAACAGATGGTAAGGGCAGAACAAACAAGGCTGCTCCAAGAGCTGAGGGGATGACTAGTCGAAGGCCGACTCCCTGCCCCGACCTCTACCCCCCCTCCTCCTCCTCCTCCGTTTATTCTTCCTCTTTTGCCTGCTCCCATGTCACCCCTGGGCTCCCTGATGGATGCTGACAGTAACGGCTGTCCTCCGTTCCCTAACCCATCACCCCAACCCTTCCGCTCCCATCTCTCCCACCCCCTTTCCTCATCCCTCCTTCACTCTTCCCTTTTTCCTCTTGCCCATTCTGGTCTGACCATGGTGACCTCGCTTTTTGAAGATGTCATCCCGTGGCTTGGCTTTGAGCTTCTCGAGGGACAATAATGCCTGAGCTCGGCTGTCAAAAGCACATCGAGAGCAGGATGTGCTGCCCATCCATGACTATTAATCTCTGGTGTTCAGTTAGATTTGCTAAGACTGCAAGCAAATCACTGCATACGTCTCTGAAATAGCAAAAATGTAGTTTTACAGCAGGTATATCAACACTTGTTTCAACTCAAATGAAACACAGAAATATTTTTTGAGGTGAGTCATTTTGACATCTGTGTTAAGACGAAACGGTTACTCAACGTGTCACAAGTGAGCTGATCACCATATGTCAATTGTTTCTTAAAACTAGGGTGTGGCATAACCTTAAAAAAAAAACCCTCGCACTCAGTCAGACACATGCACGCGTTCTTCTTCACTTCCTGTTGTGCAATTTCATAAACCTCCGATAGCAAACTTGTTGAACTGGATAGAAGATGGCAAGATAATGGGCACAGAAGCTCGAAATAAAAGTGGGGCAAACTTACACACAAACACTCCACATTTCCCGCTGACATGGGTCAGTAATGATGAAGTAAACTTTATGAAACAGCACATGAGAGGGAGGGGAAAGTGGGAGATGTCATCTTTCGGTGAGGACATGCATTATTCATGCTGTCAGAGGAGACGTTGGTGAAATCACAAGAGTGTAAGTAATAGCGTGTGTCACATATATCAACAGCAATGATGACCTCATTTTTAGCGCATAACTATGCCCGCCCACACAATCTTTAAGGAGCCCCAGATGCACGAGGGTGCACACACCTTAAAAACACGTGTGTGCTGTTTTTTTCTTTTCTTTTTTTAATCATTAAATTATAATAAGTCTAAAATAATAACATTAACTTGTGTTGATAACATGGACTAGACATTCTGTAGACTTTCTTAAAATGTAATTACTCTGAAGCATTTTTATCTTTCTCTTGCCTGCATATAGATACACACACTCTTATAGGCACAGCCAGCGGTGCAAGAAGAACCCTTACTCTTTGCAGCACCACAGCTACATAAAATAGCACTCTTTTATTTAGTATGCCAGTTAATATGTCCCAATACTTATGGTATGATAACAGTAACTGGTCACATTTTGCAGGATGAAAGCCAGCACGCTTTTCTGCCTAATCTGACCTCCTGTGCAGGAAACTACAAGACATATATCAAGAGGGAGCACAGATGCTTTAAGTTATATATCACATGGTCATGTTGCGTACCTTTTATTTCAGTTATTATGCTATATTATATTTAACATAATATTTAGGCAGACAAATGTATACCCACACTCATTTAAGGGTCACAGCTGGAGCGTTTTCCTCCATTGGGATATATGTTTTCTATCGCTGCATGCCAGGCAGCATATGACTTACAGCTGTGCAGAAAAAATGCACATATACTTTATAAGTAAAGTCATGTGAAAAGAAAGTTTTCATGCACTAAGTACTCTCTTATTTCTTCAGTGGGAAATTAGAGAGTAAGTAGCAGCCAGGTGCTGATAATCAAATCCATTTGATCAACTGATCATCGACAAGTGTGAAAAGCTCTATAAAAGCAGTTTGCTGGTCTAGAGGATTCAGGTGTGTGTTAACACAATGCCACAGGCTCAGGACTGGGGTGAAAAAACAAACAAACCCCTCAAGAGCTACATCTCAGACTCTAAGTTAAATCTTAAAGTTCATGACAGTTGGAAAGATTGAAGCCGGGCGCGGCAGCAAATCTGCAACACAATGACAGGAAAAGAAAAGAAACAAGGTGTTGCAATGATACAGTCAAAGTTTAGACCTCAGTTTAATAGAAGTAGTGTGGTGAGATATTATGACTTTTGCATAAACAAATGACTGCAAACCTCAATGAAGTGAATCAACATTATAAAGAAGAGTGAGCCTAAATTACTCCCCAATGATGTGGGAGACTGATAAAGTCATACAGAAAACAGTTACTTTGAGCTATTGCTGCTGAAGGTGCAGCAACTGAATCTTGGAGTGCACTTTGGTTTTTCTGCTCATAAATTGGTGGTTCATGATGATAAATGAACTTCTGAACTGGTTTAACCATAAGTGCAGTGGCTGGTACATTCTTTGACGTATATGTCAAAGTTCAAAATGATCAAGACGGTCACATTGGTACAATTCAATTTTATAAAGAAATCCTTGTCTCATTCTGCGCTTTCATAGTATGACATGCACTTTCTTTCTTTGCCGCACTCGTGGGCGTATTAAATGCGATAATCTTCCCAGGAGTGGACCGTTGTGGGCACAGCCACACTTTGGGAGTCCATGATTTAGAGCCACCAATTAACTGAGCAAACATGGAGAAAATACACCCTTTGTTTAGAGGCCAACAGAAAAAATATCTGAGAGTAATTACATAAGAAAGGAAAGAAAATGGAGAACTCCTCTATCACTTGGTACTTTCCTTGGTCTGTGACATAATAATGTCTTCTTTCTTTTTACTAGGGAAAGTGGGCGGCTTTCTAGAATCTTTTGTAATGTAATGTAATGTAATGTAATGTAATGTAAACACACACACACACACTAAACTGTGTTCAGCTGTTTTTGTCCACATAGGTGTAGTACCTGGCAGCAAAGCTAAACACTCGTCCGTCTACTGCCACACCTGGCTGGAACCGCAGACAACCACTTGGCAATAAACTCTCTTTCATACAAGCAGACATGAGTGTACATAACAACACACACCCACACACCACCACACTCTCATTTGTAGCCATGATGAGATGATATCTGGGGCACAAGTCATTGCCATTGTCACAACACAGACATGCTCACAGACAGACAGACAGACAGTGAGGCCGCACGAAACATTTCTGCAAACACGAAGCAGACTTCAGTACACTCCCACCTTCTCAAGGGGAAAGAAACTCCTCTAAAGTAGTGAGCAGTATTTTCCCATGGCCCTCAAAGCCACACACACACAAACTACTCACATAACAAAATATAGTCATCAGCTTTGTGGTAAAGACCTTAAAATATTGTCGACACCTATCAAACACATCTCCCTCTCTTTAGTTTCACAAAGCAATATGTTCAGTGATTGCAAATACTTCTTCAATGACTTCTTCAGTGAGGAGACTGCGGGGTAGGTTCTTTCCCCATTCCTCACCTCAGGCAAACCTGAAGCCAGGAGGGGATGTCAATAATTTCCCAAGCCTTCATTTTCCACTTCTGTTCTTGTCTTGTCTTGCTGCCTGTTGTTTTGCTGTTCAGGAGTCTTGAGAGGTGATCTCATCTGTGCCATGCTCCTCAGCCCCTGCTCCCAAAACAACAGTGTATTTATCTGACCAAAATAGCCACCTCAGGCTGGAAAAACCCTAGACAAACAGAAATAGTCCAAGAGTTTCCAAGGAAGCTGGTCTGGACTGGAGGTGATGCTTTTGACTGACAGCAGCCACGGGGCAACAGAACAAGACTCTACATTTCCAACACTTAAAGTGGTGTTTAAACGCAGATAAATAAAAGCTCCTATCATTACAACTACTTCTTAGAACCACAACAGCTCTAAAGTGCAGTTCAAGGGAGGAAAAACAGAGCAATTTAAGCTCATTTATATGAATTATTATTATATGAATGATTCTTTTATTACATGCAACTTTTATTATGAGTCCCTTAGAAGCAATGTTATTCAACGTACTAAAGGCTAAACATTAAACAATCCAAACTATGATAGATTTATCTGTATTTATGTAGTATTCATATCGGCAGCTTAAAGCATTGGATTGGAGGTACCTACCGAGAAACAGCTGCTCCATTTTCACCTGCATTTTTGATTTAATGAACACTAATGAGTCTATTCATGAATTCCATCAAATGTACTTAATAACCAAGAAGTTCTTAAACTGTGGGTCATGGGGCCACTGCAGGTGAGGTGTGGAGGACCAGGGGAAAAACTCTGAGTGTAACTAAACTGAACAATGGAAGTACAAGACTTTGTTGATGTTACATTGCTGACTTTGGAGGGTTTTTCCTTCATTTTCTATGACTGATAAAAAATGTGGGGTGCTGAGTGTGAAGTTTTTCAGTCTGAAGTAGGGCAGGGCAAACAAAAGCCTGCGAACCACTGACCTAGCTCAACTGAACAACTTCCCCCATATATCTGTAGACCTTTGAAGAAGTTGTTTACAGCAGCATGTTTAGACTGTCTTGTGTTTGAATCCAGGTGAGGCCCCCGCATGTTCTTCCCATGCTTGAGTAGGTTTTTTCCCAGAGCTCTGGTTAATCCCACCATGTTGTAAAAGACACTCGCGAGAGTGTTTCTTAACCTGTGGAGTTTCACTTCCAGATTGACAAAAAAAAAAAAAAAAGAGTTCACTTTCTAGAAAAGTCACATAGGTAGCAACAGTTAGTAAATTGTTCCAAAATAATAGCCTTTTGTAATAATTTTGAGGCAAGTGTAAGACAATTATAATATATTCCATCATATTCATCACTTTAGAAAGTTCAGATTACTCTGAAAAATGCAATGGAAAATACTGGTGTATTTTAGGCTATTTTAAACCGCTGAGAGGAAAATTAACAAAACAACAAAAAATGTTCTGGGACTGAAAAGGTTAACAGGAAAAAAGGAGACAAACCTCATGATTTTCACTTCTGTTTTTAACTTGTGCTGTGGTTTTAAACCTGTGTTCACCCCCCGGTACTGCCTTGAAGAAATTGTTTAACCTATCTTCCTGTCATTATAAGGTTATAAGGCAGGAAACCAGCGAAAACTTCAGGAAGTCACTGCATCCAGCCAAGAAATAATGGCATCAATAGAAACCAAGCTGCAACTTCCTTGCTGTAAAATAAAGTCAACATGACGTGGTAAAAACTGCAGTTAATGAAGTCGCTGCTTGAGTCTGTCTTCCAAGTTACAATGCCCAACTTTCCATTAGAAATAAACATGTTTATGGCTATTTTGCATGACAGGTTGGTAGCTGTCCGCTAGGCTTTACCTTAACTAATTCAAGTCACTGAATCAATGTTGATGCCTCCAAAAATTAGTCAAAATTGATTTGCTGTGTGTTGGTATTTAAACTCACTTTATCCAATACATTTCTGTTCCAGTTTCAGTGAGAGAAATTCTAGTATTTCATATGTGTCACTTAGTAGTAATTAGCAGGTATCTATGTCTATGCAATGCACCCATGCAGTCTATGGATACACCTTGCAAACCAAGATTTCTAGTTAAGCCTCTATTACACAGGTCTAGAGACTTGTTACCCAACCCCTGGCAACCTCTTGGTCTCTAGAGAAAAATGTGTAATTGGTGTAGCTGAAAACCTCTTTGTTATTTTTTTGTTTGCTAGAGGTTGCCTTGGTCACTAGTGGTTTCATTTCAGTTCAATTCAATTCATTTTAGCTGTATGTATATAGCACTGAATCCCAACAACATATTGTAAGGTAAAGACTACAATGATACAGAAAAAACCACAACAAATAGACAATACCCTATGAGCAAGCACTCGGCGACAGTGGGAAGGAAGAACTCCCTTTAAACAGGAAGAAACCTCCAGCAGGAGCAAGCTCCTATCGCCAAGTGCTTGCTCAAAGGGGGTTTGTTGTTGGATTGTTGTTGTTTTTCTTTATTATTGTAGGGTCTTTACTATAAAAAACCTTCCGGTGACTATAAATAAAATTGAAATTGAAGGGAATTAACTTGAAGTGAAATGTTCTCTGCTTCTGGTTTGCATCACACTTTTTAAACTTTTACTACCACTCAGCATATAGCTGGCAAGTGTTTGCAGACAACTGAGTATCTTCCATGCAACTTGCTAGCTACCAGAGCCATCACAAAAAGGTTTTCACCACGCACCGCTTTGTGATGAGTTTCACCTAGCAACAACCAGCAAGCACTTACAACTGTGAAATTACAACCAGTGGGGAATTTTGTGTTTTTCGCTACCGACCGGTGGTCCCTGAACAGGCCTTGGCCAGTAACTTAGCAATCGTCTAAATAATAATAATTGTCTAAAATTATGTCACTTATGGCTCCACGAAACCAATAGCTGGTCACATAGTGGCTTTTAAACGTCATAATAGAAACATGACAGCTAGTGAGAGTAACCTAACACGTCAGTTTTACATTTCAGTATTTGTACAAAATAAACTAAAAAGATGTTCGTGTAATTGGTGAAGCTTACAGATGTTGGCAAGTCTATTAAAATTACTACGGAAAGAGGAAAGCTAGTTCTTTCCCCATATTCTCATTGGTAAGCTAAGCTGTACCCAGTATGACATTTAAAAGTTATTTTTGTTGGAAGCATAACCTTTATTATAGTTTCATTTCAGTTTCAGTTTGACAGTTTAACAATGTATTGTTTTTGTTATTTTTTTGTTACTTTCAGTTTTAGCTGAGAATATTTTTCAAGGGAACTAATATGGGATTAGATGTTATAGGTTATATTACAAACAACAATTTCAGAGGAAAGTTGACTCAATGTTACCTTCAAGTCCTAAGTTCAATAACACCCCCCTCGTGTTTACCATGTAAAACATTTAACCCAACTAACAGAAACTAAAACTCAGTAATCTACTCTTTAGATTTATTTTTAGTTTAGTTTCTTGTTTGGGTTTTAATTTAAGATGATCAGAATAGCTATATGTACTTATGATTTGTGCTTTAACTTCAATTATTTACTTGATTCCAAAGCAGGTCTTATTCTCCCACAGAAGCACTTTCAACATTTCAACTTTCTCTAGACACCTGTGAAACAATTTGGGTTATCTGCCCTGAGCTATAGACTTGAGACACACAGACGAACAAGCAGACACACCACAGCATTCACACAGACAGACAAACATTAAACCACAGTCTGACCCTCCTCTGCTCCACCTGAGCATGCAGCAGGAAAAAAAAAAAAAAAAGGCGAAGAATTAAAAACACATCCCGTTCCCGTAAAGCCGGGAGAAGGAGCAGTGAGTCACTGGAGCAGTTAGAAACTGGCCCTTTTTTTTGTCTTTGAACATCTCCACAAGGCGCTTTCAACCTCCGTGGGTCGTCTCAGACGGATGTTGTTGATTTTGTCGCTCCTTCCATCGTCACGCCTCCTGCCATTTGTCCAGTCTGAACCGAAACAACTCATTTGCTGACTGCGGTTCCTTACAGCTGAAAGTTATCGTTGATCTCATCTACTCAGTTCATCTGGGGGTCATAAAGGTACCGCATATTCTGGGAAGAGCTATTTAACTCTAAAAAAGCTACACATTCATCACAGTTTAATATGTTTTTAATCTTTCAGAAGACTTAAACATCTAACACACATATACAACCACAAAATTACACACATAAGCACACATGATGTAAACTCCCAGCAAGAAAACCGCACGTTTAATCACAGCTGAGTGTTTGTAAGAGGCTACTGTTTCTTTTTCCACCCTTGATGATGCCAGGAAAAAGAGTTTTACAGTAAAGTCATACTACAATCGTGAGAATATACCCTCCTCTTTTCTCTCTTTTCATCTTTTACATCTATTCCCCCAGTTCAGACAGAGACACCCCCCAAAAAACAGACAAAACCCCCAAAATAATTCTGGTTTTCCATTTGGTTCACAGGCATCATCCTGAGTCACAGACTGCTGGTCCCGATACAATCACACACACATGCCGACAGCTTAATTGACTCCACTAAGGAAGAGACCATGGTATCTGTTCTCTACCAGCTCTCCTGCTGGTGGGACTGACTCAGACGCTGAAGCTCAGGTGGAGCAGCTCTCAGCCGAATCTGTTCGCTCTTAACAGGCGGTCTGATTAATGACCAATCACACGATTGAGACCAGCTGGATGAGGGCTTCTTGCTGTCGTTAAGTCATCATCGTGTCCAGTCTGTTCTCCAAATTTTCAGCTCTTGCTATAATGACTTACTATCTCACATACTTGCTATCATTGTGAATTCAAAAGGGAATGAAAAAATGGCATTCACATCAAGTTTATTCTTTCAATAAGACATAAATCTTTAAATGTTAGACAGCTGTTGTATAACGTTTGTATAGAGGTATTGGGCTTTTTTCCAGTGTCAATCTAATACACTAGACTTGTTTATGGACTGAGAGTTCACTGGTGATTTTGGACTATTAATATGATTTCTTACTGCTAAAGTAAGACTACTATTTATACCTCACTATTCTTATTTTATTCACATCATTTGTGATTCATTTTCTACTCAGTGTTGGGGCAGTTTTAGCTACTTTTCCCTTTACTTTAAGAACACTTTCTCCTGATTCGCTGCCCCTCACGAGCAGAAACTTTTAACACCAAGTGGGTGGAGTTTCTGTGCTCACAGCCCCGGCTTTGTGCCTGAGATGACCGTATTAGGAATATCTGCTCCCTATGACATCATGCAGTGACAAGAACTGAAAAAATCTCAAGCTTCAGTTTTTGTCTCATACGTCTTGGTTTGATAATCTCATTTCCTGAACCTTTGGTCGTGTTTGATATGAACACCACTGTGACATTATGACAGATAATGTATTAAATCACTTGAAGAAAACTAAAAAATTTTAAAATGATGAACTTTAATGTGAACTGTGTGTGGGAGAAACTTAAACCAGGCAGTAAAACTCTCTTGAAAGAATATAGATTTGAACAGATTCAGGACTGGATGCACTCAGTCTTGACTCATCCGAGGAGAGTGCTCAGGTCTGGGCAGCTCCACAGGACAAATAAACACACAAACACACCAATATATGGATGCTATTATCCACACATGTGCATACAAACATGTGCACTCTCCTCACTCTCACTAACCCACACTCGCACATAAACCCGTGTTCATTGCCCTGGCTGTGCACCCAGAGGGGCAGCGGTGACTCAGAGCGAGTCATATGCACACACACGCAACACAAACTCTCACATACACGCAAACAAAATGCCAAACTGCTACAAACTTTATTGGTTGTGGTCCTCTGAGCTCCCGTAGATGCGAGCTGATTATGACGAGTGACGTTATATTTAGTCTGGGAGTTAAATAAGCTGGACTCATATAAGTTGAAACAAAGAGTTTCCTAACCTCACTTCGAACAGAAAGGTGGAAGATCCGATGGCATATGACTATATGATGTGTCATCACATGTGCTCACTTCTGTTTGTGATTATAAATGCAGCAGGAACGAATAAACATCTTTAATATATATGTTCAGAAGCTATAAAAGTGTGAACACAAACATTTAATTTACTTATCAGTAGTGAAGGATGGATTTGATGGTGGATTAAGGATTAGTCTTTAAAAATAGCTATTGTTGTCATGTCAGAATTAATCCATATTAGGTGGCACAGCCTTAAAAAATGCCAAAAGTGTTATACAAGATCTTGGAGCCGCTCAGATTTCTTATTTACGGGGATAATTATCAGATCAGCAACAATAAAATCCATGTCATGTGGAAAGTGACAGCTGGGCAGCCTTTCACTCAACAGTCAGATATGAAAATAAGATTTATGTTTGCCACCAGATCATCGTTGTTGTTGTATAAATGTAGGTTGTAGATGCCTTGAAGGGACAGAGGAGAAGGGATTCTGGCTGAGCTTTCCATCCTCCCCCCATCCTCATGTCGAACCATTAATCAGAGACAATATGAAGTCATCACTCCCTCATGGGATTTTACTGCCTGTAAAAATAAACCTTACATGGCTCATAAGCAGAGTTGCTAACACTGATCTCACGAACTAACAAGCTTTGGCAGCCTGTGGTGCATTCTTCTCTTTTCCCGGTGAAATATTCTGGTTTTTATAAACTTTTTTCAATAGACATTAGACTTGGATTGATCAGTAGTGTTTCTGCTGAGCCAATAAGATGTTATGACTGAAAAGAACAGTAATCGATCAAGGAGATGTAAAGAGAGCGTTGGATACGATGAAAGGAAAGGAAAGGAGGAAAGACAGATGAGAAGTAAGAGACCACCAGAACGAGAGGGAGAGAAGAGAGAAAGACTGAAGCATGAAGAGGAGAAAGAAAAGAAATGGAAAAGGAAAAGATCAGAGGACAGATGGATGTATGTTGTAACAGAATGGGGAGGTGAAAGAGGGCGGTTAGCTGGCATGGTGCGAGCAAATGTATGCGTCACTGAAGCTATTCCAAGATTTACTAATGTGCACACACACACACACACACACACAAACACACACACACACACACACACGCAAACACAAACACAAACACACACACACACACACGCAAACACAAACACACACACACAGAATAAGCTTTGGCTGTTTCCTTGACAACAGTATAGTATTTTCAGGGATCAGAAGTAGCAGCTCTCTCTCTCTCTCTCTCTGTCTGTGTGTGTGTGTGTGTGTGTGTGTGTGTGTGTGTGTGTGTGTGTGTGTGTGTGTGTGTGTGTGTGTGTGTGTGCGTGCGGGCATGTGCTCCATGCACCTTGTTAGTCAAGAGGGATGTGGCCGCAACTGCAAAACAAGGTCATGTATTCTGGTGAATTCGACTGTTTACATCACTAACAGAAGGACTACTTCTCCATCTTAAAGTCATTACAGGTGTAAAAGTTTATCAAACACAAGTCGATAAAATGCAAGAAAAGTGCGATGTATATGTAAAGGGCCTCAGGCAACAGGTTTGAGTTTTTATTTAGCAGCACAGACACCTAATCTTATCAGTGTGTCAAATCTCTTATGTCAGATGACCTAATTTCTTAGAAATTTACTGACATCATTTAAGGCAATAAGAAAACAAAGTAATGACAATAAAGCTGGATTGATTCTACAGTATCAGGTGCTCTTGATTAAATGACTGATGGAGGTGATAAGAAAGATTTTCACACTTAAGTGATGCTAATGCATCTATGGCAATCTAATAATCACCCAGAAGAGCCCTGCCCTTATCCCATGTTTTAATGTTTGAATGTGTTTATCAAGTTGCCTTTCTAAGAGGATCTTTCTAACAAAAAAAAAAAAAGAAAGAAAAAAAAGATAGTGGGTGACAGATTTCCAGATAAAATGTAGATTCTAACAGACAATCATACACTCTAATGTGTCAAATATACACAGCGAGCAAATATGTAATAGCCCCCACCTACACTTCACTACAGGAAATTAAGCATTTCCTGCTGCTTTTACACAGGATGTGAGGTTAGTGCCTTGCCGTGTTTCAGTCTCTTATGAATGAGAGCTACTCTCACTGTGTACCACAGTCTCACTCACAGTACTTTTGAAGTACTATAATCAGTGGTAATCATATTTATATGAGGTCCTCGTTCCCACATGTTTAATGAATGAAGATCTGTGTCTTTTAAAATGCCACAATGGTATGAATGTGAGAGGTGGTAAATTAAAAACAAGATGCATGCTGAGAGAACCAACTGAGTATTTTCAAAGACAGGAATTAGATTTAGCTCATTACATCAATTTATTTCAAAGATTTTTCAAAGGTTTTTTTCATGCAGGGCTGCAGTTGTTTTCTTGAAATAAGCCCCAAATCCCTCCTTATGTGTAGTTCTTTTAGAGTAGAGTGTAAATGCAATTTAAAACTAAATTATGCACACCAGGTCACCATGATTTAGTACTTTACTTCATCAAACTGTCTGTGAGAAGCATCGTCCTTCATTTAGGAAAGTAAAAGTCTGTAAAATAACACCCAGGATGGTGAGCTTCATTCGACAAAGAGGTGCTGCACATCTGAAGTGTTCAGCCAGATCATTACTGATTATAATTAGTTAGATTAACAGGTTCTCATTGTGGCTTTGTTCATTAACACTTATCATTGTGGGCAGCTAATTAGCATAGCTGGCTAATTAGCTGACCACATACAGAAGCAAACTAATCCTGGCTTTTAATGAACTTATTCACCACATGTTACTTTTATTATTCACCATTTAAAACGTGTTTCTAAAGCTCAGCCTGTAGTGGAGTATACCTACATTATAATCCAACACAACACTGGTATATGAACAGTGGTAGCTAGCTACACATTTCTACATTTTAACTCTTTTCTTTTAAAACAGTGTTTTAGGAAAAACTGGGGTAAATTCCAGCTTCTTTATTTTCATTTCATCTCATGTAGTATGAACTGATTACAACTTTGTTTTCTTTTAATTCTGGGGCAATCAGATTTAGCATCAGTGTCTCAGGTTTGGGCTATGGGCATGACAATGGTAATCCATCCGCTTGGCTGCAGACTTAGCTTTTTGTCATGCAGATAGCTTATAAAATAAGATTACGTTATTGTCTATGATAGAGAAGAAAATCTTCTTAGATTAGGCAACTGTTGCACAGCAAACCAGACAATATCAAAACCCTTAAAAAGGCACACTTAGGGAAGAACTTAGCAAGTAACAAATTCAATCGTCAACTTGAGATTTCATTTTCAGTCAAGGTACAAAGTCAGTGCAGTAAAACAGATTTTTTTTTTCAAATAAAAAGCATATGTTCAACAACATTTGTACAAACTTAAAGGCTTGCTTAAAGAACTATAATGATCTCTGTGCCATGCTGGGGCAGAAGGCGAGGCGTCAGTTAGTCGAGCGTCTGCATGTGCACACTTGCAATCCTGTTTAGTTTTATAAAGTTAAGTAACAACATGACAAGAAGACTTAATCTCATCATTATTGCGGATGCACCTGTGCTGTAAACAAGGGTCAAGTGTTGCCCTGGGCAGAATTTTAAGTACTATGCTTGTGCCAAAAAATGTCTGCATTAAAAAAAACACCCAAAGGGCACACACCATGCTCAGCAAAGCACGCATAATGTATGCATGCCCACAAGAAGAAAGAGGAAGACAAACAGGTAGAAGTATGGATAGATAAGAAGAGAAGACAGACAGCAAGAAACAAAGGGAAACAGTTTTCCCGAGAAAAATCTCAAAGACAGTTTTTTCACGCATTGCCTAATGGTTACTATCATACCCATCTGATTGATAACACCCTCCACCTCATTTCTGGGCATCAGGCTCCACCAGTAATACCAGACAGCTGGGAGGCAGAAAAAGCAAAAGTGCAGTTTAACCGTTTCACTGCCAGACAGAATTGAGCTGGCTGTGGTTATCTGACTAAAAGCTTTCTCTCTCAGTCTCTCTATATTAGTAGTTTCATTCTAGTGAGTATTGATGAAAGTGTCCCTAGCCCTCTCCCAGTCACGCCCGTCTCTACTGCTACCTGATACCCAGCTGAACGCTATGAGGACGCATTTTTAAGCCTTGCGCCTCATCGCTAACGGCTGGGTGTTTGCTCTATAATTTGCACCTTTCTGAAATGAATCCAAATGTTTTGATAAACTCAAGAGTTCTCAAGGCAAGCGCATTTCCTTCACGTCTTGTGAAATGCTGATAAAGTGTTCACCACTTATGTATTTCAGTGCTTGTGCAGGAGGGTGTTTTTTTTATGACTACAAATGACTCTGCATTTCCCCCTTGCTCTATTTCTGTTTCCCTTTGGTCTCATGGGAGTCTAAGGGGGTAAATATGAGGGGTGAAACTATGTAATGAAAAACAGATGAGGATAGAGAGTAGACAAATGAGTTTTGCTAGCATTTACAAATAAATGTGAATAAGGAATAAGCAAATTGGTACATTAACTGGCATGTACATTGCACTTTCCTTGAAGCACTCTAACTCTTCAAACCACATTCAAACAGTCATACAGCTCGTATTTTACATGTACACCACATTAACTGTCACATTCACACTCATACACTGATCGATGCATCAGGTGCAATCTGAAGTTCAGTACCTTGCTCAAATGCACTTGGACTCCTTTTTTCTTTTAATTTGTGGAGCAAACTGTGCTAACCGATTAATTAAATGTCGTGCTATCTGAATAAGTAGGCTTGATTTCACAAAATCTTTGCTGTACTGAACATTTTTGCCCGTGCACTGGCCAATGGAATCAGGAAATTATGCTATCAACACTGCTCGGTTTTGCAATAGTTGTGCAAACTGGAATTATAACACCAAACAGAGTCGTGGTTAATGATGAAGAGGTTTATGAAATCAAAGTTAATGCAGGCTTTCGGTAAGTTCTGCCTTACTTCTGTTTTAAAGTGAGTCTCTGGAACTTTGGCTAACAACCACAGTATGTGGTCAGAAGTGACATTTCTGAGGAATTCTGAGCTGTTAGAAAAGAGCAGATCAGCAACACGGTGAACTTACTCAGTAACAGCAGTCAACGACAGAATCCCACTCACGGTTCACCATAAACTACTTGTCATAACAGAAAAAGTGGGTCTGTGAGGGTGATTTACTTGAAAAAAGAAAGATATGGTGGAGTTTTTAAAAAAAAATTATTTCTAGGATGCGCATGCTAATTAGCGCTAACTTGCTCATTCATAATATGCAGAAGATTGTTTAAAAAGTAATCAGACCGCAGAAAGCTAACCACAGTGGAATCCACAAAAACTGAAAACAAGTAAAACCAAAACACTTCACACCTATGTAGTTGCACATGTATTTTTTTGAGGTGACGCAGCTGAAAGAGTTTTACAATCCCACGGCCTTGAAAACCAAGTTTAAATTCATCATGTAAAGTTACATGCAAATGCAGATTCAATCTACATTTGCTCGGTTTAACAAATCTGCTGCACAGGGATAAAAAGTTTTCATTCACATTAACACTTGTTTCCAATTGTAGACCACTTCAGTGCAATCAAGTTAGTGAAACTACTTTTTCTCTTGACTCTCTTTATCTTGACTCTATAAATGACAAAAGTTTCCTTATGTCTGTTTTGCAGGACTTGTTTCAAAACTGTAGTGCTTCAGAATCAGTGCAATGAGTTGGCAGCTATTAACTGAAAAAAGACAACACGATCACCTTTGCTTTTCCCACTGATGGTATATTAACAGTTACTTTAAAAAACAGACTCTTAGTTATTCGGAAAATGTTTTAACTTTTCCCCCATAAAGACAGCATGTGACCTCCTGTGTACCCTTGATGACGAATTTTGACACCACAGTATATACATCAATAAAGACGTGGTTTGACAACCATTAGAATAGGTTCTGGGTTTTTCCAAGGGTACCCCTAGTACGCTGTATAGGCAGAGATCACCCTTACTAACTTCTGATGCACACCCAGCTGCTTTGTTCTGAAAGCAGGCCTGAAATATGACAGAAACTTCTCATTTCAGAAAAGAGAAACAAGGCATTCAAGGGGGAAAGAGTTAGAGTCACGTTATCAACAGCAGCCTCCCCTGGAGAGCCGTCCGCTCTGTCATATTGCAAAACCTGGTCAGAAATGGTTCAACAAGCCAGGAAGCTTCCACCTCCTCTGAACCCAAAAGAGCTTCTGCGGGATGTGCTGGAACAAACTCGATTCATGTGGGTCTGCAACCCACAGAACCCAAAGGATCAGCTGCAGACGTCATACGCAAACGCCCACAGTGGACTCATACCCACGCCCCAAAAGGGTCGGGGTCCTTTAAGTGGCACAGGGGCAATCCACGGAAGATTAGGCAGGTGGTTTTAATGTTGTGGCTGGTCAGTGTTCCTTGTGGCTAGGCAGAATTTTACAGCGGTACAAATATGTCTTAGATTTGGTTAAATACTGGGTGCTAAAATGGCTTTCTGATATGTGTCACATGATAATTAGCATATCTTTCCCTGCACACTGTGTGGCGGATCAAGGCAGCCACCTATACACCTTTACATATGTATTACACTACAAGATCTGTAGGCTGCAATATGATGGTGAGTAATTTATCAGGAAATTCTTTTTACATCAGAGAGCTGTCAGATAACAGGCATCCCAGTACAAAAGGCTGACAGAATTATCTCTCACACACACACACACACACACAGATTCACACTCACACACACACAAACGTCAGTAAAAAGACTTGAAAACAGCAGATCCAGTAAATGATGGAGCAGGCTGCTCATTTAAGGACTGAAATGCCTCTTTTCACAGTTTGATTCGTTTACAGGTTGGCCCAAATTATTGCGGAAGCCAGTTATAGCGCTGCGTGAAGGCATTCAGTGCACGTAGATATAAAAAGCAATCCCCTTTGACCGCCTTTGTACTCTCTCACTTGGCTTTCTTAGTATGAGAACAACTATCCTTTGACAGGAAAGTTCCTGTCGGCGTGTGTGAGTGTGTGTGTATGTGTGTGTGAGTGCGCGCACATATATGCGACTGTGTGTGAAAACCCAAGCTGGTGAACCACTTCTGGTAAGTTAAATAGAAGTGGGCTTCACTTGCTGGTGTCATCGCTACATTGCTGTGAAACAGACAGTAAATAATGAGGTTGAGTGAGACGCTTCTCACTCCTGAATTCAGATGAAAGTTTGAGGGGCTTGAATGACTAATTAGGAGATTAACTTAGCATGTATTATGACTGTAACCCCTCTCACTGTAAGAAATTTGAATACGAAAATAATATTATCTTAGTTTTGTGTTAAGTATTTGATATTGTTGGTTTGTACGCTGTAATGAAATTGCTTTAGAAATCGAAACAGTAACTTCGAAGTTGCACATGCTTATTTAAAAGTTTAACAACATCGATAATCTGATTTTGAGTCTCTTTAAGAAGCGGTCATCTGGAACAGAGTGGCCATCAGGATTCGGCACTGTTATCAAAATGTACATGGCTGCATTGAGTACAGCATGATGAACTTGCTGTTCTGATGAATGAATCAATGGGTGGGGAACCACCGTTGAACCACTGAACCCACTGAACGTAAATTAGCAAGTTGTCTAGATTCCCTCTTTCTGTATATATAGCTCCCGTTTGCTGGTGCACAACATTCAGACTTTGATGATAATGGCAACAGCTATATTATTATACCATGGCATCTGTTTCTATGCACGTCTCTTTCTTTTCCAGGAAGCAATGGAGTTCAGAAGTGCTGAGTTCAATGATCATCAGTGACAGTGAGTGCATCAAAAATGCGCTTTTGGCGCCTACACAGTTTCACCAAGACTCGCAACATTGATCTCTAGTAAACACGCAATTAGATAGACTGTCCTCCCCCTTTGTGTGTCTCTTTGGTAAACATTTCTCATAATGAAGGTGCTCTCGGTTGCATGGCAGTTAAACTTCTGAGGTCTAAGTCATCATCGGTGATGACCCCAAGCCTTTACTCTAACCCTAACTCTCACCACTACTCAGAATATTTCATTTTTGTTTTTATTAAATTGTTCCCTCACGTTTTAGAAATCAGGGGACAATGAAAATCACACACAAATCAAAAACTTTTAAAATTGCATTTATGTAAAATACAACACACAAACAGATTTCCAAGATATCCTGGAAATCTGTTTCCTGGGTATGCTGTTTGGGTTTCAAACTTTTTTCTATATCAGTAACATAATCTAACATTAGCAACACTAACTCTGCCCTGAAAGATAAACATAGCTACCATTTCTCATTTAAATTACCTGCTGGGAAATTGTGTAGGCTGAAGTGAGGCTCTCACCTCAAACCAATACCACAGCTTCTCATTTGACATCCCGAGAGTAAATAACCAAGTCATTTACCCGCTACTGTGATTAATGTTATGATCAACCATCATGTGAATGAGTTCTCTTTCTCACAGGTCAACATATATTTTAGCTCTTTCTTAATTTCACAGGAGCGATTTGCTCCTGTGAAATCGCATGCGCACAAATCCATAAGGCACAGATAAATTCATGCCCACAGATGAAGCCTTAACATGATGAAAATAAATCACAGCCCTGCTCCTGCTCTCAATAATAATGTTAATTACAGTAATCTAAAATCCAAGATAGACATGCAACAGCATACTGTGTCACAAGTACATGAAGTAAGTTACTCACTACAAAGGAAAGCTATGTAAGAGCTTATTGATAGAAAGACATACCGTCTGCATTGAAACATTTTTGGAAATGATTGATTTTCTGCCAGAAGCTGTGACTGTATTCCCAGATATGCAACAGAGCTTTTAAATGGAAAACACAGATATGTAGCTTTCCTTAGTCTTCTGGTCATCTTGGAGGTTTGTGTCTGCAGAGAGACAAATTATTCCTCTCCCAAATTATTATATAATTATTATTATATTATATTATAATAGAGCTATTGCATGAATTGTCAGACAGGCTGTTCAGATGCTTGTAGTGATGGACTGTTTTTGCACAGAGTCACTTCCTTTTTTGAGTTTTAGGTGGGTTCCCTTGCAATTAAAATAAAACACTCTCTCAGCAAAGAAGTTTACATCACTCAGATCCTGTTGGATAAAAAACAATCAATAGTAAGCCTGCCTTAGCATAAAGACTGAAAACAGGAGGGAAAACCGCCATGCAACTACACTGAGTTGCAGTAAGACATCAAATTATATATCCACGGCAACTAAGACATGGCAAGCAGTTACAGCACTGCAATAAGGACTACTGCGTTATGACTTTGTTTATGACTTTTGAAAGTCATTTGTGACTTTTAAAGGTCAATAAAGTCCATAAAGCACCTGGAGTTTCTCATTGAATCATTAATATTTGTTCTCAAATGTATTTTGGGCTTGTGCGTCCTTTTGCTTGATTCCTGACCTGAACCCTTCCTTCAAAGCTTGCTGTTGCCACACTGGTACCACAGCTGACCCATTACTGCAACTTACTGGGGAAATGAAAATGTGGTGTACCCAAATCCTCCACACCCTGGCCCCCTGCCAGCTCACATTCACTTCTCCAAATTTCACACAAAGAGGAACTCTCGGTTGGTGTCAGACAGGAATCAAACATCCGCAATACACAGCATCTCTTCTCCCTGATCCAGCAGTTTAAAGAAAGCCTGAATCCCACTATAATTTCAGTTCAAATTTTATCTGACGATTGTATTGCCTTGTATTCACAATGACATGGGCGTATGTACTAAAGGTTAAGCCACTCTTTATGTCACAACAGTCTGAGTCTTTTAGTCATTTACAGTATGTCAGCCCTCCCTCATAGTTTCACAACAAAGGTTTGACGTGTCTTGTTTGGATGAGTTTGCGGAAAATGGAGTGTTTGACTTTTTGCTCACCTTTTTCATTTTAGCACTATTTTTAAGAAATCATTAATACAAGTCACGGACCATTTTGAGACAGTCTGTGTGTTTTGTTTCAATTGTTGCCATGTTTACTGCAGGAACAGGAACAGGGGTTATAAAGTCGGGGTTTTGTAATTAATCAAAAAGTCACAATTTTCCTTTAATGTTTGAGTCAATGACAGGGGAAATTTGCAGCTTTGCAAACAGAACCATGTTTGCAAAGCTGCTGAAGGACTGAAAATGATTAGATAAATTAGACATTTGTGATCATTATAGGATGTGTTTTATTGATTTTTGGCTAATTTCTCCCAAATTCCAGTATAAAGCTGATATTTGTGGTTTTGAATAAAATTTCTTTTAAATTGTTGAAGGAATTTTCATGTTAAAAAAAAGAAGAAAAAGAGCTGTTTGTGTTTCCTTTCACACTTGTGGCACAAAACAAGAAATGGACTTTATATTATGAAACCAGAGCGTTAAAACATTTTCATAACTGATCCACTGATTGTGCCAGACATTCGTCCTCTCACTACACCTCAATCAGGAAATCTCTAGAAAACTTCAAAGCTGCAGTCCGAAAATGACTTTTGGTTTATCTCTCTATTTGTGACAAAACTCCTGAGCTTTATGTTAGAGCTAATTAGAAAACATTAGCATGTTCCCACTAAAAGTTAGATTGTGAACATTAACGAGTTAACGCGTAACACTGTCATTGTTCATGTTGTTATGTAGCATTTAGGACACACTCCGCGTAGCGCCTCAAGAAGCTGCCAGCAAGGCAATATACTCGAGTTCTGGTATTAGGTAACAGATCAGTAAGCAATCATTAATAATGGATTGACATTGATATTGCAGTCTCCAACTGCTTTGATTGAAAAGTGACGCATCAAACGATTCTGAAGCTCGTGGTTAACGTCACTGCACTCACAGTTCTCTTCCTACTGATGATAATTATGATATTTTCATCTTTTTGAAACAAAAAAGCAACAAGGAGCCAGCTCAATTAATAACCAAATGAGCATGTAAAATCAGATTAGATCTAATTGCCCCACTTCCTGCTGTTTGACTTTTTTATTTGAGACTGGCAGAATGACATGGAGTTAAAGCATCCGTGTAGATGGAAAGGAAGTGGGAAAGACAGCTCCATATGTGTTACGTCAGCCTGCGGGGACAGCTGGGTCTGACTGTCTTTTCCTGCCACGCTCATTTGGCCCCAGCAGTCATCATGCCTTGTGCTAAAGGTCTCTCATTGCTACAAGGCTACTTGGCACTATCTGGGAGCTAAAGATGAAAAATATGCTGATTAAACATGCATTCATTAAAGCGATTACATGCACAGGGCGGCTCAATTTCCCACGGGCAGCCAAATAATAATGAAGGGGAGGAAGAAGGAAAGTAAAGGGCTGTTGGTGTATGGAGGGGTTTAGTGCGGAGGGAAGGGTAGGGGGGTGGAAGAGAAATTGATTTAAAATGCGTTGATTTAAAATGACCCTCACAGTCTTTAAGGACTGACTAACAGTCCTTTGACTTATTATGCTGCGCGGGGCAGTGAGCTGTCCACTCCTTAAGGGGACAGCCAGCTTTTTTTGCCCTGACGAACACCCCCACCTTACTCACCACACCTACAGGCCCCTTCCAGGTCATTGAGCTTCCAGCATGGAGGACCTTGCCAAAAACACAGGAGAGATGTTAGTTCTAGTTCATTTACTTAAGCCGGGAAGTGTTTTAGTGCCTGAATAAGCTGTGTAGGAGAGAAGGACAGGAGGGAGTTAAAGTTGAGATCAAGGCCAAATGAACATCAGCAGCTTACAGGCATTTTTTCACTTTTGTCCTTTTTAAAGTTTTGTTTAAAGTCAAACAGACGCATAAAAGAAAATGGTCGGAAAAGACGCAATCAAACAGCATTTTCCTTCTGGCGAGAGAACATTTACACAAAAGAAAGGAATTCAAGCCATCACTTTTCCTGTTAATTCTTCCAAACAACCTGAATTTTGCAAATCAGACTCTCTAATTTCCTGTAAATATTGGCTCTAATGCTTCAATTATTGCACTTCATCTCATACTGTGGTTAAATGTCAGCAGTGCAGGCAATATCCAGATCGCTCAATTCTCAGTAAAAAAAATGTTTTGGAAGTCTGACTCAGAATTAAACTAATACAGGTGTCTCACTGACATTATAGACTTTCTTCTAAATGACACACTTTACAGCTGTGACAAATTTAATTACTTTCTCTTATGTGCTGTTAAGGACTCCTACCTCACTTCAGTGTCTCTGCTGGGTTCAGTCAGTGATGTGCTAATAGCCACTGACAAACCAAACAATCAGAAAAACCAGAAACTATCTTTATACAGTTTAGCCACAGCTTCTGTCGACGCTGATGTGGTTTATATCACCTATATGCTTCTTGGATGCTTTCATCCTTTACTGTTCTTAATTTTTGTGGCTGCTGCTTTTGTTCTTTGCCGTCCTATCTGTCAACCTGAATCACACCAGTGTTCAAAGAAAGTGACAGAATTGCATGTATGAGGTGTTTGCTCAGTAATTCTGTGAATTTCTGTCTATTGCCATACATAATCATATGCACGGGAGCAAGAAATGTTTCAGAACAGAACAACGATGCCAATTAGGGATGCCAAATAAGAAGCTTTATATGCTGTAAATATCCCAGCCAGAGAAAGCATTTTCATTTCCTTGATTAGATCAGGTATGAGATTCTCAGTCTCCTAATCTGCCAAAAAAAGAAAAGACAAAAAAACTCAACACAATAATATACATTAGATTATATCATATACAAAAATATTACCAGAAATAATCGCACCATTTACCATCTTATCTGAGGCAAACAGCTGTCAGTATCAAGCCATGAGTGAGAAGAGGTCACAATTTTGTGCTATCTCAAAGCAGTGACTATCGTGACTTTTAGTAAGTGGATGAGATCACTCTGAAAGTGGAACTGACCACTGACTGATACCTTGCCCTGTTTCCCTGAACTACTTCTGTTTCTCTGTTTCCCCTGGTGTTGTCCGCACTGACAGGCTGACCGCTGCATGATAGCTGACCAAACTTCAACTTAGACTCACATCATTTAAAAAAAAAGCAGGTGTAAAGTATTGAGGATAATAAAACAGTAAAAGTAACAGCAACACCTAGAATGCGGTAAGAGGCACAGCTGAATCAAGGTAACTTAGATCTGTTTTCAAGTAACTACTGCAATTTTCAACCGAGCCTGTCGCTGATGTGGACGCCGCATTCAGTGAATGCAATCTCATGAAATTTGTGTGGCCGCTAATCAGTACCAGGCATCCTTCAATCAGGAGGTGTGTGTTTTGGGTCCATTTAAAAAACAGAATCGGTAGCATTTTTGGATGGCTACGAACTTGGATCTTGAAATGAAACATTAAAATGGATATATTGTTTATTTTCCTTAATTTCTGCAGCAGTTTTAGGTCTTAAAATAGCCTCAGTAATATCAGTGTCTCTGTAGTCTGTAATTTGGCTTCGATCAAGTGGAAATAAAAATGCAAGTGCACTCTGGAGTTTTTCCACTCTTCCACTGGCCTCGTAATGGGGACTGGGAGGTTTATTGTATTCATTGTATCCAAATTCCCCCAAAAGTCTCTCAGCCATGGAGATCAGGGTTGTTCATTTTATTGCTGTGGAGATATTTCAGACTGAATTTGAGTATGTTCATTTTTCTTCTTGGAGGGTTTAAGGTTCACTAAACCAATTTTCCACATGAAGATCAGTTTTTTTCACCAGTATCTTCATGCATTGCTGTATTTGTGTATTTTGAGGAGCTCACAAAAGTCTGACAAATAACCCTGACAAATAACTGTGATAACATCAGGTTATCTCACAAGAGACTTAAAATAATAATCAGGTATTTTCAAACATGGTGTGTGTGGCTTGAATTGCAGAGGCAAAGAAAGATGTAGAAAATGTAGGATTCAGAAGTAGAGTTGTTCAGATTTATGGAGTTCTGTGAATTTCATTTCCAATAATTCCATTCTTGGAAATAAAAGTCAAAATATCTCACCTTGTGTTTTCTGTGCTTTCTACATTGAGTTTTCTTATTTAATCTGCCTTTTGTGATCAAATTACAGCACTAAAATGCTGAAGTAATTCTTTGAAACCACAAATGCAGACAAAATTGCTCAAATTGCCATCCAAAAGACCTGCAATTACCCAGCTATCAGCCACATTTTCCTTACTCACATGGCGCAGCCTGGCAGAAGTCTCTAATATTATACAAGATACCGAAAAGAAAAGTTTTAAACGATTAAAGAATGCAGCTAGACTTCTTCTGGTTCCGCCATAACGGAAACACATGTACACTCATGATCAAAACAGAATGTGACCTAAGGACAAGTGTAAGCAGAAGACAGAAAAAACAGAAGAAAAAATATGGATGTGCGTGTGCGCATGGCCTTCTGGGTCGTGATTCAGAAGTCATTACCATACGGGGGAGACAAAGACGTCTTTCTATCAAACAGGTGTTGGGGGCACGTGACGTGTCTTTAGACTGAAATACCTGAGAGGTTGTGTCATGTTTTTATGCTGCCATAGGAACACAGTAGGTTCAGAAGGCTACACTTACACTGTTAATTAAACATAAATAACACATGAGCAAGTAAACATGGTAAATTCAAAGTACCGAGCACTGAATTCAAGTTGGCTGACTATTATCTCCCTCAATCTTATGAGTGTAAGCCTTAAAGGTTGTTTATTACATCTTTTTGCTTTTTTTAATGCACTAATAGTTTGCTCTGATTCACCGAACATGTCCTCCCTTGCCAGACACCCGTTAGGCTTCGTGCGTTTTTGAAGACATCTCGCCCAAGAGTTACCCATCCGCTCCCTGCCTGCGGGGTAAAGCGGGGCAGCGACGAACCTCCTCCCCCTTCTCCTCCCACATCCCGCAGAGATGGAGCTGGAAGTGCGCCAGGATGGGATTGGCTTCCTGCTCCTGTCATTGAGGAACCGGTGCGCCAGGATAGCCAAATATGGACCGGCTGATATCAGTTTGTAGCACATGACTCAGCACCAGATTATATATCTTCACTGGTGGGATTACTGTTAAGGATGAAAGGCAAAGTGGCAGCGGTTTAGGTGTCCGAACAGAGCTGGAAAGCGCTCGTTGCCGTTTGTGGTTGGCTTTGAGTCGCTTTTGGGCTGTTGGTAACATTTCAAGTGACTTGTTAAAAATGACTATGAGTGTGAATGCTTGAGGGAGCCTATTTTATGTGTTTATGCTTACCTGGACTCAGTTTCCCCCGCGCCGAATACGTCTTGTCGTGTTTACAGTCCATTTTTCCTGGAAGCTGCGTCAAGTCAAGATCAGACGGAGACAATACAGAAACAGCCAATCAGAGCGTCTTCTGGAGGGCTTATATAAATACAGCAGAGCGCGTCAGCCGCCTGTCATTAACAAGGAAACACAAGTGGAGCGCACACTTGTAGAAGAACAGACTCTCCTTCTCACGAGTGGAATGAAAACATCTGAGTTAGTCACTGGACTCCGCTTTGATTCCAACTAAAGGTACAAATCGACGACTTGGTACAGTACAGTTCCACTATTTGGAAGTTTTGCTCTGTTTTGATAGCTTTGGTCTTCAGTATAGTAATACAGCGGGACTTTTGTGCTGGAGATTGACTCATTTTGGGACACTGAAGCCTCGGTGTCCGAGCAACATCTTTTGCAGCGCACTCTTGTATTTGACTGTCTGATTTGAAATATGTCCACAATAATGGAACAGCCTTTTTATGACGACTCGTTTCTCTCTGCTTATGGCCATCCAGGCGCAGCCCTGCAGGACTACAAGCTGCTTAAGCAGAATATGAACTTGAACTTCTCCGATACATATCGGAACTCAAACTTCAAGTCACAGCACCTGCGCGCCGACAGTGATTTCTATCCAGCAGGGACGGCAGAAGTGGGCTCTTTGAAGCTCGCCTCTCCTGAATTAGAGCGACTGATCGTCCAGAGCAGCAACGGGGTCATCACTACGCCGACACCTGCTCAGTACCTGTATAACCGCGGGATCACGGAGGAGCAGGAGGGCTTTGCCGAAGGTTTTGTTAAAGCGTTGGACGACCTACACAAGATGAACCAGATGGCTCCTCCAAACGTGTCCATCGGCACAGGCGGGGTTGCCTGCTCGGCTCCAGTCTCGGTGTTCGGCTCATCCATGCAACCGGAGCCGCTTGAGTATACAACCCTGAGCAGCTGCACCACGAACCCCAGCCTGACCTCTGCTGCCAGCTATCCCTCCACCACCATCAGCTACCTGCCTCATCACCAGTACCACCAGCATCCTCAAGCCGTTGCGCACGGATCACACCACTTCCAGCACTCACTGGCCGGGGCCGGCATCCACCCTCAGCGGTTCGGAGGGATGAAAGAGGAGCCCCAGACAGTCCCCGACATGCAGAGCAGCGACAACAGCTCTCCGCCCATGTCCCCTGTCGACATGGAGAATCAGGAGCGGATAAAAGCGGAGCGCAAGCGGCTGAGGAACCGGCTCGCAGCCTCAAAGTGTCGGAGGCGCAAATTGGAGCGCATCGCCCGTCTCGAAGACAAGGTTAAAGTGTTGAAAAATGACAACGCTGGACTGTCAAGCACGGCTTCTCTACTGCGGGAACAGGTGGCCCAACTCAAACAGAAAGTCATGACGCATGTGAGCAGTGGCTGCCAGCTCATGCTAGCACCCAAAGTAAAGTCTTATTGAAGAAATAATGCACTTATTAAAACACTGGACAGTACCTGGACTGACAACCCAACCTGGTCTTTATACGTTTTTAGTATGAAAACTGGATTATTGTGATTTCTGCCGTCTAAAGAAACATCACCCATACACAGAAATAATACGAGACTAAAACACTTAGGGCATTTTTGAATAAGTTTTTGAAAGTGTCGTCTTGGCGTTTCCTGTTTACATTTTCTTTAATTGCTATTTGTGATGCTTTTTATGTAAGTTATTTGTGTTAGAGTTAACCTCATGGACCATTCTTGTTGTTTTTTGGTTTTTTTTTTTTTTTACCTGTATAGTAAATATTTAAGTAAATGACATTATGAAATTAAGAAACGTGTTGCTTTGTTTTTGAGGTCGTGTATTTTTTTTTAAGTGCCACTTCAACAATTATTGTATTTCTCGTGAACATTAAACCACACCGCTGTCTCTGATCAGCAGTGAAGTTTACAACACCAGAAGTTGGTTGACGTTGGAGACGTCCCAGCGTAGGATTTTTCCCTTACTGACGCACAAGCGTCAGTCCATATATGGTGCATGTTGCTGTCAAACGTCACATCACGATAGGTTTCCGGGAACTCCCTCCCACATTGCCCGTCAGAAGGGCTGCGCGCTCCCCTTTACACCACAGTGTGTGTGTGTAATTGAAAAGGTTTGTCAATGAGTGGTTTATTCGCGTTAAGGGAGTTTCCCCATTCTGCTTTCATTTTCCCAAAACAAGCCGTGAGAACACTAGGTGAGGAAAAATGGTTAAAAAAAAAAAGTTCCAGATAAACATGTTAGACTGATTACTGAGAGCTAGTTTGAGTTACAAGAATCGGCTCGCGTAAAACTGAGAAAATGTTCCAGTAAGCCGAGAACATTTGGTAAAACAAGCAGGATTGTGTACTGGAGCGTTGTTCTCTGAATTAGTAAATAAGACAAATGTTATCAGGAAATCGGAAATATTAAACAGTGAGATATCAAAAATGTTTGTGGAACTGTGAAATGCAGGTTGTGGTTAGGACGGTCATTATCATATAATCATATCCAGTAATCTTTCCCAATGTGCTTCAGTACCATTTGGCAATAACAGGCTGTTGTGCTGAGTCAAACACAGCAACTCCAATATTAACCAACTCTTGGCAGCGTCGTGACGCACTCAGATCTTCTGCCAGGTACAGGAGCCAAGAATGATACACCACAATAAAAAACACAAATAAGAGGTTTATTCCAAGAACTTTAAGTTCTCAGTCACCAAGGGAAAAAAAAAAAAAAAAAAAAAAAAAAAAGCCAAGAGTAGCTTTAGAAGAGTTCTGCCGCCACCTAGTGGTTGCAAGTGGACAGGCATTCACATTTTGATTTAAAACAAACAACAAAAAAAAAAAAAAAACAAACAAACAAAAAACAACAACCCCAAAATAAACCACACACACACACTTGATCATAACTTTCCTCCATGTTTTAATAAAGATGGTAGCAAATTATTATCAACAGCCAAACAAATTTCAGTGCTTTCTTTGAAAAAGGAACAACAAAACTATACTTTCAGTGATCAAGACGATGAGGTTACCCAAAAGTTTGTACACTGGACATGGAAAAAAAAAACAAACATTTCCTTCCCCCCCTACATGAAGCTGAGGTGTGTTTTAACAGGTTAGTCTGGACGTGATGATACTGCTTTATAGGCATCCCTCTCATCTGAGGTCAAGTGCTATGTTGAGGAAAACAGCCGAGTAGGAGACGTTCACATTTACTGCTTGGAGAAGAATGCTTTGCTCTTCTCGACGTCGGGGACGATCGTGTCGCTCCCGGGTTTCCAGCCAGCAGGACACACTGCGTGAAGTGGCAGGAGGGACAAAGTTTACTTTAAGCTGACATTTATACACACTGAACTTGGTATAATCTAAAGGACAAAGTACATATGTGACTGGTTGGGAAACAAAGGAAGGACTAAACCGCCAAATCTAGCCACAGCTACGCAGTCAATTTTACCAATCAGCTATTTCCATTTTAAGTGTGTGATGTGCAGTTTAGAGCATCTGAAGTTACAGGTAAAATTAATGACATGCATTTGGGTTATTTTTATGACAAATGCATGATTAATAAGTTATACCACTAAACCTGAGCACCAGTGTATGCTGAGTAAACACGGATGAACTGAGGGAAGGTACGGCAGTTTACTCACCCTCTCCATATTTGTCTGTGTGCTTGAAGGCTTGAACCAGGCGCAGAGTCTCGTCCACAGAACGACCCACAGGCAAGTCGTTAATGGTGATCTGCCTCAAGACGCCCTTGTCGTCAATCACAAAGAGACCCCTGAAATTCACAAGATGTTGCAGTTTTTACAAATACTTTAAAGTATCAGTAGACTAAGCTGCTTTTTAACAATAACCAGTGGGTTTTTATTAAAATAATTTTATATTAAAAGGGCATTTAACTGACCTGAATGAGATGCCCTCATCTTCCTTCAGCACACCATACTCTTTGGAGATGGACTTGCTGAGGTCCGATACCAGGGGGATTTTCATGTTACCCAGACCTCCCTGTTTTCTTGGTGTGTTGACCCTGAAGAGAGAGAGGGAAAAAAACCCCAAAAACAAACATTTTTTTTAAAAATTTTTTTTATTATAAACAAGTACAAAACATGTAATGTCCATAGGGAAGGTCTCCTGGTTGATAAACCTTGCGTTTGCCCCGCCACCCCTTTGACCTTGTAGTTCTCTGAAATGGGGGAGTCATTTAACACGCCGTTAGAGATAAGATACAGGTGGTGTCTGAGAGGATAACATATCAGTTGTTCAACTTTATGAGGACACACTGCATTCAGAGGTTCTCCACAATGCTTCAAAAGACAGTCTGACAAACACCAAGTAGCAAAATAATAATGTGGTGAAAACTCTCCTCATACTGCAGTTTTATGTAGTTTACAGGTGTCTCACTTCTGGTCTCTGCTGCCCGTTGTGAGATTCAACACTCTGAGGTCAACTAAACCATCTTCAGCGAAGATACCACTTTCCTCTGCTACTGGTTAGCTTTGACCCTGAAATATCTTTCTAACCTTAACTGGCCAATCAAACAGAGTAGCACAGGGCCTAATAGAGCAGGCAAAGATGACGGTGAGGAGTCAGGTTGGGTTTAAATTCAATATCACCTAAAGTTTTGAAACGCAAATCAATATTTGTCAGTCTGCATATATCCACTTATGTAATATTAGTTGGCTACACACATTCCTTACAGGTAGTAATACAGCTTTTCTTGCACGTGCTCTGGTTACGTGCCAGATTACCTATTGCAATTTTATCCTCTCTGGTATACGGCACAAACCTCTCCAGACTTCATCTTGTTCATGCAGCTGCTGTGTCATTACCAGAACATGCTCCAACATATTACTCCCATCCTATAACAACTTCATCGGCTTTCTGTACAATGCCACATTATTTCAAGATTCTGCTTGTCTCCATAACCTTATACATCCATCTGTCTCTGATCTACATACGTTCCCATACTCAGTTCTTCCTCCTTCATTGCTCTCACCACCTGCTTCAGAACTTTCACCCAAATTGCTTCTCATTTTTAGAACTTGCCTGCACCACAGTCACAATATCGATTCTCCCCATCTTTAAAAGACGTTTTTATTAAAGCCTGCCCATTGTTGACTTTTTAAAAATCTATGACACATTGATTTTAATGTCTTGAAAGGCATCTACGGTATTAAATTCAATAAAATGATAAAGTGTCTCACAGACTGACAAAACTAATTGTTCAGTATATTTAATAGCAAATATGTTGTGTAGAATTCTAACTATGAGCTTTAGCAGTTAACTGTTGGTTATAATATAAACTCATTTTGCTTCAGATTGATGAATGGAGGTTTTACAGCTTATTCAATCTCTTCTCATTGAAAAAAAAAAAACACTAAATATATTATATACACTTTTTTTAAAGTAATGAATCCGATCAGGTGAGTGAGGAAACATACCAACTGATCTTCCTAATCAAATATAATGCATTTAAACTTTAACACAACATTCCAAATGAAGACCTGTGCAGGTTGTGTAATGCCGCATGTCTTCTTATGCCTTCTAGAAGCTGCTGTATGCTGCCCTTATCAACACGTTGCAGATAAACTGGGTTGGGCACTCCTTCACAGCAGCCAAAATCCTTCACCCTTAACTGTCTAAACAGAAACGGCCAACCGAGGATAGTTTGATGGACCTTGTATAAACGTCTGATAAGTTCAGCCTAAGACGGCCTCGCTATAAAAACAGCAAGACAGACAAGTGCACAGAACAGCTTTCGCTTAACTGTTTTGTTAAGTAGATTTTCAAATGCACATGTGAAGATTCACTAAAGTCACCTCTTCCCAGTTAGTTTAAAATTACAAGAGTCAGCAATACAGTTCACCTGCGAAGATAATCACTGTAATACAGGTAAAAAGCCTTTTGTTGAAGTTCTGCTTAATCCACCTGCTAACATGTGAGCAGTGTGGATGTTATTATTGGTAAAGAGCTCAGGAAGTAGTCAAATTCCCACAAATGCTCATTATGTTTCATTATCCGTGAGTTCTTACCATGCCAAGTGAGAGAAGTGAGAGTCCACGGAGCAGCCAATAACCTCACAGCCGATGTTGCGGAACTCCTCTACCCTGTCGCTGAAGGCCACAATTTCAGTGGGGCACACAAATGTGAAATCCAGGGGGTAGAAAAAGAAAACTACATATTTCCCTGCAGCACAACAGGAGGAAATAAAAACAATGTTAAGTATTAATTCTAGTCGAATAAGCTGTTAGTGTATAGGCTTATAAAAGCCAGAATGAGCCAATTAGAACAGATGTAGCTACAAACCTTTGTAGTCTAACAGCTGGATGTCCTTGAACTGTCCATCAACTACAGCTGTGGCTTTGAAGTTTGGGGCAGGGAAGCCAATCTTAGCGTTTCCAGCAGACATGGTGTTTGAGACAAATGACTGAAAGAGAAACAGCACAAACAGTTACCAGAAAACTTCTAATGCTTGCAGACCACCACAGATAAATTCAGCTGGGTGGTGCCTGAGATGAAGCTCTGATAAACAAAAAATATGAGATTTAGACTGGAAAAAGAAAAATAAATGCGGTGAGGTTCAATCCAAGAGCCAGGTTTTACAGCTCTTAGGAGGCCCAGAGGTTCAAAGATTTGGTAACTTAAGCAGACCCAGATAGTGTCACATGCAAGTCATGTTCAGCCTGCAGGGAACAATGGCCTATTAGCAAGGTTACATAACCATGATACGCACAAACCAACGGCAGGGTTCTCGCTGTGCCTATAAAGACGATTTCCGAGGATTATTGCGCGGTCAGCTACTTTGGATAGTTATTGCCTGTATGCAAAATTAATGTGCAAATAAACGATAAACTTGCAAATAAGATACGCTGTACTAATCAAATAGCAGTCGGTATTAATCCAAAGGCCTATGCTTTTCAGTGATGTATGAATAAATCTGGATTATTTCTCCCTCGTCACAATTTATACGAAGAAACGCTAACAATCGTCAAGGAACTGTGCTTGGTTTTAAAGAGATAAATGCACGTAATGGGTCAAAGTTCAGTCATAAAAGTTAAGCTTTTAATGTTTAAATTTCGTTTTCGAAATGAAACAGAAAAAGCTGTAGTAGAACAGAGCGGAGAGGAAGTGAGTAGTGCATCCTGCAAGCTGCAGCACAGGAACAAAGAAAGAAAACATGGCCAAACACTTCATGAAGGAGCCAGCCGCTCACCCGCCTGACAGGCTAGCTTAATGTTAGCTTTACGTACGAAACTGCTTTCTTTAGTTTCGGTTTGTTTCAGAGGAAATACAAAGTCGAGTTTACAGACACGCTGTAAACTTCTGACGAATACCATAAACATCCTACTCACCTGTCTTGACGTAAAGCGCGAAAGAAGTTGGAAGCTGCAGGCTGCAAGAGAATAGAGGAGTCAAAGTGGAAAAGCGAGCGTGAGATAAGTACGCAGAGACGGCTGAGGCCACCCGGAAGTAAAAATCAATCCCTTCAGAGTAAAAGTTAAGATAAAAACGACTAAAAGTTAAGATTAGCTGTTTCTAAATATGTATATCTCTGATATAAGATCATATTTTCTAAGTACACCGTGTAAACACTGTCACATGAACAAAAATGCAGGGATGTCGTAGTGAGGGAAAAGTGTGACTGGCTTCTTGGGGCCCCAGTGTTAATGTCAGGGTCAATGACAATGTCAGTTTTATATATAGAGCTCAATTATTACTTGTAAATTCAATGTTCTTAAAATAAAGATAAAAACAAAAAACAAAAATGATGTATGTCTACAACACCTTAGGGCCGGAGTGTCAAGGCTTTGGAAAATGTGAAGATGGAAAAACATTTTGGTTGTTTAACTGTATTTTCACAAGTTTTACAGCTTTTTCTATTTCATGGCCATTTTTACTTGAGACATTAAATATAGACTTATGAATTATAAACTTTTTAAAAATATTCAATATAAATAACAAAGATCACAATGGTTTTTCAGCCTAACCACCAACCGGCAATACTGTTTTGATTAAAAAGTCCGAGAAACTAACAATAATTCAGACTTCTGGCTTGGATGAAAATAATCCATTCCTAAAACCAAAACCAAAAGTCCAAAACAATCCTTGTTTACAAGATTCACTTTGCAAAGTAATCCAGTACCCTTTAGCAAGCTAGTTCTGGCACCTCTAGATTAGATTGATGTGCATGTATATGCGCATGTAAGTACATGTAATTTAGGAATTAAGAAAATGTTAAATATTTAAAATAATTTTTAGCTCCTTGGCTACCAAAATACTTTCTGTGTAGTCACATTTTTTAAATTGAATTAGATTTTTGTTTCCCTTTTTCTAATAAAAACTTATTCATTTGAATTATAATGAAAGTCAGTGGAAGATGTCCTTGTAGCAACTATTCTATATTGTATTAATGGCTGCCTGATCCAAAAAGAACCCCTACCTTCTTCAAGGCCTCTAAAGAAGTGAGACAAATAAATCTGGTGTCGCTATGGTGGTGCCCAGTTTCTTTGGAAAAGTCTATAAAGAAGTAGTGGTTAAGTTAGACAAGTTAGTTGTAGGTAGGTAGGCAGGCAGGAAAGGAGGTAGGGACCTTTAATCTCCAGGTCTCCTGGTTACATCTGTTTTCAAGGTGAATGAACCTTGGGCTTTTTTGTCCACTGTTCAACAGATTTCCCACATGAGGGACTAATAAAGGTTATCTTATCTTATCTTAACTGATAATCTGGTGGCTGACTCAGACTGTCCACAATGAACCTCATCTGGAAAAAGCATAAAGATTTGATTAAGTAGCGCTTATTTCTCTTCTGTGCAGAAGATATCTACTACAGCATATTCGTTGTTCCCAGGAAAAAGCGGGAAACCACTGAGTTCTCTTACACATATCTAGAACTGTAAATAGGTTTTAATGTATCGAAGAGGTTGAAGTGAAGAACAATATCTCAGATCCACTGTTTTAAGTTCACTTTGCAAAGTGAAGCAGTTGCATATGAGGGCATTCATTATTCAAAACTTAAAAATGCAGTTTTGAGCTTTCAGTGCATATTTTTAACATTATTTGTTAGGTTAACCAGGTTGCATGTACCACATGGACTGCAGACATGATCTTTGCACAACATCGGAGACATGGTGAGCCAGGCCAAAATCAATGAGCATGACTTGCAATGGCTGTTGTCTGCAATCCAAAACCATAATATTTTGAGGCTTTATATGAGCGTGGATGATTTTCAGGGTCTCGAGCAGGAACAACGCTGTGGTCAGCTGGAATCACACAAATGTGTTCTAACTAAACACATCTGTGCAAATTAGTATTTTTTTCTTTAAAGTTTGTATTTACACAGTGAAATAGGTGAAGATGGCAAACCTGATGTGAAACTGGGTGAGAGTCTCTCTCTTGCATATACACCTTCAGACTAAGATCAAGGAGCTCAAATTCAAGACAAATGAATCCTTCATGGAAGAATGATCTAGTCCCCCTTACAAAATCACGGGGCTTGAGATCACGGGCTTGTCTTCAATTTTTTTGATAGGAACCTCTGTGTTGGATACAGTGTGGACACACTTGACGACTTTTCCAAAGCTTCCTTCCCCGAGAAAGTTTTGCACCTCATCGCTGGAACTCAGTAGGTTTAATTGAGAGTCTGAGAAACAAACTGTCGCATGTCAAAGCCAACATATAATTATATTGTCAACACATAAATCCACATACACAAATTCCCCAGGGATTAATAAAGTTTTCAGATTCTGATACATAGATTGATAGAAACATACATTCTGATACATATATATGATTTCAATTTCATATGTCAAAATTATGTACATTACAAGATACTAAATCATGTTTTCATTTCTGATAGAATAGCCCGGAAATCACAAAGTTCTGTGTTTGTTGAGATGATTATCTGCCACAGAACCTAATCCTTGTTTCATAACCATCTAGACTTGAGCTTTGTTCAGTACTATATTTTAGTTTTCCAAGTTTACTGTTCAAAAATGTTATTTTTTTGGCGTAACCTGATAGGCTAGTTGATGCCATGTTTGAAGACAAATGTTGAAACATGGATGAAAAAGATGACAGAAAAGTGTCTGCGTGGGTTTTCAGTTGCTGTGAGGACTGATGGCTTTTCTCAGTACTGTCTGTGATTCCATCACGTCACCCTGTTCTACATCTTTCAGGTCACATAATGTCCCCACTGGTCAGAATGGAGTTCTCCACCTTTTACACCAATTAAAAAAAAGTACAAATACTGAATGTTTATTCAATTGCGAGACATACGCCTCAGATTTAGCATTTTATTTTTTTTAAAAAAAGAAGAAATATATATTTTACATAACAATTAGTAACCTTGTAACATTTAGGCAAAAATGACATGAAACATAAGTACAAAAGCCAAACTCTAGGCATGTTCATTTTAATTTACCTGAATGATTGACTGCATTCATATTATCAACCTAAAATTATCATCATTTAATTATGTGAACACAAAAACACATATTCTTTACAGATGTCAAGAGTATTACACCGTACTTCCTATCTTAACACTCAGTTTGAACACAGGCTATCTTGACTATATCTATATGCCACAATGGAGTTGTGGTTGTGCAGTTAGAAATGTTTTGGTTGTCTAGACTGTATTCTGAACAGCCACGTTACAAAACACCTAGCCTACCAAAAAAATGTCTGATGTGTGCTGATGCTGATGAGAAATTCAAATTTTAAAAATAGACCTTAAATGTGATGCTAGCAACTTAACAGTCTGCAATTTACCGTCACAGACACACAAGTTTCTTCTCTTCTTGTGATATATTTGGGTCGAAACTAGTTTGATATATTTCTTTAAATTTACTTTACTGGAGCGTTTAAATAAATACATAAATACATTCAATCAAACTATAAAAAAAGTTGTGATATTAAAGTTAACCCTTTAACTTGCAAAATCTGCATAAGAGGTGAAAGTTAAAGGGTTGAACACTTTGCAGTAAATCGGATCCACCACTAGATGGTGACAAACATTGTGACATTCTAACTGAACTTAAAGGTACAGGCAACACCCTGCTAGCAACAAAGTGTCTGAAGACACTACTTAAAGTTGGTTCTTTGGTAAGCTGTCGTGTGTAGACACAACGCTGGTTCATTGGTTGATTTAGGTCTCTTTTTGTGCTTTGATAATTTATAGGTCAATATCTGAAAATGGTCAGGTACAAAAACTAGTCTGACAATGAATGAAAAAGCAGCCAATGAACAAAGTAAATGAAACTTTGAAAGACCTCCAGAAAGGCTGGGGAACTATTTCTTAAGACCACTTTACCTGAAAGTTTAGCTGCTTATAAACAAAATGTAAAAAAATAAAGGGTAGCTCAAAATTTTTTCCAAGTACACTATGCATGTGGCATATTCAGCTTAAAATGTTCAATCAAATCATAAGGGGAGGATTAAAATCACATTTTTATTCAAATATGTTCACATGTCTGTCAGTTTTGTATTGTATTTGTTTGACATGACAAATACCACCCATATAATTCAAAAGACATTATTCCACCACTTTTATTTTGGAAAAACATACAGCCAGGAATGTGTGGAACACTACTTCCGCTGAGCTTGTTACTATAAGGAAAACAGATGCACACAGGTAGTTTATTGGGGTTTTTGGCAAAATTTGCTATATTTTAAAGAGAGGATTTATGATTTGTTTCCATTTAAGGCCTTGGCATTTGTAGCTTGTCTTCTCTAAGCTTGAATAAGATTATTTTAAGGCTAGCACAGCAGCTAAAGTTAGCATTATAGAGCAAAACAAAGGCTGTAACAGGGTTAGCCCGAGTTAGCTTAAAGTTACAATGTCTTTCAACTGCTTACAGATGGTTTTGTTAAAGTGTGTACAGTAACATTTATAGTAGATGAGTTTATTTAACTGTAAGCTGTGTTAAGAGATGCAGTCCGGTTTTCATCCACGGCTGTGAAGACGTTTGTGAACAGGGCTTTCTTCATGCTAGGTGTCAGTCGAATCGTGTTGTTTAAGCAGCTAGTTTGGATGTTTTTGTTATAAACTGTAGGATTTCAGGGAAATTGCATTGCACGTTTATTTAATGAGCTATAAAAATGACCTGCAAATTGTTGTCAACACTAATACAGCTCCTCTGCCTTTAAAAATTTCAGCTTTCATTCAGTATTAACAGGATCCAGAGGAAGACGACACTTTCATCTCTCAGAATAAACCAGCAGCATTTTTCAGCATCAATGGATTCACAAGGTAAAAAGACAAAGGATGCTTTTAGGTGAATTACCAAAATTTGCATTATTCCAGGTAATTGGGTTTAGAGTGTCATTTAGAGTCTGCTTGTGCGGTTTCTGCCCATTTTTGTTAATTTCATTTCACTGGTCATCATTAACTTCTAACTCCCCCCACAGCAACCCCACAGCCAGTAATGTGTGAAGTCTGTGGAACGTACTTTGAGACACGGCGAGGACTTTCCAGTCATGCCCGACTCCATCTGCGCCAGCTTGGTGTGACGTTGTCAGAAAGCAGCGGGGCTCCCATAGAGCTCCTCTACCAGATCATCCAGGAGAGAGATGGCTGCCTTCCAGATTTCAAATCAAACTCATCTGCACCTCGGCCAGTGCCTCAAAAAAATACAATGCAGCAGGAATCAAAGACCCCTTCAGAAGAAGAAGATGCTAATACCTCTTACAAGGCCGGGGTTAGACTCACGACAACCCCACAAAAGGTAGATCATCAGGGATCCCCAGCAAAACTGAATGAATCTTCAACAACTGTCCCCCCATCATCTCCTTCTCCTGTTAAGCCAGCTGAAGGCGGCAGCTCATCTTCCTCAGAGCACACAGCCCCAGCAAAGCCACTATGGGCACCACGGGAAACTGACGCTCCTATCACGTTAGGTATGGCTGAACAGAGCTGTTTTCATTAACATAATATAGAGATTTTTTTTACAAAATATCTAAACTCATACATAGAAGATGTGTGTGTCAGTGTATTTATCTGCAAAGACCGTGCCCTGTACTTTGAATCTCTTTCTTTCTTCTTATTTCAATGTGTTTCGGAGAATCCACAGATATGCAAACATAAGACAGGAACTTTACGCTTACAAACCTGTGTTTCCTGTAATCTATCTCCCAGTCCTTCTGCCCATGTGAGACTCACGTTAATTATTCAAATTAATAGTCGTGATAGCAGGCTTCCAGGTTATCACCAACTCACTTCTCAAAAATGACAAACTGAAAATGATTCTCATTCTGTACTGAAATGAAACCAGGACACACAAACTGGGTTAACAAAAATTAAATATGATTGACTTGGTTGACCCTCAAGACGGTTGTAAGGGAAGCCATGCAAATGTTTTATAAGAAACATAAAATTTTGAAGGAGAGTAGCTGCAGGTGCAAGGCACAACTTAATAAAGGGTATTTAAATTTGTAATGTTGATCTTACATTAGTCTCCTGCTAACTTTGTGTATTTCTCTCACCAATTTCCTCATTCTTTTAGCTTCAGACCCCCATGATGAGGTCTACGTTTGTGAACTTTGTGGCTGCTGGTATGAGACACGCAAGGGCTTGGCTAGTCATGCTCGGGCACATTTGCGGCAGATTGGAATCTCTGACAGTGACATCAAGGGTAGTCCTATTGATCTTCTTTATCAGGTCATGGAAGAGGAGGACCTCAAGCCTATTGATTTAGAGAAAAATGAAGAGTTTACTTCAAATAGTCCATCTAGAACTTCATCCAAACGCCTTTCTACTCCACCCGAGTCATCCTCGAGCAAACGGCCTAAAGTATCTGAGGAGTGCATCTGCATTCTCTGCGGGGAGGAATTTGAGAATAGAAAAGGCCTGGCAAGCCATGCACGCTCTCACCTGCGTCACATAGGGATGAGTGAATTAGTGGGGAAAAACTCCGCAATCAATGCCGTTGAGGATCTGGTATCCAGTGGCATGCTAGAAGCTGTACACCCCCCCAAAACAAACAATACAGCCAGCTCATCTGCAGCACCATCTCCAGCCCCACCCTCTCCTGCAGCTCAGTCTTCAGGTCCAAGCCAGTCTTGGACCTCTCTTTCCTCTACACCCCTGTCTACAACCCCTGAAAAGGTCTCTCAGGCTTCTCACCCTCCCGTTAACAGGGCACCAAAAGCTAAGAAAGGTTTTCGGCTAGCAGTGGACCCCCTTCATAGAAAACCCAAGCCTGAGCCTATAGAGACGGAGGTTTCTGTTCAGCTGAAGACATCCACCAATGAGAGCAGCTCCCCTGTGCAGAATTTGTCTGCTGGTGCCATTTCTGCAAAACCTTCTGAGTCAGGTAAAGGAAAAAACGTTTAATCAAGTGCTTTATGTTTGGTACCATGTTATACTATAACAGGCTTAATTTGTTATTTTCTTAATCACACTGTTTGCTTTAGCATTTTTCCATCTGTTTGTGTGTGTACAGTGAGATCAGGTGTATAATGTTGTAATATATAATTTTCCCCAGCTTGTACAGATGTGCAGTCCCCACCAACAGTCCTTTGTGATTTCTGTGGCCAGCTATTTGACACCCGCAAAGCCCTGTCTTGCCACGCCCGTGCCCATCTACGGCAGCTCGGTCTCTCTTGGTCTATTAAAACATCACCAATTGATCTTCTAAAACAAGTCATGATGCATGGTGAAGAAGGCAGGAAAGAGTTGGGGCCCAGTGGGTCTGCAGCATTGGGCAAAGTCTCATGGGGTTCTCAAAGCTCCAGAAGGTCCCTAGACAGCCTCACATCTGGGGAGACAGCTTCGAACTCGCCTCTTGATTATTCCATGAAAGAGAAATCTCCATCTAGCAAGGGTGGAGTCATACACCTTGGTAAGTAAAGTTTGTTACTTTACTTACCAATATTTTGTCATTTGTTATCATAGCATTTTTCCCAGACGCTTTAGTGAATTATTGAAATGATCTAATTATTGAAACTTTTTGGTGAAACTATTTCCTTGTGTCACTTTTATGTACTCAACATTTGAATAGTGTATAGTGTTGGCCTATTACTGCTTTCAAATATGAAGTGTGGTTAGAATAATGTCCTGACTGGACCCTTACTTGGGGACTATAGACTCTTAAATTGACAGAAAGAACAGTGCTCTTAACTTCCAGAAAAAAGTAGAAAAGCGTATTTTAACTAAGTACAGAACTTAACCACCTACATAAAAGGAAACATTTTGGGTGTTTACTGATCTGGAGCATTGAGATCAGACTGTACAGACCTCAGTTAACGATAAAAGATAAAGTTGATAACAATAAAGTTAGAAAGCAAAAACAAGTATGGCTTGTTTGGAAGGTTCATCAGGAGAAAGGCTCTTCTTTCTTAAAAGAACATAATAGGACAAATATATCGACTATTGATAGTTTTTACAAGGGCGATTTATTTCTTTATTTCCCCATGAGTAAGTTTGTTAATAATGATGGAGCTAATTGAAGCAGTCAACAGAAAATAAATAAATAAATAATAGCGCTGTTTTAACAGCACCCTCTTTCATCTGCGAACAAATGCACCCTTCTCAGAGTGCGCCCAAATGCTTGTTGATGGAGCTGCAGAAGCTGGTGATAGCCCAGCATACTCAGCCGGATGGTAGACACGTACATGCTCTTGCAAGTTAGTAGTGTACTTTGCTCGCATTATATGTCTGCACAGGTGGCACACCCCTTTGGTTACATCCATAGGTTTACCTCTTTCGTCTGGTTTAAAGCCAAAGAAATCCCAAATTTTGCGCCGTCATCACGACTAACGCGATTACAAATTAACCCATCTGGAGCGCAGACTGAGTCAAAATCCCTGAAATGTCTCTGTCAACGCATTTTGGGCAGTTTGTCAAAAGTTTGTTCATTCTGCGCTTCAGATGGGTTGAGCGCATTAAAAATTGTAACCGCATTAATCGTAATGACTGCGTTAGCGCTGCATTAATGCTGACAGCCCTAATTTTTTTTGTAAATTAGTTTGTCCATGTTTGGACTTCTTCTGTGTTGTAAACACGCAAATCAGTCCATGTGTGATTACATTGCTCCGCCCATCAAAAAGTCTGTGCATGCGCGAATATATCGCCCATCGTCGATTATTGGACTGACGATTGTCAGTTGGAAACTTAGCTTTGCATCGTTGTATCCGAACAAATCACAAGACTTCTGGAACAATGCCCTCCTCTTTCCTCTGAAATGTGAACTCCTCTGCATACCAGAGTATTCTAGAGTCAAATGTGAAGCCTCCCCATGAGCTAAAGCTTGGCCAAAATTGGTTCATGCAACAGGACAATGATCCCAAGCACAACAGTTAGTCTCCAAGAGAGTGCCTGAAAGATAAAATAAGTAGGGTATCGCGGTGGCTCAGATATATTTCACACCTCAACTTGATTGAAATAGTGTGGCAGCAGAAGTTTACATGTGTGCCATCTCGTTTGTGTCAGACACATCCTGTGAGCTTTGTGGGTTCGACTTTGAGAACCGTAAGGCCTTGGCCAGTCACGCGAGGGCCCACCTCCGACAGCTGGGCATCATCGAATGGAAGGCAGATGGAGCGACTTCACCAATTGAACTCCTTAGTGAGCTGATCAGGAGAGATCCGGCCAAGGTGTCGGAAATTACCAAGCGTTATCGCATGGGAGACCTTTACATCAAGAAGGTTGGCTGTGCTCTGAGATATTCAGATAAACATGAGTGTATTACATTCATTCTAATTTACTGTAATTTTCTTTTTCAGTCCCACAAAACTCCTACATCCCCATCGCCATCCACAGAATCTGAGTGTGTGGCTGGTGGTAGTCTGAAGTCTTCCATGCAGCGCTATGAATACAAAGTAAACAGGAAGGACTACAGCAACCACAGCGTGCGCTCCTCAAGAGGTGAAGTAACGGGACTAAAGGGCTGTGGAAGATAGCTGGATACAGATGCAGTGTAATAGATTAAAAAGCGATACTAAAACCTCTCTGTGGGATTTCAGGGGTACATTCACAAAAGCACGGGGCCTCTGCAGGTAGAGAAAATCAGAACGGCAACTCCCAGCAACCACCGCGGTCTGGCAATATCCCTGCTCTGGTGCCAAAGCCCCCACTAACTCCACTGGTCAAACTGGTGGGTAAAATGTATTCCCTCAAGTGCAGGTGAGTCTCTATTTGACAGCTGTAGAAATGCTTTATAAAAATTTAGGTTGTCTAAATCTTAAATTTGATGGAGAGGTAAGCTACATTTGAACAATATTTAAACATATTGTCAAAATGTCTGAATGTCGGATGCATTATTATACATTTACTAGCCCCTTAATGAGATACACCTTTGTTCTACTGGAATGGATTGGATTCCTTTTGCCTTTCCAGTGGCACAAATTCATCTCCGATGGAATCATTCTTTAGACATTTTTGTCCAATGTGACATGATGTCAATCTCCTGTGTCAACACATCCCTGTTGGATTGAGATCTGGTGACTGTGGAGGCCATTTGATTACAATGAAATCATTGTCATGCTCAAGAATTCAGTTTGAGAGGACTTTAGCTTTAAAACATGGAGTATTATCCAGCTGGAAGCAGGCATCACAACAAGGATAGGGAGCAGCAATACCCAAATAGGCTGTGGCATTTAAATGATGCTAATTTGGAACCAAGAAAATACACTACACTATATTCACTTACCCATCCAAATAATTGAATTTAAGTGCTCAGTCAGTTCCATGGACACGTGTATAAAATCAAGCATCTGGGCATGCAGACTGCTTCTACAGACATTTGGCAAAGAATTGGTCGCTCTCAAGAGCCCAGTGAATTCCAGCATGGTATCGTAATAGGATACCACCAAATCCAGTTGTAAAACTTCCTCCCTTCTAAATATTTCCACAGTCTACAGTGGTGTTATAACAACGCATTAAGCGTTCCAGTGAAAGGAACTCATAATGCTTCAGCATACCAAGACATTTTGGACAATTTCATGCTCCCAACTTTGTGGGAACAGTTTGGGGATAGCCCCTTCCTGTTCCAACATAACTGCACACCAGTGCATGAAGCAAAGTGCATAAAGACGTGGATGAGCGATTTTGGTCTGGAAGAACTTGACTGGCCTGCACAGAGTCCTGAACTCAGCTTGACAGAACACTTTTGAGGTGAATTGGATAGGAGACTGTGAGCCAGGTCTTCTCGTCCAACATCAGTGTCTAATCTTATAAATGTGCTTCTGGAATATTGTTCAGAAATTCCCATAAACACTCAAACTTTGTGGAAAGCCTTCCTAGAAGAGTTGAAGCAAAAAATTATCCCAAAAAAAAATGACGTTAAAGCCTCTGGATTAAGAATGGGATGTCACTTGGACTCATATGCATGTGGAGGCAGACAAGCAAATTCTTTAAGCACTGTAGTGTGTCTCACACCACCATCACCTCGAACCATCGATACTGAATGGATCATTTTTCTAATAATTAGTTATCCAATTTTGGCGAGCCTGTGTGAACTGTAGCTTCAGTTTCCTGTTCGTTGCTGGAAAAGCGTTGCACCCGCTGTGGTCTTCTGCTGCAACTCATCTGCTTCAAGGTTAAACATGTTGTGCATTTGGAGAGGTTCAAATGCAGTGAGTTACTGTTGCCTTCTCGTCAGCTCAAAGCAGTCTGGCCATTTTTCTCTGATCTCTGGCAGCCCATTGGATATTTTCTGCATAAATGCTGTTTGTGCTGGTAGAACAGCACACATGCCACACTTCAACTTCAGCAAGTTGTGTTGGCCATGTCGACATGGTTAAATGCACTGGCCTAATGAGGAGCTGTACAAGTGTCTCTAATGAAGTGGCCAGTGAGTGTAGACTGAGTTAATATCAATGTTTGTTTTTGTGGGGGGTTTTCTTTTTCAGCTTCATATGATGCAGTTAATAAAACTTCTCTATCCTGCTGTTCAGGTTCTGTGAGGAAGTATTTCATGGACCTCTGTCTGTTCAGGAGCAGTGGATCACACACCTGCAGAAACACATTCTGTCGCTGGGCTATAAAGACAAAGCGTCTCCTCCCGCTACACCTGTGACAACTCCAGCGCTGGTCCATCCAGTAGCTGTCTAGACATGTATTTATTCAGTTTTTCTTCTCAGTCTTTTAAATGTCAAAGTCCAAGAAGTTGTGTTATCCTAATGTCTACTTGATGTCAGCAAATTGTCAAAAAATTAGTTCCTTCCTTGTCCTAAAGAGGGCAACCATGAGCCATATGAGAAACACAGCACAACCTAATACACTCAGGTTAAATCCATTAGATATCATAGATCAAAGTAATGATCTGTGGATGTGGGTTTTTTTTGACAGACAGAGCTTTTCTACGTGGGCTCTAAAATTTCTTCCATTTGAACAGATGTTAAATGTATTTTAATGGTATTCAGCCTTTGATGTTAAGAAACTAGAGAGACTGACATGAATTTCACTTTTTTTTTTCTTTTTTTTTTTTACAGTGTGTGTAAACTGCCGTGGTGGTCATTTCATTTCAAAATAGCTTTTTTCTTTTAATTACCTTTGAACTTTGTTTTATACATAAATGTTTACGGCATTTTACCTTAAATATGTAGGGCCAATGTTTTTCATTGTGTGTTCTGTACACAACAACACTGTTACCACAAAGCGTAATGCCATTGTTGTAGAAGGTAGATAAGTGTTTCCATTCTTTTTCTTTACAAAATGCAAAACAAGCTGACAGTGGATGGAGATTTTACATTTTTTTTTAACACTTGTATAAAATAAATTATATCTTGTGTATAATTAATATCGTGTGTGATATGCTTTTTTCTAATCTCTATAGGAATGAACTTCAGGAACATCGACTTAACTAGATATTCTGAATTGTATTTCCTCCGTTTCCAATACTACAGCAAGAAAAGTGAATATATTTTAAAATTAGGATTTAGCATTTAATCCATACTCTAAACCAGGGATCACCAACCTTTCAATCGAAACAGCCATTTGTGCGCAAACCAAAAACATTTGAACCGTATGAGTGTCACACGGCACATAGTCATTATTTTCTACTTTAACTTTGCACTTTTCATTATAATAATATTTTCTGGGTTGTTTTTTGTTGTTGTTGTATTTATGAACTTTTAAAAGTAACATAAATGGCTTACTCATTTCTATTACCAACACAAAAACTGTAAAGCTGTAGAGGTTACTTTTTCATACTTTTTTTTTGTATGATATAAAACATAAACCGCCTGAGAGTTTTAAAAACAAGTTTCAGTTTAACTCTAAAAGTTCAGCAGGTTTTGCTGTAAAGCACCACACAAATATATCCCCACACAATTTAATTTTCTGTTTCCTACTGCAACTTTTATTTATTTATTTATTTATTTATTTCAATTTTTGATTTGGAGAGAAATCCAAAAGCCCAGTACTGAGGCTTATCAAAATTAAGAGTATAAGAAACTATATTTGATAAAATATTCTTTTGTTTTAATTGGTTGTGTAAGCAAAAAATTTTAACAGCTGGAGAATGTTGCGATATCAAATTTTTAACTTTTGGACTGGAATAATTTAATCCCTTTCTATCATGTTGTCAAAAAAACTCTTTGAAAAGTCTTCTGTAGATCCAAAGTGAAGCAGATTTTATACAGTGGCCTTTAAAATCCAGAATTGATTGATTTAGAAATTACTGCCATGTGCAAAAGTGACAGTCAGAGCCTCATGCTGTCAGATCCCTTTTCTCTTGAACTGGCTTCTTGTTTGGGTTCAGCCACCTTCTCTACTTTTGAGATTGAGCTTCAAACTTTCCTTTTTGATCATACCTAGAGTTCTCTCACAAACTCGGGCTGCTGGGTGATTCCCCGTGATGCTTCTTCTCCATTCCCCTCATTCCCTGTGCTTTCATAAGCCACTACTGCACGTGATTAACGTTTTCTTCTTTCTCTCACATAGTTTGCACTTGGTTCTGTGTTGTCTCTTTTTTTTGTCTCTTTCAGTTAGCATAGAAAGATGCTGCCAGTTTCTGGACCAAGAAAGGCCTTTTTTAGAGCCATGTGATTGCTCATAGAGGATGGTTGACTCACTGGATTTCTATCTATGACTTTGTGGTTTCTTTACATTATAATATAAAGTGCCTTGAGATCACTTGTGATGTGGTGATATATCACTGCTTCTCCTCCGTTTTGCACCCCACTTTCCTTTTGTTGTGTTAGCTTGCCGGTATTGATAGTTATTTAAAAGAGCTGTTTGGGAACTCACTTCAGCTAATTTCGCTTTATCTACTAATTAATCACATCTTTGTTTAATGATAATTTTCAAGGCATTTTTAGTGCTTATTACAGACTATGGGAATGACGTGAGTCCCCAGCTGGATATAAACCTGGGACACCACAGGTAATGAACACGTAACAAGGGTTTCCTGTCATACTGTGGTTTTGAGGTCTTGTTTGCCCTTGCAGTTGCACGTGTTTCAGCATTAATCATCACCCCAGCATAATCAAACTAATTTATAAGAAGATGTTAATTTAACTTCTGAGGACATGAAAAAAGCGCATCTTCATCCAAGCTCCTCTAAACTCCTCTTCCCTGTGACCAACCTGTTCCAAACATGGCTTTATATTTAATTTCCTCCACTTTCCAGGCTGTAGCCACCATCGTCTTGATGATGGGGTTTATTAATCTTACTACCTTTACAACCTCTGCAGCAGTAATTCATCCTTTAGTGATGAACTGTGGATGAAACTCTACACTGTCCCAAAGTAATAACAGTAATCATCTGCCCCTCTTTATCTGCTCAAATTCGCTTAAACTGTGGTGGATTTTTTTTCCCCATCAACATAAGCTGAGAATGAATTTTAAATAAATATAATTATTTAATTGTGCTTGTGTTCAGAGAGGAAAATTTGTTTTTTAATTGAAAAAAAGTATTGAATTGTTGATGATGGGACCCTCTTCTGTGCAGTGATTGAACTGAGAGGAAGATCCATTAGAAGTTTCCAGGCAGCATAATATTACTCCTGTTTTCTGCCGGTGCAATAGACGGGATATGATCATCACTCTCCGCTGTCTCTCTGTTTCTGTCTCTGTTATATTTTTTGCAGCAATGGTCCCTGGAGTGTCATTTTCTGTGATTTACTACAACCAAAATTCTGCCTCCAACCACAGATGGATTAATCTGATCTGCACTCCTCTGCTGCTGTGCCAACCTTTAAGGCATTTACAAAGCGAGCAAGTTATCCTACCTGACAGGAACTAACCAGGCTGTTGCTCACAGCTGTCAACACCTGACGGTTCAAAGGCAGGCATAAGCATCTCACTTTCAAGGGACAGAAGTTTCAAAGTGCTTACTGAATTGGGAGCCCAAATTAGGAGCACATCTGTCTTCCATGGGCTGTGGGATTTGGAAGACGTGGCCAACAATTTTAGGTTTCCTGACTGTGGTTCATGGGTTTTAAAACCAACATGGCTTCAGTATGACTGCTTTTCACAATGAAGCTGGTCAGTACAGTTCGATCATTTACGTCTTTTTGTCAGGCATCATCCTTATGAGGCTTTCCTAACAAATGTACACCCGAATATGGACTAGTAATACAGGAGTGATCATCAAAACAAAATCCTTGTTTTTTTTTTATATCCTTATAAGAGCAATAATTAATTAATAAGGATTTTATTAAGTTAAAGATAAAAGGCTTTCAATGGACTTTTAAATTAACGTTGCATTCAAGGCAGCTGTTGCGGTCTTTGTAGTTTAAATTAGATTATCAGCTACATATGATCAGCTGCAGGCAATACAAGTCATGATGCCTCTAGCGTCATCTGGGCTAACTTAAACATGACATGCATTTTGAAAAATTTAATTATATATATTTTAGCCTCACTGTGCATTATGGCATTTGTCAACCTAAAGATACAATATTTTTCGCAGTGATTTATTGAAGTAAACCTGCTGTGAGACTAAATGGGTGCCAAAATATGGCTCCATATTAATGCAAAAAATGTTGGTCTTCAATATGACAATAGCCAGAGCATCTATGTCCCCTCTTTGCATTCAGTGCAGACATGCTCGTTCCTCTCTGTTTCTTCTCTCCCCTCCCTCGTTCTCTGTCAGTTTGTCTGCATCCTTGTACAATAGGTTTGGTTACTCATCAGTTCCTGTTAAATACTGGCCGGGACAGCTGACTGTAGAATCAATTAATCACCCACCTGCTTATGTAAAGACCAACTGAAAATCTTCTGGGCTGAAAAATGAAGCTAACACTGAAGTGCCAAATACTTCTTTTATTCCAATGGCCACTTGAGGACCCAAAAGATAAAAATGAAATAAAATCCACAAATAGAAAGGGAACCAATCAATATAGCAAACAATGTAAAAGACAGGAATAAAAAAAGAAAAATGCCTGAAACCATACACCAGAAAATCTAACCAGAACCAGAAAAACGAACAAAAGTAACTTAAAAAGAGAACAAATGTGAAGGGGGAGTGGTTGGAAAGCTTCACTAGACGTTTCAAGAGAAAGATGCAAGCCTGCTAACCAAACTAGCTTGCTTTTGCTAATAAGTTAGCATTTCAAGTTCTCTAGTTGTGTTGATTTGTAGCTCCAAAACAACAACAAAAAACCCTTTTCCATGGCTACATCTTTATTTTGAATACAGTCAGTGTTAAAGAATGTCGTGTTTACCCATTTCTGTCTTTGCTCCGTGATCTCAAAATTTGCCTCACCTGCTCACTCTCCCCAACTTCTTGTACAGAATTCCAAGTTTTTGTTCAACTTTAGTATTTTAAGGTTATGTAAAGATGTGAGGGTTTCAGAGTCAGTCAAAGCACTATAACTGCAACATTATTTCTGTATGGTTGTACTGTCAATTCTGAATACTAATGAAGAAGACTTCATTCCATTAGGGAGTGCATGCTATACACAGAAACTAGAGTCATAAACTTCACCACCACCGTAACCACCACTGACAACATGCAGTCCTGCACTTTGACCACAGCTTGGCATCTTCTTTGACCAGAATTTGCCTACTTAAATTTGAGATAGCTGCAGAGTGTCTGTACATTCACCAGATAGCTTGTGTTCCTCACACCAGCAGTAAGTCTGGTGAAACACAGTGGTAAGAAAAAAGTTTTAAGTGGTTCTTAAGTTTCTATTTTCATAATTTAACCATCTTTTGCGAATTTTTTTAAGCTTTTTATCACTTGCTGTGTAAAAGGTGTTTTGCACACTTTACAAATATCCAGAGATAAAGCGTACTAGCAGCTACACGGTAAATCATTTTATGTTTTTGTTCTAAAACTAGGAAGCAAAGGAGTGTATCGGGAGGGAATAAGGCTTTCTTTCCTTTCTCGAGTCTGTCTGTGAGTCATGTTTCTGGAAGTAAATTCTTCCAGCATCTCTAGTATGATTTATAGTTTGCTTTGGGGGCTTGGCAGAAGATGGAGTTTTATCACACAACTTGTGGCTTTGCAGACATCTTTCCAAGAGGACAGATTCCCCCAAGACTGTGCAACTCTGGCACCGTATCTGTACTTTTCCGTTTAGTTGTTTCCAGTTTTTGTAGCACATACATTGCAACACTGGTCTGTGTTCAAGGACAACTCACACACACATACACATACACAGATGGACGGTTTTCAGCACGTATACATATTTGCATATAAACATGTCTGATTAGAATTAATGATTTGTGATGAAACAAAGAAGGTAAATGATTTTTTTCCCTCCAAAGGAAATCACATGACCTCATTTGTCAGTTTACTGCAAGGTTATTTTCGTGCAGGAAGATTTTAAGATGGTCGTGAGTGTACTTGGCTGTAGTGACACTGGAAACCAGAGATGAGTGCACAGCTTTTTTGGGTGGGCTGTGTTGCTGCTGGTGTCATAACAGTGCTCCTCTAGCTTGTCAGGTGATCTTGGATGACTCCTGCATTAAGGTCACTTCAGATCACGGATTGGCAAAGAGAATCTGAAACCTATTTGCCACCAACAACTAATTACTACAGTGATTTTCAGTGGAACAACTGGATGGCTTTCTGCCAAAATGCTTTCTGGAAATGCAGCCCAGACTCATATTTGTGTATCACAACTTGGCTACACAAGAAATTAACAAGCGAAAGCTGTGCAGCACCAGAGAGCAAAAACAAAGTACCAGGTCATCAAGTGAACAGATGCAACAGATACAGGGCAGGCCTAATGCAACTTTACCCCAATCCTCCCTTTGTAAAGGGACAAAACAAACTTTTGTATATTTTCACCCTCTGTGAAAGTTTTTCATCATTATTATGTTCATTATAGAAACATTTTGTTTTTGCCAAAATGTCAAAGAATTCGTATCCCCAAGTTACAAATTGAGCACAGAGCTTCTTTATCTTCATCCCTGTTATTTATTTTCTGAAGAGTGATGTGTGATAATGATTACTTGAGTGTTTTAGATTTATTATTCCACCCCAAGACAGACCTGACCATAAATCTCTAACCACTGTAAATATTCAGAACAGACAACGGTCACACTGCATTGTTTCTACAACCAAAGATTTGAGCCCCATCTTAGCCTGGGTGCATACACAGTCAAACACACATCTGGTTTGTGTATGCACAGATGTGTCGGTCTCCTGTGTGCAGTAGTAGCCTTTGGATGTAGAGTGGTGTGCACACATTAAGTGAGGTAAGTAGGTAAGAAGTCCTATTTATCAGTTGCAATCATTCAAAGTAGCGTTAATAGGATAAAAATAAACACAAGTAATATGCCATGTAACTACTACTTGTCTTTAAATCAGCACAAATGTGCACTTTTTTCAAGCTAATTGGGAGCTAGGTTGTTCCAAGCACCTTGGAAAACTTGGAAGGATGATTGTGTAACTTTTAACACCAAAATCGCCTCTGGTATGGAATACCGTACATACAAAGAAGTGTCTGTGTTTGAAGCTCATTTGGAGCTTTTTCTCGTATTTTGGTAACTCAACAAAAAAAGTTTCCACAAGTAACTACAGATTAATAGGTGTTTTGCCTGGTTTTTATTCTCTTGAGACCCATGCATGTTGTATACGACCCCTGAGTAAAGCACATACACAATGTCTCTGGTTACGCTCTAGGTTTCTATCAGTGTCAGAAAAAATGACTCAAATGCAGAGTGAAGAAAGAGGTAGTCAAAAGTCAAGTTTATTCGAGATAAGTCTGCTTATAAAACAGGCAGATTAGTGATTCTTACTCAGGTTCCAGGTTTAGCCGAGGCACGGCTAGATCAGGCTATACGAAGACTGGAAAGCTCTATGAAGCATTAAAGGACAATCTGGCAAAAGCATGACTGATTGGCTGCTAATATGTGCACTGATGGCATTTATGGTTGAAGCCCATTTCAGTTGTCATTTGGTAAGAGTCAGTCAGTCACACAACACAATTCATTCACAATGACTTGCACACCAAAATTAAGAATCACTAATTAACCAAATAAGCACGTCTTTAGGTTGTGGGAGGAGATTGGAATATCTGCAGAGAGCCCACACAGGCACAGGGAGAACGAAAGACTCCAGCCAGCCAGCAGGACCTTCATGCAGTTAAGGAAGTTAGTGATTGATGTGTAGCTACTATGTGTAGCCATGTGCAGTGGTTGTGCCATAAGTTTTTTTTGGCTATGCTGCTATGCTGCAGTAGGTGTAGGCTGCTGGGGGGGATACCCATAATGCACTGACGTGTTTTGTGTCCTTCCCGAGTAGAGTAACAACACCCATCCCTGACAAAAAGCAGGAACAACTTACCAGGCTTGTCAACCATGTCACATTCAATGTGCTCACCACACTCCATGTCCAAATCTAAAGCAATAGTATTCACCTTTTTAGCCCCAGTAAAGCACCCTTTAGCCCAGAGTACTGGGCAATTCATCTTCCATTGAATTGACACCTGACATTTACACACACTCTCTGCTCTTGCTTGGAACTGCCCTGGACCCCTTACCTGGAAACCTCACAATAATCACGTAACTTACCATCACCTCTACATCCCTCAGGCTTCCCGAAATACTCACACTGGGTCTTGTGAATAAGAAAATATTTATCAGCCAAACAAGCAGCTCCTGAAGCAGTTTTAACCCTGCGTTCAGCCAGTGTTGTCCAAAAAAACTTGTTTAAATAAATAAAACAAAAAAAGAAGCCTTACACAAACCATGGCGTGTGTAGTCAGTATAATCAGTGGTGCAGATGAGTGTACGGGTGGAAGAATGCGGGGTGCAGCAACCAAAATCCAAAGAGATGTCTCAGGGGAAAGCACCAGCAAGCAACTGAGATCTGAAAGCTTTTGTAGAGCGCTGGCACACCGGGCGCAGGTGTTGTCATTATTTGTTATCACACAATATTGTTGTTTACAACACTGTATTTTTATAAAGCTATGTGACAGTGCAACTATTTTCAACACTGGATCCTTTGAATTGGTTCATATTTCCTCCAGAGAGTTATTATGGTTGCACATTCATTATTGGTCAGCCTTATTATTTTTCCTCCATGGCTGCATTAATTTGTATTGATTGTAGTCCAATAATTGTTACCTGCGGTCAAGAATTAAATGAGCAATATCACTCATAGTGCCAGTTCCACAGACGATCAACCGGGCAAGCAGTTGCAGTTGTTTTATTTATCGGGGACAGGTTTACACAGTTAAAGCACTGGTTGTGTTATTTACCCCACATAAGATAATACTGAATTACTAGAGGAGTTAACAAAATAATATTTTTTAAATAAACTTTGTACCAACATGTGGCGGTTTGTCACGGTACTGGGCCATGAGGCCCAGGGTTTAAGTTCTAATGCATATTTTTGTATCCACATGTGTAGTTTAATGCATCTAGTTTTCTAGTTTGCAGTTTAGTCCTTGGTTTCTTAGTCCCTTTTGTCATCTCTCCCTGGTCCGTGTGTCTACCTGTCATGTTTCATGTCTCTGGTTAGGTTAAGTTCATGACTATGTCTCTGTGTTTCCTGTTTTATTCTGAAAGAGAATGGTGTTCTTTGTTCATTGTAGTTAGTGTTACTCTCCCCTGTATTGTCATTATGTTTCCTTCTAGTCAGCTGTGTTTTCATGTGTCTCCACTTCCCCTGATCACCTCATGTGTGTATTTAAGTCCTCAGTCTTCCTTTGTTCGTCGCCGCGTCGTCTGTTCAACTTCCCCCATGTTACGCCAGGTTTCAGGACTCTGTGCTGGTCATGTCCATATTGCTTACGTGTATACGTTTCACAGTTCTTTGTTGTTCCAGCACAGAGTCCTGTTCATAGTTGTCTCCGTCATATGCATCGTTGTCACCCTGTCTTCGCTTTCCCTGCTGTCTGAGTTAAGTGTCAGTTCTTAGTTTTCCCAGTTCAGCTTCTAGTTAGTTTTGCCTCTGTGCTTTCTGTTTTTTGCCACGTTAATCAGCCCAAATAAAGGCTCGCTTTTCGTTTCAAGTTCAGTAATGTCTCCTCGTCTATGTCTGCACCTGGAACCTCACACTCCCACACACGGTCCGCCCGCCGCAGACCGTGACACGGTTAAAATGATCTGGCCTGCAGAATATTTCTTCTAAGTCAGGTCTGGCCAAAGTTGAGACTGACATTTTAACTAATGGGACAGTGCCAAGGCAGTGTGGCTAACAAAGACTAAAACATAGAATATCACTCAGAATTATATTCATACACACAGGGGATCCGAAGCATTAAAGGGGTCTTATGTGGTGGAGCGTAAAATGCCTTATTTCTCTATAGGAGGTTGTCAAAAGCAATAAAATTGCACAGGAATTTGAGACAGGCAATCCTGTGGCACATTATGCTGTAGATTTTCTGGATTCTACCAGTATGCCACTTTAACTGTTTCATACTCTATTTGTAACACTTCAAATAAATATGAAATGCAGCCTACTGCAAAAATGCACATACATAAATATGTTTATGTATAAACATATTTATATATAAATATAAATATATTCCCCCTGCAGCTTTAACTAATGAACTCCTGATTTAAATATCATTTTCCTCCCCAACAGTCCCCCTTCATATCAACCACATAGTGTAAATCCACCCAGGGATAAATCTCATTTCAGATGAATGAGCTGAGAAATCTTTGAGTGAAAGAAAATCATCAAAGTGGCTGAATTTCCAACCACCAGCAATAGTTCACTGAAAATCCATGTCTCCTCTGCAAACACTGTATAACCTTACATGAACCATTTTTAACTTGCTAGGATAGTGTGACAGGACACAGGCAGACACTCTAGCTGTGCTCATTACAGAGGAGCTTCTAGCCAAACGCGCTCTGTTCCAAACCACTGTGGTTCCTGTAATGTAGGAGGCAATGAATTATCAGGTGTAAACCGTGGAAAATGGATATTAGACCTCCAGTCACAAGAGCTGCGAACTTACCGTGTCTGCTTAAGAAGAGGATTTGTATTATCGTCCTAAGTATTAACACTTGCGTTTTGTTGATCTTGGGTTTTCTTCCGTATACTTTGGTACCCGACGGACGCCATACTTGCATGTGCAAAAACAAGGGAAAGCGATAAATCAGTCGCTATTGTTTTTTAAATATACATTTTTTTTTAACCCTCAAAACGTTTGAAACTATTGAAGTGACCTTCACCCGTTTTGTTACAAACTTGGTTTGCATGTTGGATAAAGGTACAGCTTTTTTGGAGTTTTTTCGCTTCCTGTATTGTAATCCCAGTGTTAACTGCTAAATGCAGATATATTTCATCAGACTGTTATATCGATTTGTTTAATAAAAATGTATTAACGCCACAGAGTATTTAAAAAATCAATGCAATTTCCAATTCTGAACAGTGAAGTGAATGCAGAGTGAACCAGGATAAGCCGGTTCCTTAAACCTGCATTTATTTCTCAAAACCAGCATCGGGGGAAATCCTGTGCTTGCAAAAAAGTAGTCTGATTGTATAAAAGTCATTGGGAAAATGGAGACCAGCTTTTTAATTTATGACCTCAATAAAGACTTCATTTAGTAAATTATTGTTCCCATTAGATTCAGAAATAACAAAGCTGAGTATGCTTTACAACAGGCCTACATTGTAATTTGCAAGTCACAACCTAATAAGAGTGCAGTCCACAATCAAGTTGTCATTCAGATCAACCCCATATTCTTAAAAACACTCAACTCGGGGCTTCTTAATGCGACCTCACTGTTGATGTTGGTACCTAAGGACAAAACTAATCTCAAAAGCCAGGATCTCTTGCCCTGTATGAGCGGTAGGAAGGATAATGCTGCTATTATCTTGTTTCTCCTTCTCCTCTTCACCTCACAATCATGATAAAATGCTGAAATGACCGCACATTAACACATCAAATAGCTCAATATTCAATTATTTCATAGATTACATTTTGCTATGCAATGACGGAGCCAAAACATATCTCCATATGTTAATTTTAACCCCCAAAAAACCCGACTCCTAAATGTGCCCTGCGATATCAAATGCAAAGACATGAGTGGCAGATCCTTGTAAGTCCTGCAAGGTCAAAGAGGATCAAACATGTTCCAGCAACAGGGACAACAAGATTTGTCCCTCCTTGTTACTCACTCTATAAACCACACATTTTGAAGATGAACTAATTTGTTTGGACATTATAACATTTAGTCATTTTCCCTGCATCCAACAGAAACTGGATGTTCTCTTACCTTCAAATGTATTCCAGACGTTGACATGCACTGTTGTCACACAGTGAAAAACATAACATCGTCAAGCGGCTTTATCTCACTGGTTTATATCTTGGTTGTGATGTTTTTTTAAAATTTTTCTTCTTTTGCTGCGGGGAACTCTACAGACTGACTCATCAAAGTCAAGTAAATATATTCCAGGAAGTGTATACAGTGAGAGTTTGTCTTCTTTTTATACTAGTTATTGGTTACTATGGTTCATTTGAAAGTCTGCAGATGACAGACACATTCAGACAGTCAACAAGGTCCAGACTCAGCCGATCCAGGCACTAAACATGGAACATACTCATTAGAGGGTAACCTGAGGTAAGGTCCCTGCCCACACGTAACAGGTGTCTGACTATTTAAGTTGGAAAGTAAACATCTTAATATATTACCTGTGATTATTTAAAGTCCAAAACCTGCTTTGGTCAAATATATAACTGGCTTCACTCACAATCCCAGAGTAATCTCACTTACTGTGCACCTAACAGACACTAAAAATATGTTCAGCACTATTTGTAATAAATAGTCATTAGTAAAAGGAAGAATAAAATCCTTGTTTCAGATTTTTGTAGGTCTCACATCATTTGATGGGCAGACTGGAAAAAGTATACATTGGATGTTATGTCTGTGAAGGTTCTCAGTCATCCAGGTCATCGTAGTCAAAGGAGCTTGCAACGAAAAGCGTCTGGACTTATTTAGGTTGCTTGAAGACGTTTCACCTCTCATCCGAGAAGCTTCTTCAGTTCTCAGGTCAAATTGTGGGGAGTCCCAGATTTAAACCTAGTGGGAATTTCCCCCCAAAGAGGGACAAAAGGACCCCTGATGATCCTCTAATCGCCTGAGCCAAGGTGTGAAACTGGGTGTTCATCCCAATCAGCCAGGGTTTTGGGTGAGCTCATTGTGAAACCTGGCCGCACCTTATCATGCGAATTCCTGAGATCAGATGGCCCAGGATGTGAGTGGGTGTTAAGGCGTCTGGGGAGGGAACTCAAAACTGGATTATAGATGGCAGACAGTTGGTGTCGTAAACCACCGCCTCTGTTCAAAGATGGTCGCTCACAGTGGACGTAAATGGCTTCTTTCACTCCTCTTTCAAACCATCTGTCCTCTCTGTCCAAAATATGAACCCTGGCATCCTCGAAAGAGTGACCTTTGTCCTTAAGATGCAGATGGACTGCTGAGTCTTGTCCTGTGGAGGTGGCTCTTCTACGTTGCGCCATGCGCTTGTGAAGTGGCTGTTTGGTCTCTCCAATGTAGAGGTCTGGGCATTCCTCGCTGCACTGTACAGCATACACCACATTGTTAAGTTTGTGTTTTGGAGTTTTGTCTTTCGGGTGAACCAGTTTTTGTCTGAGCGTGTTGCTGGGTCTGAAAGGCACCGGGATGTCATGCTTGGAGAAAACTCTCCTGAGTTTTTCTGATACACCGGCTACATAGGGGATGACAATATTGTTGCGTCTGGACAAAGAGGACAGATGGTTTGAAAGAGGAGTGAAAGAAGAATCTATGTCCACTGTGAGCGACCATCTTTGAACAGAGGCGGTGGTTTACAACACCAACTGTCTGCCATCTATAATCCAGTTTTGAGTTCCCTCCCCAGACGCCTTAACGCCCACTCACATCCTGGGCTATCTGACCTCAGGAATTCACATGATAAGGTGGGGCCAGGTTTCACAATGAACTCACCCAAAACCCTGGCTGATTGGGACCCACACCCATTTTCACACCTTGGCTCAGGCGATTAGAGGATCGTCAGGTTATTAAGGTTTGGTTATTAAGGTGGAGAGTCCCAGGTTTAAATCTGGGACTCTCCACCATTTGACCTTAGAACTGAAGAAGCTTCTCGGGTGAGAGGTGAAACGTCTTCAAGCAACCTAAATAAGTCCAGACGCCATTCTTTGCAAGCTCCTTTGATTGGATGTTATGTACAAGCTCCAAGTGACTCTTCATTGTGTCACATAAACAGAAGCCTCCTCCATAGTGCAGTGATGCTCTGCAGGGCTGCACAAACTCCAAATATGGAACCAAAATTATTGGGAAGTGACCAAATTCTTTCAAAGCTTACTGTTTTATTTTATTACAGGGGGCTGTTTATAATGATGCCTCATTCAGCAGCAAGTACAGGCTAATATAGCCGCCCGCCCCATCTTAATCCCGCTGAGGGGAAAAAACGCAGAGTTTGGCTGATGAACAAACGTTGACTCATGTAGTTTCATAACCGATTGTTCACTCTCTCCCCTTGGACTCATCATGTTCCTCTTTCACTCTTTGTGAAGGTTCAAGTCAGCAGCAGTTCTTTTCAAACATGAAAACACCATCTAAATTAACCTTCGAAACACACACTTTAGTGATAGTAAAAAAAAAAAAGAACTAAATAAAACAAAACTTATGTTAGTTTTTTTTTCCAATTTCAAAGCTCACTTTCTTATAAGAGGCAAACAAACTCATTGTGTACCATTGTTAAATCCACACTTAGAGAGACAGAGTACAAAGATTGTATATAAAAAATGGAAATAGTTGCTGTGATGTCACCCACAGTTTCAAAAGACTGTGGGTGACATCAGTCTTTTGAAACAGACTGGAAAAAAGTGCTATCAACCTCTAGTAAAGGAACTGCATTTTTTTGGCACCCGGAGGCCTTGGAGGTTCCTGCTTGCTAGGGACCAACACACAGAGGCACAATAATTCATTAAGGTGATAAGGCACTGTCTACAAGCAACTGCAAGTTAAATCATTTTTAGTCCCACTGGGGTTGCAAACAAACACTAATGACCTTTTCATGATGAATCTTGCTGATATAATATTGGCAGACCTGTTGATGGAGTTTAATGGTGTGTTTCTGTGGCAATAAGTAAGACATACATCTGCCTGTTTGGATTCAAAGCAGGACTTTGTACCAAGTGTGTAAACGAAATGGTGACTATAGTCAAACCAAACAAGGTGACTAATAATAGGTTTATCAGTCTCTGCCTCTTAGTGTTTCTGCTTCCACACAAACACCTCTGTCTCTCTGCATATTTAGCTGTTGCCCTTTTTATTCTCTCGAGAGCTGTTTTTAGATGTTTGTGGAAGTTGGCCAGCAGGCTCCACCTGGTCCCTTTGTGGATAGAGGATAGCAGTCCAGTAACCCAGTGTCCTCTCCACCCACAGTACACAGAAGCCAGTCAACAGTTTTTCACCAACGGATTTTTACATCATACTCTGGAGCGATAAATTTTAAATTTCCCATAAATTCACACAAAGACCACTTCAGGTCATGATGCATGTTAAACTGCAAAGTTTTAAAATATTATTGTGCAATGACTTACAAAAAGCAATCCACCCAGACTCCACAGAGAAATAGGCAAACATGAGATCTGCATAGTACAAATCTCATGCGAACAAAAACAGAATAAAAAGTTCAGCCAGTCGGCTGCACAAACTGCCAAAAAGAATGTACTGTACAAAAATCTGTGAAATTACAGGATTTCCAGCTTCACGCCCATTGGATTAAGCCTCTATGTAGTTTCATTTTTCATCACTTCTTATAATTGTGCTTCTTTTCCCATTCTCCTCTTTTCTGTTGGGATTAGTGTTTCGTGAGTTGAAACATTCCAGAATGCCGTGGAGATCTGAGGTCATACATGGATAGCAGTGCTGCTACCTTTGGTGAAAATTAGGGACTGTTCACTGTAAGAAGGAGCAAAGAGGAAAAATTGTACATTCCACTCTTGCTGCACCTGTTCCATATTTCATAACTGTTTGGTGCCAAGTTGCCAAAGTGGATTCAAAAATTTATTTCACAGCTTAATAAGGCTATTTGAAAACACAGACCAAAATGCAGAGACCCAGGGAGTCAGCATTCAGAATACAAACAGAACCATTTATTAAGGCTGGTTACAGGACACAGGATAAAGCAGGAAACAAACAGACGGCAATACAACAAAAAACAGAAATAAACTGAGGGCTTAAAGACATGAGAGGTAATGAAAGAAGCAGAAACAAGTGGAGAACTAAACATAGCTGAAACTAACCAAGGATGACAAGACAAGGAAGGTAAAACTAGGAACGAGACATGGAAGATAACAGCTTCCAAAACAGAACAAGAAGTGACACAGACTTAACAGGATGCAATGGAACACAGGTTAAACTGAAGCTCAAGGACCCCCCAAAAGGTTAATTCTGTTCATCTGGAGGTTTTCAGTGGGAGAAACATTTCGTCACTCATCCAAGTGACTTCTTCAGTCTCAGGTGACTGCAGCTTTCCCCAACCTTAAACATAAACATTGCATTTGCATTTACATTACTGAGGAACAATGGGCTGTGACGTCAGTTTCTTGATTATTAATGTGCAAATTGTCATGACCATTGATCAACAACCACTGATCAAAGCCCATTAATCCATAATCAATGACCATTGATCAATGGCTATGAGTACCATTTACAGAGAGTTAGGGAATGGCTGCAATCACTGTCATGGTCCTGGGTCGGTGACCCAGCGCTTTTAGTTTGTTATCATTTTCTAGATGATGATTGTTTAAGTTCTGTGTTATTTTCGATCTGCCTCTGAGTCTGCGTCTGTATCTGTCTGTCTATGGTGTCTCCCCATCTGTTTGTGAATCTCTCTGTTTAGTTCAATGTCTTGTCTGGTTCCATGTGTCTGAGTTTCCTGTTTTATTGTGAAGGTCCGTGTCGTATGTGAGTGTGCTCAGTTTACGTTTCCCCTGTCCCGTCAGCCCAGATTCCTCCCAGCTGTGTTGCCCTCCTGTCTCTCATCCCCTGATTACTGGTGTGTGTGTATTTAAGCCCTGTGTGTTCTCCTGCCTGTTGCCGGTTCGTCTGTGTAACTCCGTGTCAGTCTGTGTAACTCCGTGTCAGTCTGTGTAACTCCGTGTCAGTCTGATACCCTGTGTTCCACGGTGTCCTGTTCCTCGTCTGCGTCTCTCTGCTATTCATCATCCGTTGTCATATGCTCCCAGGTCTGTTATTTTTAGTTCTCCCAGTTTAGGTGTCTTTAGTTGTTTGTTATGCCCCACTGTTTGTTTGCCACTTCACCTCTGTAAATAAAACCACCGGTATCTCATCCACTGCCTGCATCTTGGGTCCTCCTTCTAAATCCACACGGCTCGCCTCGGCAGCCGTGACAATCACAGCATTGTAAGATGGTGATGTACCCTTAGGCTCCCTCCTTGATTCAGAGATGGTCTTTCCCTTTTCACGTAAATGGCCTCCTTGACTCATCTGGACAGTTGATTCTGTCCAGATGCACAACAACAACTTTTTATGATTTCCTTACCATGATGATTGAGCATGCATCATGAAACTCAAGCCTTTAAATATAAACTCTAACAATAAAATAGAAACGTCACTGTAAAACACAACAAAAATGAAAATAAGAAAATCTAAACCGAGAAAATAACCAACCAGACAATCTGTAACATAATAATAACACAAAATTCAAAAAGAACTCAAAACTACAAAGGACAGATGTTTAAAAATCGGATGAGTCAAGTGGAGGATACCAAAAACAAAAAGGTAAAAAGTTCAAGAAGGTGACAAAAGAGCTCAGGAAGAGCTCATCACCAAAGGAAACAGGCAGGTTCAAAATCCAGAGTCAAGCAGCAAGCTGGAACATTCAGTTCCAGTTCAGTTCAGTTGCTTAACATCTGACATAAAGACGCTCTAAGAAGGAATGAAAAAGGTCTTATCACAATGCAGCCTGTAACCACGTTTGCTTCATTAGTGTATTGGTGTTAAACAGTTCCCTACACTGGATGCTGTTCTACATTAAAAAGTGTTAAGTGGATGTGTTGGTGCAGTACCTGTTCTGTGTCCAATATAAAGGAAAGTCCACACAGTAAAAGATACAAGTCCCATGTGTTTCTTTCAGAATCCTTCGTCTGTTTGAGAAAGACAAAGGTATCCTAAAGCTTGCTGTTCTTTTTTCCTCCCCTACATGTTAATTAAGTAGTAAAATAATCCAACACCGCATCAGCTGCAGTGTTGACTCTACACTGAGTTACACTTGTCACAGAGTGGGAGGGTGTATGGTATGGACTGGAATTGGGCCGCAGACTATAAACACACAGAGGGATACCAATTAGGCACATGTGCAACACATTAGAACAGGAGAAAGCAATCTTCCTGGTGGTAAGCACAAGAGGACAAAAACTGAAACCAGAGGAGTGGGGCGGTGTTGGGAAATAAAAGAAAAGAACCGTAATTTACGATGGAAATAGTGTCTGACTCAGAGACAGACAGACAGAAACAGATATAGCTGATTATTTTAACTTCACAGGTGCAGCGGACATGTGTCAAGTAGACTTTTTAAAAAAAGATTTAAATACAGCATTGTGCTAAAAGTCTGTGACTAAAACAAAATATCCCACAATGATAATTTGGTAGCCTTGCCAGCTGAAGATCAAACAGCATTGTTCTTGTAAGTAATATATATGTAGCAATCTCATATCATCACATCATGATGCTGCCTCACATAACTGTTCAGTTAGTTCATAACTGGCTCCTGTGAAACTACTTATGATAGGTTGAAACTAGTTAATGATATTAACTATGGATATACTACTGAAGTTAATGGTTGCTTACATGAGAGAAGATGAACATGTATCATATAAAAATATGCACTTTTCCTTCCAAAGGCAAAACTATTTGCATGTAGAGTTTGCTGCCTTGACAACCTCAGCCATACAGTGTCAACATAAGGAGCAACTGAAAGCATCTGCACTTTTAGGCTAAAGTGTCTAAGACAGGATTGGACCACTTAGTGCAACAGATATGGATTGATACATCTGTTGTGAATTGCTAGCGCAGCCTTTTAGGTTGTCAGCACTTCCATTTAAGTTTTAAAGCAAGTGGCAATACTGTTTCTCAAGAGGGATCTGTGGGACATCTAATGGGTTTCCAAGTAATAACTTGGATATCCAGCAAGTGTAGGCCAGGAAACAAACTATATTTCCTTACTGGTTTTACCGGCAAAGTCTAAACGTTTATTCAACTGTTTCAATAAAAAAAAACTCATTTAGATTCCAGATGTTTCAATAAAATCAACCAAGGCAAGTAAAAACACAGGTAGCTCACAATTGGCTGCACAGCTCATTTCCTCTTCTAGCTGATCATTTTAAGGGTGAGGCATAGCCTGTATTTCAAGTTAATGGATATGTACAACATGAATATGAACACTGAAAACCAGTGCTCTGAGATGGGCCTAAGTTCAAAGGAAAAGAGATTTACCCCAGCCAGACTTGCTAATGATACGCAGATGCAGATTAGTCAATTGTTCAACAGTCTGCTGAATGTCATAGCCAAGGTTTTCCAGCACTAGTTCTTTGGAACTATACTTTGGAACTATTTGGCATTTATTTCAACCTTTCCCTGATGACAACTGTAAGAGGGCTGCTGATGTGGTGGAGGAAACGCACTTGGAGACAGGAATTCTCTTTATTTAAAAATGCTGATAACAAGGCAGCTCAGGTATACAAAAACACAAAAGCATAACAAAGAAATTCTACTTACCACAAGTCTCTTCTTACAAATACACAAGTGTGTTTGTGATGTTTAAAAGACTATTTCAAAAAATGAACAATAAAATTATAAACTTCGCTCTGTGTTAGCCAGTTAGTAATCTCCAAATCCCCTTTATTTTAAAAATGTTTGGACAACGCCACTTCCTGATTGATAGTCTGGACTTTGAGGATGGCAACAACCTTCAAGCATTTGCAATAATAAATTAGATTGGATGCGTGAGCCCACTGTTTAGTTATATTTATAGTATGACATGAATTATGTTAATGCTTATGAAAATTACAGCAAGTATATATCAAATTTATTCTAGCTAAGTCTCAAGAAAACCAATGAAGGACGGCCCACAGCATTAGCCTCACATTCACAACTAAAACAACTTTGTTTTGCCTGCTAGATGTAATAGAGCAATAGAAAACATTAAGACACATTTTATTTTAAACTTAACAGACAGAGTTGAAAGAAATAAGTCACCGCTGTATGCTGACCGTCTCTGCAGCACGAGCCTCCGGTCACGAGGAGTTTATAATTGCCAGTGCCAGCGACGTGTTCACTTAACATGAATTCTCCTGGTTTAGTTCATTTTTGTTTCAAAAGCAGTATAAATCAGCACTTGAACTACTTTGAACTGACATGAACATATCTGAAAATTGCCAACAGATGTCTGACAGGAACTATTACTGTTGTCACGCATACATAAATATCTTATTACTAAATATTTGTTATTACATGTAATAACACTGTTGGACAAACTAGAGTTTTAAATTAAGCTTGAAATAGAACTGTCATCATCATACCAATCTTATGTTCACCATCCATCTGTCTGTTTAATCACTTATCCAGGGTAGGCTAGTGTGCACCATGGACAGACCATTAGTCTGTCAAGTCCATCACAGCCATAGACTGAATAAAATAAACTTTCTTTCTTTCATAACTATGAAATCTAAACCAGAACTCTGCATTTAAAAATGAATGATTTAGGCTGCTTCTTCAGTGGTATTTGTGGTGTTTGAAATTATTTCCTTTCTTACAACATGGACGCATTTAACATGGTAACATTGACTGCATGAGGATTCAGTATGAGAAATTCTAACAGAGAAATCGTTAAATGACAGAAAGTTGGCACCAGTCAAGTCACTCTTCATAAAACTTTGGCTTTCCTTTGTTCTCAGTATTAAGGCTTAGTTCTTTTCTTTTTGCACTTTTCTTTTAAAATTTCCTTTCTTCTTCTTCCATTTATTACCGAATGACAATTTTATTTACACACACTCGGCTCATTTGTTTTGCTTCTGTTTTTAGAGACAAAAAATCCAAGATTCAGTTTATTTCTTCACTAAATTTGATCTGCAATATGTAAATATGTTGGGAGGAAAAAACAGCCATTACATATCCAATAGTTTAATCTTTAATATTAGGAAGCAATAGCCACACTTTTACACAATAACTATATACTTCAGCAAAGCATTGCAGACTACTGTAAGCTGAGAATACTAGAATGTATTTTTTATTTAAATTATAATCTAATTTACATTTAAATTAGATTATAAGTGACACTATTAGGAATTATCAAAGGTTTTATATATTTTAATAACCAAAAAGCACATCATGGGCTGAGGGACTTGTGTGGTTGTACTGTAGCTAAACAAATACTCTTACCTGTCAAAACAGCCAGAAAAAGGGAAGGTCGTCTCATGCTGGGTTAACAATGTGCAACTAAAGCGTCCTTTGAAATGCTGCCAAATGATACAAAGTCCTCATTAAAAACATCCATTAACTTCCTTAATGTCTAAGTAGCTAAAATGAGGTTAAATCAGACACTGCTAGTACTCCTGATTTGTACCCCTGTAGACCCTACATTTACAGTAAAAAAAAAAAAGGCTGTGATTTTAGACAACTTTAAAAGCTCTGTTGTTTTTTAAGGTGGAATATTTTATAGACCTGCAGGTAGTCATGCATGCTTTTCACTTCATGTAGACTTGACTCGTGAAAGTTTGGTATGTTATTTTTAATATTTCCCGTCTTGCACATCTGCAGATGGTACAAAATGCAGCAGCCTGTCTTTTAATAATTTTAGCCTCTAACCAGATGCTTCTTGTGGTTACCTAACAGGAGGATCATGCTTTTCAGGTTGCCGCCATAAAGCTTGAAGCGTGAAGCAATTTACTGCTTTTTATCAGATAAGCCAAAATATTATCTACTTTTAAATCAATCCTTTACACCTGCTGTTTCCAGCAGATGTTTGGTCCAGCTTGAGTTGAGACTTATTAATATTTTTTTATCCTGCTATGAGTAAGCAATAACTTACTTATTATGTATTATTTGTGCCCATTGTTTGAGATAGTCAGTGTGTTTTTCTACGTGTGTGTTTGTGTTTTAGATAGCCTTTTTTTCCTGAGAGTTATGCGGCACTGCTGTAGTTTTGAAATAAGGTCTTGAAGTACACTTTGACTTGACTTGATCACATACAGGGTGAAAGGTCAAACAGAGGCCAGCCTCAGGTGCTGTTGACTCTCAAAGACTTCAGATGCGTTATATATTCTCATTAGTGAATCAGGATGATCAAGAAATGTCAAATTTCATATTTAACAGTGTCTAAACTATCATCCATTATAATATTTATGACTGACATCTGCTCTCAGTATGTGCAAAATGTGAAAAATCCACTCTCTTGCCCAGATCTTGTAAAAAATACTTAGCTTACATGTTATTGATTCCAGATGATTCAAAGTCTGGATTCTCATTCATTCTTTAATCAAAAGGCTATAATATATTAAGAAAAACTCACATTTCTGTTTGAGTACTATATTTATATTGAGCTATGTCTGAAATTGAATTTTAGTTAACTTTTTTCATTTATTGCTTTTACAGTAATTCCTTCTGATGTCTAACAGATGCAAATTAAGCTCAAACTGCTTTTTAACCCCGTAAAATGTGGGCTGTAGTGCCCTAACATGGATAACACTGCGACAGTGTGTGGTTATGAAAAGCGGCTGTTTGTCCCAAACATGTGGTTTTGGTTCAGTGTATGAGGACACGGGGTCATTCAAACATGCTCTCGTGCTGTTAACACACCATACATACAAGCAGGAGTTGTGGAGACCTTGCTATTTTACTGCCTTTCACTGAGTTTATTGTGTAAATAAGAAACACTTACAGAATTCAAGCTGGAGTGTTTCCAATGCGATAAGAGGAAATTACAGTATAGGTCACAAAGTCAAGTCGCTCTGCATTTCTTGGCCAGCAGCTCTGTCTCTACCCAACTCTCCCATGTTTGTGAAATTGCACAGTAAGGAGTGATGTAATGTGCTTCTTTTAATGCCCGTCTATCTAAAAGTAGTGCTATCATTACCATCCATATTTTTCCATCAAGTTTCATCCTCAGATATTTACTGCAGAGATTGTAGCAGACGTCCACCTACACAGAATAAGCTCCACGTTACTAAGTGGAAACTTGCACATCAACACGTCCATCAGAAAAATGTTGTTCAAGCACAGCCAAAAATCAGAGTGCTGGGATTTATGTGCATTTTTGGCTGCATATGTCAATGAATATGTTTGTGTATTTATTTGTGCAGTGTGCACATGTATCTACAAAGCCAGCTCACCCAAAGCATATTTATAATCATGTTTAGTTGCTTGTGACTAAAAGCCTTGTGTGATATTTGGTCTCTCAGTGTTTCATTAACAACACAGGACTATGAACCGTGAATATATACAAACAGTGAGCCATGCACCAATCACACCAAAACATTAAAACCATTAACAGCTGTGAACTTCCATTTTTAAGCTGGCAATGAAAGTATTAGTGATCCATGTCATTTCTCCTAATGATCCGCATACCATAATCAGCTACAGTATCTTACAGGAGCTTTTAAAACCCTTTTTGGTCCAGTTATTCTTCTAATACTTATTCTTTAGAAATGCAGGAGCTTCTGAAAGATGTGTCCCGGTTCTGTGTTTCTCAAATGCCACTCCACAGTTTTATTTTTGTCTAAGAGGAACCAACTGGAAGAAAATGTGTGATACCATCAAATCAGTTTGAGCCCATGCTGTAAAGATGCTGTGGAAACGAGGCTCGGTGATGAGCCTTTGATCCTCCGTAAAGCCTCGTGAAAGGGTGGAACAATGACTGACCTCCCCTGGCTCTCACCCCAGCTGTTAGAGAAGAGAAAATAAACAGCCTCCTCAGGACAGCCTCTGTAATCAGAAACGCTGTTTGTCTTTCTGTGCAAACCGTAAAGTGTTGATTTAGTTGCCTGCATTTGCAATCCGTTTGTTGGACACAGTGAAAAGCTTGGAAATTCTAATTTTATCGTGTTATTGATGAATTTCCAAAATATATCTTTTTTACTTTTTTGATTTTTATTTTATTTTAATTGTTTTATTATGGTGCAAATTAAATTATCTACATACAAGCAAGACAGAAGACAAACTGCACTACCCAGCAGCATGACTGTTAAGCCTTGCAAATCTAAATGTATTTTTTTCTATTAAAGTGACTTCATATCCACATCTTTTAAATTACTTTATAAATATCAGGACTGGGTAAGTTTGTATGAACCTTTAAATCTATAAGAGATTTATTTATCTTTATTTTTTTTTATTAAGAACATATGATCATTAACAAAAGTTGACATCTAGTGTGCTTCAGAGCAGTACATTCTATTTAAATAAATATTTCTATATAAATAAATAAGGGACAAACAAAACTACCATAGCCCCTCCCCCCTATATCACAATGTATATATTAAAATTAATTTTAACAGTTCCATCTAACACAAACATTTAGGAGTGAAAATAAAGTAATAAAGTATAGAATAAAGATAAATAAGTAAAATAAGTAAACAGAAAGAGTAGTCCATCAAGCCTAGTCATGTTAGAAAATTCAAAAGCGAGTCCATGTTTGCTCAAACTGTTCATTTCCCCCTATACTGAATGGAGGATTTTTTTCAGGAGTGTAGTTTGATGACAGCTCGTTAATCCAGTGTTTCTGGCTCGGAAGTGCTGTTGATTTCCAGTTTTTTAAGTATACGCATTTTGCTACAGTAGTTGGAAGCAACACAAAGTATCTCCAAGTATCCAGATCTTAGGAGCAGAGTCCAAATGAAATTCACACACCTCTGAGGTTATTGTGATCACAGCGTTCCAGTAGGACTGTAACTGCACACAACTCCAAAGCATATGAACAAGATCCCCAACAGAGATTTTACACCTTTTGAACTGGTCAGAGATACAGTCTCTCAGTTTACTCAGTCTATATGAAGTGTAATATTCAGTGGATAATATTAACTGTGTTGAGTAGATAACAATCATGTCTGAGATGAATTTAGCAACCAGACAAATTACTGTCTTCATATGTTCAATTTAAGTCTAATTCAAGTTTGCAGATGACACCACCGTTATTGGGCTCATCTCGGACGGGGATGAGTCTGCCTACAGGAGGGAGGTTGAACGCCTGGTGTCCTGGTGCAGCCACAACAACCTGGTGCTGAATGCCCAGAAGACAGTGGAGATTATTGTGGACTTCAGGAAGCACACAGCCCCACTCCCCCCCATCATCCTGACTGACACCCCCATCACCTCTGTGGACTCATTCCGCTTCCTGGGTACCACCATCACCCAGGACCTGAAGTGGGAGCCCACCATCACCTCCGTCATCAAGAAAGCCCAGCAGAGGATGTACTTCCTGAGGCAGCTGAAGAAATTCAACCTGCCAACACGGACGATGATGCAGTTCTACACCGCAATCATCGAGTCCATCCTCACCTCCTCCATCACCGTGTGGTACGCTGGAGCCACTATCAGGGACAAACAGAGACTGCAGCGTGTTGTGCGCTCTGCTGAGAAGGTGATTGGCTGCAGACTCCCATCCCTGCAGGACCTGTACACCTCCAGGACATTGCGGCGTGCAGCTCGGATCTCAGCTGACCCTTCTCACCCTGGACACAGTCTGTTTGACCTGCTCCCCTCAGGCAGGAGGCTCCGGTCCATTCGCACCAGAACCTCTCGCCAAAAGAACAGTTTCTTCCCCTCTGCTGTTGGACACATGAACAATAACCATATGACTGTCCCCGCCACTATCACATGACCCTACGCTGTGTCACTGCATCATTCCATGTTTGGCACCGATCACCACCTGCACTCATGTATATATCTTTCTACGTAGCACTCTTAATTCTTATTCCCATGTATATATCTCATGTATATCTCATGCACATATCTTTCTATGTAGCACTTTTAATTTGATTTATTTTTTTAACACTAAGTGCATGGAACATTTCAATGTGTAAACCTGTCAACATTGGCATAAACCCTTTCTGACGATTTGATCTGATTCCTTATTGATTTTTTTGAACAGGTGTAAATTGGTGACCTTCTAAACAAAGAAATGGCCTTTGTGAGTTGCGTTTGGTATGGTATGCTAATGTTTGGCTCCTGACCCAATGTTTAATCTGTAGGCATTTAAAAAGATTATGTCTGTGTAGACCATAGAATTCGGATAGCTGTCTGAAGCTAGTAAACACATTATTAGTATATAGGTCTCCAACTGAACTAATGTCAAACCCAGGTTTGTAATATAGCATCTGCTAAAGCTGCAAGGATATTGGGGTTGTCTTTAAGTGGTGTGTTGACAAACAGCTGTACATCTAGGCCCAAGGCGGAGTGTGACTGCTGCCATGCATCTTAAGTAGCTAAAATAAAAGGGTTTAAAGGTTAATGTGGCAAGCTGCTAGCAATTATCCCCAAGATAGGGGATAATTTCTAATGGTATTGACTTTAATTCCTGATTTATTTATCTTTTTAAAAGAACTATCTTTTGTTTTAACCTCTTTATGAGGGTTTTATTGCTGAGATCTTGTGTTTATAAAGAGGAAAAGTGTTTGTTTTTGGGATTCTACCCTGACAGGATTAATAAATAGTCAGATGGAGTCATGGAGCAACAGATGGCCTGGAAAAGCTAGGATTGATTTTAAAGTAAATGACTTACACTGCTTTAAATAGTTATTTTAAAATTATCAGTATTTCAGTTTAGTGCTGGATTTTCCTAAATTTGCAAATTTCATATGACATTGTAACCTTCGCTATGATAAAAATTAACAAACATTAGGGAACCTCTATTAAGAGGCAATAACCTAATGTTAAACCTTTTGCTAGAAAGAAAGGCTCACATGTTGAAAGACTACCTATACATCCGTACATACATACTTAGTCGGACTAAGGAACAGGATCGTGCTTTCAAGCCCCTCGTTATCGATCGACCTATCCAAAAATTGGTGATTCTTGTTGAAAGGGAATAATAATCAACATGTTAATTTCTGAGATGAACTGACATAAATGATGTAAAATTCCAAGTGACAACTGCTCGATGATGGTCTGTACACCTTGGTTAAACTGGTTCACCCATTTGAGTTCAGATATATACACATAAAGGGCAGGTGCACCAAGCCAAAAAACAAAACAAAACAAAAAAAACCCTTTTTCCTCCATTGAAAAAACAGACAAATCTACAGAGACAAAACAGGCCAGGTCCTGCTCCAGAGAGTGAAGACTAACAAAAATGGGCAGGAGATGCATTAACAGGAAGCCAAGAAAAACAAAGGGTCATTTAGCAAGGCTTATGAGTCCTGGAAGGAGTTAGCAAGAGGGATTTGACCGAAACTAAAAGGTTTTTGCTCAAGAGAAGACCTTATTAGAACACAAATTGACATTAAGGCTAAAGAAGCATTAGTGCATCAACTGTATGAGCCTATCTGCCATAATCATACGTCTACTCCAGATGTTGTCGAGAGAATGGATGAGTGTGTTGCCCTAACAACAGAAATTTGTGATCTTATTGGTAAACGACTAGAAGATATAGATAAGACCTTTAATGACAGGCTCAAGAAGGAGCTTGTAAGGATGATAATAAGTAAAGAGGAGTATGGATCTGTTTTGGGGGAAAACTGAAACAGAAACAGTTATTTCAGAGCATTCAGATTCTCAGGCTCAGATTCATACTCCAGAGCCGCCTCTATGTCTTCTAGCAAACGTGTGGACGCAGAAGCTGACCTTGCAGCTAAACTAGAACAGGCGAAAGCAATGCAACAAATACATGAACAGCAAGCAAAGTTGAGTAGCTTAGCATGAATGGAAAATCAAAGAAGCACAAACAATTGCAGAATTTACAGTAAAACTACAGTAAAAGAGAGAAATAAACTACAACAGCTACAAGCAGAAAATAAGGTAAAAGTAGCAGCAGCAAGAGTGAGGGCTTACAACAATTGCAATAGATTGGAAGGCTTTAAGGGTGAGGCAGATGACAAATCACAGCCTTACAGCCAAATTATTGAATCTCTAAATTCATTGATCCCACAGGCCAAACCATTTCAACCTCAATGTGCACCACCTGAGATTTTGTGAAAGCAGGAGGAGGTCAGCCTAACACAGGAGCTTGCAAGCTTGTCTCCAACCGTCTGCCTGCACCTGAACCCACAGTGTTCACTGGTGACCCTTTAAAGTTTAAAGACTGGAAGATATCTTTTATGGCATTGATTGGCCACAAAATCCTTCCCTGCAGGAGAAAAATGTTGTACTTGAAAAGTTACCTTCCAGGTGACGGGTCACACTAGTAAAGAATGCAAGAGAAGGCACACATGCGCTATATGTAGTCGAAGCCATCCAACCTGATTGGACATAGAGAGAAATGAGGGTGCCAGTGAAATGTCAAAGTGATTCACCATCTGAAGGAAATGAGACAAAGGAAGTTCACAATGTCATGTCACCCACATTGACGAGATACTCCTCTGCTACATCTAGTATTTAGTTTTTGTGTCATTGGCATCAGACCCCCACAGATAGATTTTCACATATGCTCTTCTTAGCACACAGAGTGACTCAACTTTCATCTGGTCTCTGGACTAAATGTGAAGCCTCAGTCAGTGCAGTTCAGTACACTGACATAGACAGTCATAGTGAAGTTGCTTGTGGATTGCAAGTTCATGGGTTCAACAGTGAGTTGCATGTTCAACTACGCCAGGTGTACACAAGGGATTTCATCCCAGCTAATAAGTCTCACATTCCTGCAAAGGATACTGCACTTTAGTGGCCACACCTAGGGCAACTGGCAAAAAAGCTACAGCCACTTTAAGACTGTTAAGTGGGATTTTTGATTGGCTACGATTGCCCATCAGCACTGCTTCATCTAGAAATAATTGCAGGCTGAGAAAATCAGCCTTTTGCTCAAAGAAATGTGCTTGGATGGAGCATCATAGGATGGGATAAAATACACTGTTAAGTCTGTTTCTGACATAAGGTTTGCTACTGTGTTTGCATGGTGATATATCTGTAAACTCTCTCGTTCTATACTTACGTTGAATTGCTATTTTTAGCAAATGGATGCATGTGTGTCACTTAAGCTAGCAGTGCAGTGCTCCACGAGGAAGGGATCAAATGTTTAAATGTTCACGGGAGTTTGCCCCCTTGGCAAGCGGAACAAGGTATGTGATGTAATGTTATATTTTATTTGATTAACCCGTGAAGCACCCTTGTTTGTTTTATTTAATCAGTGACTGAAAGTAAATCTCAGAAGTACTTATTTTTGAATTTACCTGACTTAATTTAAACTAATTTTTTGTTATTGTTTATCGGTAAAGCATAATTCAAAGGGACTGTGTGAGTAGAAATTTTCTCTTATTTTTGTAGTTTGCTCAACGATGCCCAGTGAATGAGACTCTTCTGTCATTGCTGATGCCAGGGGCTGCCACACTTACCTACATATATGCATACATCTATCCATCAGGTAGGATACATCATGAGCAGATCACCAGTCTCTCAAACAAATACTGTTTTGTTTTTTATATAAATCCCCACATCAACTTGCTTTTAGATGAGTTACAGATGCTTTAAAAGCTTATAAAAACAAGTGCTTGAAATTGTATTATGCTATGTCGTATTCATCATCTCTTGGTTTTCTGTAAATGTTATATGGGGTGTTATAGAATTTATTCCTGCTATTAAGGATAAATGTCCTTTAATCCTAGAGATGAGGTTTGACCTTTATTAGAGTCATAAGACAAATTACCTGACAGTAGAAAAAGGTCAGACAGCACAATAACTGTCAGCAGTGTTACGATTATGTGTGAGCTGGCAGGTTACTTTTGCTGTGTCACCAGGTACAGCCTGTACCAAACTATGCTGAGCAAGATCAGTGTCGTGAAAGCAGTTATCTGTCCTTCAGCCAACACGATGTCCTGCAGCGTCACACAGCTGTGGGCGGCCTGCACTAAATCTGCCACACACTTCAGTACTCTCATCCCTGCGTAACCACTCAAGCTGAAGACAAATGAAGGAAAAGTGAAGGAGGAGCTTCTTATGCAAACAGCTTCCCAATCCACCACAACAGTGTGCAACAATATTGGCCCATTTAAAGGTATTACTGCTGGTCCGTGAGTTCAATACTTTGATCTGAGAAAGCATGTTTTTATCAACAGCTCTGCAATGACACTTGAGTTAATATGTATTCTATTGATATAAAGCTTTAATCTTCAGAGCACTGCCACCCACAGACATTTCATCACGGCTGTGACACTGATGGCAAAATGGAAATTAAATAGGTGGAGGGGACTGGAGCGAAGAAAGATGGATGGCTTTAACATTTCAACCCACCCACAGTGGTAAGGTTTCATATTAGTGCTAGCAATGTAAATCTTCAGCATGAAGAACATTTAAAAAATTAATAATGTATAATTAAGGTCTCTGTGTATATGCATAGAGAGATATCTGATGTCCATCACAGTAGCCAACAAAGTTCAAAGCAATGAAGCGACTTCATTGATATCTGAAAACAAGAGCAATCCTGTGACTCTGAATTGGGTAAATTGTTAAGACAATAAATTGATGGATGAAAAAATAAAAAATTAGTTTATGTAAATGATCAAGTTTTTTTCCACATTAAATCGGGGTGGTCAAAAATTTTCTTCATCAGTCTAGTCACATATCTTACACAGTTCATTTGTGGCAGATGAAAGTTGAAAGAAAGATGAAAGAATGCACGAGAACATGAACTGCCAATTGGCCAGACAGGGCAGAGTCCAAAAATGGAGACCATCCAGCATTTATTATAAGGTAAATAGGAGCTTAATGTGTCTTTGTGAGTCTGTTTTAGAAGTCAGAATATAAAAAAAAATGACAAAACAGAGACTACTTCTGCTCGTTTTGTTTCTGTCATTTAACTTTGTAAATGTTAAAGCCTTGGGGCTGACTCCATTTGTCTGCGTTAAATGGCATTTCTGTCCTCTCAGCTTCAATTGTTGAATATTTTGTGCTGATAAAATGCTTCTGAGAACCGAGCAAACAGTAAATAGTGACAAACATTACTAAACAAGCTATCACAAGAGTGATAGCCTGGTATTTTTCAAATTAAGACATCTTTAGCGGAGACTGTTGGGGTTCTTAGCAAAAATTCTCGGGGGCAGGGGGGCTCTAATCAGTATTTATCACTTATGTTACAAATAATCTGACGCCACCAACAACAGTGCTATAAAATAACAAGGAAACGGCAGCCAAAGAGCACACTGACTGGTTATTAGGCGTTAATACTCCAGCTAGCTCCTACGTTTTTTTGGTCTGCTAGCTATGCTAAAAAGATGACTGTCTGTGTCCTGATGAACTCCACTCTGTTACATTACCACACAAGGCTGCAACATCAAAATAAGCAAAAGAAGTACGTAATGCTAGTGGAAGTTATTCAAATCTTCCTCATATTTAGGGCTAGACTAGCAGCAGTTGATTATTTTGCATTATATTTATTATTTGATACACTCACATCTGTCTCCCTTGTTTTCTCTCTTTGTTTTCATTGTGATGTTTTCCAAGCTGGCATTACTTTTGTTACGCATAATCATATGCAGTGTTGGTCAAGTTACTTTAAAAAAGTATTTAGTTACTTTATTACTTAGTTACTTTTAAAAAACATGATACACAACCTGATTACTTTAGCCCTTTCAGCCCAATTCTATTTTTTCTGCATATTCCAGCAAAAAATAACTAAAAGTAAAGATTCAGCAGCAGGATCTTCAGTGGACGCTAATGTTTGTGTCACTTTTTAATGGAACCAAAATTAAAGTAATGGTGTTACTTACAAGCTTTAAATGCTGCATGGTCGTACTCTCTCCCACACTCCATATTATGCTTTGCTGATCTACACATGTGTGATGCTACCACGGACGCCAAATGCTCGTACGTCATTGTCAGGAGACACTCTCACAAACAACATTACTTTTTTTGCAACAGTAATCCCTTACGTTCCTCGTTACTTGAAAAAAGTAATCACAGTGCCCATCCCTGATCATATATGATACTTGCAATGGAAGAGAGTCAGCTACTGTCATTGCAAACTTTCTACATTGCCACTGCTGTAGTTGAAAGTTTGTCCAACCTCAGAGCCCCCCTCCCCCACTGGCCTGTAACCCTAAACAGTTGCCTGGCTTACCTGGTATCAAGCAGGGCCTCTTTTTAATTTAAAATACAGAGCTACATCCAGAAAATAATTGGAATCAAGAGGTTATGTATAGATTTAACAAGATATAACACTTTAAATAGGAAGCTATTAGGTGGATTTTGTCAGTACTGAGAACAGCAAAAGTTGTTTCTGCCCTGCTTTAACTTCTTATGTTAGGGTTGGCTAACGATCTCTGGACTCTGTCTTCAAAATACACAGATGTTGGCCATTACAGCATCAGGAATCCTGCTACCTACCTAATCAGCAGTGACTAAGCAGGAGATTACGCATACACTCATAAAATTGAACTTACACCCAGCTGCTACCATTAGATCTTTTCAAAAGAATCACTTCTCTGTCCAACAAAGGCCAGTATGAATTCCCAACCACTCATATTAATAATAATACTTGTCTCCTGAGCTTCACTGGAAATAATAGATTGAGCCAACAAGATTCAGTTCAGGGTTATTTAGAAAGTTTTATCATGACCTCAACATGTACTATTGCAAGGCAGTGAATAAGTTAAAAAAAAAAGTATTCTATAAGCAAATATCTTGATTTAATCTAAATAAAATTAAAGAAATCTCACCAGTATTTCAAAACTATTGTGAATAATGCCATCATCTGTTAAGAATTAACAGTGACGTTGTTTCAGAATTAAGACGATAGCTGGCTTTCCAGGTAAAAGGTTAATGTCTGTTTTTGTGTGTGGGACGGTGATGAGCACTTGCATCACAGTTTCCTTTTAATAGCATCTCTGCTAATTAGCAGGCTGCAGCTCTTACATCTTGCACCAATGCAGATGCACTTTAATTACCTCATCCTCGCTTTTCTTCACACTGACAAGAGCTCTCATTAATCACTACACAAAAGCAAGTGCTTCATTTTTATTACCCCAGACATCAGCAAGACCGCTTAGCTCTCAGCCCACATAGTGCGATGGTGGGTGCTGCTGTCTGGGATTAGATCATTCAGATATGTCGAGTCTCCTTGCAAAGTTTCTACATCTTCACCCAGCTTGGTGCTACATTGTTTTTTAAATTCAGTAATGGAAGTGGTCCTGAAATAGAAACTTGGAACGTATTGCGCTTCACGTTAGAATTTATGTTTTTCAATGTCAGTCATGCATTTAAAATTTCTGTCTAGGAACATAACCATCCAACCAACCACGTCGACACAGCTGGAGGTAGAAAGAGTCCTCTTTAAGATTCATTCAGAGTATGGGTTTATTTGGCAGGGACAGAGATCTGATGTAGGCCATTAGATGTTGACTGGGAAAACTGTCATTTTTTTTTCCTCTATGAAAAAGATTTAAGAGAGAAAAGCCCACAAAAATGTTACAGTCTTTGCAAGGATAACAGGAAGGAAGCTATTAGAATTTCTCTTCTTGGATTAAGATTCAGTCTTTTTTCTTTATAAAAAGGTCACTGTGTTCTTCTTGTGTTCACTGAGAATTTACTGCATGAACATTCACAGAACAATTTAGGGAGCTCAGAGTGCTCTGTACATCACCAAATATGATTTTTATTTATTTATTTATTTATTTTATCACAAAAGCTCTGAAAACAGCAGATGATCACATTTATAACTAAAGCACTTTTTTTTTGGACAAAATGGGAATGAGCTCTATTCAGAAAACTTAGCAACGACAAAGTGAATAAGGGAAAAAATCAGATATTTAAAGAACAGGTGTCTCAAGCAAGCCAACCAGTAAAGACAGTGCTTGTACTTGGCAAATCCTGGTTGTAAAAAGCTGTATTGCTAAAACAGCATGTGTGTGTGGTTGGATAGCTTTGAAGTTATAATGTTCCAGTATTGGGTAGCATGCTGGAACAGTGGTTAGCACTCGTGTCTTTCTGTGTTAGCCCTGCGTCAGGTTGGCGGCCTGTGCAGGACGTATCCCGCCTCTTACCCTATAGTAGCTAAGGTTCCGTTAACTCTGTTCTTTCTTTTAATTTATACAAATCTGTGCCATATCTTTCTTTCCTGAATGAATCAAAATTTTTATAGGCTCATATTTTGGCTTTGTCAGTATACAGTAAATGTAATATATACTCACCTGCCACTGTTAGGTGTTTGGACCCTCATTCTTGGCATGAAGACCTATAAATCGCCCTCACAACCACCAAGTTCATCTGATTTCCCAGTTCGCCGAACTTGTTGGCCAGACAGACTGTATATGTAAACTGACAGGAGTTTAATGGGCTTAGAAATATAACTTTCCCTTTTTGTTTTTACCTTGATACAAGGCTAGATGGATCCATAGATATTTGAATTGCTGTTGCCTCCCTATCAATTTGAACCTCTTTTTTTTTTGTAAAACCTGGAGATGGTTATGTGAGAAAATCCCAGTAGGTCAGGAAAATTTCAGAGGATCCCCTACTACCTTTTCATCTTTCTTCCCCAGTCCTGTTTGAAGTTCAGGAGGCTGTTTTTGTGCCTAAATGCACTGAGCTGCTGACATGTAATTTTCTGATTAGATATTTGTGTTAATGAGCAGTTCAACAAAGTCATCAGTGCTTGTTGGGTAGAGAAAGGTTTGAATCTGCAGAAGTATTTTTGACGTTTCAACTCTCCAGTGGCTGAGCCAACAAAGCTCTAATGAAAGCATATACATGGTGGATTTTGAGGCAAGAGATCTGATGTAAATTTGATTTGAAGAACTCCAAACAAGTCAAACTTTTAAATGAAAATCCCATACTTCAGCAAAATTTGTTTTTGAATATGCAGATTGTTATGGTTTTAATTAAAATAATCCTGGATTGCTTTACAAAAATATTATGTATTGTTGTTGGTTACAGCACAAAAACAATGCGTTGACTAGTTAACATTTACTTTCCCTTAATCAAATAAATGCTTCTTTTATTTTATGCATTGAGAATGTCTTACTAAATCCAGCTTGGAAAAAACATAACAGCAAGGCCAAATGTGGACAATGGCATCTGTTTTAAATCTACAAATATTTGGTCTGAGTCACAGTCTGCAGTGTCTAAACAAAACACCTAGCATAATGAATGCAGAGTACTCCAGATTCTTGAGCTTCATGCATTCATTTGAGACTGTCATGCCACTCTCCTTTCACATAGTGTCACAATGGAGTTATTTTGTATTGCTGAGGAAATCGAGGCTCAAATTGACCAAACTACGGAAGTTCTTGTGCCATATGCTCTTTTCAATGAATCACTGCAACTGCATTTGTACAGATCTAACAACTATATCTGTCTACAAATTTGTTTTTCCCTTAAAACATAAAGTATTAGGAAACCTATCCATTAGGAAAGCTTGCTATTGCCTTTACACTGTATGCGGTTCAACAATAAAACCACACGATTAGTGTCTTTTCCCCCAAATTCTGACCTTGACCTTGAAATCTGCATCACATGACTGATTGTATTTTGTCTCAGAACAAAATGTTTATCCATGCTGGAAACCAAAAAATCAACCATAATGATCATGATACACTGCCCAGAGCAGATGTCATCTGTTATTATCTGTGGATCCTACAAGACTGGGATTTTCTATTTCTCCTGGCATAATCAGCACCCGTCTTTACAGAGTTCAAGACATGCAGCAGGCAAAACAGTAACCAAATATTAGAAATTGCTTCTGTGTTCCAGCCTGACAATCTGACAGTGTGTTGTTTTTTTGTTTTACAATTTGCACTGCAGGGAGTGTGTGCTACATCAGAGAAAAGTAGTTGAAATTGTTTCTCTCTTTGACAGCGTGTTTGTCTTTTCTTCTCCCAGCTGAATATTTTCATGCAAACATTCCACTGTTCAGTTTTTGGCCAGACAGATAATGTGTGGCTTTCCACTCATAATAGCAAAGAATTCCCATAAATATAACAAAACTGAGGAATGCACCCATATCATGGACACCTTTGCCCCACTGAATATGTTTGCATGATATCACAATGCTTGATTAAAGCTAGCACAGTATAATTGTGCAAAGTGGTGTGATAGAGGGGAATGTTCTTGATGTTAAAACCAAAACTGCAAATCACTTTTCTAAACCCGTAAAACTCCTGTCAGTTCACATATTCAGGCTCTCTAAACAACATGGTGGTTGTGGTGGGCGATTTGTGAGTCTTCATGTCAAGAAGATTTTTTCTGCATATGCAACACTAGAATTTCTTTTTCTTTTTCTTCCATGTTGCATGTTAAAGGATAAAGGCCTTTGTAACCTCTGAAGAGCATTTCCATCTCCCAGTGCGACAAAAAAAAATCAGGTATGCAGTGAGTGAGTTTTTTCTCTTTGCGGTGAATGTAAGGGTGTAGAAGGAGCCTCAAACCCATAAACCTCAGACTTAGTATTGGACAAGCCAGTGGACTGCAGATGCCAAATGGCATATTTTGTAGTAATTCGTGAAGAAAATGGAGGCAACAGGGTCTCCTTTAAGAGGTAGGATAACAAACATGTATGGCAGCCAAGCGCTCGATTGTTGCACTCTCTAAGTGGGCACTGGTAAAGGAGAAGGATCGGACCTAAATGATTTAGTCCAAGACCAACATAAATAGAGACATGTCTAATTGAATGTCCTAACAAGATAAATGAAGCCAATAAAATATAAAACTATCTAGTTTAGAATTAACATCTTTATGTGCCATCGTTATGTCTCTGTTCTATCAAATAGTGAATTTCTTTCTGTTGGATTTAACAACAAAACTAAAACTAGCTGAAGTGATCTATCTGGTTCTCTTTCACACCTGCTGTGTTTTAGCTCACTGACCCGTGGTATTTAAGCACTGGCTGGCACTGCTACTCTCTGCCTTCCATCTTCACTCTCCTTTCCATCTGGTTCACAGAGCAACAGCAACACAACCAAGAGTGGACCATGGATGGCTGGAGCGCGTGCTTTGTACCCTGCCGTCATCTGACAACAGAGCTCAATGCAGGCAGACGGGCAGTCCCTGGAGTGGAACGGACGGCGAACGTGCTCCCTGTGTTTGACTATAAATCCCACTTAGGTAAAAGGATGAAGAGACAAAGTAACTGGTTAAAAGGAAGACAAGTGGAGAAGAGGAGAAACCTTTAGGTGGCAGTAAGAGAAGCTACTCTTTGCCACGTTGTTGTTCCTATTGTAGTGGGTGTTAAGCCTCTAATACCTCTAAAAAGTTTTTGTGTTTTTTCAGTCTGTATACCTGCTTTCTTGACTGTTCTTCAGTTGCCCAGCCAAAATCAGAGTGATTGCACTGTTTTCTGGGACTCCTGTTGCTTCAAGGAGTGTCACAGACACTTCCAGTTCCACTTGCCTGGACCATCCAGCCAGTCACTGCTCCTGCAAAGAAAAACACTGCAATACTACAACAACAGGGAACTCATCAGAGGCTAGATCCACTGAATCGCACTATTCAATCAGTGAATTTGAAATTGCCACAACCCTCTGTCTCTGAAACACCAGTTCAGCCCAATGTAATGGAATCTGATTTTGTTCCCCTGTGTGTGCAACCCCTGTGTATACACGTGAGCTGGGTTACTGCAGGGGTTTTCTGTTGAAGTGGCCTTTATTGCTCAGTAATACACCCCGTGGCTTCTCTAACGACTACCCAAAGATTTCTCATGTTGTGGGTTTGCTTAATGATCGAGCTCTTCGGAGAGCTGAGTCTTATTTAATTAGCAGGTCAAATGAGTCATCCACATAAGTTTGTAAGGCGTTTAAGAGAGTGTTTGATCAGCTAGATGGTTCTTTAATTTATACCAGACAAATACTGTCACTGAGTTCTCAACTGCATTGTGTCAGGGACAAAGGCACTAAAAATCGGTTACCATCATTTCTTAAATAATCAGCTTAAACATGAACTAGCTTTAAAGGACGAGCCAGCATCTCTGAAAGACTTAAGATCTCTAACCACAAGAAACGATAGTCAGCTTTCCAAGTCTTTGTTGATTCCACTGGAGAACAAATCCTGCTTGATGACCAATTGTGGCTCCATCCATCCATCCATCTTCTCCAGTGGGTGCTGGGTTTTTGGAAGACCACATTTAATACACCTTTATAGTATCGCGTGGTGTCTTTTTGGATTAACTAACTCAGCTTCAGCCCTCCAAGCTTTACTTTCTTAAGGATTTTCTGAACAACTTTGTGTTTCTTGATGACATTCTAGAAAAAAATAAAATGCCATTTCATTAAGGCTTTGCAAAAGTAACTGGAAAAGAGACTGTATGTGAAGGAAAAGAGATGTGAATTTCACACTTCTTTAGTATCATTTTTGAGTTATATTCTCAAGAGTGGGCCAGTGAAAATGGACCCGGAGAAAGTCAAAGCCATGACCAAAGGGCCCACTCCAACCACTTGGAAACAATTACAGCACTTTATGGGCTTTGCCAGCTTCTATTGCCAATTCATCACAAACTATAACCAGGTAGCAGCACCTCTAACTCATCTCACTTCTACCTCCAGAGCTTTTGCTTCATTTCCAGAAGCTGAATGCGCTGACCAGTTACTCCTATTTCATGGCCAGGCTCAGTTGTCATTGACAGGTTCTTAAAAGTAATGCATTTCTTAGCCTTGCCTAAACTTCCCACAGTTACCATAACAAACCAACAATTAGTTTAACATGTTTTCAGGTTGGATGGAATTCACTCAGACATTATTTCTGTCAAATGACAAAGATTCATCTCTCAGGTTTGGAGCGCTTTCTGTGATGCGCTATGATTCAAAGTTAGTTTAGTTTCTGGTTTTCATCTACAATCCAGTGGCAAGACACAGATCAAATCATCCAGGCAGCAAATCAGGAGGATTTGCTGATTGGCTTGGAGCTGCCTTGCATTGTGTTGTTTCTTCCAACCCACCTACGTGAAGCTCACAACTGCACCGGACTGAGTATGCCCATAATCTACTGATCTCAACAGCTAATGGATTATCTCCTTTTGAGGTATCTTTAGGTTACCAGCCACCACTGTTCCTGGCTCCAGGAGGAGACTTGGCTGTTTCCTCCATCCAGCACCACCTACGCTGCTGCCACCATGTATGGAAACAAAATAAAGCCACACTCCTCAGAACAGCTGACCAGAACCGCCATTTGGCGGACACATGGAGGACCCCGGAGCCGCAGTGCATTCCAGGTCAGAATGTTAGGCTCTCCTCCAAAGTCCTTAATCAAACCATCTCTCGTTCGTCTCAATTTGCCTGCTTCTATGAGAATTTGTCCCACTTTCTCCATTTCTCAAATCATACCAGTCACTTCTGTTTTGGCAGCCCTCTTTTTTGGCAAATCCCTAAGGACCTGTGGCGAGGCGTTCATTATCCTGAGAAAATATTTCCTGCTGACCTTTATCACATTACTTCTCCTCAAGCTTTAAAAAACATTTTTTTCATTGCAGACAAAAAATTATAACAGAAGACAGGGGTAAGATGCAACCAAGGATGCCTTAATTTTTATGTGTTTATTTTGGTGGGCACTTTCGACCCTGAAACATCTGTCTGGGTACATGTGATTCTGAATACGAAACTTCAAACCACAGGGATCCAAAAGAGCGCTTACAGTTTCGCTTTGCATTTAAACATTAATAATAATTGCTGGATGACCTTCATATTTTGTACACAAGGATGAACCCAAATGACGTTAGTTCAGTTTAATTCAATTCAGTTTTATTTACATAGCACCAACTTACAACAACAGTTGCTTCAACACACTTTATATTGTAAGACCAAACAAATGGAGTACACAAACATACAATTTTACTCTTCGTATGTGTGTTTGTCATTGAGAAAGAGAGAGAAAGCAAGAGAGAGAATGTGAGTGTCTTTGTATAAGCGTTTGTCATGAAACATACTTAAGAATGAGGGTGAGAGACTCCAACAACAACAACTATGCCCCCTCAAAAGCCAGAGGTTAACAGTGAATACATGGGAAGCCCTAAGAAAACCCAAAACCCAAGGCCACACATGCAGATGACGATTGAGCGCTCAAATCAGACGGGGGAAGAGAAAGGTCCCGGACAGAGCCGAGGGCAAGAATGCCAAGGGACTGCAGGCAGCGAGAAGCTGACCCCAGTACAAGCCGAGGACGGGGCCCCGCATGCTTCAGTATTAAGAAGTAATGATGCTTAATAGTGAAACCTCTGAAAGGCAGAGTAGAGATCTTTACTGATGTAAATAATGTTACCTGACTGTAATGGAGTGGTGGAGGTGTTCTGATATTTACAGTTCACAGGTAGAGGTCTTGATTTACCCCAGTTAAATCTATGAGCGCGATTCGCTCCAGAAGAGAGTTTTGTGAGTTCCCAAGGAAAAGTAATAGCATCATCAGCATATAGGCATATCGGATTGCTGCTGCTAGTGGTTCAATGAAAAGGACAAAAAGCTAGGCCTGTCATTAGATTAAAGCCTTGCAAATTAAGTTTATTTGTCCTAACACATGCATTTGGATAGCTGTGTTTTGATCCATTTTTTGAAGAATGTACCAAATCCAAATTTGTGTAAAACTGCAAATAAAAATTTCCACTTTACCTGGTCTATGTCTAACGAGACAACTGTGGTTTCTAGTTTATTGATTGTGGAGCAATGATCTATTGCATTAAATGGTCTGTGTGTATTGTTTGCTAAGTGTCTACGCTTGATTAAACCTGTTCAATCAGGATGTATTATGAATGGAGTAATTTCACCTGCTCAGGTGAAATTAACTCCAGGAGGATGATTTTTGGACTTCTGCTGTTTGCATCAATGTGTGTCAGTGTGAAATAAACCAAGTCAAGGGTAAACTATAGGTGCCTTCAGTGACTATCTTTCTGTTGGAATGAGGCAGCAAGCAGCCTGGTCCACCTTACGCCAAGAATCCACTTGCACCAGTCTTTCATAGAGGAAAATGTTTTTCATCTGCATAAACAAGAAAAAAAAAAGTATGACATTTGTGTCTTGGATCATAAATCAACTAAATTTTTCGCCTGTTTTACAAACCTCTTTGAGACTGGGCTTCTTTTTCAAGATGTAATCCCATCTAATCGATGTTTTGATATTTTCTGCGCACTCCTCCCTTTAAGACTCTCGCAGGGCCTAAATTCTTCCTCCAGGTGTCTTGATTTAATTTTTTTAAAGGAAAAAAAACAAAATGAAAACAATTTACATGTCAGTGCCCATCTCTGCTCTTTCCTGTGAACCAGCAGCCAATCTCTAATGTTGCTTTTGCTCAGTTTCCAACCCAAAATGTGTGCTAGTGTGCTCCAGCTTGCATTCCACGACCTTGTAAAATTCAAACAAACAAAGCCACCTGGTTTCAGTATGTACTACAGGAAAAGTGTCAATCAAGCAGGATACATTTTTCCTTTACACAGCTGCAGAAACCCTCAAGACTAACACCAGGGTCCTTGAGGAACATCTGTTTTTTTCTAGAGCGTGAATATGGCTTTTCCATACCAAATTATCTAAACTACAACTGCAAAACAAACACCTTCACATGTATCCTCGTCTTTTTTAAACATTTTTTTTATTTAATTGTTTTTTAAATTATATCTAGATAAACGTCAGCCCTTTGCTCCTGAACACTGAGGTCGTTTATTGGAATTACTGAAATAGAAGACCCTTCATAGGAAGGACTAATATCCACCATGTACTGGACAACTGATACCTCAGCAGAGGTTATTTTGAGCTCAGAGTTACGCATTCAACTGCAAAAATAAATAGATTAATAGCGCAGCCTATGGAACCGAATCTGTTCAGATCGATTCATTTACAGAAGAGCCAGGAGCTGAAAAGTGTCTTCGCTTCAAGCTGATTACTGCAAATAAAGCTTTATTAACTATTTCGAGACCAACATTTTGAAGTTTACAGGGAAATTAAAACTATAACAGCGTGCTGCTTAGGTAAAAAAGAATGACCTTTTCTTTTTCTTTTTTTTTTAAAACATTTTTTCCCTTCTTTCTTTTTTTGAGAAATGTCGGTGACACGTTAAGTGACGCTAGGTTGTGCTTACTGGTCGTGCAGGTAATGTAAACAGGCTGCAGGGAAAGTGCAGCACAGGGGTGAGACGGACTTGACTCAGGGGGCGAACAGCAGCAGAGACGCCCACACAGACTGGAGGACACCGCGCTATAAAAATGTGAGTCGGTATTTCAGCGTCAGTGGGGATCCTTTAAAAGCCACAGTGAAATAGACAGGAGTCTTAAGCAATGGAAAAAACTCCGCGACGGACATCGCTGCAGTGGAGCTTGTCGAAAGGAAACATGACTTCTAATGAAAACAGATTTTTTCTTCTGGATTTCTTTGGATTATCCTTATGAATCACAAAGATAAACCAGCTGGACTTATAAGATAACTAATCAACTGTCGAGTGGTAAGTCATTTCTTCCATTTAAATAATAATAATGATGAAGAGGAGTAATAAAAAAGAATAAGTCTTTGTTCGTTTTATATGTATTATTTTTTGTTAACATCTGTATTTCTATGTTTCTTATTTAGTGGAAATGTGAACTTTTCTGAAAATATACAGATCAGTGTGGGAGTTCTCATAGATTTAACAAAGTGGTGAGAAGAAATTGTGATAGGGTGTGTTGTGGTGCAGAAAAGCAGCTTACTGGCTGTCGCTGGGCTCTGTGGAAGTCTGAAACAGTAGGCAGGAGACAGCCCTAAAAAAATAATATTTCTTTCTGGTAGAAACTGGATCCAGTAATTGTTTTAATTAGTTTAAATTAAGGCAATTACTGTTACTGTTTAGACACCACAAACGAGGTATAAGGATTCTCTGTGTTAAAAAATGTATGTGATTATGGAATGAAGCATCGTGAACAGTGAGCTGAATAATGCTCAGCTCTGATTTCCCCCAATATTTAGTCTTTTTTTTTTGTGTTGCTGGGAGTTCTGTTCTGTTTAACTATGTTTGACCTCCAAACTAAACCTAACAGTGACGCTCCACTTTGATTAACAAAGCACTGCAGTCCTGACAGCTGCCTCAGTAGCCTCTACTTGCTGTCTGTCATCCTGTGTCCTTTCATCGCTCATGTGTCTTTGGGCACCCACAAGGTGACCAGCTGTCAGGTTGGGTTCAAAAGGAATATTTACAAATCAAAAAGAAGAAGAAGAAGAAGAAGAACTTAAACATTTGTCATCTATTAAATATATATATATATTAAATATATGTATAAAAGATTGAAAAAATGTTCCTGCCTATGATGAATAATTATAAGTACATTTATAAGACATTTGTGTGTCATACGACTATTAAAGTTCTCTCCTTTGCACTTCTTTCACATACTTCCACCTGAATCAAACTCAGTTATAAAAGAACAAGAGCCATATTCGTGGGGAACGCAATAGATGTGAAAACAATAATTTCCTTCTTTTCTTTCTTGTAGTGTTTTTGAATCTTTTAAATGTCAGCAGCCCTGAAATCTTAAAAGATGACCATTAAAGGATGTCACGTAAAGGTGGTGCATTTGGTTTCAGAAGCGGCTTTACTGCCTCTTGTCAGTGATTCTTTGGCCAGAGAAAGAGATGAACGCATTTCTTCTGAAAGCTATTGTCTCTTTTGGCGTTTTAACAATCTGCCAATATCTAATAGCCTACCCTCTAAGGGCTGTGGCTAAAGGACCACCTGACCTGGCACTGTCCCCCACTCAGGAAGATAAAACATATTTACGGTTGTAACCGTACTGCATTTTGTGCCCCAGAGTTCAATCGTGTGCTTCAGTGCAGCCACCATGCCTCATTGCAAGGTAGCCACGTCTCCCTGTTTATGCTTCGAGGCAGGAATTCTGTTCACAAATAAAACCGTTAGTCTCATGTTCCCCCCCACCTGGTTGGTTTTTGTGTCCTCCTGTGTCATCACATTTAAATAAACAAATCTGGAAACACTATTGTAGATGTTTGGTTGGGTTGGGATTTTCTGCATTAATTTTTTCCAGGATATTTCCTGAACTTTTATTTGTATTTGTGTGAATAGTTATTACAGTTTTTGTTAAATCAACTCATCAATATCATTTTACACGGATCAACAGCAGCTTAAGAGTGCTTTATAACTAAATATGCCTTTTCTCTCTCCTGCAGCCTCACCTAACTATGGATCTCACGACCTTCAGAGTTCAGAGATGTTAGCTTTGAGCCACTACAACTCCTCAGCCCCCCTGCTTCTCCCTCATGTGGCTAATGACAGTGGAGGGAAGGTGGAGGTCAGGGCTGCTGTTGAAGGGCTGTCACACCATGAAAACCTCACCTTTGAGGAGCCTACCGCTGGTGGAGCGTTCATTGTCATATTGTCCATGACACTGGGCATCATCTCCAACATTGTGGCCCTCTTCATCCTGGTTAATGCTTACTCCCTTCAGCGCCGGCGCTCCAAAGCTACATTCCTTCTGTTTGCCACGTCACTGGTGATTACAGACTCGATTGGCCATGTGATTCCTGGTGCCCTGGTTCTCCGACTCTACCTCTCTGGAGCTGCAAGGCCTCAGTATGTCAACTCCTCTGATGGGATGTGCCAGTTCCTCGGTGGCAGCATGGTGTTCTTCGGACTATGCCCTCTCTTCATGGGCTGTGCCATGGCTGCCGAGCGATGCCTGGGTGTTACTAAACCACTGCTGCACTCATCTTTGGTCACAAAAAGACGTGCAAAAATTTGTCTTTCCATCATCTGGCTGGCAGCCTTAAGTGTGGCCTTGCTACCCTGCTTTCAGCTGGGTTCCTACACCTATCAAGAGCCAGGGACCTGGTGTTTCATCAAAGTGCTCAGTGACACTAAGGAGGTGGATGTGGCATTTGTAGTATTGTTCTCTGGACTTGGGCTGGCCTCGCTAGCTGTGGCGCTGGTTTGTAACACCATCAGTGGACTGACACTGGTCTTCGCCCGGCTCAGGAGGCAGCCCGGCTCCCATCACTCAGCCAAGTCCCACGACATAGAGATGGTGGTGCAGCTCGTTGGAATAATGGTCACCTCGTGTATCTGTTGGAGCCCTCTGCTGGTGAGTGTCAGGAAGTACAAGGTTAAGAAAGAAAAGTCAGTAAGATGGTAGACTTCACCTGTTGTCTAAAAATAAAAAAAAGAAAGAGCTCTTACACATCAAATGTTCTCTCACACAGATGTTTCTACTTAGGTTGGCTGATTAGCAACACTCTGAGCATGCTTGCCTTCATGCCCATACTGTGCTTTATTAACTCTCGTCAGTTTTATTGCAGCTGTTAGATCACAACAGCTTTACAGCTCTCTTACTCATTCTGGCAGCTCACTACAAGTGGATTTTTAGCCAGCATGTTTGAAAGCACCTATGTGGTGGTTAAGCAGTATTTTTACTCCTCAAATTTTTGGAGGTTTTCAAGTTATGTCACATAGTGCAACTGTGAGATTAGGGGCAAACTGAGAATTTTGGTTAAAAACTGTGAAGTTAGAAGTAATATTTAAAGTCACACTGCATTAGCAACAGGATCAGTGCTGACAAAGACAAAAAAAGAAAGAATCTTCTGTCCAAATGGCCTTTGCTTCTGTAAAAACAAAACATGAAATTCTTATTTAACATATTTCTGAAGAGAACTGGATCCCATTACACAGCTGGATCATTATGGGATCAAATGTCAGACAGGGAACAACAACTGCTAAATTAAAGAGTAAGTGCTCTTACTTTGTGTAAGTCAATCACTTTGTTTAAATGTCAAGCTCAGTTAAGAAAACAAAAAAAAAAAACAATGTGCAAACAGAGACTGAAGCAGAAATGTGGTCAGAAAGAAAGATCGCATATTTAAAAAGTGCGTCACATGCATAATAACGGAGGGATTTTGCACGCTATCAAGGGTTTATATAGGATTAGCAGAAAGTGAGAATGGGAAAGTATCTCTCAAGTTAGACCTGCCAACAAACTCTAGCTTACATCTCAAGGAACAACAGCAGTCCAAAAATTCTTGCTCAAGCTTTCATGCAGCCACTCAAGTGAACTGTGCAGCAGTCCTCAAGGACAAAACAACATACACAGCTGGTATCTGGTTTGTATCATATTAAGAAGCTGACAATGTGTTTTTTAATTTGGTGATTTCAGTTTACTCAGATTGTCATTTGCTTGACTGACTCACGTAAAGATTCAGCCAAATTCTGTTTTACTAAAGTGAAATTATTTCCATCGGTTGCTTCCATCCTTCCATTTTCTTAACCGTTTATCCAAATTGAGGGTTTGTGTGGGGATCGAGCCAATGCCACCTGACACCGGGCAAAAGTCAGGGCGCACCTCGGACAGGTGACCAGTCCATTACAGTTTCAAACTGGGCATGACAGGCATGGTGACTTTGTTATTTTTTGGTCAAAAATCAGCACATTGCTGATAGTTACATATCAGTAGCATGCAAATTTAATGTAATGTAATGTAAGAAGGCTCAGGTGTTACTTCTGTGCACAAACATATATGAAGCAGAAGGTTTTTTGTCTTATGATACCTGCATGTGATCAGAGAATTTGCACTATCATTATTAAATAAATGGTAAATACAAGTGATCTCATTGCATTGCTCTCCCTAAGATGATTGCATATTATAGATTTCACTAATTAAAAGTATTGGTATCAAAGCTGAAGATTTTAATACCAGGTATTAGGCGCAATGCAGTCCAGCTACTCGGAAATAAAACTTTTACTCCTGCAGTCTCTACTTTAAAATATCAATAAGAGGTTAGTACAACTATAGCCAGACCTTATAAAGCAATGTCACTGTATCTATGACACTAAGGAGGGCAGAGTGGCATTCTATTATAAACATTTATTTTGCTATTCTTTTAATATATTGTTTTTACTTTTCATTTTACTAACTGCAGTTTTATGTTTCATGTCTGCAGATCTTTGGCCTGATGTCCGTGATTCACTCCTACACGGGAACCATTGGACACAGCTTGTCATACTATGAAACCCTGATGGTGATGGGAGTGAGGCTGGCCACGTGGAACCAGATCCTCGACCCCTGGGTTTACATCCTGTTGCGCCGCACCGTGCTCCGCAAAATCTACCTCATCGCTAAGTGCCAGGCAGGCCTGAGGGGTACTATTTTGGGCCGTTGGGAGCCGTCCTCTTTTCCTAGCTCAGAGAAGAATGATGTAGATCAAGTCTGATCTGAGAGAAAGGCTGACATAGTAATTTGCGGATATATTTTGTTACCAGGTCAGTGAGCATATGAAGAACTCAGCAAAGATCTTTATAAAGAAAGGCCAACAGAAGAGCAGGATGTTTGAAAACACCTCCGTGGCTTTTAAACCTTCTCTAAAGAAGTGCTTCTTGGATTTAATCATCATTTCTCTTTCTCACATCATCAAAGTTTACCCTGAGTTCATGGTCTGGACCTTATAAATGAAAGCTAGCTAATGCTATGATTTTGCACAAAATATACACTTTTCTACTGTTTACCTGCATTGAGTGAACATTCCTTGTTATTATACCCTCATAAGGAAACTCTTAAGAGGAAAAGGGAACGATTTAGGCCGCATACGGCTGCAGTACTAACCACGCTTTGTCTGGAGAAGCTCAAAGTTTTGCAGAAGTGCCACTTATACAGGGACTACATACAGTATTGCATTGATTTATTTGTACTCAGTTCTATCTGCTTTTAAAGACATGAATTGCACAGTTGGCATGCCTTCATTGTATGGTTGCAAAAGAAATCAGTTGTACTGGTTTTAACATTTGGAGGGAGCACCGTACTAAACCCAGAAGTATTTAGAGCGTATTCTGCTGAATGTGTTTCATTAAGGAATGTTAATATTCAAATACTGTGGAGTTTATGTATGTTTATATGCTCTATGTGTGCTTATATATTTCTTTTTGTGAAATAAAGTAAGAGGTTATAACGTAATACTTGAATTATACACTCATTTTTCTGAGTGTGTGTAAAGACTGAATGTAAATAAAAAACGATTCAATGTGATTTTATTCCAGAACTTTGTATTTTTTCCCTAAGCTAGAAACAGAATCTTTTAGCTTTTAAAAAATGTTGTACTCTACTATCATACAGATGTCTGTGACATCAATGTGTATTATTATTATTATTATTATTATTATTATTATTATTATTATTAGTTCACCTACAGCCACAAAAAAGTCTGATGCCTTTTTATTTTGTCCTAGAAATGTCTCTAAATTCCTAAAAGATCTAGACTTGCTATTTCCAATTGCTCCTTCATTATTCTGGATAATGTTAAATATTACTGCAAAATGTTAAATAAATGAAATCTGATATTTATTTAACCTCCCATAAAGCTTTCAGTCCAATCATAATAGGTTTTGCCATCCAATCTTGGTGAGTGGACATATGCCCTATTGACCCTTTCTTATTTCAGCTGATCACAGGATCTGGACTGGTTATATTGTGGGGTACAGAGCAGGTAAAATAATGCAATCATGATCATGTTTCTTGCAAGTTTGTTTTTTCATTTACCCATACAGTGATTAACAAAATTATTAGACCACATAAAAACAAGAAAACACAAATATTTTAGAAATCTGTCAGTAACTAAAAGTCATGTTGATGTTTATTAGGGGAAAAAATAAACTGAATTCATGTTGTAATACCTACATTTGAAATGGCAAACTGGACTTCTCTGAGAAGTCCGAAACCAATCCAGCATAACATTCAACAACGACAACAACAACAACAAAATAATATTATTTTTTTTGTTCAGGACTCCAAGTAAATAACTGTAATTTCAATTTCAAAAAAATATTTTTATTTATTAATTTTTTGCTTTTTTATGGAACAGTAAGTTTTAAAATTTGTGGATAACAAAAATATTTCTATTTTTGCATTAAAAAAATATCATTTTGATAAAATAGCTTGTGAAGATGGATTAACATTACAGAAACATAAATAATGATTTTCGCAATTACCAAATTTTAAATTATTAATTTAGGGCAGTTGAGCCTTACATTGGGTGGTGATCTTATAATTTTGTTAAGCACTGTATGCAATGGAGGACACTGATGCAAATTCTACATTTTTGTTTTTTGTGTATGCGTTTCTAAATTAAATACAGTGAACTTTATGTGTGTCTGAAATAAAATAAAATACTGACCTGTATTAAAATGGATCTCAAACAACAGAATCCTTTACAAGAACCATTTAGGTTAAGTTCAAACAGAAATATTGGACAAAATAACTGTTTTTAAGTGGACTGGATCATCTTTCCATCCATTTTCTAAATCACTTTCCAAGCTTAGGGTTGCAGGGAGGGGCTGGAGCCTATGCAGCTGTCATAGAGCAAGAGGCACAGAACAACCTGGACTGATCGCAATTGTATCAGATCATTTAAAACTAAAAAATAACCTGCATCATGAATAGAAAAAATAGATTAAATTAACATATTTATTCCTATTTGTTCTCCAAAATATCAGCAGCTAACAACATTGCATTATATCTTTGTTAGTATGAAGCCAGGACCAAAGTCTAGCCAGATTGCATAATGCAAACTGGTGAAAGCTGACATATTACAAAAAGGGAAATAACGATAGCAGAAGAATATGATGTGAAAAGGTTAGAGTAGTAACTGTGTGATGTAATGTTCCTCCGTGGATATTTTCAGTGTTAGATGTGGACTTACATCACACAGAACAGAAGAGAAAATGGTTTCAAAAAAGAAAGATGGTCTGAGTTTATGTAAAGAGGAATTACTTTAATACTATACAAATATTTACTTGGGATGATCAGGGGAGTGGATATCTGAACATATACAACTGAGTCTGATGGCTATATTGAAAAATAAAAAAAATTGATGTAGAGCAGTTAGTTCCAATAATTTTTGGTTTGTAACAGATAGAAGAGACAAGGCCCAAGAGGCTGAGATCCCAGAGCCATAAGTAGACACTGAGATCATCATATTCCACTTAGAATGTTTTTCCTCGAATAGTTAGGTCTCAAAAAATGGGTGGGTCAAGCTCCAAATATAAACAGAAATGCATAATGAACTTCAAGAGAAGAAATATTGATGAACTAATGGATGACAGTCGAGCGATACCATAATGGAAAACTGGGAGACAGTGAAGGATTTGTGACAGAAGAAGTGGTATGCAGCTTTTCCATTGAGGATTATCTCCTTCCCGTCTGCGTTCTCCTCCTGTTGCACTAGTCTGTTCTCCTCCTTTCCTCCTGCTTCAGAGCTCCATCTTCAACAACCTTTGCCCAGTCTATCCTCTGTCCCTCCTCTGAATATTCAAGATTAAAGATTCAAGGTTTTTATTGTCAGTATAACAATATACACAGTATACAGCATATCAAAATGCCATTTCACCCCTTGCTAAATTTAAGTCAAATTAAAAAGATAAAAAAGTACTACTACTAACTAAATATATGTACAATAAACAAAGACAGAATAAGAGACAATACAAAGTGGTCATGTGCAATTACAGTAAAGTGAGACTATTGTGCAGTGGGTATTGAATACCAGGTTCATGTTATGCTCACAATATTGTAGACAAGACAGGACGAAGACATGTGCAAGATGCAAAATGTGCAAATATATTGTAGACGTGTTCAATAACTATGTGACTGAGGTGTGCAAATAAGCATATTGTTCCAAGGTCTAGTTTGTAGTGCATTTGTGGAATGTCCAACATGGAACATGTTCAAACATCTCAGCCTTCTTGGAAGTCATCCTTTTTACTCTTGCTTTTACTTTGCATTTATTTTTTTTTATTTTTTTTTATTTATTTTTTTATTTAGTTAGTTAGTTAGTTAGTTAGTTATGACATAACGCACACTCCGGTACACCAGGTGGCGGTATACACCTAAACACGGTAATGTGCGACCCGCAATTAAACTAGGGGAAGAAGAAGCGAAACTTCACCGGAGTGACCGATCCTGCGCAGGCCTGGCTCATCTCAAACTAACCTAACATCCTAAAGCTAACAACGTTAAGGGACCTACACCTGTTTACTGGCCCGTTGACAGAGGTGAGCTCTAAAGACATAATCGAAATGTAATGCAACGTTAATAGCACTGACATTCTGGGTAACTTCACCTAGCTTGCTAGCATCCAGTCGCTGTAAACATAGGCTAATTGGCTGCCTTGACTTATGTGGATGGAATAATTATGGGAGTAAGGGACCAGTTTTTTTTATTATCATTATTATTATTATAAATATATTTAGTTTGCTGTGAGCGTAGTTACTGCATCCTAACCACATGTCTCAGCCTGCAGCGTAACAAGTGTACCGCTTAGTTAACGTTAGCATATACATGGATAATGTCAAATCATCTGCTGCTTTATTGTGGTTGTTATTACACAGCCAATTGCCTGCTAACTGTTTTTAACAGTGGTGTATACTTGGGGGCGCACAGGTGGTAGCTTGGGTCCTGCGATCGCGACAGCATGGCGGCCGCTGCAGCGCCAGTGTGGGACGAGCACCAGGCATACGAGGAGCTGCTGTACTGGGACAGCCTGATACAACAGGGACACCGCCTCCATCCGCATGATTTCGACAGGTACACGCACATGATGCATGGTCCTGAATAAAAGATGCCCGAAAGCTAGCATTTGCATAGTACACTCTGTACTTTTCATTAAAATACAGCAACAGGTTCTGTATAAAGGAAAAAAAAACTAATGAAATTAGGGCTGTGCGATATGACCAAAATCTCATATCCCGATATAAGAATTCTATCTTCCCGATAACGATATAAATCACAAAAATGTAACATTTTCTGTAAATTCTGTGAATCTCGGGAAGCTCGTCTTGCGGGAAGTGTTTCCAGCTGCGCGTCATGTAGCTGGAGTCGAGTGTTTTAACCGATGCATGAAACTACACACTTTTTAGACATAAGTTGTAACAGCATAACTGTAACAGTTTTCTTTGTGAGTATTTATTACACGGCGTGCTGCGGGGAAAAGCCTGTTCTAACGTTTGAGTCTAAGGTTTATTTTTTAGCACCTGGCGGCTCTTTTTTTAATTCTCATCCGTAAATAATCTGCTCTTTCACGTGATTCAGTTTATTTTGAAAAGTCTCAACAGGATCTTGAGCTTTATTGTGAAAGGTTTGCGTGGAAAATAAACAAGCGGACACGCGATGCTGTTACCGTCTTTGTTGCTAACCACAATGCATAAAAACAGGCGCTTGTCCATTGTAGTGTGGTTATATAAAATATAAGAGAAAGAGAGAACTTTAAGAAATTAATATAGCCACTACAGTGACCATCAAAACGATGAAAAAAATATTGCTGTAAACAGTTTATTTTATGACACCACAAAACCAACGATAGTGTAAAATGAGCCATCCGATATATATCGTTATATCGAACAGCCCTAAATGAAATAAACAAAACACAAACTATGAAGAATAATCTCTTGAAGACTGAAAAGTCTCTTTCAGTCAGGCAGCTCATGTTCAAGGAATTGGTTCATTGCAAGCACAGAGTAAAGGTTCACTCACATGTTGCCACATTGGCCTGTGTTCACACCATGCTTAAACATCTGGCTGGAGTATGCTTCAGGTTTGTTTGTGCATCTCATTGCCTCTCTCGCTTTCTTGAACACACACACTTTTTAAAGGCACACTTGCAAAATATAGGGAGTTTCATGACTTTATGTATTTTGTTGTTTTTTTGTTTTTTTAGGTAAGTCTTCTCTTAAATGGCTTTTAGATCTGTCAAATAACAAAGCAATCAAGGCTGCTGTTGTTGACAAAATATCTGAGTTTCATGTTTGGGCACAGTTTACATTCATCACATACTGGCACTAGTCAAATAATGTGGACTTTGGGGGGTCAAACATACCCGCGCACTGTACGGAGTGTGCCTAGTGTGATTATACTCGCACAGCCAGTTTACAGACCTGCATTATACTTAGTTCTAAAGTGTGAAAAATTAAAAAAAGAATACCTTTTTTTTTTTTAATTCATTTTTAATCTAAGGTTAGTTTGTGTCTGGGACACAGAGTTTTAGACTTTAAATTCTAGGCTCAGTCCCTCCAAATATGCTTCCTATAAAATTGTGAGAGGCGAGTAAACATCCCTCCCGTGCACGTAGGTATTGATTGAGTGTTTGGGATGTCACGCAAGTAGAATAAGGCACATTATGTGTCTATGATGCGGCACAGTCCGACTTGTCTGCTGGAATAAGTCTGCAGCCTTTGAACAGCTCTGTCAGATAATGAGGAATAGATTTGTTTTCCAGTAAGCTAAATGCTAGTTATTGTTGTGCTGAAAACAACCTTTATTACTCTATGGAAGAAATTGTTGTTATTATCATTGAAGCATACTGAGTAGATCAGCCGTTTCAGTGCAAATTTAAGAGCCGATACATTAACAAGAGTATGTTTCCCTGTCCTGTGAAATTAAGCAGAGATGGGTAGTAACGCGGTAATCTGATTACTTTTTTCAGGTAACGAGTAAAGTAAGGGATTACTAATGCAAAAACGGTAATTAGATTACCGTTACTTTCCCGTAGGAACGCTGCGTTACTGCGTTACTAAAACCGTGATTTTTTTGCAAGAATGTCTCATGACAGTGACGTAAGCGAGTGCAACGTTCGTGACAACAACTGTGTGCAGATCAACAGTGCATCATATATCGAGTGGGGGAGAGAGTATGAGCGTGCAGCGTTTAAAGCGTGGAAGTACTGACCTTATTTTGAGTTTGATTCCATAAAAAGTGACAAAAACATTAGTGTCCGTTGTGCGTGGGAAGAAAACTTCTTTTTAAAGCGAAAAAAAACCCCTAAACTTCAGAGCAAGCACGGAGTGCGCTATGACGTAATGGGAAATTCACAGAGAAACTCGCGGATTCTTCCACTGACCGCTGCGGCACACCTGCACCAGGGTAAACCTCCGCCTATGCCACTCCTGCTGTACAGGTGAAAATAGAGCAACAGGACCGCTGAGTCTTTGATGTTATTTATTTTCTGCTGTGTTTTACTTGCATCTATTTGAAAGAGTGAGTGTAAACACACAAAAAATATATATTTTATGTGCTGGAATGTGCAGAAAATAGGTTTAAATAGGTTTAAAACAAATTTCTTCCAGTCAGAGAATGTTGCATATAATTTAATTTTTGCTTGATGCATAAAGTTAAAAGGTTAAAACTAATAAAACAAGTTTTAAAAAGAGACTTTTCCATTTGATTACATTTTGTATGATGGATTATGCAGAAAAAGTAGAATTGGGCTGAAAGATCTATCGCTTTATCACCTATTCAGGTTGTAAATCGTGTTTTTTAAAAAGTAACTAAGTAACTAAGTAATTAATTACTTTTGAAAATAAGTAATCAGTAAAGTAACGGGATTACTTTTTTGGGGGAGTAATCGGTTATTAGTTACTGATTACTTTTTTCAAGTAACTTGACCAACACTGAAATTAAGTGACATAAATTATGTCACTTGACACATCTCTTCTAACTTGAGCTCTGAAACTTTTCTTCATATGTTCTCAAATTCTTTTGTCTTCCAGATATGAGGAGTTGCGTTACTGGTATGACTGTCTGTGCTATGAAGAGGAGCTTAGACAGTACCATGACTACATTGCTGCTATCGAGCATATGGAGGATAAACGTTATCGTGAGGTTGGTTCTGTTTTGCCTGATAAATAGATACACTAGATAATCACAGGGTTTCTACTCCATTGTATTACAAACCCTGCAGCTTTCCATGTCTAAGTTTAGCAGAGGTTAACGATTAAATATTATTAAGTGTTGTCCTTCTGGTATTTCTATGATTTTAAACACACAACCTTTTTTTAATGCTTAAGTCTTTTTTAGTCGTGACAATATAACAGGAGAATATTGTTTCATGAATATCTCGTGACGTTAAGTTACTGTAATAAACCCCCATTTTGGTCACAGTAGCCGCCAGGTCCAACAACTTCCCTGGTGGAAACCCTGAATTCACAGAACATGTCGTATTTTTCCATCCCCATTTTGTTTCCCTTTGTTCTGCAAAAACATTGTTCCTCTTGAAAGCTGTCGCCTGTTTATTTTTCCTTTTTTTTTTTTTTTTTAAATCACAGACTTCCTATTACCGCTATTACTCTATTATTATACTTCTTCATATGTCTTCACTGGAATATATCAGCAGCAGTAAAACGTAGTTTAAAAAATGGCTTTAATGAATCCTAACACTTACCTGTCATGAAATAATATTGCAATATGAAGTAATTATACATTTACTGTTATCTGCAGTGAGTTTCCTCCAGTATGAACTTTGTCTTTATTTTATTTTTTTTCTATTTAAGGAATCTGCAACAACTCACGTACAGGCGGGCCCATATGATCGCTACGTGTTGGCCAAACATTCTGAAGTGTACCCCCCAACAGAGGAGTTGGAGGCAGTACAGACAATCGTCTCCCATGTGGAGTGCGCTCTCAAGACTGTATCTGACCAGATGGATGCTCCAAAAGATGACGAAGCAAATACAGAAGCACAGAGGTAAGAGAGAATAACCTGCGATGCTTTTAAAAGGATATCTGCAAGCTTTTAAAATAAATAAATAAAACTGCTTTTCTTTTAATATAAATGATTTAATTGGCAATTTTTATTTTTTATTTTTTTGCACCCCTCAACTGAAAGTGATGGCTCACAAGAGCGTGTGCTGCGTGGGGTTATGCGAGTTGGTTTGGTGGCTAAGGGACTCCTTCTGAAGGGGGACAAGAACGTGGAGCTGGTGCTGCTTTGTTCCAACAAGCCTACAGTTACTCTGCTGAAACAAGTGGCCGAAAAACTCTCTGCACAGTTAGAGGTAGAAATGAGTGCCTGCAGCATACTTTAAAAACACATGTCATATATTTTGACTTGGATTATTTTAATCCAGGTTTAACCGTCTTAATCATTTGTTCTCTTTTTTTAATAGACTAATTCACCTGAGACATATGCAGTCAGCCAGTGTCCAGGAGATGCAGCCATTGTTGTTACGAGCACCAAGGAGTCAGTTCTGACTCTTATTATCCACCTGACATCACCTCTTGTCAGGACAGTGCAAGAGAGTGAAACTGCTGAAGAAGAAGCAGACGAAGAAGAAGGTGCGTATGTCGGCCCAGCCCTGATCCGTGTTGTCGGTATGCAGGCGCTGTACTGCTCCACTGATTTATTAATCTGCACTGACTGTTTGAAATCAAACCAGTTGTCCCATCTCATTAAACCTCAGTGGAGCTTGTACAGTGACCGTGTCAGACTGATGCCAGTGAACATTGACTCTTTGCTCGCACGAGAGTCCTTTCGTCGTTTTTGTTGCAAACTGACGTATGCAGGATATTTCCTCTGTAGTCACTGATGCATCCTGCTCATGTTGTTAGTGACAGTGCCTCAGTCATTTAAAACAACAACAAAAAAAAAACTTGTATATTCTTGTTGTTTTCATGTTTCAAGTGAAGGCTTTTTTTAAGAATAACAAGTTCAAGCGCGCATGCATGATCCTTGATGCTGAACATGTGTTTGGAACTAGCTGCAGCAAAACTGATCAGCTGTTGCCTACCTTAGGAGGATTTACAGTATAAGGCAAAAAAATCATTGTTCAGGTGAATATTTTGGTTGGTGTAGTGTTTGAAAGCTCCTGTGTTGATTAGCGTTAGCTGCATTTATCTGGTAGTCTAAAGTTTATTTGAATTTCAGGGGGAGCCTCAGACTGAGAACCATATCAGTCTCAGTGCAGTTTTAGTCCATTTTAATACACTATACACTGGGACTGCACATTAAAAAATCCTGCAATATTAGTAATAAAATTATTAGACTGGATAATTATTGGAGCTGTTACGTCCTGGGGTAGGATTATTAATGCTTAATCATTGTTGGATCAAACCATATTTACTCTGTTTCAATAAAACAATCATTTTAGGCAAAGGTCTAATTTAAGGTCAAGGTTTGGACAAGTTAAATGTGCAAGTTGATATTTTAAAACTTTAAGTTGTGTTTGTTAAATGCCACAGTGATTAAAATCCTTGCTAATATCATGCACCCCTGATGAAAATGCATATTATCAATTTAAATTCAGTCAACTCCACTCAACTCAACAGAGTCCAAGCAGAGTTGTACATAGTATACTGTCCAAACATGGATCAGCCTTGTTAAGTGAGCAGATTTTTTTTTTTCCCAAAACATATTTACAGTGGCAGAGATTGATCTTGTTGATCTTTCACATCAATTCTAGGGGTAATAAATACTAACAAAAAATCCTGGCATAGGCTACTGCACAAATTATTTGTCATCAGCATTGGCATAGATTATCAGCCGGTGTATCCCTAGCTGTATAATGTAGAACAAATGAGCTAAAACTTGCCCAAAGCTAGTATTTTTTCTTTGTTTGTTTTGTTGTTGTTTTTTGTTTTTGTTTTTTAATATAGCCAGTCTGTCATAAAGCCTTTTTTAGGCCACTTTTTTTCTGAGGGATTCATCAGTTTTGCTGCAGCGTAGGGCAGACGTAAAGCTTCTTAAATGCTTGTGATTTACAACTGATTACCTTTTAGTTTGTCAAGTTTTTTAGGAACGCTGGACCTTTGACCAACTGGACACACTGTCTCAGGAGGGGGGAGAAGCAACAAACCTAATCCCAGTGGCTCAGGGGAGGGGGTATTTGATGTAGTGCAGTGCATATATTTTAATGCTGTGCAATGTTATAAATAAATACTACAGCTGTTTCTGACAGTCGTCTTACTTCCGCATACACTGTGGAAAATATAATTGGGATCTCTTTTAGCAGACCTTTATGGTTGCTGGGACAAAACGTGTCTTTATGTAAACCCCCTTTCCCTGCTGCTGGTTGTTTGCTGGTTTTTGTTTGCTACTCCCTGAGCTGCAAGACAGAGACAACCCCCTTGGTCAAACTGTACCTTTTCTTCTTACCCCACCTCGTCAATAGAAACGCGAACAGTCAACGATCCGCCGGACGTTCTGGACAGGCAGAAATGCCTAACTGCCTTGGCGTCTCTCCGCCACGCCAAGTGGTTCCAGGTTTGCATTCACGTCCTTACTTGTACATCAGGTTGAACTGTTTTCCTTGAGTGATCTTTTATTTTCTGTCCGTTTAGAGGACCGTAACAGTTTTTGCTCTCAGTTTTTGTTCATATTGTTAATGATCTTTATAAAATGTCTAAATTAATGCTCATCTATACCAATGACAGAAGTGGATAAATCATTGGTATCGACATGAGTACATGTCGAGAGACTGAGCTCTCTCGATTTCAACCTCAAAGGTCATAAATGGCTAACATAGCTTGAATAAGTTTTACTTACTGTTGATTTGGAGAAGGCTCAGTACTTATTACTCTTCTGTGCTTGGGTTGTTTTGTTTTTGTTTGTTTGAAATCTCAGAAAGGATTCCATCACAGACAGAAGCTCTGCTAACTGAATGGGCTTTGTTTCTGCCTCCAGGCAAAAGTTAACACCCTGAATTCTGCCGTCGTTGTGATCCGACTCATGAGGGACTTGTGTAACCGCGTTCCTACCTGGACGCCACTCTCAGGATGGGTGAGGAAACTCTTTGCGCATCTACTCCGACAGCAGCAAAGCGGAGATTTGTGTTTAAGTCATTTCAGCTGCTTTCATCCTGAAGTGTCGGTTTTGTCTTCTTGTCTCCACATAGCCACTTGAACTGCTAGTGGAGAAAGCTGTTGGTACATCTGAGAGATCACTGGGAGCGGGCGAGGCCCTCCGCAGGGTTTTAGAGTGCGTAGCCTCAGGAATACTTATGGAAGGTGAGATTTTATTTGAGTTGTGCAACTTGCATGTAAATTTATACACTGAGCTGACATTCATGCACCAGTTGAATGGTATTTGTGCACAGATGGCCCTGGAATTAAAGATCCTTGTGAAAAGGAAGCTGTTGATGCCATTGGCTATTTGACTAGGCAGCAGTGTGAAGACATCACACAGAGTGCTCAGGTAAGGTGAGCCTGTAGAAGCACCCACACACATGTGCACCTTTATAATTAAATCAACAAATTAGTGCATAACTTTGATGTTTTTCTTAGTTTGCTTTGAGGCTGTGTGCATTTGGACAGATGCACAAAGTGTTGGGGATGGACTCTAAACCTCTGAGGTCACGAAAATCGCTGGGAGCAAATTACAGAGATGGCATGGGTAGGCTATTATTTTTTTCTTTTTCTTTATTTCCTGTGTTCGAAAAATCAACACTTCCATCAAATCTCCTTTTTTTTCCTTTTTTTTTTTTAATAACTGTAGCCCAGATACCACCTGTTGGACAACTGAACCTGCCAGCTAAGAGACCTTTCACAGACGTGGACACAGGAGAAGAAGACACACACCTCAACAGCAAACAGAGAAAGTTTCTCAAGTTCCAGAAACGCTTTCAGAAGAAATCCTGTGAGTAATGAATGTCAAATTATTCACTGTAACACAAAAAATACTGCTGTAAAATCCCTTTGATCTTTAACTGTATGACAAAACACAGACTTGGTATTGTGGAATAAATATTCTGTATGTTTACATACATGAACATGCTTTTCTGGCAAGGTGTACATAATTTCCTTTTGCCATAATATTTCATTCTGTTTATCAAAATAATTATAAATGCTATTAAAAGTTAGATTTACTTTTTTAAATCTTTTGGTGTCCTTGGATAGAATATTTAAGTCACATAAGCTGAGTAGTGCTGTGAAAATGACAACTTTGTGACTCCTATGTTAATGTGACATTTGTCTTTTACTCTTTATGCTGACTTCTGTAGCCTTATTTTTCTGTGTGTGCTTCTCAAAATGAATCTGTTTGCTCATTTTGTTGTTTCCTTGTAGTCACCGATGATCTTACCATGAATGCCGTGATGCGTCTGAACCAGTACAGACCTGGTCTGGATTACAGACTTACATCACAGACTGGCCCAGTTCACGAGCCGGTCTTTACAATGGCTGTCGATCTAAATGGAAAGACGTACGAGGCAACGGGGCCTTCCAAACGTGCCGCTAAGCTTAATGTAGCCACAAAGGTAATGGTGTTTGTTATTTACACAAGCTGACTTTTAGTATAAATACTCAGTACTGTGTTCTTCTTGGTTACTTTTTGGCTGATGGACTAGTTACTGTTTATTGATTGGTTCCATACATTTTGCTAATTGATTGTTTTTTTTAAGTGCAGCCTAACTTGTAAGTTTGAACATTTGTAAAGTCAGACTGGGCAAAGAAATCAATGTTGTTTTATGTGTCTTATAGTATTTTGACTTTCATTTTTCACAGGTACTGCAAGATCTCGGTCTTCCCACAACTTCTGAATCTAAATCAGAGCCCAGTAGTGAAAATGAAGGAAGCCAGGACTCAGTTAAAGCTGTTGCACCGACTTCTTCTACATCTGAAGATGTATGTCGTTGAGCTCTCTTTGGACTCCGCATTTACAAATGCATCCTAAAAGTTCCCACAGAGAGAAACACTTGTGCATTTCACCACAGTTTTTTCTTATGTGTGCTTGCTGTGAACAGACTGGTCAGGGTCCAATCTTAACAAAAAATGGCAAGAACCCTGTGATGGAGCTGAACGAGAAGCGCCGCAGCCTGAAATACGAGCTGTCGGCAGAGACGGGTGGCTCCCATGAAAAGTGCTTTGTGATGGAGGTGAGTCAGCGGTATTGTATACAGCAAACAGAAATCAGGTGTAAAGTGAGCACTGCACTGTATAGCAGCTTTGATATCTTGGGCTTTGTAAAGGCAACTGTAGAGCCAAGTAAAGATTTCTGTATTTGTGTTTAATCCGTTAAGTCCCGTGTGGGTGGGATTATTTCAGAAAGAAGGACAGAGGTGGGAGATAAACGATTTCCTTTGGTCCTGTGAGCCATTATTCTGGACAGGATTCTTCCCAAAATTAACAGCATATGGTCTGTAATAGATGTTTAAACTCGGCAGGATAAACCCAAACTAATAAACATCCATAGATCAGAGGATACATTAGAGTTACTATAATGAACTGTTAGGCTGTGCGGGTGTAACAGGCGATTTGTTGGTGGTGGCTCTCCACTCACTAAAATTCTAATGTTATGCTATGCTGCGCATGTGGAGGTTCAGCAGAACACTGTAGCTATGTTTTTGCACTGCTGCTCAAAAGAATAGACACGGCGTGCACAACACACATTCTCCATCTCCTCTACCAGCAGGAGTCACTCTCTGTGTATAAATGCTGTGACATGCTTCATAAAATCCTAAAATCTTTTCTCCTCATTTCTGTCTCACAGGTGGAAGTTGATGGGCAGAAGTTCAAAGGACGAGGCTCCAACAAGAAGGAAGCAAAGGCCTACGCTGCCCTCGCTGCTTTAGAGAAGCTGTTCCCAGATGACAGTGGACTTTCAAATAACAGAAATCCCTCAAAGAAGAAAGTCACCTACACTGACATGGTAATGTATCCAACTTGGTGAGCTTTAAAATGCACAACTCAAGCAATTTAACTATCAGGCTGTTTCAAAATGACATTTTTCTCACGTTTCCTTTTTGACAGCACATCCCAGGATTCGGCACCATCCGCGGCATCCCTTCAGACTCAGGGTCCCGTGGCTGGGGTCCCCACAGAGGGGGTCGGGGCAGGGGTCGAGGCAAGCAGTTTCCAGCAGGACCCAGCTATAACAAGAGTAAGAAACTTTATGCTATTTACGAGTCAATTTAATCATCGTAGGAAACCTTTAAACCTGTAAATGGAGTTTGCACTAAATGGTGATTTCTTGTTTTAAAAGCCAACTACAGTTATGAGAGCAGCACTGGCACAGGCTATCGTAAGTATCTGATTGTCTGTTAGCTTTATGCACTCTGGTTTTATGTTAGGGTGTGTGTGTGTGTGTGTATTTGGTTTTACATGTTTTTGGTGATGTACACTTTTTTTTAAATAAGGCTTAAACATCATGCAGAAGCTTTGCTGATTTCTTTGAAAGGCATAAGATGCCTATATTTTTTTTAAATTACAGTTATATGTGATGGATATATGTGATGATGCATGCAATAACAAGGCTAAAAGACCTATTTTTTTGTAATTATGTTTACCAAAATTTAAAACTTCTAGGTAAACATTCCAAGATGTGTGTTCACTTATTTATCTTTGTCCCAAAAAGTTGATTCTGTTCTTCTGGGCGTAGCTTTTTCAGTTGGAGAAATGTTTCAGCACTCATTCAAATGACTTCTTCAGTCTCAGCTCACTGCAGGTTTCCAACCCAGTACATTTGCATAAAGACTGAAACTAGCACCACTGGTGAAAAATGGCCTGGAGGTCAGTTTCTTGATCATTAATATGCAAATTGACATGACCATTGATCAAGAAACATTGAGAAGTGATAATTGGTCAATGGCCATTCACAGAGAGTTAGGGATTGGCTGCAGTCACAGTGTTGTAAGATGGTGCCCTTAGGCCCCCTGCTTGATTCAGAGGTCTTTCCCTTTTCATGTAAATGGTCTCCTTGACTCTGTGCTCAAACCAGTGTTCCTCCCTGCCCAGGATGTGTACATCCTCATCATTGAAAGAGTGTCCACTGGCCTGTAGGTGTGAATAAACCTGTGGGTTGTTTGGTTTCCCCAGTGTATAAATCATGGCAATGGCTTAACAGCGTACGCTAAATTACTCTGGTTGTGCCGGGGGACCCGATACTTAGGGTGGACCAGTTTCTGCCAGAGCACGTTTTGGGGGTTGAAAGCCACAGAGATGAGGTCTCAGCCGTTCCGATACTCCTGACACATAAGGGATCACTAAAGGTTTTCACTTAGGTAACAGTTGTCCTTCTTCTCTTCTGGATTGCCTGGAGCTTTCTTTAGGTGCCCTCCCACCTTTGACAAATGTCCAGCTGGGATAGCGACTTTCACTCAGGGCTTTCTTCAAATGATGTTTTTCTGCTTCCCTGCTACGCTATGTCCAGATAAACAGGATCAACTTTTTGGGATTCCCTTACCTGGATGATTGAGCATGCATCAAGATCTTTATCTTTATGTGTGTGGTGGGGTTTTGTTTGTTTGTTTGTTTGTTTGTTTGTTTAAACTTGAACAAGCGTGAACTGTCTCGGTTCTATGATTTGCAAATAGATCAACAGTCACTTGTAGTTGTCGTCAGTTGCAGCTCTAGGATCGTGTCTTTTAAGAAAATGGCACTTACCTCTCATTTACCTCTTGTTTCTCTTATCTTAAAGATAAATTATATGGCAATAATGGAGCCACTGCCACAGCCAAAGGTACCGCCCCCACCACCTCAGCCTACGGCACCTTTTACCCCGAAAGCACCACCATCACGTACTCATCCCCACCCGTCTCCAGCTCCAACACCAGCACCACGAAGGAAGAAAGCTACCAGTCAATGCCGCCTCCTGCTGATCAGGAGAGTCCGTACAGCTACGGCTACGGAGATGAGAAGAGAAAGATGCTGACCCAAGGTGGAGACTACTCTATGTACAGCACTGCTTACCCCAGCTCTGTCACCGGGGGACAGAGTTATAATAATTATGGCAAGTTCCTTTTCTATTTCTTACAGTAACTTCCCTCTTTTCCTATTTCTTTATATTTAATCTTGATTTATACATATTTATAACCCCAGATCATTAAATGTTTCTTCACAGGCTGGGAAAACCAGTCGTCCTGGGGGAATCAGGGGTACAGCATGTACCAGGGATTTGGAGGACACACCCAGGGCTCATACTCTGGATACGGCGACATGAATTACTGATCATAACATCACTGGTGCTTTTTATTATGCTTACATGACTCCCTTTTTTTCCTCATGTCTTGGCTGCTCCAAGCAATGCTATAAGGAAGGATAGGCCTGTTTCCCAGCTCTGAGCTCCTGCAGATGCCTCCTCATTTCCTCAAGGTGGGATTTAAGCAGTTCAGAGTTCCTCTGTGATGGCAGAGGGGGAGGGGAAAGAGTGCAAGGAAGCATGTCAGCATAATGAAATATGCAGTCTTTCCCACCTTGATGATTAGGGATCATCCTGAGGCACCTCTCTTAAAAAGAAATAAAAAAAGAAATGCTGGTGTTTTCTCTGAAACTGGAATTCTGCTGATCTTGTTTGATACTCTTAACCTCAGTTGTCAGTTCTTTTGACAAACCAGTAGGCCAGTTTTAAGTTACGTTTCTTTTATCTGTAGCCTTCATCACGTCAATGTTGACATGAGTGTTACGTTGGGTTGTTTTGTCTTTTTTTTAATGTAGTGTACTGGTTCTGTATCAGTATATTTTTTTTATGTAAAGCTGCTTGTTGTTTTAAACTGAAGTCCTTTCTGTCTCATAAAAACGCTCTAATCCTTGTACAAATAAATGACTTATTTTGGAGCTGAGCTTCTGACCATCAGTTTCTTAATTACAGACATTGCAGAGATCTTGTTAGTATGATTGTTGGCATTTTAAGAGCTTCATCTTATTCAAGCTCTGACATGTGACAGCTGCAAATGATTTGTGCATGCACAGCCAGACTGCTGTGAATGCAGCACAAGCATACGGCACCCACGCTCTCCCTACCTGCGCTGCTATCAAAGCTGACAGGAACCCTCACTGACCCGTAATTAGAGGAGTGTAGTTGAAGTTATTTGAAAATTTAAAGCCCATTTTGCAAGCTTGATCCAATATTAGCACTCCCAGTGAAATTTGATAAAGATTAAAGGAGGGGAGAAGTGGAAGCTCCAGAGATGAGGGTTTGCTGACTGTCGGCAAAAACAAAAAACTTAAGGACAGCAAATTATTAACAGTAAAACTCATCTTGTGTTTTTGTTTTAGCAAATGAATATCGCTCGAAAACAACTTTAGGGAATTGAGCTCTGTAACCACACTAAAAGGAGAACTGCATACTTTGTTTTTGCATTAGTATATTGTGTCAATACTAATGTGTTGTGACACCTCTAGGTGTGAGAGACAATTCCAGTAATGTCTTACAGCAGTTTTTCTTGATAGAGGCTTCACCTACTTCAACCTTTTACCAAAACTTAGTTATTTACAGCACTGTGAAAAAGTCTTCAACCTCTTTTTTTGTTGGATATTTGTAAGACTTAGGTGTTTCAGATCAAGCAAGTTCTAATATGAGATAAAGATAAGCCCGGTTTTCAGGTGATGATCGTCATTTATTAAGGGAAAAAAGGCCCAAACCAAAATGAATTAAATGGGATTAACCACGTTTTTTGGAAAGCATTGTGAGTCAGTGTTTTCAGTCGTTATGCAAATGTAGTGTTTGTAAGGTGGGGAAAGCTGCAGTCAGCTGAAACTGAAGTCATTTGAATGGGTGATCAAACATTTCAACCAGTGAAAATGCAACGTCCAGACGAAAAGAATCAACTTTCTTTGGTTCATGTTTAATGCTGCAAGACTATATTCAGCAATTTGACCCATTATTTTACTGAACTTAGTGTTTTACGTGTTATTTTGAAGTTATTCAAAAAGCAGGAAGCAAAAGATGGAAAGAAAACAAGCTAAACAGGAAAATCAGTGAATAATATTTAAGTGGAAAACATGTCTGGACACCAGCTATATTAACCACAATAGATCACATGTGTGCCCTTATGACCTTCTAGTCAGTGTCTGAGCAATGATCATGCCTCTCCAGCATGTCCCGGGGCTGGTCCTCCTACATCCTCTCCTCCAGGACTGCTGATAAAAGGCGAGGGGGGAACGACGATCACTCTGAGGGTGGAGAGTGTCCCAACAGATCCCATCAGCCGTGAGTGTTTTGTTTTTGACGACATTATCTCTGCATATTGACACCTATTCTTTACACACGAAAAGCTGTTTCCCCCCCTCATCAATCAGGCAGCACTTCACACTGTTGTTGTGGCGTCTCTGTTGAGGGTCTTTTTATCTGTTTAATTATGTAGCCGTTTGACCTTTGCCTCTCACACACACGGTTTCTTTGATTGGTTTCTATTTACTCCAGCTGAGGTATGTCAGCTTTAGGCTGCAGCCAATCACAAGTCACCTTTAGGAGTAAAAAAAAAGCATAACTGAGGGACTTGTTCTTTAGCGTAGTGGGAGGCAGAGAGAGAGAGAGAGAGAGAGCGCGAAGCTTAGAGTCACATGGTAGGTTGTGGTTTTGGTGGTTTCATTTTGCTTCTGCTTTGTTGCTTTTGCAGGTGCTGACTTTCATTTCTGTGGTGTCACATCTTGTGACTGAGCCGAGTTTAAATTTGCCGTTAACTTAAATTCCAATGCTTTGTTTGTCTTTGAAGATGGCAGTCACTATTTTATCCATCTTGATTGCTGCCATCCCCGTGGCCTACTGCTATCCAACTGCCTTCCAAAACCTGGAGGAAAGTCGCAGTGAGTATTACGCCACACTGACTTTCATAAGCTTACTTTCCAATCAGAAGTACTAATATTCTTTTCCTCTTACAGGCAACAGAACCTCCATTAAGTTTCTGGCAGTGGGCGACTGGGGTGGTGTGCCTTATCCCCCCTACATCACTGCTGTGCAGAAGGCCACAGCTCAAGAAATGAGCAAAATAGCAGACCAGATGGGAGCTGATTTTGTTCTTGCTCTGGGCGATAACTTCTACTACAAAGGTGTGAACACTGTGGATTCTCCTCGGTTTAAGGTGAGTAGAATAAATGTGGCGTGAAAAAACAACACTGTATTTTAAAACTGTGTGTTGAAAGCAGTAACTATGTTTTCCTTCTTCTTATCAGGAAACTTTTGAATCTGTGTACACTGCAAAGTCCCTCCAAGTCCCTTGGTATGTGATCGCTGGCAATCACGACCACGCAGGGAATGTCAAAGCCCAGATCGACTACAGCAGCAGATCTAACAGATGGTAAGGGGCAGAATATAAAGTTCGGACATCTTAAAGTTTTAAGCTTTTAGGAACTACTCAGTTAAATTTTGATGCCTCTTCGTTACCTTTGATAGGAAATTCCCCTCGTACTACTATGAGCTGAACTTCCGCATTCCCAACACGGGGAAGACTCTGACCATCATCATGCTTGACACTGTGATGCTTTGCGGTAACTCTGACGACAATTCGGACAAGAAGCCAAGTGGACCCCTGAATGAATTGGATGCCAATCGCCAGCTGGCTTGGCTGCAAGAGAGACTGGCTCTGTCCAAGGCAGACTTCCTGTTGGTGGCAGGCCACTACCCTGTTTGGTCTGTGTCCGAGCACGGCCCCACAAAGTGTCTGGTGCAAAGCCTCCGTCCACTGCTCATCAAATACAAGGCCACTGCTTACCTCTGCGGCCATGACCACAACCTGCAGGTTGGTTCGGGAAAAGTATGTTTAACATTTGATATAAATCTGCATAGCTACTCTTAGAGCTACAATGGATTTTCCTCTTCTTTCTCCCACAGTACCTCGAAGAGTCTAACATAGGCTATGTGGTGAGCGGTGCTGGAAACTTCCTGGATCCTGACACCCGTCACTGGCACCATGTTCCCAAAGATTCTCTTAAGTTTTTCACCGGCAAGGCTTCAACACTGGGAGGATTCATCCATGCAGAAGTGACAAAGAACAAGATGACCGTGACTTTCTACCAGGCGAAAGGCACTTCTCTCTATCGCACAGTTCTCTCGCAAAGAGATCTTGAATAGACTGATGAGCAGGAACAGTTATATACGGTGTAATCTGCAGTGTAAGTGTGAAATCAAGTAATGAGTCTTGATCTCTTGTTTTAAAAAAATCTTTGGCATTAATTTCAAAGCATTTTTAAAAGAATCATCTGTTTTTAAATGTGACTTTATGCTACTGTAAAATAAATAGTGCCTTTGTCATCTGTCCTGAACTGTCCATCTGTCCTGAACTTTTGAAAATGTGGCTGTGGTGCTTGAATTTCTTACTCTGCAAGTGCATCTGAATTTATGTCTTTCAAAACAAATGAGAAATTAGAGAAAGCATTGAATGATTTGGGGGCTTACACTGATTTCTGAAACCTGTCAAGTCTTATTCAATCCAAAGACTTAAGAAATGTACACGTTTTATTACCAGTTCTGATATAACTGACTGTTAATATCAATGCATTGGTGAGGTATGCATCAAAAGAAAGGCACTTTTTTTTTGCAAATAAAAGACATATTTTGACGAATTTAGAGTTGATTTATTCATCTGTTACATGTGTGCCAGAAACAGCACTTCATCACATCAGGAGATTTAATACTGATGAGGCTGGCTATTGCTGAAGGACAGGAGAGGTCAAGACTTTCACAGGGAGAGCTCTTTTGTCTGTGACAGAGAACCACCTGGCCTGCCAGCAGAGGATCAGGCTCGACGACAGCAGATTGGCAGTGACTGTGATCTGGATAAATTCAGCCAGTCAGTCAAAGTTAACCTGGGGAGGACGCAGAGACTGACAAAAGGCTGGTTTTTATTTTTTCTCCCTTCGTCTGCTGATATATATTAAAAAAAATTCATAAACTAAAATCTGTTTCATATAAAAAAAATTATGAGAATCGTTGATTTTTTTTTTTCTCCATTGTCAAAATATGTTCACCCATCGCTTTCAGAAACAACAACAGGCAAGAACTATAATTTATTCTACATGATGTAATGCCACAAACATTTTTACCTTAAGCTTGGCCTTGCCTTAACTACACCGAGGCTATTACAGGGCCGGTGAGTGTTATCCTGATCCAATTGGGATGAGTTAAAGTCCACTAGTGTCATGCATCGTCAGAGTGAGAGCAAGAATCACCAAGTGAGTCAATGCTGATGAGAAGTCAGTTGGGGGTAAGCCATCACCTGAGGATAGAGGACTGCCAAGGACCACTTAACCCTGACTTATTTAAATCCACTGTAGACCAAAAGAAAACCTGACTGAGGTACATGTCAGGTCAGACACTAAAGATTAGGCAGTTTCTAAAGTTCCTGTAAGTGAGTCAGTCTACTGATCTTTCACATCTAGTGGATGCCTGTATGTTCTAGCAGTACATCAGCAGCAGTTAAAATTCAGGTTTTAAGTGGCTATCATACATATTTTCAGAACTGGCATGAATGGAAAAAAGCACTAAAAAGGCAAAATTTTAGCAGATTAAGTCACAAATATCTTCTTTAGGAGACCAAAGTACATCTTAGACTTCTTAAATCTAATTTCAAGAAAACTGTTAAAAGAACATACAGATGAAGCCCTTGATCCGTACTCTGCTGCTACAAAGTTAGCTCAGTTAGTTAGTTCGGTTTGTTGCCACTGACACCACTGAAATAGAAGAGAGCAAAAAATGTGGGATTAATAACAAGAAAAAGAAAAGCATTGATTTGATTTAAAACAAAAGGAAAAAAAGGTTTTAAAAAGTTTTTTTTGAATCTATGTATTTAGTGAAATAAAAAAGTTATGTCATCAATTAGCTGTTTGAGTTGTCTTGAGAAGCGTTTGTGCACCTGCACATCCGCAATGCTCAGCTCCACATTTGTGCATTTGTTTTCCTTTCAAGCAAAAGCAAACATCAGAGGCAGTGTTTAAAAATGCAGTCGTAGAAATTTTAACCCTCTGTGCCTCTGTCACACAAAACCCTTTCAGAGAGCTCAATCCTGGGTCACTTAAATCCGATCATTTCCTCTCCCCATTAATCTCTCTGGCTCTTTACTTCCTGCTTCTGCTCTTGACCCCTCTCTTCCCCGGAAGCCATTGAAGATCTTCAGTCATTCGTCTCACACAAGATTTGGAAGTTCATACACTGAGAATGGCCCGATGCTGTCCGATTATCTAATTCCACAGCTCAAAAGTAATAAAGGGACACTGTATTAAAGGCTAAGCCGCTCATCTAATCTTCTCTCCGTAATCTCCACCCCTCACTGAATGCTGACCTCCGGGTTTCACAGATGGAATGAGCAATGTGAACTCAATGAGCGTTCCCCCTGAAATATGTTACTCTGGTCATTTTTCCCCTTTTAAGCTCCAGGCCTGTACCTAAAAAGGAGATTACTCCACCTTTGCTGGCAAACATCGTATTAACATGGTCTGTTTTTATGAGTGAAAGTGCTGACAGCGTGCAAATATGTGTGTGTGTTGTCACAGCCTCCATGTGCTTTTAATCTCCACGGATTTTGCCGGCCAATATGCTGCTTAAAATGGCCCCTGAAATCTGTCATTTGGTGTTGTATAACCATGTTTTTTTTAATGCCAACAAGCAAAAAAAAAAAAAGTATCCCTTCTACAGATGTTCATTACATATACACATTTTTTTTTAGAATTTAAATAACAATCAATTCTAAATTCTTAGAAATAAAACTTGTTTTATTTGTTGATGTTGCTTTTCTTAACCTCAATATCAAAGTGGAGATTCTTGTTCTGTTTTTGTATTTTCCATTTTTTGAAGTAACCTTCACATCTTTAGAAAGCATCACACAGTCACCTTAAAGAGGTCACACTAATCGAATCAACTTTACCCTATTAATTAGCGAGTTCAGCCTATCCTCCTAAGGCTCAGAATATATTTAGTATAGGAATAAGTCTGTGTTAGCAAATAGACTAAGCACCAATATTCACCACATGAATTCAGCACAAACACTTTCAAGGTGCACTGCTTTCTTTATTATTTCTCTTTAGGTATTTAAATTTTGTGAATAAACTTTGTGATATTATTAACAGTTGTTAATAAAAGCTTTAATACGTGATATTAACTGAAGTTTGAACCTTTGCCTTTGTTCACAATTATAAATGTGGTTAAATGATCAAAATTAAGTTCTTTATATCTTAGCTACAGACTTTAGTGACAGTTTAGGATGACATGACAACTGGCAGGAGAAAAAGGTATAATCGTGACGCTAACTTGGCACAAATCCACAACAAGTGAAGGCTGTTAAACAAAGTATCACAGGCTCTGCGTGAGCTCAGGACTGCAGGAAATGTGCAGTAGTCTGTTCCCGTCTTGGTCGAATACACATCAGCTGCTCCAAGAGAAGGAAATCCATGCATGCAAACTGGCCTTGTGAGTCATACAACTTGTGTATTTCCAGACAGATAGGGTGACTCTAGGGCAGGTTTGGAAAGGTGTTTCAGACATGACAAAAGGGAGCTAAAAAAGCTCAGCAGAAGAAGGTTGAGATCCTGTCTCAGATCCTTTGTGTTCTTCAGGCATCGCTCTCCTTTGGGATTGGTCGACTGTGAGAAGGGCTGCCCAGACTGATGGAGCCTGGGAAAAAGGACGGTATGTAGTGGGAGACAGTCATCAAAGGGCTGGGCAGCGGGCTCTCATGCTCAGGCGTCATAGGGATGATGATGTCGTCTTGATCCCACACGTGGAAGGCATTTGGGTGGGAGTGAGTGAGGGCAGGTGGCATGTGGTGAGGGCTGACTCCCTCCACCTCTCCATCTTTCGTTAGCTCCTCCTCAATTGGTCCCAGCAAACAGTCTGTAGATGGATAAAAAAAAAGCAGGGATAAGATCAAAATTATTGACCTTTACTGTCCTATAATTTACTTCTGAAACACCCAAAATTCAGTCTGCACAGCAGTAAAAGGCAAATCGAGTAACCTCGGGTTCTTTAAGAAATAAACTAATAAATAAAACGGCGAACTAGTAAAGAGCATGTTCATGGTTGCATTGCACATTGACAATGATGTCAGAAAACCTCAGCTGCAACTCCACCAAACCTGAAACTTTGGTAATGACCATAATCATAATGTTTCTGTTCTAGTGATAGTAGTTTGCAGTCTCTTCACTTGTGTTTAGCAGTCCTTTAAAAATAGCGGGTGTGTTTTAAAAAGGATACAGCCTGGTCCCAGTACAGGGATCTCCAAGGTGAAAGGATTTAAGGTTTGGACTATTAATACAAACTACTCCAACTACTACATCACATTAGCAAACACCACAGCACCTCACTTTATTCCAATTTAAAAAAATAAAATAAAATATGGTCTTGTATATAAAAAAAATTTCAGATCATTGGAGTGAGCAGCTACCTCTGATAGAATAGATTACCTGTTATATCCAGCATGAGGTCTTTGATGAGATGACCCACAATAGCGTAAGCTACAGCAACCACGATCAGGGTGGCCATCAGAAGGTAGAGGACAGATTTGGGCAGCTGGATGAGATCTCTGGGAGGAGGCTTGTACTCCTTGTAGAGAGGCTCCTCATTGTAAACCAAATACTGAAATGATGGCAATCCTTCTTCTGTGTAGTTAAAACTGTCCATATTCCCAGATTAGCAGCCTCCACGTCCAGCACAGAGAAGCAGTTATTCCATTGCATGTATAATTTACCTTCTTGCTGAGACGTCACTCCCAACAGTTTACAGGAAAAGTGTCAAAATCTACATCTGTTATCATTTCAAATCCAGTCAAGGAGTAAATTTACCCACCTGCCAAGACCATGTGTTTGCTGCTTGCAGATTTAACACATGTGGATCCCTCCAGCTCCAGCTCATATTTCTACCCAGCTTATTCTTTAATTTGCATTATGATGCATGTTGTTATCATCAGTTCATCCTCCAGTAAAGCAAAAAAATCAGGATATCAGCCTCTGTGCTGCCTCCTGCGTGCTGCAATCTCTGTTCTGAAATAATCCAGACTATGATCAGCAGCAGAGCAAGAGAGAGAGACAGAGAGAGATGAAGGGAGGGATTAAGCTCCAAATCACAGCAGCGATCAAGCAACTCCTCATCCCATCCCAATCCCAGCCCACAGAATGACAGAGCACCTAATCCACAACTATCTTGTAAGTGCTTACTCAGCTATAATACTCACTTACTATTAAACCCATTCCCACAAATCCACACATATGAAGAGCATCCCAGTGAAAAGCTCAGACAAACCAGCTTCCTAAAGGTGTTTCACTATTACTACTAGCTTGCATCCTTTCTTTTGAAGAAAAAAAAAAGATACAACATATAAAAAAAATGAACCTATGTCTTGTGAAAAAGTACATAAAAAAAAGATTTTTCTTTCTACAGCCTTTTAACAGGAAGTTGTCTGCATGATAGCTTCAGACACTATTGGCAATATCTAAACCAGCTTAATGGGGTCATCACCTGGAAAGGTCTAAATTTAAAAAGCTGGGTCTTCTTAAACATTACCTAATGTTTGCCTTCTTTTGAGCTCATGAGCTGCGTTGCTCGTCTTGGTCATGTTGGTGCCATATTATTGGAACATCAACCAGTCAATCTAATGTAATATGCAAAGAACTGTTGTTTTCAAGTGCAGCTGCAAAAACTTTGCAGTTAAAGCGCAAAACACATCCAAATATCAGTTGTAGGAAAAAAGCTTAACTCACTCACTCACTTACTGCAAGAAGACCACCATTTCTGGAAGCTGATAGAAATAACGTGAATTTTAGTTCAAACTTTTTCTTCTAAGCCAAATAAAAGTCAATTTACATACATGAGAAATATATATAATATCAGTTCAGACTATTGAATTCTCAGTGCACTTAGGTATGTGGACCTGATCAAGGTGACCTGCTAAAGTTCAGTGGGATGGCTGTACCTCAGGAGGTGGAGCAGGTCATCCCGTCCGAAGTTGGGTGCTCTGATTTTTTTAAGATGATGCAAAAAGGATCTAACATAACCATACTTGATGATACACGCTCATTTACATGATACATGGTTAAAAAACTGTTTGCCTCTGTCCTAACTCATCACACCTGAGCAGAATTGAACCTGGATTAAATGGGAGTGGAGACAGTGGCAAGTAGCGTTACTACTCCCTCTTGTGCTGAGAAATTGCAATAGCACCAAAAACATAAAATGGCTCCAACACCAGGCAGAAGTTTGAAAATGTTAGAAACTGCTGATCTATTTGAATTTCCTCACATTTCCCCATCTACAGAGTTCATAGATGGTCCAAAAGGAAGTATCCAGTGAGTGGCAGTTCTCTGGCTCTCTTCTTCTCTACCTTGTTGATATCAGAAGAAAAGTGAAAACACATCATCTCTGAATGCACATAAACATAAAACCTTGAAATCTGGGCAAAAGAAGACTAGAAAAATATTGCCTGACCTGATGAATCGCGTTTTCTGCTTAGACATTTACTGGTATTAAGGTATGTAAGAAATATGACAAATACGTCCATTTTTAAAGTCGGTTAACTCTCAGTTATCCAGACGTCTCAGTTTCAATAAATATGTGTATCTAAGCTGCTTTTTCTTGTATTAGGATATTCTAAAAAATAAAGTATATACATAAATTAAGCCGCTTGGACTATTTTTTTGTTTTTAGGATAATTCAGATGGTTGTTGTTTTATTAATTTATTACAGTTAACTACAACTTAACCAGTAGTTTCATTTAGTTTAACTATAATAACCTTGCTTTTATATCTACAAAATTATGATCATACGTCGGTGGGTTTGGAGTCGAGTGTGGTTTACTGTTGCTTTACTATTCCCAACTTTTCGAGGTATCTGGGAACATCTCCCCGTTTAACCATTAATTGCAGACACACATGATATACACATTCTGTGGTTTTAACACAATAATGTTCAAGTAAGTATGGCTGAATAGGTTTTAGTAGAAAAACCGCCAGATTATGACTCTAGCTTTAATCCTAAATAGGTAGTAGTTAGCCGTTAGCTAGTGTAAAGCATTATTTGTGTAGCAGTTTTGGGCCAAAGCTAGGTTATAGCCCTTGTTTATTACTGTATATGACCAACTGAATAATGTAATATGTATGTTATATAGAGGGGTTCTTTTTGTACGCAAATATGCCTGTAACTAAGCTAGCTTTACAGACTAGCCTAACTAGCTATATACTTTTGCTAATGACTGTATTTTAAACTTTTTTGTAATGGTGTGATTGTTTTTCCCCCGTTCAGCTCAGATTTAGCTTTGCAGAGTCAAAAGACCCAAATGGATTTTGGCTTTGAGGACCTACCATCAAATTTTCAGTACACTCCCAAGAAAGGGTGTGAAGTCTCACGGATGGTAATGTGTATTCTCTTAATACAAGAATAAAAACAATACTGGCATATTTAGATAAGGTGACAAAGATTATGTGCAGTTATGATTAAAAACACTATATGAAAATAAATAATGGTCCACAGGTGTGTCATATCAAGCACCTAGCCGTGAAATCTTTCTTCATTTGTGAAAGGATGGGTCTTTGCTACTGTTGCAACAAGTCAGTTTGTAAAATTTCCTCCCTACTAGACATTCAGTGATCAGCTGTTAAGTGTTATTATTGCAAAGTGGATGCATCTAGGATCAGCCATTTACAAGGTAAAGTTGCAGAATAGGGTTTAGGGCATAATTTGTAATGGTTTTGACCCAGTAAGAGGTTCAAACCTCCTCTGGTTTTAATATCAGCACAAAAACTGTTCACTGGGAGCTTCTTGTGTGGGTTTCCATGGATGAACAGCTCCTGCAGGTGTAATGTGTAGGTGCCCTAGTGTTTCTGTGGATACAGTGTATTCCAGGAGGGGCCAGTATCACCACACCACTGCGTAAACGCCTAAGACTAACACTTTACAGGCGGCTCTTTCCTTTAACATTGGGATATCTTTTGAACGGTAGTGGTCCATCCCTCAAATTGAGCTCTAAGGAGGAAGGTACTGTAGCCTAGTGCCTTAATTAATCTGAGATTTTACTTTGGGTGATTGATGATTATACAGGTTAAACTATAATTTCAGTTCTTCCTGAAATTCAGAGCATCTGCAGCATTAGATCTCCATGATTAATGTTTCTTATACAGCTGATTAAAGTAGAATAATTTCTTTGTTTCATTATGTTTGATGAGGCAGACAGAAGACACAGACTGTGATTCATCAAGGGGGGAATCTTCAAGTGTGAGCATGACTGAGATTCAAGAGCACCATAGCAGGTAGATCAGTCATCTTTACTCACCCAGCTGTGTAATGTTGGGAACGTTACTTTAAGATCACTTGTATCTTTCCTCAAATAATAAGTGCTTCTGTACTTAAAGGTTTAAGTTACTGTATATTTAATCCAATTGTGAATTAAATGGGTGGAAGAACCATGGACTGCTATGTCTGGCAAATAAACAAAGTTTCCAATTTACACTAGTTATGAATTTATTGGTTACATTAAGTTACTAAACTAAAATAATTCCTGCCCAATGTGATGAAAAAGAGTGAGTGAAAGAGAGTGCAGCCCTTAAATTATCAGGAAGACAGGATTTCACTTATGTGCTAAAAGAACCAATCTGTGATGGGGGGTAGAGGACAGATCGTTAGGTAAAGGAAGTGGGGAAAATGTTAATTAAATAGGAATCTTAACTTCAATAAGGAATTGGATTCTAATCTAATCTACATTTGTTGTAGCTCAAGGACAGATGATATCAGCAGAAAGGCACAGGAATTGGTGGAAAAGATTAACCAAAGCCGCATCAGTAACCAGAAAATGATAGACAGCTTTCAGGAGACATTGGTAGAAAAGGTACAAAATTAATTTTATGCATCTAGCTGGAGCTAGTAGCAGATGCTCGGCTGTCATGTCTACAAAGCTTCTGACCATCTCTGATCTGTTCTGATCCTTTCCATCTATCAGGTGACAGATTTGTGCATGCAGATGAAGGAGCACATGTACAGGGTCTTTGAAGAGAACAGTGACAGGATGCAGGTGAATCTGCAGGAGCTGCAGGAGGTGCTGGACAGCTGCACAAAGTTCAGTCATGAGCTGCTGGAAGCCAACAGAGCCCTGGCATATCTCCGTGAAGGAGACATGCCATGAGATTATAATTTCTATCTGAAGTTAATCGTATTGTGAACTCATTAAGTTATTCAGTATTAGTAAATATATTCAGTGTAATGTTCAGTGTTTTGCTTCCTCTTTCTTTTGGTTGCTTATAGGACAATAGTTCTACTTAACATTGATGGCTTCAGTCCAAGAATAGAAAAGTTGAATACTGTTTTCTCTCTCTTTTGTTTTAACATAAGTTGATTTAGTAAATAAAATGACAACAAACAAGCAAAATATTCTAAATTACTTGTGATTTACCATTTATGTATTGTTATAAACTGTTGTCTTTACAGTGATCCCAGTGTGCGATTCTTTAGATTGAAATCAACCAATGTGACATGAAAACATTTGAGAATTCAAGACGCGTTATTTAGGGTCTTCAATTAAAACATCTTCCTGTTTATTTCAAGCCATTTATTTACATGCATTGTCATCATAAATATCATATCTCAGTTGGACCGTAAGCTATGTTAGGCTGACCTTTAATATTCACTTAAACAAGGCAGTAATATATTGCCTCCCCCAGTATGCTATAACTGTGAATATGATGAGGTGTTTGTGATGTATCCCACCATGAATTGCTCTTAATATGAGGTAAATTAGTTTCAAATTTCATCACTTCAAGTCAGTTTGAAGAAGATAGTTGACATCATTTAGTTTTCCACAGTGAAAGACTGAAGTCCAGTAATCGCTCTGCCCAGGATCAAGGCATGAATATCATGGGTTCCTATAAAGAAAGTAGTGAAATGGAAAAAAGGTCATAAGTTGTTTTTAAATACAAAAAATATCTCAAAAACAGTTTAATACAGTTTAATAAGTAAACCAAAAACATTCAGTCACTAATCTGTACATTGCTGACATCTAGTGGTGGACATATGTAACTGCTGCTGAGTTTAAAAGCCTTTTCATTACTTTTAATTTTCCCTACCCTCATATGTATTGACAGCCTCCAAGTTCATAACATGACGGATGATGTGGTACTCATCCGAGATGCCGTTTCCTCCCAGCATGTCTCTGGCCTGTCTGGCAATATCCAGTGCCTTGCCACAGCTATTTCTCTTCAGCATGGAGATCATCTCCGGTGCCGCCCTATTAAGATGAGGAAGAAAAAACAAAAGAAACCCTTCTTTAGTTGTTTTTTTGTTTTGTTTTTTGCGGGGGAGGGGCAGTAGAACAGCAAACAATAAAGCAGGCAGTGACACGTGAAAGACAGCCCTCACTTCTTCTCATCAACAAGCCTTCCCAGGTACAGGCATGACTGCAGCCCAATGGTGATCTCTGTTAGCATGTCAGCCATTTTCTTCTGCATCAGCTGGTTTCTGGCTAGTGGCACACCAAATTGGATTCTGTTTGGAGGATACAAAGGTATGAGCCATGTGCGGGGGAAATGGTAACATGGATCTCTTTTCTCTGGATTTTTATGTTTTGCCACGTTTTTGGGCAATGTCTGCGAACACAGTCGTGTACCTGTCCAGAGTGTACTGTCGAGCAGCGTGAAAGCAGAATTCAGCTGCTCCCAGAGCTCCCCAGGCAATACCATACCGGGCATTGTTCAGACAACCAAAAGGACCCTGTATACAAAGACAAACAACAAAAAATTTAAGCTACTAATATTCATACAAGCTGTAAAAATTAAGTTTGCCAAACTTCATTAGGTAAAACATTAACTTACACCGAGGCCAGAGACATTGGGCAGCAGGTTCTCCTCAGGAACTTCTACTTCATCCATCAGGATCATGCCAGTGGCAGACGCCCTAAGAGAAAATTTGCCCTCAATCTTGGGGGTAGAAAAGCCCTTCATGCCACGCTCCAAGATGAAACCCCGCACTCTCCCATCTTCACACTTCGCCCAGACTACTGCAATGTCTGCCACAGGAGAGTTTGTGATCCTACGAAAAGATGTGGGGAAATCCGTGTATTTGATTATTTAGATATTTAAGTAATTTAGTTTCACAGAGAGCAGCAGGCTTTGTCAGCATGTCTAAATTATTACACATGTTTACTTCTATATGATTAGTCATCAAATGGCAGAACTATTGTGTCCTCACCCATATGGAAAAGATATATATAAAACTTATAAAGTTTGTATCTGTCTTGTGTGAAACTTGTATGAAAAGCATATAAGAGTGAAAACAGATATAAGATCCCTTGAAAAATTATATAATGAAACTTGTATGTTTTGGATACTTACTAAAACAATGTATGAAAGTAATGAGAAAGTGGCCACTTTCATGAGTAATCACATATAAGTTTTTACTATTTCTTTTCCATATGGGCAGTATGGGGATCCACACAGTTCCAAGTTATATAAACTTATACAGGTCTCTGCTCCATTGTCTTATTTTTACTCCATGCAAGTTTCAAACCAATACATCTTGTTCTATATGTGTCTGTCTACCAGGTCTTAGCTCCGCTGATGGTGAAGGTACCACTCGATGGGTTGTACTTGGCCTTAGTCTCCATACTGCTGGGATCACTGCCATGATTTGGTTCTGTCAAACCAAAGCAACCTACGATTTCTCCCCGAGCTGCAGAACAAATAAACACACACCAGAAATCAGATGGATTTTAGCCCTTTGCAAATTTTAAATGTCAAGTACAAGAGGAGAGAATGTCGCACTTACCAAGCCGGGGAAGGTACTTCTCCTTCTGGGCTGCTGTGCCGTACGCATTAATCGGGTGCATGACCAGTGAAGACTGGACGCTCATTACAGACCGATATCCACTGTCCACCCTCTCAACCTCTCTGGCAATCAAACCATATGCCACATAACTCGTACCTGCACAACCATACCCTGCAGTGTAAAGGGAAAAAAAACAACTTAAAAAACCTACTAAGTGTAATCAGTGAAATATAACAAAAAGCAGGAAAAAAGGAGGGAGGGGGGAGCATTAGTTTTTTTGTTTGTTTTACCTTTAATAGTCGGGCCTAGGACTCCCAACTCTCCCATCTCTGAGACAATCTCACGGTGAAAATCTGTAGCATGGCGCATGTTAGAAAATAAGAAAATGACAAATATTTAGATGAGATTCATTTTACACACCTTAATGTAAAGGCGGATTAAAGACAGAAACAGATTTTTTTCTGAATTATTCACAGCGTGCACAGCCTGAACCACACATATTAATCCTGCTTAACTCACGTTCATGTCTGTTGGCCATAAGGACGCGCGGCATGAGTTTTTCCTGGCAGTAGTCCCGAAACGAGTCCCGGATCATGATCTCTTCCTCCGTCAGCTGACCCTCCAGGTCGAGAGCATCCCGCCAGTTGAATGCCACCTTGGCTGAGCGCCAGAACATTAACACACACACATTCACTATGATCACATCACTATAATAGAACATATGAAGAACTCTGAGCAGATTGGATTCAGCTCATTAAGATTCACTTCAAACCTTTACCTGGCTTTGCTGGCTTTTTGGCTTCTTCATCACCTAAAGGATGTAAATTTAAAGTGTTGTTGATCATCTGAGACAAATATAGAAAACATATTCATGTTTTTCCAGCTCTTATGTGTGCTTTCTTTTTTATCACAACTAAAAATTGCATTTCCTACCTCAAGACACCCATAGACTGTGATTCCAAACTTTACACTACCTTCCTGTGTATCAGTCGTACCTTTTTGTGCTGCAACCGCTGTACCCTGAGCTCTGGATGCAGTGACAGCCACGGACATACGGCTGTTGGAGAGCAGACGTGTGAAGGCACTTCTGAGAGCCATTTTACTAAAGGGCACAAAATAAAAGTAAATGCATATTAGAGTGTACACCTCACAGTGTTTGAGACGTTATTACGCAATAATACCTGAGTGCAAGTTGTAGCAAAGTTACTTTTGTGTTTGGGTATTATTATATCATCTTATTATATAAGGGGCAAACTTTGGTGTGTAGTTTTTATTTGGGTAAAACAAATATGTTAAAAAAAAGTTTAATCAGACATTTCCTTATAACCTGTGTAAAATGCTTCACACATTTCTCCTTAAAGCATGCCACATACATCAAGATCAACTTATCCAAACAAAATACTTTATAGTAGCCTACCTTTTTTCCCCTCTCAGGTGGGTGATCAGATTATAAGATGACTTTTCGATGGCGATATGAGCTGTGAAAAGTTGCTTAAGTAATAGAAACGTCACAGGTTTACGTAAAGTGTAAGACGGGAAGACTTTTCCGCCATGATAGATGAGGCAAAACACTGAGCCAGCGCATGATAGTAAAAGTAGTGCAACTCGTGAACGTCACGCAACGGACTTTGAAGAGCCTTTTGCGCTTGTAACAGATTTTTATAAGATAAGTGCGGGAAGTTTGAATATCGGAGGTGTTCGAGGCTGCTCCTACGCTATTTTTACACAAGTGTGCGAAGTTTCAGCAGGTCTGCAGACTGAATTTGGCACATATTTACGCACTCAAAATGGCGTGTGTGGATGGATGGATGAGTTAGGGGTGTGGAAGGTGTTGGCCCAGCCTTCGAGCTCATTGGCCGGTAAAATGAGCCATGTGCAGAATGTTGACCCTGCACTGAAGTTTTACAAGTGACAAGAAGCACATATGTAGGTTACACTGTAACTTTTAAGTTTGGGTAATATAAAGAAGGAAGGCAAAGAAATGAATCTGTAAAATGTAAATGTGCATATATAAATGTTTTTGATGTTTTTCCTGCTCACAGAAAAAAACCAATTAAATGACATCTCAACCTATATATTTACAAATTTTAAAAAGAAAGAAATACCAGTGAGCTTTGTAAAATGTTGCATGTTACAGTTTATTTGTTTGGCATATTGTACTAAAAAGCAATAAAAAAAACATCCTCACGCTTTTCATAAGTAACCTGATAACGTGCCAAACGCTTTAATTATTTATTGTTTTCCTGGCAAACCTTTACATGACACTTTTGTAACCAAAGGCTGGAGTCTATAATGGAATGTGAAGATCCATTACAGTCTTTCCAAACTGTTCGTCTTTCAATCATTAATTAATCTTTCCAAGAATGTGAAAATTGGTTTTGTGTAACACAGCATATCTGTAATGTCAATACCTCCCGCGTGGAGCAAAGAAACAGCAGGCCAGCAGTTTTGCCAGTGATGCCCTTCTCCCTTTACCCTTCTGATGAAAATGTGTCTCCAGGTCATAGTATCTTCTTGGTATGCATGGGTTTCCTACTCCACTTTTCTATAAGCTTGAGTCTCCCATGTTATGAGTCAGTAAATGGTAATAATTATCTTACTTATTTCTTAGTAAAACATCATTTCTCAGACTACACGACTGTGCTGGTGGAAGAAGAATCACTTACTAGCAATGATACAAAATACATAGGTTAAAGAGAATTTTCTCTTCATAGAGCCTCAGAGATTTGCACATTTAAGCCACGTTTACTTGTAAACACAGAGACTGAGGGGACTGTATTGACAAATTTGGATTTTCTGTCGGTGGCAGCCTCCCAGTTGATACTTTTTGTTTTGAAGAGAAGATTGCCAATAAAATTTCATTTTTATGGGGCGGAAAGTTTCGTTAATTTGAGGTAAATTTGACAAAAATGTATTTTTCATCACCGTGCTCTTTGTATGCGTCTTCTTTGGGAAGTAGTTCTCTTCGATTCTCGGCAAACGACGTAATGATGTTTAGACAAAATAAATAACTTAAAATAATTACCGTATTATGCTATAATTGCGAAACAATAATCTTTCTGAATGCGTTATGTTCTTTAAAAGCACATTGGTCTTTAAATTCTACACATTCCATTGCACAGCCTTTGTCCTCGTCAGGGTAATCCTGAGTGGCTGCAGCAGCTGTCGGTCAGCAGGCCCCGGTCTCTCATTGGCTGGCTCTCCTTTCCGTTAGACTGGAATGCGCTTTGCTCCAATTTGGCTTGGGGTGGTCTCCGTCTTCAGTCTGCTGTGTGGCTGTTGCAGTCGGTCACTGTTATTGATGTTTTTTTGCCTCGACATTTCCATGGAAACTGTCCTGGGTTAGGTCTGATCAGCAGCAAGCAGCAGTGCGTGAGAATGGAGATGGAGGAGAAAAACCCGGACCCCAAATACGGTAAGAACAGTTTGTTTTGCGGCTTTCTCTTCGATCTTTCTTTCTTTTTTCTTTAAACGGGGGAAGAAATGGAAACAATGACTGCAATGGATGGATGGGTGTGGACCTCATGAGTGTCATGCAGATCTGGAGCTATCCACATCTTCAGCAACCGGACTGTTTTTTTCCCCGATTTATCTTTAAACTCTGAGAAAACGCCCTTTAAGTTGCATTTAATTATTCAGTTTGCATTACACAGCGGGTGTAGAATGCGTACTCTAAACGAGTCGTTTATTTGTCATTAAATTACAGCCTGTATAACAAACTAAATATAGCTTTAAAAAAATAAATCGAACAAAAACTAAAGGTAGTTAATTATTGCTCTTTCGGTTAATTAGGGGTAATAAACAGAACTAGGTTGCCGAGTTTTTCCCTATTAGGCTTTATATGGAGGCGATTCTGTACTGCAGGAACACACAGAAACAGAGCACAGTGGAGAAGGAGAGCACATATGCTGTCTCCTGGGCTCCATAACCATTTGGTATTTTGTAGATTGACATATGGCTGCTTCATCCACAGATGCACACAGCCTTTTGCAAACACATACATTTCACAGATGTTCACAGCTTTTGTCTATTTATTACATTTTCGTACACTTAGTGTGGAAAAATCATCTTCTATGTCAGTCAAACGTATGACTCATTGCAGATTATTATGTGCCACACATGCATTTTTTCCACCACCACCAAGTTAGAAGCCCACAGCAGCCTGGCGTGGTCTGGGCAGGGTTGTTATTCATATGGACTGTTGAGTCATGAAGTTTTTGTAACCACTGTTATTCTTTCTTTAATACTCCATGTCTACATTATTACATGAAAGGTTGTTCTTAGAAGGCTAAAAACCAAACCACAATCCTCATGCATTGGGAAAACAGCCCTAATACTGCCTTACTATTGAGCTATTCCTTATTTCACAATGCAAATTGAAATGTTAAATCCACATCTTCTCCAGTCAACTCCCATAGTGGGCCATTTCCTTGTGGTTTTCCTGTTGCTATACAGTGATCTGTTTTCCTCAACTGCCCTCTCCCATGACTCAAGGGTCAAAGACCATAAGCCCTTTAAACTCAAGATAAAGGTTTATACGACACCAATGTACAATACACATTTCAGCTCCTTAAACATGAGTTTTTATTTGCAGTTTCAGTTTAAACTGTAAGCAGTCACTGGCTTCTTACTTACTTACTACTATTGCCACATTTCCTCCATGTCTACGAAGGTGTGCGTGCTTGCAGGCAGGCCACAACCCGCTCTGCCTCGCCTGTGTTCAGCCTTGTCTGTACTACCCACTCAACAGATTTAGGAAAGTGATTTTCAGTCAATATCAAGCTGGGAAATAAACACAAACACACACACACACACATACAGCTCTGTACACAGACAGAGAAGCCGCTGACGATATTCGTCATTTTTGATGATCATTGATTTAGTTGGTTTTGGAAAATCTGCTTTTTCTTGATGTGAAAAGTAGCGACTCTGAGGAGTAACAAGAGACAGTGATCAAAGCCAGTGGATGACAGATTTATGTATCTCCTTTAAAAAGACTTTAGTATGTTTCCTTGTTCCACTGACCTCATTAGTGGCTTCAGGAGGAGTATTTGAAGCCGTTACAGCTGCTTGGCACAGTACAGGAACAGTTTTACACAGAGTGGCTTCTGTCCTATATTGTAATGATGTTCAATGAATCTGCGTGCCTGGAATATAAAGATAAAAAATTCAGGGATAAGCGCTCTTGTGACGAGATATATTCAGAATGTCTCCTTGCGTGTGCAGTCTGTGAGTGTACATACAATCATGCACAACCACAGTAGCCACTATCCCATTAAGGTAGGCAGGGAAAGGTTCATCTGATAACCCCTTTGGGCCCATTAGCACATCATCAGTCATGACATCATCTCTCCCTTAAACACGCACACATACACGCACACAAACAAATACACGCAGAGTCACACACAGTACTATACAACTAAAGGCTGGATCATTGGCAGATGCTTTTAACCCGTTACTGACCTGAACCTGAGATCTGAAGGGCCTTATACATTTTCACAGCCTAGGTTCTGTGTAATGAAGTACCTGAGGACATCCGGTTACCAAAGTGAAAAAAAATATATGTATGTATTTTTAACCTTTTAAAAAATGTGTTTAAGGTGGCAGACTGACATCAGTGAACCTATATGGTATTAATTTTGCCAATTACATAAACGAACAAGACGACTTACACGATATTTGGCAGCCTGAACACAACAACAAGAAGAACAAATCTGCTCGCATGCTTTTCAGCACAATCAGAGATTGTTTTATGGACAAAACAGGCAAAGAGCCGCCTGTTCCTCCAGCTCTAATGGAGCTGTGTCTCACATTCACAGATGGCCCTACAAATGAAAGGCTGAAGGGAGAATCTCTTAATGTTTATCTTCAGAAGAGAGACAGAGGAAACTTAGTAGTGATGGCAGACTGTGTGGGGTAAAACTAAAAAGCAACAATAATAAATGCTGGAGAAGAAATATCTAAACACTCTGTTATTTATTTATTTATTGCAACTCTTCTTTTACAGTATTCTTGCCCAGAATAAATATTCTTACACCAATAGCTTTATAACAGTTTGGCAGTTTGAGCTCCGTTCCATTCAGGTGCTATGGCTTAGCGGCTCTGCTATCATTGGTAAATTTATGAATGAGAAACACACTGTAAAGTGTGTTGTAGACCCTAATAAAGGTTCAAAAGGTGCTACAAAATTATGTCTCCAGTGGCCCCTACTCATTTCGTTTGAAGAGAAAAAGCGAATCTACTACTACTGTTCTTAAAAAAAATCGATGTACATCAGTGCTAATACAGGTTAAAATGCTTGATTCATAAGAACAAGGCTGATTTTTGTGGTCATGTCTATTTGCAGAAGAGGCCAAGATACAATATTGTGCCCAAGGCTAAAGTCACCCTTCATTTGTTTATATTTTGCTAGAAAAATGAGAAATGGGTGTAGCAAATTATCAAAACATCTGCAAACATTCATAGGGATACAGTATGTAAGGCAAAAACAGAACTTGCACTATTCTCATGGGTTTGAAAGTTAATATTTGACATGATGGCCTTTATTCTTCAGCGCACTCTGAACTCTCTTATACCTGCATTCTTGTAATTACTTAAAATAGCTCAGGGGCAGATACATCTCTCGGGTTTTGTGTCAGGTCTTTGCTCGATTTTTGGCTAATTCTTAAAGACATGACCTTCAGATAGTGTGCATCTGCTGTAGATGCTTTTTAAGCCTGCCACTTTGTTTGTTTCTTTTCATCCTCTTTTTGTCAAGTTTCCTCTCATTTTTAAAAGACTGAGATATTTCAAGTCTCAAGTTAAGACTAAACTAAAAGTAAGTTAAACACAAAACAAAACAGCAAACATGTTTAAAGTGACCCAACACATGATCACATGGGAAGCTGTGCCAGAGTCTCAGAATGTGTAAATTCAATGCACTAAAACTCCATCCGGCCATCGTCTTTGAACTAAGAACCTCTTTGCTTTGGAACAACCACAAGTGTTCACACGTTGCACCACCGGTGGTTAGCAAAGTGCACTGGTTAGCTTTGAGAATTTCACAAAGGTTGATTCATTAACCTGTAACCCCAGGAACTCAACTAGTGGTGTAAGTTTTACCATTATTTTATTTTATTATTTTATTTTATTAGTGTATTTTACCAGTATATAGCTATTTATGAAGAAAAAAATGTAATCAAATGTACTGAGAATGTTTTAGGGTTTTTTTTTAAATTTCAGATAAACTTCCTGTGAAATTAATAGTTTAGCTAAGACTTTATGTTCTAACTGCACCATTCTGAGAGTGTTTAAAGAATGTTGTCACGTTTCAGTTCATAAAATGTTCCCACACTGTTACAATCTAACACTGAGTGTGTATTTGAGATGAAGCATTCTTTCATTATGTGATTCTGAAACTGTTTTCATAATGTTGCACTGAGAATGTTTTTCCACTGTAATCTGTCACATGCCAGCAGAGGTGGTCATGTGCCACCAGAGTGGGATGGCGTTATCTCTGATGTGCTTATCAGCTCATTGCTGTGTATATGTCAGACATGCGCAATGCATCAACATTTGCCATTGGATGACTGTGGTTATGATGGCTTTGTTCATTGTTCCGTTTGAAACCACTGAGACCCCATTCTGCACTCAGAATGAGGTAACAAGCTGATAAAACAAAACAGGATGCCGAGGAAACAGAAAGAGGGCAAGTCGGCTAAAATTTTAAGAACAAACGACACAGTAGCTCAGGGGTGAGAAATTTTTTTTTACAGGTGGCGGTGCAGCTGCAGCACATGCAGGCACACTCTGTAAAACACAGCTTATCTTGTTGATTCAGTGAACTGAGCTGAAGTCTGAAATAACCATTATGTGTTGGGGTTAAAGACTGTTTTGATGTGAGAACAAGCACCCGCAACTGAAGCAAACACTCTCTGCAGCAAGATGTATAAAACTGGCACATTTTAGTTTTTAGTTCATGTTTTTGGCAGCTTTGGCAGTTATCAGGTGCCACAAGTCTCTGTTTATTTCGATATCCTGTCTCAATTTTTCCATCAATACTTCTTTGCTTCAACTGGGCTGACGCAGCTTTTGCAAGGAGGAAACCCACAGAGTAAAAGAGGGAATTGGAGGTGAAGGCAGAGCTTTGAAATCTAAAATAAGGAAGTGAAGAGTAAGAAGCTAGAGGACACGCAAGCACTGTTATACAGGAAGGACCTTTAAAGAAACAACAACAGAACACAGAACACTGAGACGTATCTGTAAAACCATCCGTGACACAAACTGAGAGCAAAACAGCACCGGAATGACAAAATATGATGGAAAAGGTAATTCGCCAGCCTGCATTTCTTACATAACTGTGACTGAACGTCTTTTTGATAGACTTGTGAGATAGTTGAGTAATGGCTCACAGTCCTCTAATTGTGATGGCTAATGTGCTGCTTCACTGCTAATAAGCATAGTTTGTCTCAGACAACGTGACGCTTTTTGGTCGTTCCTCCATTGCGTGAGGAGAGCATGTGTGTTTAAGTTCTATATGTGTGCGTGTGTGCAAGGGAGAGTGTATTGTTTCCTCGGTAAGTGTAATGCAGTTAGAAGAAACAGCTGGGGTTGGCTCTAGTGCTCGGCCCATTGTTTGTGCTATAGATCCTTTAATAAAAGTATCTGTTTTTAAAAAAATGTTAAAAGCTGCTCAACTATAGATTTTAGGAGAAAGTAGTAGGCCAGGTTGATGCTGACAGTAATAGGTCATGTGTGACACATCACAGAGTCTGACATCAGTTCATATTTTAACAGGATGTAGCTTGTGTTTATTAGTGAGAAGTCTTTTCTCACTGATTCTCAAAAACGTTGGCTTGCACTTTTGGCTTCGTTTCACTGTAACCAACGTGGGTTTGGTTTATGCTTCTCTCCCCTGTTGAGTATGAGGTGTTTCCATGGCGGCTGGCGATGTCCACAGGGGGCTCCCATTGTCACCAGGGAGCCATTTTGTGGGTTGCTAGGCATGACGGTCAGGCAGAAGAATCCTTTTGTTCTGTAGAAGTCACTACATGAAGTCACTCTAATGAAATACTCCCTTGTACACATATATACATTCCAGATAAAAGCTTTTTCTGCAACACTTTGGCCTGCAGCCTACCTGTAAATGTGTAGTAAATGTAGTGATTATTATTTCGTAGCTAGTTTCACTTTGGTTTAAACACAGAGGCAGTGACAGCTATATTTTGAATGCCTAATTTTTTCTTATTATCCAAATTTCATTTATTTATTTCACTTATTTATTTTCGTGTAAAAATGTACCAAAAGCTGCGTATGTAAAGCAGCTTACGTCTTTCTCTTTTTCTCTCTTTTGTTTTTGGTTCTTTCTTTTCTTCTTCTTTTGCATTTCCACAGTAGACACCACAGATACAGACAGGAAATATGGTGAGAGACAAAGAGGGAGGATGTGCAACATGACTCCATTAAAAGGGCGGGCCTGTCATAAAGTGTTTTTACCACAAGCCCAAAAAAGTGTTGAGCAGCTTTACTGAACACTTAGACAGACGTCTTACATAAAAGAGGAAACTTTTTTCATTACAATTATGACATATGCTATGTCAGTCATAGATAGTGCTATATTTAAAATAAAAAAAAAGGCCCTTTCCTGATTTTTTGCATATTTGATGCCAAAGCTGTCAGAGCAATCAGGTTGCTTATTTTCCAGTCAGCAGTCCAAGACCCATATAATCAATCTGGTATTATTTTAAACATTAAATGCAGCAGATACAAATTACTGAGAAACAACACTGTGCAACATTTTTGCTTCACCAGGAGTTTTTAATTCTATGCTTTCAGCAAAAATGAAATATGAAGACAAGACACAGCAATGAAGGTTAAAAGGGGTCAATTGTTAAATGTGAAAAATAATGACCTGTGACTCAAGCTGGCTGTTGAAGGTTAGGATGGAGTGATGCAGAAGAAGGAGGCATTAAACTAGGAGGAGCTGTTAAACTAATAAGCCAAGAAAGGAGGATAAATCTTGACACATTATGCTTGTTCCCAGCTGCCTATGTTATGCACTTTATTAGAGTAGCTTTGCATGATTCATTGCTTCAAATAATGTTTATTTATAATTTTTTTATCTTATTCTTGAGGCATACCCTTTGTTTTTCCTTTCGAAGAAACAAGCTCCCTTACCTATTAATAAAGTAGTAGTAATGCAGTATGTACTATTTTACAGAAAAAAAGGGGAAATTATATTAGGTCCCCTTTAAAAATCACATTGACAGAACTAAACACATCTAAGAGGGCCAAAGATTTTCTGCCGCCAAACATTATGGCATAGAAATCTGAGTGAAACTCCTGGGTAGCTGAAGAGGCCGATGAATGATGGGATGCAGATGTGCAAGTTGTTGAGGTGCCTCACCCACATGGGCGAGGCAAACTCACAAACACAGAGACGTACACAGGGGACAAGAAACACAGGGAATGGGAAGCAAATGGAAAGACGGGAGTCTTGGTGAAGACCATGAAATATTTATGAAAAATCATTATGGACTCTCAAAATAGCTGTAAATTATATATTATTTTTCTGTAATACAAAAATGTATCTTATATACTTTATTCACAATCCAAAAGCAAAGCCCAACAATGTAATTGTATACCTGTGTTGTTAACTTTTAATACATGTTTGGTGTAGTTGTTCTGCCCCTTATCAAAATAAATTCCAAGAAAATTTAAATTAAAAAATAACCATGCCCTTAAAAGTTGTTAAAATTGTATGATTAATATAGATAGTGTATCCCATAAACGTAATGTTGTACAAGTACACTGTTATACTGTGAATTTATATTCAGCTGTATCTCCCAGATCTTTCGACATGTGTCTGTCTCAGATAGCTGACCGGTCAGTGTCAGAGCCGACCTGACTGTTGTCCATTCATCCATCGGGTCACCAGTCCAGTGCAGGGATAACACAGAAAGACAAACAGCCATTCACACTCACATTTACACCTACACCAACTTTAGAATCACCAGTTAACCGAACCACAAACATGTGATTTGGACTGTGGGAGAAAGCCAAGGTACCCCGAGAAAATCAGTTCAAACACAGGGAGAACATGAACTCCACACAGAAAAGCCCCAGGCCACCAGCTTTGAAAGCAAGATCTTTTTTTTTTTTGCTGTGAGGGAACAGGGTTAACCACTGCCCCACTGTGCTCCACTTCTTTCAGCAGATGTGGTTTACATTTTGAAAGACGACCATTAATCGAAGAATATCTCTGAAATGAGAACAAATTAAGGAAACCTCGGGTTTCATTTCCCCAGGTTTAATTTTGGGATCAATTCACCGCAGTCTTTGTCAAGTATCAAGAGACTGAAAGCCATTGTTTAAAGTCTAATTTCTAATAACAGGCACTACTAAACCTGTTGTTCTGTTTTCGTCCACAGGGGAGTCCAGAAAGTTTGATCCAAACTTCAAAGGGCCGATCCACAACAGGTGAGACGTCTGCTTTGATTACTGGTGATCCTTTGCTGTCGGCTGTATATAGCAGACTTTAATGGCAACATGTTGCACCTGCTTTCCCTTCCTCTTTTCTTTCCTCAGGGGCTGCACAGATATCCTCTGCTGTATACTCTTCATCTTAGCCTTGCTGGGGTACTTTGCTGTGGGTATCATTGGTAAGACTGATCTCTCATCACTATAGTGTGTTCTGAGCATTATTTATATTTAGGTTGTTGTGTTTTTTTACCATACAAAATTTGTGCATGGGTGGTGTCTAATATTATTAATCAGAAGTGGGAAGTGAGGCACTACCTTGGGTGGAGTGAGATGAACTTTATTAACATGTAGTCCAAGTCGTGTGAAAATTCCTGTTTTTACAGTAGCCAGTCTACATAAGCCAAGTTATAAATAAAATAGTTTCTGACTGGTTGTAATTCTACTGCCTCAAAGAAGGAAGTAAAACATCCTGTTCAACATCTCTGTGCAGCTCTCCTCCATTGTGAGGTTTGATGAGACAGAAAGCTACTTATGAGCTCGAAGCCAGAATAAACAAGTGAGAGTGATTTTTCCAAAGGTTTTCTCATCATTAGGCACCACAGAGGTAACACTACCAATAACAGCTCCCAGCTACTTGCATTTTGGAAACACTTGTGAAAATTCAACCATTGGCAAAGTTATTTAGGTCAAAACACCTGCCTGTTTATTGTGCATCATGCACACTGATTACTGCACGTACTACAACATCTGTTTACAAAGTAATTATTTGCATTATCTGCGACTTGAAGTCTTGCACATCGGCTACATTCCCTCCACCCAACCACAAGCCCCCACTACAACCAGTACCTTTGAAAAGCAACATAAGTGGCCATCGGTTTTCAAGCAAAACATACAATGTACATTTACTGTTAAATTATAACACATATTCCCAACCTCACAGGACTTATCTAGCAATTTATTAGTGACTTTATAAATAGATTGCAGCTTAGAAAAACCAGGAAATGTCTCAGACACCACCCAGTGGAAGGAAATATAGCTGAAGCCAAAGTTAGATGAAATAGATAAGCGTTACGCAACATGTTTTATTTTTATGTTATGACTTACACTGAGGATCACGCCAGTCTGTCCCACACTCTGTGTATGCTGTCAAGGCTGGAAGGTGTTTACACATTAAAGTCACAATACTGTGTGGGTCTACTTTCTCAGTCTTTCTTTTTAACTCCTTCATGAGGCTGTTGTCTAATTTAAGACCAGGAGCTTTTTTAAACTCAGACTTTAATTCAGAAATGTTCATATATCTGAATTTCTAAATGTATTAGAAGATGTTTATTTTATTTAAGCATTAAATAAAAGGAGCGTGCTCATGAGGAATTTAAGATGGTATTTTATTTCTTTACTTCCTGATGTTCTCTTTGCAGCCTGGTCTCAGGGGGACCCCAGGAAAGTCATTTATCCCACAGACAGCAGAGGTCAGTTCTGTGGACAAGCTGGGACACCTCTGGAGTAAGTTACAGTGTAAAAGAGCATTTGTGTTCTTGGAAACCTTCTATAATTGGATGATCTTAAGTATGATAATACTATAATAACAACAATAAAAATAATTGCTTTAATCTCATACTCTTTATTTAGTGCATTTATTTACATTTATTTATGATGAATGCAGGTGGTCACAACAGTTTAAGAAATGTTCAGAGTTACTTGTGTGGCCACTTTGATCAACACAGGCCACTGTAGCAGTCAGCAAATGCAGTTATTTTACAAGTGATATGGCCTGTTTTACTAACAGCACACCAAAGGATTTGTTTGGAGGAAATACTGGTACTTTAATTGTATGTTACTCAGCCTGAACCATGAAATAATTACAAGAAATCAAATCAAATTTTCTATTCTAATTCTAACTGGAGAGTTTATTGAATCTTCTGAAGTGTTGAGCGGGCGGGCAGCCCGGGTTCGAGTCCAACCCGCATGTCTTCCCCTCTCTCTCTGCCCCTGCTTTCCTGTCCTCTCTTCACTGTGTCTATCAAATAAAAGTTGAAAAAGGCCAGAAAAAAAACATTATTCTTAGCAACATTGTGATGAGGTTTTTCCTCTGGTACAGAGGAAAAAATTAGGCATTCTTTTGTAGATACACTAATCGATAGCGAAATCCAACAGGTGACCAGGAAACAAAACCAAACCACAAAAGATGGTGATCACAGTTGCAGAAGAAACAAAGTTCCCTAAAAGACAATGGATAAAATAGGACTTCAAATCAAGACTTCAGAAACCATAGAGTTAGATTACAATGACTGCATCCTTATCGTCTATGAAGACCTAATAACATTGTCATTTCACTGTGACACAACAGGAAGAAACCACTTCTGTTCTACTTCAACATCCTGAAATGTGCCAGCCCTCTTGTGCTGCTGGAGTTTCAGTGTCCCACCACACAGGTCAGAAGCATTACTCACTTTATTTTAAGTTGTTCTCAGTCTACTCTAAAGTGTTGAAGTTACGCGGTTAAATGTTAATGTATTTGTTGTTACATGTGTGCAGTTATGCGTGGAAAGCTGTCCTAATAGGCATCTTACATTGATAAAAGCCAAGGTAGGAAATAAAGATGACCAGGAATACTACAAAAAATACTGCAAGGAAGGCGTGGACTTCACTGGACTGGTAAGCACTGAAAAATTAGATTATTCATATTGTACACGTTTCAAGGGGTTCTGCTAAATGTGAAGTAAATTGACTGTTTTCTATCAGAGTCCGCCAGAGATCCTTAAAGATGGCTTGTGCCCAGCTATGCTGATGCCCAGTAAAGCCTGTAAGTGAGATTCTCTGTGTTAAACTGTTTTGAAGGACTTTTGTTTCTGCAGGAAAGTGAAACTAATAAAAACCCCTCCCTCCACAGTCACACGCCGGTGCCTTCCTGCTTTGGCAACATTAAAAGGTGGTGTTGTGGTGGTGGGCAACGAGACGACTTTCGATGACGGAAATAGTGGCACTGTCAATGCCAGTGATGTGCTGGAGGCATCAAAGTGAGTGTTTTTCATTGTATAGCAACATGTATGCGCAGCATGTTGCTATTTTATGTTGTCCTAAACCCATAAAACATAAACAACAAAGTGTGTGAAATGAGTTTGACCAAGTGAAACTTTTTCTTCATATTTGTTCTTCTCTGTTCATTAAATTTAATGTTTGATTAGCTATCAGAAAATACTTGGTAGCTAGTTTGATGATTAATTTATTAATTCAATATCAGCCTTAAGCTGTAAGCGTAAGACTCTTTCAGCCCTGTCCAACTGCTGTTTAGTGAATGATTGCTTGTTTTCAATGACCTTGGCACTTATCATGCTAGACATGAGGCATATCAGCTTATCAGTTTCCCTTTACATCTCACTGCAGTGACTCTGGCTGTGTGCTTCAGTTCTGCTCTATTTGTGTTTACCTCAGAAGGTCCTTGTGTTACTGTTTTCCTTCCTGCTCTCACTGCAGAGAGGTTTTCACTGCTCCCTGTATGTTATTCATGAAGATGATGAGTAATACTTCCTGTTGTTTTCTTGCAGCAGACAGCTTCCTAGAGCTGGATAGCTTCATGCTCCAATACTAAATTGTATGTCGCATATTATGTCAGATATGTTTTCATATAAATTTCATATAAATTTATAACTTAATTATTTTGTCTGGTGACAGCTATGCTTGTTTTCTTAATCTTAGTCTATTAGTTCCTCGGTATAGATGTCCAAAGCTAACAAAAGGTTATTGGACAGCTAATGTTAAATGTTAAATATTCAGAGGTTAAAACTGTAGCACTAACATCACTGGAACACTGGAAGTGGTGTAAAATCCAAAATCCAGATCATAAATGACCTAGCATGAGATCATAGGGTAGTGATTCATCAGCATAGCAAACAGTACAGACAATAGTTAGGAGAAAGGTCCAAAACTACTGAGTCCGTGCACAAAAGCAACACAAGGAATTCCCTTGAACAAAATAAAGCAAAGTCCTGTGAAATATAACAAGAAATAACTGTACAAAACCCCAAAACATCATTGTAGCCTTCTGATGAAGGTCAGTCAACCTTTGGAGGAAGCCTTGTGTCTCTTAAACCTTTTTAACTTATGGGTAGTCACTCTGAAGTCATATCATGTCAGGGCAACACTACTAAATGAAGTTAGTGTTTAGCCGTGTGTAGCAGGCGAAACAGTCCTCTTCATTGTTTTAGTAAGATTTTACAGATAGCTGCAGAATGGTGGTAAACTGAAAAGACAAAATGTTTCTGAAAATGTGTTAAAATAGCAGAGAGCTTATGATATATTTCAGTAATTGATCGGTTCATGTGGACATGTGCAGAGGAGACAGTGGATTCATTGGGCAAAGGATGACAAATATAGAGCTGCTAGGCTGAAGGAAAAGAGGAAGAGGCCTCAAACAAGGTTAATGGAGGTAATGAAGGATGATATGAAGAGGGTTAGTGTGACAGAAGAGATAGGGGGCAGATCCACTGTGGTGACCTGTAAAGGGAGCAGCTGAAAGAAAAAGCAGAAGAAGAAGAAGATCGGTTTGTTTACATGACCATTTTTGACTTTTTGAGTAACCTTTTCTTATATTTTGTGACTTTTAGGGCTCTATATAACATGGGGTTATTTTTAAGCATCCGTTCTCTAATAAACATAATATTTCTAATATGACAGTTAAATGTTTTTGTTACAGGAAGTCAAATATAGCTGTGGAAGCTCGTCAGGTCGCCATGAGAATCTTTGAGGACTACACTCATTCTTGGCATTGGATATTACTGTAAGTCTCCCTACTCTCTGCTATCACAGTAATAGACTAAATGTTCAATCACAGAACTACATAACTTATAAATTAGGATATAAAACCAGAATATATAGACAGAACACCTTCATCACCAAGTCATTAACCATAATATGTGTCCAGCGGTCTGGTGATAGCCATGGTCGTCAGCTTGATTTTCATCGTCCTGCTGCGATTCTTGGCTGGCATCATGGTCTGGATCATGATTATTTTGGTTATCCTAGTCATTGGTTATGGTAAGTCCTTAGCTTCTGACAAAGTTAAAGATTGTTCTGACTGAAAAAAAAGGTCAGCCAATTAACTTGTCCATTTTTAGGCATTTTCCACTGTTACATGGAGTTTGCCAGCTTGAAGGGTGAGCCTGGTGCTGATGTCACCATCCGTGACCTGGGCCTGCAGACGGACTTCTCTGTCTACCTGCAGATCAGGCAGACCTGGCTGGCTTTCAGTAAGCACAGACGCACTTTCATTCTTTAGCATGTCTGTGGATGAAGAGTTGACAAATCCCATTAATCTGTTGTGTTCTGTTCGCAGTGATTATCCTGGCTATTGTAGAGTTCATTATCATCCTGCTACTCATCTTCCTCAGGAAGAGAATAATGATTGCCATTGCCCTCATCAAAGAGGCCAGCAGGTCAGTGTGAAATGTGATTTACACCAGGATCTCCCTGGTCTGTTCTCCTGGTTAAAATTAAAAAGTAACCAGATGTGCTCACATATTTAAAAAGTTAGCAGTAGATCAGATGAGAATTATCCCTCGCTGTTTTGATCTTATGGTATGCAGCTTTAATGTTGCACATCTCATCTCTAGCCTGGCATGACTAGAAATCAGATGGAGTTTTATTAATTTAATTGCCAGCTGTTATGTTAGAGTACGCCTGTCTAGTGTTAAACAGCTGAGATAAAACAGACAAAATTAACCACCAGTGGGTAAAAGTAGCAGAGTACGTCACTTCTTAAGAATCAGATATTTCCTGTATGACACCCGAAGACCAAATGTAGCTCAGTGGACTATTGCACATGCATTCATAAGATGTGCATGAAGTATTTCTGTCCCAGCAAGTGTTAGGCAATAATATGTTAATGCTGTAATCATTGCTGGTGCTAAAAGATTAATTGCATTTGTTTCCTTAGCAATAAAACATCATTGTAAATCAGCTTTACCTCTCCTGCTATACAGTATTGCACTCTTAGAACAAATGTATTAAAAAAAATGTGTTGGACACATTTAACAAATTTTGTGTGAATTTTGACATGACGTTTTTATTAAAAAAATGTATACCATTTTCTTTGTCAGAGCTGTTGGCCACGTTATGTCATCGCTGTTCTACCCACTGCTGACCTTTGCCCTTCTGGCTGTGGTGATCGCTTACTGGGCCATTACTGCAGTGTATCCTTTCAGTTGTCTATGATAATCAAAGATAATCCGAACCTAATTGTCTCCTTTCATCACGGTAGCAGGTATAGCATGACTTTTAAGCAAGGATGTACTTTGCATTCTTCTCCTTGACATGTCTGAACAGCTTCTTATCCACCTCTAATGAGCAGGTGTACAAAGTTTTCAACACCTCTGACTGCCCATTCTCACGAGAGACCTGTGACCCCAAGGTATGCTTCTAAATGTCACTGTTCTGTTAAAGTAGCCTGCTAAAGATATTGTAGGTGGCAAGGTGGCAAAGTTTTTGGTTGTAAAGAAGCACCTGTTTACCTGCACAGCAGCATAGATCACAGAATGAAAGATGTCTTACAATATGCCCCTTCTCTCTCTTTCTCTTGTTCAAAGACATTCAACTCCTCCAATGCATCACTTGTGTGTTCAGATGCAGAGTGCCTGTTTGCTTTTTATGGTGGTGAGACTCTCTACCATAAATACCTCATCCTCTTTCAGTTCTACAACGTCTTCCTTTTCTTTTGGTGTGCAAACTTTGTGACGGCCTTGGGACAAGTCACTCTGTCGGGTGCATTTGCATCATATTACTGGGCCTTCAAGAAGCCTGAGGATATCCCTGCCTACCCCATCTTCTCCTCTCTTGGAAGGGCCCTAAGGTTAGAAAATACATTTTTAATAATAACAGTTTTTTTATTTGTAGAATTGTTTTAGCGCAGCTTGAAAGGCTTACATGGTAAGATATCTACAACGCTGACAGGAAGTTTTCTCCAAAATGTTTAAACTTTTGTTACCCTAAGATAGAATGACTGATGCTCACGACTGGCCTCTGTTTCCTTGTGCTGATTAGATACCACACAGGCTCTCTGGCTTTTGGCTCTCTCATCCTGTCTTTAGTCCAAGTTATCAGGGTCCTTCTGGAGTATCTGGATCACAAGTTAAAAGGTGAGCTATAACATGTTGCATTTGCCTTTTGGTCTCTGTTTATTGTCTTATAATTAAACTCTGTGTTTATATGCATTTACGTTGTTGATACAGACTGTTAAATATGCATGCAAACTGCAAGTTTTGCATGTAAAGTACTTGATTCTTATGTTATCATAAACTGTTCCTGCTTCTAAGGTGCTCAAAACAAATTTGCTAAGTTTCTGCTAAGCTGCTTGAAGTGCTGCTTCTGGTGTCTGGAGAAATGTATCAAGTTCCTGAACAGAAATGCGTACATCATGGTGAGTTCCTGTAACTGGACACAGCGGCCTGACAGACCGTCTCAACCGTTAAAGCGCTTCACGATCGTCTTTTTAAATTTTTTTCCTCTAGATTGCAATCTATGGAAAAAACTTCTGCACCGCAGCTCGAGATGCCTTTTTCCTTCTCATGAGAAACATTATTCGGTGAGATTTCATTCATATTCATATTTTATTCACTATTTGCTATTCTTAGCGTGTTTTAATTCAACACTCTCTCATATTCTGCACAGGGTGGCTGTTTTAGATAAAGTGACCGACTTCCTGCTGTTCCTTGGGAAGCTCCTTATTGTTGGCATTGTTGGTAAGAGAGTTTTTTTTTTAATTTTATTTTTAGATCCAACTGCAGAGAGAAAAATCTGCCTTTCTAGTGTAGATCTACTAATTCACCTTTTTCCTGCATAGGGATTTTCTCTTTCTTCTTCTTCTCCGGAAGAATCAAAGCTGTAGAGCAGGCTGCTCCATCTCTCAACTACTATTGGGTCCCAATACTGGTAGGCACAATTATATTAATAAGGTTTGGTGTTAGTCTTCAGTTTGTCTGTGGCCATTTAATGACATGTGTGACTTTCTCCTGTTAGACAGTGGTAGTGGGATCCTACCTCATCGCCCATGGTTTCTTCAGTGTGTATGCTATGTGTGTGGACACACTTTTCCTCTGCTTCTGTGAGTAATTTTTGCCAAATATCCACATTTCCTCTCTTCCTTTTTTACAAACAGCTGTCTAAATGTGAGCTGCTGGTTTCGTCTTCTTCCGGACAGTTTTCTGACCTTTCTTCTCTTTGTCTCATTTTTCCTATTAATTTCACTTTACTTTAAACCTTAAACATTCCTTTCTTTCATCTTTTCATTTTCCCTTAATTTTCCATTAACCCATTCAAAAACACAACATACCCATGCACTTATAAGGTGAGGACTTGGAAAGAAATGACGGCTCTTCTGAAAGGCCTTACTTCATGTCCCCTGAGCTGCATGATATCCTCTCCAAATCAAAGCCGGTGGAGGAAGATCGCAATGGTGTTGAGCAGGCGGATGCTGCGAAACAAGTGGACGAAGTTAAAGTGGAGGAGGAAACACCTCTTCAGCAGCAGGATGGAGAAATACAGCTGAAAGAACAGACAAAGCTGAAGGGGGAAAATGAGGAGGAGCAGGCTTTGCAGTCAAAGATAGATGCTGACGAGTCAAAAGAGGAGAAGACGGAGGAACAAAAGATCAGTCTGGAAGATGAGACTGAAAGGAAAGAAGAACCAGAAGTGAAAGAGATGTCAGAAAAGCAGGAGTTGAAAACGGAGGAAAAGGTGGAGGAGGTGTCCGCTGCACCTGTGGAGGCAGAGAAAGAGGAGACTGGTGAAAAGAATGAGAAAAAAGAGGAGACTAAGGAAGAAAAACCTTCATCTGGACCACAGGAGTAGATGTTGCAAAGCACCTGAGGCTCAGAAAATCTCTTAGAGCATAAAGAATGAAAGATGTGCAACTATACCTTTGTGATATGGACCTGTTAAATGTATGCCATACAACAAGCTAAAGTTTCAGATTGCTTTGCTATGTGAGTATAGGAGGGATGTCCACCTGGAGAGGGTTGAAGGTTTAAAGCAGGTCAAAAGCCCAGTGCATCTCTGTAGCTTGAAAAAAAACAAAACGCTCTCTTGTGTTGGTTTTAGAACAGTGTTGGTTTTTATATCGTGAAGATCTGTTGAACATCGTGAGTGCTGAACCTGTGCCTGATTACTGTCACTAATATTTGTTGTCTTAATGCTGTTAACAAATGCACTACAGATACACTTAAGTACCGTGTTTACAGTCAGAACAAACACATCTCAATCAAATCTCTTTCACTGTTTACAATAATACCAGCTGACGCCAAAATGTTAACAGACATATTTGATATACTGTATGAATATTGGATTTTTTCCCCTATGGAACTTGTACATATACAGTAGTGTACATCTGTTATGTATTTTTTGGCTTCAGTCAAGTGGAGATCCTTGCAGAGAGGGGGTTCCATATATTGTCTTTCCACCTACTTGCCTTGGTATTTTGGACTGACGTAAGTGCTGTGATTGTGTCGCCATGATGAAGCCATCGTGACCTCTCGGACTCTACGAACCCCCCAGTTTGTTTACTGATGCCTCCTGCCTTGCTCTGTCCCTCCTCTTAAATCTCTCTCTCTCTCTCTCTTTAAGCACTGCATGGTACTGACATGACCTTCTGAATGCTAACTAACATCTTAAGTCTCTGGATGCTTTTGTACCTTTTTCTTGTCACTTTGTGAAAAATCTAAGTCGTTTTTCCACTAAATTTTCTGATGACATTCCGTCATCACTGCGTGTCAATCTTGATTAAAGGTGATTGTATTTTAATCGTAGTAGTTCAGAATTTCAAGTTTGGTTGGTGTTTTGAAGCAGGTGAGTTTTCATGTGAAATAAATCCCTGGCAGTGATTTAAAGCACCTTTAAAGCACACAACAACAAATTTTACATGCCAAAATCAGCTTGTATAAATTTCTCTTCTTCTTCCTTCTTAAAATAATTATCACTTGAATAAATCTACAGTTGGGCTTTAGATACTTAAATCAGAATATCTCTCTCTTTGTTATTAAGAGCATTTTCTTCACAATTGTTTCCCATTTATAGCTTGTGAGCCCTTAAAAGAAGTGGCATCGTGTATACATTGTGACCCTTAATCACATGCTATTGAATTTTGTGTGGAAGTTACTTGTGAACAGTTTGAACTAAGAGATACATGATGAGGTACATGAAGAAAGGAATGAGAAAAGTCATTAAAATAAACGATACATTGTAACCTAAATGTGCCTTTTTCCCCTTTTTTTCCTTTTAGTCATGTCATTCAGGGTTTTTTAGGAGTATTTAAAGGATTCCCCCCCCACCTAATTAGATAATACTCAAAGCAATTTACTTAAGTACACCTTAGGGGGCTGTAAGATAAAACTGGCGGCAGATAGACGATGCATAAATAAAAGAAAGATAGATTACAGATCTGTGTTGGTGTGTGTGAGAAAATTGTTCTTCAACTCTCTCTTGTCCATGTTGCAGTGGAGGACCTGGAGCGCAATGATGGATCACAGGAGAGGCCGTATTTCATGTCACAGGACCTGCTCACACTCCTCAAGAAGTCTAATGAAGATTACAAATCAATGGACTAAGCCTCAGTTTGTATTCATGGGTGTATTTTTCTGTGTGTGTGTGTGTGTGTGTGTGTGTCTCAAGTTAAAAGAACAAAAGGAGGAATTACAGTGCCATTTCATTTGTACATAAACAGTGTATTTGTATCTAACTGTCAAATCGGATTCATTTATATTGTTTTTATGATATTACTCTTTGTTTTGTATTTTGTGACAAACTCTTAATTATCTCTCTTTACCTGCATGCACAGGTCGAGATTTATTACAGAAGGAATATGTGAGCTGGAGTTACAGATGATAAGCCCTGTTGCCTTAAGAGCTATTGCTTTCTGTTTCATTGTATATTTGGATTTTATGTCTATATGGAAGTTTTAGTAGGTCCAGTTTAAGGCAGATTGAATAAAGCTGTGCTTTATTAGTTTAACTAAGCATATTGCACTGTTTAAAAATTAACTCACCAAAGCAAAATTCCTTAACTGCAAGTGATTAAATCTTAGTATGATAACCAAAGCCTTAAGAGATTACAAATGACCCAAGTGGTTTAACCTGGATATAGACTCAATATTTTAATAGCTTTGTCTTTATTCTTTTTTGTGTCATACATGCCACTGAAAATGAAACATGTTCATACTGTGTGAATTTTGACTTTGTAAAATGTTTACATTGTCTTTTCTTTTGTATTCAACTAATAAATGTTGGTTTTGACATCCTCCTTTTTTGTTTTTAGTGTTTTGTTGGTTTCTTTAAGCTTTTCTTTATCATTGGATTATCATTATGACTGATTTACTCAGTCCAGCTGTCCATTACTATATGGTGCTGCTTGATAATGTTGGCAAATAACAGTAATATTTACATAAAATGAAATAGCATATACAAAATAATTTTATTTTTGTAAATATCTTTATCTTGGTAAAAACTACTACACTATAACAGGGTTCTACAGGGAACAAGTTGAGAACCGTCCCTACGACGGCCGTCAAGCCGTTAAATCTCAGCATTCATTCTGAGGTACAGCAGCCCATACAACGTACAATATTATAATTAGAATAATTGTGAAAGTGTAATAATTCTACTAGACTTGTGGGCTTTTGAGACAGAAAATACAGCTTTAGAAAAAAAGGAATGCTCGAAAGATCCCTAACTTTCAGTCCCGTTATAAATGTACATGTTGCTAGGCAACGTGTGCACGTAAAACATACCGGAATTTTGCGGTTAGCTCAAGCTAAAACGAAATACAGGATAATTTCTCCTTTGCGCACTCTGTGCTAACTCACAAAAATGGCGGTCAGTGGCAGCATATCTGATCAGAAACTGGAGCTTCAGCGTAAAATCAAATTTCTTGGTATGTTTGTTTGAAATGCAGTGGGTGCCTTGATTTAATTTCATGCTAGTAGGCATGGGTTAGCTGGAATCAGCCAGCTAACTGCCATATTTAGCGTGAATGAATATACATGAATTCTTAATGCTTTATAATTCATATAATTAAGTCGAAAAAAATAAGCGAGTTATTAAGTATCAAGTTATGGATCGCCTATTTCCATGCATTATTATATTTGTCCACTAGAGGGCGAAAAAACATTACGTTATGAGAGGACTGAGGCCACCACCAGGAAGCAAAAAGAGTTCATCCGTCAGCTGAGGCAGGAGAACGAGAACCTGCGTAAACAGCTGGCAGAAACTAAGGCTGTAAGTAAGGCGATCAGATCACAAGAAACTAAACATGGAACATGTTTTTAATTGTGGGGAAGTGGTCTGAAATTTGGATAAATCCAACTTACTGAAATAATAAAGGTTACAGATCAAGGTTGGGCACATTTTATTTCAATTTAGTTTTATTTATATTGCACCACATCACGAAAACAGTTGCCTCAAGGCACTTTATATTGCAAACTAACGACCCTAAAATAATACAGATAAAACTCTAACAAGCAAACGACTCCCTACGAGCAAGTGCTTGGTGACAATAGCAAGGAAAAACCTCCTTTTAACAGGAAGAAACCTCCAGCAGCGCCAGGCTAAAGGAGGGATTGTGGTTCTGCCACTGCCACTTGATTGTGAGGGGAGGTAAGTGAAGAAGAAACACTCTAAGCCTATTGCAGGGTAACTGAGGGAGGGTTCAGGGTCTTAACTATAAACTTTATCAAGAAGGAAAGTTTTAACCCTAGATCCATAGATTGGTACATCTCTTTTGAGCAACACCTGACATTAGGAAAATTAGGAATCTCACACATACCACAACTAATTATAAGTGGTTTCTCAGTGTTTATTTTTGCTTCATTTGCTTTTCTTTATGCTTTATTGCTTTTAATTTATGTCAGTCTGTATAGCTAGTGGTGACTTGCATCTGGGCACAGCTTTGACAGCAAAATACAGGTTAATCTGCACTTTTAAAAAATCATTTCTACTGGGTAAAAGTCAAACATTAGAAAAAAGTGTCCTGAAGTGCAGTGTTTTAATAAACTAAAACTCATCAAAATAAAAGACACAGAGACAAGAGATTTAAAAAAAATGCTTTGCACTCCCCACATGGAGTCATCCAGATCAAATGTGTCTCAGTCATTGTCTTGTCTTTCCTCTTAGCCTGATGAACATATAATCAAAGTGGCCTTTAAAAACAGAGATATGGAGGGGAAGGCCTTCTGCAACAGCACAGTGAAGGTGAGAGGAAGTGGGTATACACATCATGGAAAAACAAAGTGTAATAAGATGGGAATTCCTATTTTATATTAAATAGAAGAAAGTTTTCACAGCACTCTACTGATTTCTATAAACTAAGTACACCTTTACATAATGCCCGTTTGCTGCTATATCTATACTCCATACTGGTACTCAGGTTGTTGTACTCTATTTATTTTATTTGTATTACTTTAATACTTGCATTTATATTACTCAGGTTGTTGCACTCCATTTATTTGTACTACCTATTACTTCTTATTGTTTCTTCTTATTCTGTTTCTTTCGCTCCGGGACCGTGTGCACGTAATTTCGTTCCACCTTATGTAAACATGTGATGCGAATGACAATAAAGAATCCATGAATCCTTTAGCAGAATTAGATTAATGTCTTTTTGCTATTTTCTGACCAATGCACAGCCTGACCTCAGAATTAATTTGCATCTACTCCTAGGATGATTGCTGGACCAGCAAACTGGCAAAACCTGTTTATATACAGGTGATCACACTTGTTGATGATCAATTAATCAAGTGTGTAATTACTCATCCACTTAATTCCACTAGAAAGCGGTGTACATAGTTTTTCACAACCCCGTGAAAACTTTCTTTTTCATTACTGTATACAGTGTCAGTAAATATAGTTTTATTGTATGTTTTATTGACTGTACCGCATTCCTCACAAAAACGCCTGCATGTTTTTCAGGAGGTAAATGAAATGCTAAATGAAGGAGTGCTGTTCAAGAGGAAGTGTATCAATGCTGTAAAACACACAAATGAGGTCTACCAGCGTCGCCTCAATCAGTTGAAGATGGAGTACCAGAGGCTGAAATCAGAGAGCAGCAGCAGTAAAGTATCCTCTGATGCTCACACTCGGAAAAAAAAGGACGATGCCATGGTAATTACCTCTCTGACCCCCCCAAAAAATCTAATTTTTTTGGGATTACTTTTTGTTGTTTGTTGTGCTCATTTGCAGACTTGAGCAAAATGACAGATCATAGATGACGATGACCAATGATTTGTGTTTATGTTTAGAAACTGCTGGCTCTGGAGAATGATCTGGAGAAAACCCAGTTTAAATGCATGGAAGCTAAGAACATCATGGTTAACTATCTGAAATTCAAAAATCACTTACATGTAAGTCCAGCATGTGAGAAAATGTTTTGTTACGCTTAAACTTATCTTCATTTGATGTGATTTTTGTTTTTTTGTTTTTTTTCTTTTTCTCTCTTTTTTTTCTTTTTCTTTCTTTTTTTTCTGTTTTTTCTTTTTTTTTTCTTTTTTCTTTTTTTTTCTTTCTCCCTCTTCTTTCTTTTTCTAAAGAAAAAGAAGGGAAAAAAAAATGATGTGATTTTTGTTAAAGAATTTGTTAATTGTCCTATAATGGTTTGTCTCAGATATTTTTGAAATATCAGTAAATTTGTAGTGATTATTTTGCTATTCACGCTAGCTGTTAACTCTCCATTATGCATTAGCAGATGCCTGCATGCAAGTGGAAGCACTCAAACATGAGCAGTGTTTTGTACAGAGTCTATTATTCATTGCTGTTTGGCAGTTTTGCAGAAAATAGTACATCTTCGCTGTACTCTGCGGTTGGTTGACTGTTATATGGGACTCTGTTTGATACTGTACTTTTTGTCCCTGTTTATTCTTCAATTGACATACTAGTTCTTGATTCCTGTTTTCCAAGGAAACCATTCAAATTTATTTACATTTAAGGGTTTTTTTTCCATTTTTTTTTTATGTGTGGTTTAATTGCTACTGTAAGAGCAAGTACGGTATATATAACTGCTGCCACACCATCAAAAGCCCCTTTGACAGAAATAGAGCAAGTGATCTGTCTGTTTATAGTGCAAACAAACACACTGTTACATACACAGGTGGAGATTTTAAATCCAGGTCAGGAATTTTTAAACCTGCTGAAAAAAAAAAACCCCATCAAAAACTACAAAATAGAAAGGTAATTACAGGATGTCAATCGATAAGTTCCTAATTTAAATACAATGTTAGCAATAAATAACAGCATCAATGGGACCTGACTGTTGAAAATCGTAAGGATTATATGATTAAAATATTATTTAAATAAAATTTTGTGTTAGTGCACATTTTGTCTTGATTTGGTTTTAATTCCTTGCTCACAGTCAGGTAATCTAAATACTTTATTTCTCTCACATGGACAACCTTATTTCTGATTCTGTTTATTTCATGTTCACTCACTTTTCCACCTTCACCACCTCAGGAGGAGAGTCTCACTTACAAGGGCCAGTTGGACTGTCTGGAAGCAGAAATCCTGAAGCAAAGAGAGGAGATGAATAGGCTGCAGATCATGAATAATGACCAACAGCTCTCCAAAGAAGCTACTAAGGTGACCTATAAGATATATCCTGTGTGATGAGTTAAAAGCATAAATGTTTCAAGATACAGTGTAAGAATTAGAATCCACTCCCCATTGCTCTCATAAGTCAGACGATTTGCTGGAATTATAAATTAGGAGGTATAACTTGGAAACACTAATACACTAGCCTTGCCTTACCTTATCTAATCTTGTGAAGGTAAAATGAAATGATTGAGGATAACATGTCTGTCCACACTTATCTCAGACACCTCCTGGTCTATATTATAGGTAATAATACGATTCTGTCATACTAACAATCTGTTTGTTTCACTGTCTCCATTTAGTTTAAGTGAACTGAAACAAGTTTTTCAGCCATTCTTCTTGTTCTTTGCAGGATGAGTTGCAGATGCGGGAGGAGCTGCTTTACAAGGACAGTAAGGAGAGGGCGCGTATAATAGCAAGTTACAGGAAAAAGGTTAAGGAATGCAAGGCCCAGGCTGAAAAAGTCGATGTAAGGGTGAGAGACACAAGGTGACACATTATGTATGTATTGAATTTTACTTACCGAGAAATGTATAGCCGTAATTATATCAGTGGGGTATTAAATGTATGGATGCGAATAACTGGAGATTTTCACAAGGAAAGAAAGCTAAAACAGAGCAGCCTAAACCTAATCCACAGTGAAGGCCTCCCTATTCTTTGGTAAAATAATAATAAGGGAAGAAGAGTCATTTACATTTGGAATGATTAATACCTGCAGGATCAGATAACTCTGCCAGAAAAACTAAGCGGTGAGGCCCAGCACATCATCACCAGGATGGAAGAAGAAGATTTGAAAAAAATTTCTACTTTTGAGGAGGCCTTCAGGCACATCAGCGAGACCACAGGTGTCACAGACATACAGGTATAAATGTTCCCACTGATTCTAGTACACACCGTGTAGTTGCTGTTATTCTTTTTTTCATCCATTCTGTGTTTGTGTAGGAGATACTGGAATGCTTTAACTCTCAGGAGGAGACACACCAGCATCTGCTGAAACTGAAGGAAGAGAATGAGAAAGTCCTGCTGCAGCTGAAGGAAGAGAAGGAGCTTCTGAGCCAACAGTTTGAGGAGATGAAATATTTTAGACAGGCTAAACACCCCAGGTGAAGTATAGACATCTGCTTGACAATGGTTGAAATCTATTATTACTCTTGTGATAAAAACAAGAAAACACAAATATTTTAGAAATCTGTCAAGAACTACAGAACTACAAGAACTAAAAATTATATTTAGTCAGATAAATATAATTTATAACTTATTCTGTGTAACTTATACAAAGGTTTGAGCCGGCACACTGGGCATAAAAATATTTTTTATGTCCAGAAATGCAAGTAAATAACAGTAATTTGACATCTTAATCACAAATAATAATGTGCTTTACTAATTTTTTCGAATTGTTGTCCATGAAATTGAATATTCATGGATAACAACAAAAACTCAAGCATAAATATGATTTTGGTTATTACAAATGCTGTTAATTTAGGGCAACTGAGGCAAATAAAAATACATTTGGTAAGCCATGTATTTAAAACTTTAATGCAACAGCTATCACATTGTCTGATAGCCTCTGCTCTTTCTCTGTTTCATTAGTGACCAGCAGGCCCTGCAGGAGTCTGAGCAGCAACTGCAGACTCAGCAGCAGAAGTGTGATGCAGCCAAAGAGCAACTGGATTGGCTCTTGAAGACTCTTCACACTGCCCAAGCTGGAGTTGAGCACCTGGCCAACAAACTTCAACACATCTCACTGGTACTAACAATTTCAACCAGTCATAATATTGAAATAGCCAGTTTATCACTTATTCCTAATATTAAAATATTTTTCTGCCCTCAAACACAAAGCTTTTTAAGTGTAATTCCTTTTTATTTTTGCTCACTCATCTTCTTCAAGAGTGAGGACACAGTTCCTGAAGTGGATCCAGATTCTGATCACTTTGTTCTGGAGCTGATGGCCCAGTGTGAGCAGAAATTATTGTCACTGCAGAAAGAGCTTGAGGGGATGGATGTGGCAGCTATAATGAAGGAGATGGAAAAAAACAAGGTGAGACAAAGGCCCTCTGTAGCAACACGGCTATTTTAAAGACAGGTCCTGAGCAATGTTCCCTCTAATTTTTCATGTGTCTGAGCGAACACACAAACTCCCTGAGCGGTCCCTTGGACCACTGTGAGCAACAGCAGACGTGTGCACTGTGGTCACGCCAGCACTGAATCCATTCAAGTTACATGATTTATTAAAATAATCAAATTACAGCATTTATATTTATGTTAGACTGCTTTTAATTAACTGCTTTAGCCCACTTACAATGAAAATTTAAAAATAAATCTTGTTCATGACCCGTGTAGTATGTTAACACTATTGGAAGTAAAAATAACTTGAAATCCAATTTTGAAAACACAACTTTTTTATTTATTTTTTATAAAGCTCTGACTTGTATTATGAGTCTGTGGTCTGGGAGAGAGTCCTGTAACTCTCTGTCTGCAAAATACAGTATATAATGACCAATGTTGGGCAATCAATTGTATAGTTACTTCTTCAAAAAAGTTACTGAGTTTTGCAAAAGGTTTTTTGCAGCTGTTTACCTAAAAATGCAGCCAAGGCTGTTTTTTAAAATAAACATTTCAAACTATTTACAGAACAATCAGCTGTTCTGCATCAAATTTGATGCCACACAAATTATTTGTGCCACTCCAAAAATTATTTCTGTCCACTATGAGATAAAGGAGAACATAAAAAGCCTGATACCTGCAGGCCTGACAACAGGAGATGTATCACTCCTGTAACAGCTGTAACATTCAGCAGTCGCCTCATTGTTCTGACACACACAACAAAACTATTGACTACACTACACACTAACTACACAAGATTTGCCCTAAACTTCGCAAATCTCTTACATCTCAAAACACCGCCGTCACTCCTAAAACTTCCTCCCGTTTCTTAACAACTAAATGCCATGTTGCCATATCATTTTTTGATTGGTTGACAGGGTACATTTTTCCACCAATAGGAAAGGGTGGGGGGTTTTTTGGTTTTGTTTTTGCTCACAGGTGGAGAGTGCTTTCGAGCGTTTTCCTTATAAAACGCCGTTTTTACCGTTTCTTCCCGCAGTAAATATAAACAACGATAGTATTCAGGAAGAAAACCAAACATTGCAGATATTTTTATCATAACTCTGGTTTTACGTGGCCTATCAACACAATTTAAAAACTGGTATGAAGTCCACACTTTTCTGTCAATTGTTCCATCTGTCCTGCTCACATCTCCAGTGGTTGTACACGTTGTCATTAACGTGGCTTCACTCCACATCAGCCACGCTGCTTTGCTAGCTAAAACACCGGTGTCGGCACATAAGGACGCTGTCATAGCCTGTCAACCACGTTGTTTAGTTCGGTATATACAAATGTAAATCGCATGATTCAATGCAATTCAGGTTAGATTTTTTTTGTGCACAAGGCAGATTTTTTGTGCGCAGAGACTGTGCCAGCAGTGCGCAGCTTAGAGGGAACATTGGTCCTGAGTCTGGATGGAATATAGAAAACATGGTTGACATTTGCAGAGGTAGTTCTAGCAAAGATATAGTAGTCAGAGTGGGAAAGGCATGGGCACAACATTGATTGCATTGCACATGGTGTCTCTATTAACAGAGAATGTTAGAACATTATACGTATATAGTATAACACTTATGAACAGGTGCCTTTGAGGAGTTGAGAGTCACCCGATCAGAGCTATTAACAGGAAAACGTTTGGGAACATTGTCAGACAACTTGTACGCTATAATTAGACTGTCACAGTTTGAAATTTAAACACTGTCTGAGCTTGAGCTTTTCACAGCTTACATAAAGCTGTGTAAAAGCTGCTGTGCTTTCTTTGCTTTACTTATCAGGATGGAAAGGTAACCATTAGAGGCACCTGAAGTGTTTGCTCTTGACTGAACACTCAACAGCACCTTCTCACTTTGAGAATATGAGGACAGGAAACATGCAACAGTCTGCCTGACATTCAACCATGACATTGATAATATGGGTCACAGGTCCATTTTTAAATGGTACGATCTTTGTAACTGACGCAACTCTGAGCTGATAATTTGGAAATCAGTCCAGCCTTATTTGCCTGGCTGGTGCAGTTGAACTTTATTTGGCTTTCCTTTGTACCTCTACTAAAGGAGAATTTGAAGTGTGGCAAAGATCAGTCTGTTCATCTTAGCTTTTGCAAGTTAACCCTCTCCAGGCAGACGTTGCAGATTTGCAACAGTTAAGACCTAACAACCTGATTACCCCACATACATATTTTATGAGTTTTTTTTACTCAGAAGTACCACTGCAGGACTTGGTTGTGCATTAGCAACAAAAAACTTAATTTGGGCCTGAGAGGGTTAATGTTGTAGACATACATAAGCCTAGTAACCACTGCTAACACATGGGCTATGTTAAGAATCATATTGGATAATATAAAACAAGTAGCTGGTATTATGTGATAAGGTGGTTAAATTTCAATAAGCTTTTAACTAAGTTATTCACTGTATTTAAAAGGGCTGCAATGATTCACTGAGTAAATCAAATCATTTCATTACAAAAACCTTTTGAAAAATTGAAACAGCAACACTTGTTACTGCAATCATCATTAATGCAAGCAGACTACAGTACAAATGTATGTAAGCAGATGATCTGTCTAGATTAGGCATCTTGCTGAAAGCTAATGATAGCCATCCCATTTTCTGTCACAGTGATAAAAGAGGCGGTTTACGACACCTTATTTCAAGGTTATTACTATTTCCATATTATTTTGCAGATTTAAACAAGTATAAAATATCAAATTATATTAGTTAAATTGTATTAATATTTTTAAATATAAAAAAGGTTATTTTTGTTTTGTTTTTTCTGCAGGATGTAAGATCTGGTGCTGTTAGGCTGAGCTGAATTATTATTAACATCAATTAAGATCATCTGCATCAACATAACATCTGTTTTCTGCAGCAGGAAACACTGCATCAAAGCACAGGCCAAACCTGAGAATGCTGATATGCTCACTACACTTAACCCTTTCATGTATGAATTATGACAACCTCAATCAGGATTTTTTTCTTAAGTATTTTTGATCATCTTTAGGCATGAAAAAAAGATTTTTGAACTTCGTTTTTTTAAACATGTACTTTTTTTCAAAGAGTTTTTTTTACATGTCCACCTGTTAGGAATGTGGACTTTGATGTTTTATTTATCAGGGTACAACCTTAACAGTCTTTCACCCTATGATAGCTGCGATCTTACAGGGCAGTGTCCCTTTATTTATCAATTGAATAATTTTGGGAGGTGACTTGCAAGGTTACAGAAATGTTGTACTCATTGTTCCCCCTGGTGACATAAAAAACAGAAAAGGATGCATGCGTTTAGTGTTGCACACCTGTAGAGAATGAAACTATAATCGTTATGTTGCTATCTTTGTATCTCTACACCCTGAAGAAGGCACAAGCCAGTAAGTGAATTGCTTTAATGTGGGCAGGGCTTATGACTCACAGATTTTTAATGGAATTTGAGATTTTTAGTGTTTAAAAAAACATCTTAATTTCTGACTTGATGTTTCTTTATTAGTTGTACATAAGAAGTGAAGAAAAACTGTCAGCATACATCACCAGAGCCAAACCACCTGTGGATCAAGCACATGACCCACTCCATGACAGTAAGTTGGTATCCTTTTACACACCAACAGTAATGACTGCACACTGTCTACATCCCTACTTACTTCACCGCTTCTGTTGCAGAGAATGAGACTGACGAGGGCAAAGCTAAGGTCATCACGCGTGAAGCGCTGAAGCTTCAGTCTCAGCTAATCATTGACTCCCACTCCAAGAGAAAGACCAAGATGAAGATGATGAAGAAGAAGGGCAAGTTATGAAGCGACAACACAATCCTCAATGTCTCCCAAAAACATGAAATATAAAATGGGATGATTGTGTCCAAGACTTTCCACCACAATTGTTTCACCTCTGTAATTGTTATTTTGTGTCTTAGCCGGTGCTATAAAGATATTTAGTGTACTGTAAATGAAAACATGTATTTTAACAGTATAACAGTATTAAATGATTTTCATAAATTGATGCTTCGTGTCTATACTTATTGTGTAACTGGGTTTGTTTTGGCAATAGTCAGGTGTCACTGTTGCACCAACACACTCTACCCTACCTCTGTTTTTTGAGCTCACATTTCACCCTGAGCCTTCCTGGAAGCCAATGAAAAAATACTGTTTTTAGTTTTTATTCTTTTTACCATAACTCCCTGTATAGTGTGTGGAATAGAACCCAGTAACTAGCAACTCCTTAGTTGTTAATGTTGTTATTTTCCTGTTGTTAGAAACAATGAATGTTGTCGGTTTTATCTAACAAACCCAAAGTATAGTAGCCTTCTGAAAGCCAATACTTGTGACGAATCCAGCCTTTATTCATGCTTGAATTACATCAAACTTGCTTTGTCCTGCTATAAGTTACAGATGTGAATATGAACCCTCCCTAAAGTGCGTACACCTGAACTATTTCTGCAACGATTGGCATCTCAGACAGTGTTTGCTGCTTCTCTTCTTAACCACTGGTTGAGTAGACTGAATAATACATCTCCATACCAACATGTCAGATAATAACCACAGTGAATGTCTCAGTGTCTCGCACAGGGCTAGGTCAGCAGCAGTGATTGAATGACGTACCAAAAGCAACCAGAAAGACAACTCTGTGCTGTGAACAAAAGCTCTCTGAGCACAGTTATTAGGTTTTTGTGTATTTTGTATATGTGTGTGTGTGCTCCAAAAAAGGTTAGAATAAGGACAACTGTGATAAAATATTGTGCCGAGCATGGCTCAGGTTGTGTTCATTTTATAAGTTTTGCTGAAGTTTTTTGACTGCTTGTTCATGTCTTTTTTATCCATTGCTCTCTAAAACTAAGTTTATCTACATTTCAGTATATTTTATGCGGGAATAGAAGCTGTTAGAGCTTATATGATGTTTGGAAGATAATATAAAGGGGATTTTGTGATACTGGAAACAAAATAAATCTGACTTAGAGCGTAGCTTAACTATCTGAATGCGTATTTGATCCCAGCACAATTATGCAATTAGTACTAAGCCTCTGTTTGTTGTTATGGATGGACTAATAAAAGCTCCTGAGAACATTTATTTAGAGAGTTTTTTCACAGACTTATGCACTTTGAGTTCATCTGAAACATTACATTAGCCTATACCTAAAGTTATTGTTATGTACTGGAATTTCTATAGCACTTCTCTGGTCTTACTGACCACAAAAAGCACTTTAGCTACTAATCACATTTTAACCATACATTCCCACAGTGCTTTATTCTATATTCACTGCTCTAAAACATTAAAGGAACACGGAGAAGGGCGTTGGTTTAGTTCACCAGGATAAGCAGTAACAGAGAAATACACCAGATCTCAGTGGGGGAAAAATCACAATGGATATCTGTACTGATATGGACTGGGTAATGTTCAAACGAAATGATGCCACGTCATTTGGTGGAAATTAAAAATAGCAACTTACAGAGGGCTAAATTCAAAGAGACCCTGACATTCTAAGAGAAAACACGATGCAGTAGGCTAGTCCTTTTTACCGAAATTTCATTGCAACAACTCAGGCTCTTATGTGCCTGTAAGCCTTTGTGACAATGTCAGGGCATGCTCCTAATGACATGATGGATGGTTTTTTGGACCTCTCCAGGGCATCACTGAGTTTCTGGATAGTCTGAAGTTCAACCTGTTGCCTGTCGAGGTCTGTGTGTCCATCTATGGTTATGCCTCCCCAAACCATCATTGACGCACCACCAAAGTGGTCACGCTGAACGATGGTTCAGACAGCATAACATTCTCCACAGCTTCTCCAGACCCTTTCACATCTACTACATGTGCTCTTGGTGTGGTGACCCTGGTCTCTGTGAAAAGCACAGGTCTGAACCCATCAATTCTGCTATTCTGTTGGCCACAGGCTCTACAGTGATCACAGGGCCCGCTAGAGAATGCTGGGCACTCATGCCACCCTGATTAAGTCTTTAGGAACTGTGCTTTCTCCCACCGTCAAAAAATATTGCACAAAATATTTCTACTATAGTGATATTTTAAGCATCAGACACTTCCTTTGCCACATTCAAGTGAATCTGCACAAATGTATCTATTTTATGCATCAATATGTGGTAGGAATGTTCTTATTAATGCCAATGAAAACCCATATAATCAGGCACCAGGTAACAGTTCAACATAGACTGCAGATGATTTTGCTTAATTATGCTCCAGGTTTCTTTCTGTATATTGGCTTTGATACATCAAGGCAGACGCACAATTTGCTCTTCAGTCCTCATTTATGTTTGCTTGGTTCCATTTGAGGAAGTCAGAGCATAAGGAGACAATACTGCACCAGGCTACTTTTAGACAATTTGAGAAGGTAACCTCTTAAAGGTGGCATCTATTCATGTCAATGTTAATTGCACTTTATGTATTTATTTATTAGGAATCATGCATATCTCTGCTTTGTTGTTTTTAAGGTTTAGCCAGGGAAGTAGCAGCAGTACTTTGACAAAGTGGCTCACTTGTTTTTTTAGACTTTCTAGAGAAAAGATGTCCTAATATTAGACTTCCTTGTTTTTCTTTCTGGCTCTTTCATGGCTATCAGCTCTTCTGGTCGTCTGTGCATGGTTGCAGCGGAAAGGCTATACAGCTGCTGACTGACATCACAACATTGCGTGTGTTTAAGGATGTTTATTACCAAAAAGCGCTGCATTATAAACACAGAATTCATATTTTCTAGTAAAAGAGATGCCCATTCCTGCACTGCCCATTTCTTCTCAATAATTCCTCTGCTTCCTTCATTTGATTAAGAATCTAAATTTCTGACGGGGGCTTGTCTCCTCAGCTTCCTGAAATCTACACATGTATGTCTGCTTTATCGCTGCCTTTTTGCCTTTACCAACCAGTTCGTGAGAGGAGGCAGGCATGCTCCTTCTGCTGCAGAATTTGAATCACTGCCACAAGTGTAGGCTCGATTCTTCAGCATCTTATGCCAAAAATGCTTTCTGTTGAACATGCCTCAGCTGTTAGTGGAGGCTTTAGGTGTGACTGCATGCTTGCCTTGCCTTTCAAATGCGAAATAATACATTCCTAGGTAAGAAGAATTATTTAAGGGCTTGGCATTTTACCACCAAACTCTCATCAGTCAAAATGAATTCATGGCAATTTGCACTGTTTAACAAAAAAAGGGCATGTTTTTTTGTTTTTTTTTTACATTTCTGCAGCAGAGGTGTTTATTTCTATCCATGGCTGAGGGGGGGAAAAGAAGGCAGTGAATTTTTGTGAGAAACGATTAAAATGGGACATAATTACATATCACAGAGAGTACAGCCAAACAAGGAGGAGGCCATTCCAGCACACACACACATACTCACACATACACACACATACACACACGTACACACACGTACGTACATGCGCAGGGCATCATCCACCCACAAACACAAAGAACAATCAGCCCTCGGTGATAAATACCAGAGTCTCTTCCTTCCAAGTTTCACACTGCTCTAAATGAGTATTCTGGTTGGACAAGTGCAGCTCTGAACAAGGATTACTGAGAAGCAGTAAGTGACTGTCGTTTTCTTTGCTTTGTGTAGATGTGATCATATTTAATATCAGACTGATGAAGATTTTTCTTGGAGATTCTGTGGCCGACGCATTTTCTGCATCTTGCAGGTGTTTCAATATGTTAATTTTGTACCTTGTTAGAGAAATATTGAATGGTCAAAATGAAAGTAATATGTCCCTCAGTGTTCATGTTTTTGTTTATTGTCTTATGTGCCCATTAAAAGCCTTTTTAATAGAAGATAGGCAGCTTTTAAAAAATCAGTATGATTCCAAAAATGTAAGCAGTGTCATTTTAACAAAGCAAACACTGGCGCATTTCATGTATACACTCAGTATTGGGTCAGTTTTATTTTATTAAACTTAAATTAATTCAAGATAAATGCCCCATATCTTAATGCTTTCTTATAGTTCTTTCTGTTTTTTTATGCTATAGAAGAACAGATAGATGTATTTCATTAAGAAGTGAATTAATCAAATTAAAATGTTTTATGTCATAGTGCAGTGCTGTTTTCTGTTGAATATGATTTTATTCAGCTACCGTTATTCTAGTTAGTTAGTTTTTAGTTTTTAGCACTGGTCTGTTTAATAGATTTTAAAAATGGCTGGATATCAGAGGTATTAAGCAGTACTACAGTGTTAGCCGCTCTGGAATAAACTTTAAATGACTGTAAATGTGTGGTGGTTGTTTTCACGCTCTCCTCCCTGACACAGATGAGGCATCAGGTGTGGGAGAGGTCTGACGAGGTGTGCGTGGGCCTGTAGCGTGACCGGCACAGAGCGAAAACATGAGGACCATCCTGCCTGTGTGTGGAGGCAGTGATGCCGGGGAACCCCGCAGCCTCCGCAGCAGGGTTGGCAGGATGAAGAGGCTGCTTTGGCTGAGGCAGAGTCAGTGCATGGGCGTTCACATGAACACGGAGCCTGGAGTGTGGCTAAGGAGTTTCCAGTTTTTGGACACCGATGGACAGTGTGAGGTGAGTTTGGAGTTTTGTAGCAATGTTGAGAAAAGGCTGGTGTCACGCTCAGCTTTATGCAATAGTGGGGAGCTATTCTTGGTGCACTGTCAACAACTGTGTTTTACATTTTCATCTAAATAGTTCAGGTGAACCTCCTGAAAGTCAATAGTGAAACTAACCCAAAACATCAGTAACCCCAGTTCAAAAATGCCGTTTATTTTCTGAATAGAAAACACAAGGTGTGATTTCTATATAATATGACTCACTAGAATATTACATGAAATATAATCTATAATATTATTACATTTTGAGATTTATATGCCTTTATTCAACTTTTATTTGACTGAGATTTGGATTGTAAGCAATAGTAAACAAAACCAGTACACAACATAAATAAATGAATTACCTATAACATTTGTTAGATTCTGCAATCACAAAGTTGCACTGAGCTGTAAAAGCACTTACAGTCCATTATTGCTAAAGAGTCCTGTGTAGTGGCAAGGCCCTGCCAGCCCTGCCAGTTTATGTAATAACCCACAGCTGATAAAAACAATGATCTGCAAGACTTTTCATTAATGATTAACTGTTGAGCTAGTTCACACCATTTAGCAAAATATGTTTTAGAAAAGCACCGTTCACTCTCAGGAGACTTAAGTTTCTCCATATTCTTTGTTTTGTGTAACCAGCAAAATATATTCAGTTTCTAGAGAAGAAAGGAAGTTATTTATGCAAAGACTGATCCATCAGTTTCAAAATGGAATTAATTATTTTTCATTAAAGGTTCATTTTTCTTTGAATCATTGTGAAACATTAATAGAAGTTGCCTGTTACAGGTTCCTATATCTCAGGTTAATGTTGCCAACAACCAAACCTAATATTCTTTCTAACTATCATGGATGACTGGGATAAAACTGGAAAACAAGAACTTACTGATATCTAAGAAAGAAGTCAAATATAATAGTTTTAAACTGATTACTTAAAAATCCTGTGTCCTGTGTGTGTGCGTGTGTGTGTGTGTTCGTGGGTGGGGTGAGTTCAGCTATTGTCCCGTTGTTTTTACAGTCATGACGTCATCACTAACAATAGCCTTTTACTAAAACTAAGGAAGAACTACAGTGAAATAGACTCTCCAGAAAATATATCACATTTCAGACCAAAGAAAAAGCCTTTTGATCATGCGTGTTTTTCAAAGCAGTCATCGTTAACTGTTTGTAGGCTGGGTTTTACTTGTTGCCTGCCTGCCATCACATCACCATTTATTGTGTCTAATTAGAAGTAATTGAGGTCTCCCCTTCCTCTGTTTCTCCACATTTTTGTTTAGCCTCTTTCGAAATAGAGGGTGGCTTTGTGAGAGTGAATGAGAGTGAAACTCATTAGGCAAACAAAAAGCTCATTCTTCCTTTTGGGCTTAATGATCAATGACAGAAGCCTGACTGAAGATGCTCCATCCGCTCAGCTTGTGTTTTGCTTATTTGTCAGTTTGTCTCCAAATTTAATACGTAGATGCCTATCGCTGTTTTGTACCTTTTTTTTTTTTAAATCGCACACATATTTTTAGAACTACAACCTGTCTTTGTGGTATGTCACCGCGCCTTTAACACGACATTAAGCTCTTGGGGAAAAACTGTCCTGACTGGATTCTTTTATGGTGTGACTGCATTGTTTCTAGTTTTTTCACACTGGCCTAGAATTAGCTTTGCATTTGCAAGATCAATCTTCCCTTAACATTCTCCAAAAACAAAAAAATAATATTTCCTCAAAGAAGATGAAGCAAGTGGAAAGCACTTGGGCCTGTTTAAAAGGAGCGTTTATGTCTATTTACAGCTCTGTATCTACTGGAGTCTATATGATTCACAGTTCAAAACAATCCCTGTTTATCTCGAATTGGATGCCTTTATTGTCAAGAAAACAAAAAAATAAGAAAATGAAAATAAAAATATATACACATTCTTATATATGAATACATATGCATACACACATACATATACGTAGGTGGCCAACAAGAAGTCATCATTTGTTTTTAAATTGGTGGGAGGCTTCCATTAAATAATTACTGCAGCGATTAACATTCTTCAAGCGGGAACTGGTTAGTTAACCCTGACTGATGCAGTGACTAACTTTTTAAACATTTTTTAAAAATATTTTAAAACCACAATTTCAGAAGCTGCCTCCTGTTGTCGTGGAAGAGATGATCGTCTGTTTCAAAAGTGTCAGATTTTAAGCCTGCATCAATCAGAAAACCAATCAGACCATAAAATAAACTGTAGAGCTCATAGCAAACTAAATGGATTGGGGGTAAACAGCTGTTTAGCTTTAAGAAAACCGCTTATCAGTGAGGCTGTTTGGCAAGGAAAGACTTTCACTTTGCTAGGGACTGGACTCTGGAGCAACGGAAAGGTCAAACGGTCAGATGACTCCACATTTATCCTGTTCTAGTGTGACTGGCCCATTAAGATAAGAACTGAGTTGAATGAGGTTTTCCCCCTTATGAATAGCATCTGCTGTACAAGCCTGTGGGGGCAGTATTATGATGTGTTTGCTTCGGTTAGTCAGGTCTTTAATATTAAATCAACCCTGCCTGAATATAGTGTCTTTGGGACATGCTGGAGAAGACTTTAGACAGTGGTCTGACTCCTGCATCATCAGTACAAGATCTTGGCAAAACACTTAATGCACGTCTAGAAAATAATAAATGTTGTGGCATTTTGTAATGCTTTTCAAAACACTGAAATCTAAAAGGTCCCCAATTAAATAGAGTGTGAGGTTTTGGCCAGACATAAACACAAATCTACATGTACACACAGATATATTCATGTATAAACAACAGAAAGTAAAATCCCCAGAGTAAATTGTAGTAGTAGTAGTAGTATTTCAGTAAAACAGTATAGGATGAGGAGAAGTTCTTTCACATGATTAGGAAGTGTTAAATGCTGTTTCTTAGTCTCGCCCTGATTAGATGGTCCTCTACTGTGTCTCAGTTTTATTTGTTCTACAATTAAGGCCACCCAGACTTTGAGACAGAGGTTCACAAACTTCTTCTGACATGCCCCCAAAACTGTTAACTTCCCACATAGCACAATTTTTTATCCATTAAATGATGATAAAAAAGTTTCCTCCTTTTCATTCGGCTGCTCCCTTTAGGGGCTGTCGCAATAGATCATCTGCGTCCATCTCAAAATATTTCTTGTAACCGTGCATCAGAATCCAATGTATGTCAAGACATACTGAAAAAGATGATAGTTAAGGAAATTAAGGTTTCATCAAGTCCATCTTTTACTATTTATACCATGGCCAGCAGATGTCACAGTAGCTGCCGATTATGATTGTCTCCACAGAGTTTTATGTCATATAAATTTGAACATTTCTAAATACTTACTTATACTTATTAGTTATTTAAAAACATATAGCTATGACTCACTATTACCACACATATTGTAAGCCGTCACATTGCATTATGTGTCTGGTACTAACACTCAAATGGCACTGTAGAGTCAAGCTTCCCATTCTAGGAAGGGTGCTGGACCATAATAACATCATGGTGGCTTCAGTGAGGGAGGTGAGGCTAAATTTATGACCAGCAAACATGCCAAACCCATGACAAAATGTGATATCTCTGACACTAGAAGTCACAGACTTCACCTGTAATGGCTGTGCTGGGTTCGTCTAAACTCTTTTAAAGAGTCAAGCTCACATCAGTGATAGAATATGAAATCACAACAGAGGTTTCATGCAAAAACAAGTTGGTTTTTAAGACCATTCTTACTCCACTTTATTTCTCATGAAAATATAAATAAAATAATATTTTTATCCGATATGTGTACTTTGGAGATTTGGAAACTCAGACAGCAAACTCTATATGGTTGGAGAAATAAATATAGAACAATTTAATACCATTCGGGTAATTATGTCTTTGTGACTCTCCGTGGTTTATTTTACTTGAGTGGCTTTCAGTTTGAGGATCCGGCTTTTAAAAAGTAGCCAGACAGACGGATAGATGGGGTCCTTACTTCCTGATGTCACACGTAAACAGCAGTGATCATATTACTCTGCTGATGCTGCTGTGATAACAGCGCTGGAAACCTTTACAGTATTGCGAGTATCAGTAACAAAATTCCAGTCACAACCTCAGGCTTAACATATGCACGATAGCGTCTGATGCTATTTATCTGCCTAATCTTATTGGTTGTTTGTGTTGAGCCGGCCCACACCTGTTTATTAGCTCCGCCCACCGAAATAACTTCTATTCGTTTTACCCGTCCAGGCGTCATTCTAGTTAAGCGACAGTTTGGAAAGTTGTGCTCGCGTATCTTTGTATTTATTTATTATTTTTTTAAAGAGACATTTTCGCTATATTATTTATGAAGGATGAAAGTGTCAGGTTTACTTCAGACTCAAGCCAAGTGTCGAAGACCGTGATTGAATCCTTAAAAATCCACTGCCACGAGAGTTTACACACAGAAGGACTTATTTACCCCAAGAGCAGGATAAAGATGGGAAAATGGCACTTATCCATGGTAGGTCAAATGAACGATCTTCTTTCTGGCATGCATTGGTTATAAGTTAACACATGAATCTGACTGCAGCTTTTTCTTGGTTGTTTTCATTTGTTGTCAGCTTCATGTGAACTTAATCGTGATTCTATGGTGTGCAGGGAAAATATAAAAGTTTCATTCACTGTTGAGTATGCGCTGGTGTCACAATGCTTTGCACACTGGTTTCTGTCATGTGGTGTCAGGTATTTTAAAGAGTGCTCTGCTCCTATTGTCATGCATGCACAAAATAACGCTTGTTTACCAGCAGGATCAGCGAGCCTCATTTCAGGTCTGTGAGTATTAGAAGATGAGGTGACACCCAGATCTCATGGCAAGTTTGAGATTGTTTGCCTGTGGGGTTTGGATCCCAGTTACTCTCTAATGTCTGTGGCTTTGTAAAACACCATCTATTTGGAGTTATAGTTATTAGTTTGAAGGGCTGCTGGATCAGTTTAAGCTAGATCAAATAAGTATTGTTGTCTTTTCTGCATTTATAATTATTTGTGCTTTAAGAGTTGCTCTGCAGTTTCACTGCCTGATCTCACATGTCTTCGATAGCTTATATAATTAATAATTCAGCTGATCAGTGGTCTGTTTAAATTCCTTTTAAAGTAAGAGTGGTAAGTTTTTATGCTCTTAAAAATCATCATTGTTGTTTGACTGTCAAAGATGTTATAATGTTGTTGTTTGTCATTAATATGACTAATTTACAAAATTCCAATCTAGAGGCATCTGGAGTTTTCTCAGATCTGATGTTAAAATAAGTTTTAAGTTAATCTTTCCATTACAAAATGTCATAATTTTGTGCCACACGTAAAAATAAACCAATGGCCCGTTTTTTTTTCCTACTACATCTGACTATTTCTCTAAAGTTTTGGAGGAGGAAATGTGAGGTTGTATCTAACTAAGAATAAAATAGACTTTCAAATTCCTCATCAAATTGTAGTCAACTGTGTCAGGTGCAATGAATCATCCCCATGTTTGTTGGCATAAACAAATACGTCAGTAAAACAAAATTTTCTGTCATCGGTCACTAGGTGTGTGTGTGTGTGCGTATGTCATCAGTGAGTTTAACGAAGCAGAGTTCGATCTTTTTAAATAAATTCATGGAATTTGTTAAGTTCATTTTGAAACAATCATCTGCGTATTCCAAGGCTTTAAACAAATTTAGATCACATTTTTTATTCTCTCTTATACACTGAATGAATTCTGGGGGCTCTGCAGAATCACAAAGACCAGAGCAGAACACAGGAATGTGCTAGGTCCAGATTTGCCAGATCATTACCTGAATTTTCACCTGCAGGACCCGGTGCAGGAGTGGGGCGAAGAGGAGGAGGACGGGGCAGTGTTTGGGATCACGCTACGCAGGGAGCCTGTGCCGACCTCGACCATGGGAGAGCTTCCAATGAGCTTCGTCCAGTACCACACGGTGAAGGTGCGCAGGCTGAAGGCAGCTACCCTGGAGCGTCTGGTTACCCATCTACTGGACCCTGAGAAAAGGGAGTCCGACTTCATCCAAGTGTTCCTCTCCACCTACAGGGCCTTCGCCTCCACCAGCACCCTCATTGAGCTGCTGTTTCAGAGGTGAGATTTTGTAGACTTGTGTTAACAGAAAGCATGAGGGTGCAGTCAGCTGGTGTGTAAGCCCGTATATGAGATCATTTTGCTTCTTGATTTAACATGTATAAATGTACACAGCTGGAGTCAGGTGAAGGCCTTAATTTTTTGTGAAATGGACCATTTGAAAGACGAAACCAGTTAAGCCCTAATCATCGCTCCTTATCAGAAGCCACACAGATAAGAAGGCTTTAATAATTTCCTTCTAACTTATTGACATTTATTTATTATTCCACTTTGTGCTGCTTTTAAAAAGGTCATCACTGCTTACAAATGAAAGTGGAGCGCATGCGTAATAACCAGGTTTACAACATGCCCAGTGCACAAATCAATTTCCAAAGGACAGAGCAGTTTAACAGCCTGTTTACATCGCCTCAGCAGGTTTCTATGACAGGTATTATCGTCATGAACTAAACAAAGCAGTCTCGAGCTTTATTCCATTGTGAAACGATCATGGCTACACCCTCCACACCCAGCAAGTATTTACAGTTACCTTATTGATTTTGCCTCAGGAAATACCTTCAGGAATCTTTTGCAAAGTACATATTTCGGAGTTGTGTATACACCAATGTGTTAGGATGATAATAGAAATTATTCTGTTCTCCTCCTAATTTCTATTAGGAGGAGAATAGGATGTTCTAAAGTTATAAAACAAACACAGCTCAAAGAAACTTTGATGTCTCTTTTCTTTCTAACTCAACTTTGCTAATTGCATCATGTATGGATCTGTGACCACTATTGTGGAGTTCATATATTATTTGTCAAACAGTCGCCCTCATGACTGCAGTGCTGGTGGCAAAAGATTTCCTGGGGAAATTTCTTAGAAGCGATCACCATCAGAACAAACTCTGAATTATGTTTTCCGTCTTTTGCCTTACAGGATTTTGTACAGGATGTGGCCTTTTGCTGCTGTTGTAAAACTTCTTAAAGAATTATATTTTAACTGCATAAGTTGGGTTGAATTAATTTACCCAGCTTACACAGTCTTTGACTTGCTCCTGTGCCGTGACCACTAAGGTTCTTAAAGTTCTGTTTTGTTCCCTGCTTTCATGCAATAAAGGCACAGGATCCTGTTATAAAACTTCCTGCACATGCGACAACGTGGCACCATTCTCCAGTTTTACTGCACGCATATCATTATTAAACACCATGGGGGGCATTTATCTGTTTACACTCTGTAACAAGGACACGGTGTGTCTGCAGGGAGTTAGAGTGTTGCAGGACATTTCCACAGGATGAACAGTTGTTAAGCTGCAACCCTGGGACTTTCCTTATTTACAAGATTTATTCTGTCATCATTCGCTCACTATGTTGTCCTTTTCTGTGGTGATAATACATAATCGTGTCTCCCTTGCCGATTACAGAAATGACTCGGTCACAAACCTGGATAACTCAGTGAACGCGAACAGGTGAGTACAAAAAACAGTTACAAGTTTGTTTGTTTTTTAGTTAATCTGTTGTAAATTATGCATGTGTTCCTCAGATATCATCAAGTCTCATGTAAACTAACCTTGTGGAGTAAAATTAACAATCAATCAGTAATCGTCATCTCCCATGAATCTCCTTTAGTACCTTGGTCCCAGTGATCCGGCTTTGGTTAGAGGAATACAGCGAAGACTTCAATGAGCCCCCTCAGTACCAGGCTCTCCGGACTTTGTGTGTCCACATGCAACATCGGCTCTGCTTCAGATGTTTGGTTCATCATGCAGAGGGCCTGCTCAAGAGGTTCCAGGAACAAGGTAAAAAAAACAAAAAAACGGATACATAATGTCAGGCTAGGATAGATTTAACACATGTGTGAATCAGTTTTTATCAGAAGAATTTAGTATAACCTGATGTTCAAGACCTTATATCAACAATAAATCATTTAATTTACAGGTCCAGATTAAGCTAATTACTTCTAATAATCTAATCTTGGCTATTTATCTAAAAGAAGGAAGCTACCTGTGAGATACTTGTTTCAATGACCTCATTGGTCTGTTGATTTTTACAAGCTCATTTTTGCAGCATCTGAAACAGTTCTCCTTATTTACAAATACCGCCGCGGGTTCACGAGTGTTTTCCTTCACGTGTGCATTGAGCTGCACGTTTTAATGTCATTTATGATTTGGCGTATTTGACAGATTGCGGCCAGCCTGCGTCAGAGCACAGCAGTGAATCACTGCAGCAGGTAGATGAAGCCGAGATGTCCACTAAGAATGAAGACAAATACAACTTTATGGACTTCCCCGTGAGGGAAGTGGCTGAGCAGCTGACCAGACTGGACGCTGTAGGTTTCGTTTTTATAAAAAATTGAAGTTCTGTGTTTCTCGGTTGATTGTGGGAGGGTGTTTTTTTTTTTTCTCATTAATTTTTTCCTGTCTTATGACAATTTTTTCCCCCAGGACCTGTTTGTCAAAGTGGAGCCCTTCCACTGCCTGGGCTGCGTCTGGTCCCAACGTGACAAAAAAGAAAACCGAAACCTGGCACCAACGGTCCGCGCCACCATCTCCCAGTTTAACGCTGTCACCAACAGTGTCATCACCTCACTCCTCTGCACATCCCCGCACCTCCCTTCCACTTCCTCCCCTGGCTTGTCACCTTCTTTGTCCTCTAACTTCCTGTACCCCTCCTCTGCTCCGAGCTCACCTTGCATCTTGCGCACCAGCCCCTGTCACAGAGCACGCGTCATCGAGAGGTGGATCGCTGTTGCACAGGTTTGCATCACAAAATATTTAGAGATTAACAAAAAGTTTCCATCGAAAAACAAAATGAGGACACAAGAAAGACACGAACAATCTTATTGTATCTGTGCAGGAGAGCAGAGAGCTGAAGAACTTCTCTTCTTTAAGGGCCATCCTTTCAGCCCTGCAATCCAACGCTGTGTATCGCCTCAAAAAGACATGGGCTGCTGTCAGCAGGTCAGCAAATATTTCATTTATATTACAGGGTTGTTTCACTCAAAAGAAGAATATACTACTGCAGGAAAAAGAAACGATCTTTATGTAATAAATATTTTGGGTTTTCAGGGAAAGCATGGCCACCTTTGACCACCTTTGTGAGACTTTTCCTGATGAGAACTGTGTGCTGACCAACAGGGAGATCCTGGTGGAGGTAACTACATGTATTTTCTACACATACACATGTGGGAGAACGTGGACTGAAGATGAGAGAAGAAAGCTGTTATTAGTACCAAGTGTTCTTGAAATAGGCAGAACTGTACTGCCTTCGGGGTATCTGTATCTTTAGCTCAGTCCTCAGAGAATCAAGGAATACAATAATGAATGCACTGCAGGAAGACATTACCAGGATTCTTCCTGGAATGTACAACAAGAGCCTTGTTTGACTTCTCATAAAACCTGCTTTACTTGTATATGTGCCTCTTGGGTCTGTAATTACAGCTGGATGATGATAAATGTAAACTGTGGTAAATTAAAACCTGACAAACAAACATGGACAGAGAAACACCTTTTAAAAACTAGCCTAGAGAGTGTACTGCTACTTAAAATTCCAGCCACGAATACCAATACAGTCACATGAATTCTCACACAGCTCCGTGATCACATTTTCAAACTAAAATGTTTCAAAGGGAGGTCCTTAATCATTTCATAGAGAAGCTTCATAGAGAAGTCCTGTCAAGTGGCCTGTTATTGTTCATTAATTACTTTCTCCTTTTTGATGGTTGAGTCACATATTCTTCTGAATTTAATTCACAAGTCTAAAGGTGTGTCCAGTTCACTTACCACTTTGCTTTTTGTTCTGAGAGCCTTTCCCCGTGGAAAGAAACTGATACGAGTGTGTATTCAATGATACTGCTTTTATCAGTGACAAAGAGAAGCCCATTGTTCTTAGCTGACACTAATAAAACTGCAAATAAAAGTTACTCCCTGGGCATTTGTCCTACTCAGTGGTTATTAATATGTTGAGTGCACATGTCTAACACTCGTTTGCAAGTTTTAAACACATTTGCTCTTCAGAAGTACCCTCCCACAGCACCCTGTTAGGAGGCCCTCAACCCTGACAGGAAGAATTATATAACATGCCTACTTTGTTTTCATCTCACATTACAAACCTGAATTTCCATTTTCCTGCAGGATGGGACTCACCCACACAGCAGCGGCATGCCGGCTGATAAATCACCCCGGCTCTGCTCGGAGTCCAGGCAGATGGTAAGAGGATACTCATCATCATTTCTGGTTCCTCAATTTTAGATTTCACCTAAAAAAAAAAAAGTGAATCTGTCAACTAAGCAGGCTGGTAAAACTAAAAGAAAGAGGTCTGTTTTTCCCCCCATCATCAATTTAGCTTCCTTAAATATCACTTGTTCTCAATTTTAGTTCCCTGCTCAGTTTCTAGATATGTTGCTAAGTTCCACTTCTTGTTTAATAGAAATATATTTAATGGAAATTTTAAATGCACTGACAGCTCACACAAATGTTTGCATGTATGGAAAGATGCATACACCCAAGATGTGTGTGTAGCATTTCCCACGTCCGTTTGTTTACTCAGTCTGGGTGTGGCTGTGTGTAAAATGTTTTATACCCCCATAGTCATGATGTCTATATACTGAGATGCTCTTCTCTCTGCTGTTTTGTGTCTGTGCCTGCTTACGTATTAAATATCATTTTCCCTGGTTTCCTTCTGCTCTGCTCACGACTGTCTTAAAATCTCACTAGTTTTTTTTCTGCTCATTTTGCGGGGATGTTCTCAGTCTTAAATAATGGATTTGGCTTTTTTGTGCTTAGAACTACAGCAGTGGTGTGGTACCATACCTGGGCACTTACCTGACAGTCCTCACCATGCTGGACACAGCGTTGAACGACACAGTGGACGTGAGTTCTTTATTTGTTTGCCTTTATGGCACTTCAGTGGATCTATTATCCAATATAACTCAGGTTGTTTATTTTTCCCTCTTTTGTTCACAGGGTGGCCTCATAAACTTTGAGAAACGCAGACGGGTAGGTGTCGCCTCCTAGTGGTGTCTTGCATAAATTACTGACAGATTTCTATATGCCGCCTTGTTCTTTCTGTTCTATATTTTAACCTCTGCTGTATTTTATTGTTTCCTTTATAGGAATTTGAGATTCTCTCTCAGATTAGGCAGCTTCAAGCTTCTTGTTCCCACTACAGTTTTCCAGTCAACCCTCGTATCGCCGCCTGGCTGCAGACGCACACGCTGCTCACAGACCAGGAGAGGTGAGAATCACATAAAACCCCTTCATATACATTATGAAGTAGGTTTTGGTGAAGTCCATCATGCCTTGTTTTATTTGTTTTTGTCTGTTGTAGCTATGAACTGTCTCGTGGACTGGAGCCTCCAGCTGACCTCTGCCCCAGCTCTCCCAACACATGGAGCAGTTATCTGCTCACAAGGAAGCTCGCCGCGTAAGTTTAAAGTCTGTCAGTTTATTTTTAGGTGCTTTAGAGGTTACAATTTTAGTTAATTGAACATTATTTAGTTAAGGTGGGTGTTCATTTCTGACTCCATAACTTTCGAATGTCATCCTTATTTATCTTACACACGACCAGTCAGTCGCTTTAATGCCTCTCTCTGTAAAACAGCTTTCTTCCGATTGGCTGTTCCTCTTAAATAGAAGGTTTAAAAAAAAAGCAGGTGGAGGAGGCTTCATGGGAGCCAAGAGCAGAACAAGAGATCTGAGCATGTAGATCAGTCTGCAGTCTGAGATTTTGCCTCACAGAGATCACTTGTATATACTTTGGCCTCATGATTTGAAGTGTTGGTCATGTTTAACATGAGTATCCACTTTTGCTACACTATAAATATGACACAAAATTAGGAAAATCATAATAGCCACTCTTTAAATTCTGTTTATAGCTTTTTGAGTCAGTTGAATGAAAGCTGTAAGTGTTAAAGTGCTCAGAAGTGCTCAACTCAAATTGCATTTGCAGGTTGAGAACATCTGTCGACACTCCCGTCAGGAAGACCCACGCTGACCAGATCAGTGTGTCGTCTTCTGGCTCGAGCGGTTCAGACATGGAGGACCTGTCTGTGCCTCAGCTCTCCCCCCTCAGACTCAAACTAAAGGTATGAAACCTCCACACTCCTGTATATAGTCAGACAGTATAACGGTTACCGGGGACAAATGTTGTATTCATATTCTTTCCTCGTCTCTCTCCCCCTCAGTCGTTCTCGGGCTCCCTTCACAACGTCACAGAAGGCACCTCCTCCGGGTCCTCCTCCCCATCCCTGTCTAGATCCTCCTGCAGCTCCTCACATCCAGACCTCACATCCCCCTCCCTGGTGCTAAACCCAGACCTATCGTCCTCATCATCATCCAGCTGCTCTCCTCGGGCGCTGCCTGTTTACAACAAACAGGTTGCTGACTCGTGTATCATCAGAGTCAGTGTGGAGTGTGTCAGCAATGGAAACGTCTATAAGAGCATAGTGGTACGTCTGGTGATCTGGTATATCTGCTCTTTAAAGGTCAGCTAGAATGTTTTTGGCAAACTTTGTTCTAAAATAGGAAACTAGAAGAGTAGTGTCGGGATTACATGATGAACTTTCTTGTCCCCCTTTGTGTTGACGGAAAAAGTTAGGTGTGTTTTTAGCTTCCTTTTAAGGTGACAGTTCAGCGCAACGTTCAAATTTCAAATGCATCAATGCAGATGTGAAGTGTTGACTCTGTTATTTCCTCTCCAGCTGACCAGTCAGGAGCACACACCTCAGGTGATTCAGAGAGCTCTTGAAAAGCACAACATGGAGGACTTCAGTTGCAGTGACTTCGGCCTCTACCAGGTGCTCAAAAATGGAAAAGGTGAATATCTCTGCTTCACACTTCAATTCAAACAGTCTGAACATTTGAGTGCTGGTGTAACCTGCTCAGAACAGAATGAACCTTTATCAGTGAGGACTCCCAAACTGTGTGTCTCCTCTGCTTTTAGCTGTTTGCAAAAACACAAGAGTATGTTCTAAAAAGTAAATAAATCATGAAATGTGACCTTAAACTGTGCACTGCATTAACTAGATAAACGATATACCAATATTTAATCTCTGAAAGCAGGATAAGATTTTCACTTGTGCAATGATATGTTTCACCATCAGTCTGCAGCTTTCCATAAATTAAAATGCAAATCAGCCTCAGCACAAGATGACATATATATATTCTAACTCCTGCTCTTGTAATATTTTAATAGCTTTTAATTTCTTAAATAGACTTGAAGGGCAGACATTATTGGAAATTTGTTTCTGCATTAGTCTTGCAAATGGAGAAAACTAAATGGTACTTTACTTCTCTTCTTGCCACAGAGCTCCAGATACCCGACAAAGCCAACGTGTTTTATGCAATGTGCCCCACTGCCAACTATGACTTTGTCCTGCGCCAGCGCTGGAGGAGCCACGGGAGAAATTTTGGCTCTTCAACCAGCCCTGGAGCTCTGCCCAGGTGCCGCCGTGGAAGGTGAAAAGTATTTGGTCTGAATGAAAGGATCGAAGGACACTTTTTTTAGAGCGAGAGTGGAGCTGTTCATCTGCACCAACCACTTCAAGACACATCTGTGGCTGTTTGCATCTACTCATCAAGATGAGATTGTTACTATGTAGCAGCAGACGAGAGCAGAGATTCCCAGACTTCGACTGAAACATAACCCGGAGAAGTTCTCATCGAAGCTTAATATTCATCAGGAGCAGCACTGGAACAAAAGCGATCCCGTGCTCCTTGAAAAAGTTTGAAGGAAATGTTCAGATATACATAAGACTGAATGCAAAGAATAACCTGAGTAACAAAAAGTGCAATCTCACCAAGGATTGGTGCCACGAAGAAGTCTTCAGCTTTCACCGCAGGAGATAACACATATCAGGATCAGCTGGTCTTACAAAGCAGTCCTGTGTCATGACCCAAAATTAACTTGCTGTGTGGCTTCTGTCTGCGACCAGTTTAGCACACATGACACTTTTCTCTCAGCCTGTTCGGCTGCGTGAGCAACAGGGGCTGCTGTCTTTCACAAACCCGGCAGAACAAATGGAAGAACAGTGAGTCAGGATGATTAAATATGAGATGTTCGCTCTCAGATGATGAGCACAGATTCCCAAATAGATCGAGGTTGAATTTTACTCATGCTGAGTGCATTGGATGGAGTGAAGCTCTGTTTAGACCAACACCTACTGACCCTGATGTGGACGTGTCTGCAACAAGTATTCATTTGTTTTGTAGTAAATGATTTCAATATTTTAATGTAACTTAATGAAATCTTGTCATTTAAAATTATTTATAGTGTTTCAGTATTCAGCTTTTAGAGCTACGGTGATGTAGTAAAAACGTGTCTGTATGTTTTTTCATGTTTTCTAGTCTTTGATGAAGTGCTGTAGAAATCATGTTAACATTTAGTTCTCATAAGCTCAACTCAGTTTTGCATCTGTTTGATCGAAGAAAGCTATTTCTCTTTTCTTTTTCTATGTTTCTTTTTTAATTTGCTACGGTGAAATGAAGGACTCTTTTTAAGTAAGATAATATGCACATTATGTATGTTTATATAGTCTGTGACCTTGCCTGGATTGTGGCATTTGTTTTAAGTTTTAATGCTTACATGGGACATCACACAGATCATTTTCCCCTACCCAAACTGTTATTCAGGTGCCGCTTATTGTCACTAATGTCTGTAATCTGGGGTAATTATAGACCACCAGGCCTACTATAATAAGTCAGTTTGCATGCATCACTGTGCATGAAATTAATCTGAAAAATGGTTCTCGTATGTGAAAATAAGGATGAACTAGCATGTGAATTAAATTAGCAGGTTAGAGCTACTCTGTGAGGCTAATCCTCCTGAAAACTACCAGCCAGATGTTTTTATGCATCTAAGATGAAAATTTAAGTCAAGTTCAAAAGTGTTCAGTCACTGAACGACATAAAATATTTTTTGTTTTGTTTTTTAGCTTTTGCACACTGGTGGGTTGTTTTTTGCAGGATTTTGCATCACCCATTCATTTTAAAGCTTCTATGATCTAGTTTAAAAAAATCAAGTGAAAAGTTGGTAGCAAAAGGAGTGGCAGCTGCATTAAATGAAGGAAATGAATTAGCAGGTTTTCATCTTTGTTTGTTTTTTTGCACATCAGAAGTTCTGTATGAACATTTTTTAAACACTTTATTTCAACAGATTCTTTATTTAAGTTTCATCTAAGCATTTGCTCATAATAACTGGTGTTAAATGTTTAGTAATAAAATGATTTTTGTCATAGTGACACTGTAATCAGTTGTTTTAATTTATTCCATTTTTAATGGTGTGACTTCCTTGAACACAGAAGAAATGATACACTCGTATCAGACTTTATTCACGGCAGAGAGAATTTGGTCCATATTGAAATGACGACATCACGCAGTTACTGTAGATTTCCCATTTCACCGCTTCTCACAGGTGTTATATTGGATTGAGATCTGGTGACTGTGGAGGCCATGAACTAATAGTCATCTTCAAGAAATCAGTTGGAGATGATCAGTTGGAGTTTCATGATGTAGCACATTATCCAGCTCACAGGAGCCACGTGTGGATAGGCACACTGTGATCAAAAGGAGATAGATATCGTCAGCAGTAATACTCAGCTAGGCTGTGGCATTTAAACGATGTGCAACTGAACAAAGAGGCGAGAAGTGTGCCAAGAAAATATTGTCCACACCATTAAACCACCACCACTGGCCAAAACCAATGGCAAAAGGTAGGAAAGAGCCATGTTTTCAAGTTGTTCACAGCACATTCTGACCTTCCATCGGGCTGTTGCAGCACAAATCAAGACTCAAAGACATCAAGACTTAAATCACCCTTTTCTGCAATTATGATGCTCAGTTTGAACTTCAGCACATCATCTTGAGCTTGTCTACATGCCTAAACGATACTGCCATGGGATTGATTAATTACATATTTGCATTAACAAGCGTTTGAGCAGGTGTACCTAATAAAGTGACTGTGAAGTGTATATATGCTAGAAGCCTACAACACAAGGAAAACATTAGAGTGGCCCTTTAAATGCATCTCCCCTCGTGGTTTTTTTAAACCAGATAGGCTGTTAAAAATGTAACTACCTTAAAATGTGTTTAAACTGGGGGAAAGTTACTGTTTTTGAGACAAAGGAAGTCGGTTAGCGTTTTAGAAGACAGGCTTGTTTTTTACAGTGTAACCCTGCTGGATAAATGAAGTGTTGTAGGCGGCCACTAGGTGGCGATAGTCACAAAGACTGCTTTTGAGGCGTTGCTTGGCGCCTTTCAAAAGCAAACAACTGGTTTACCCTTTAGTTAAACACTTCTTGGCCATGGCCTACATTTGATGCAATATCAAACGTGTTCGCTTAAAGTGTTTCATAGGAAACTGAGTTGAAATGAGAATAAAAATAAAAATAAAATAAAAAAGTCCAAAAACCACAACCAAAGAGCAGCAGGAACACATGAGGAAAGTCTAGTCAAGCAGGCCATTCTTCTGCTTCTGCACCCTTTACTCTGATGAGGCAGTGTGGGAGGTCAGAGTTCACACTGACAGATGTGTGGGAGGTTGTGACCTGTCTGGCCAGTTCTGCTGCCTGTGACTACAGCTCTGATGTTGGATTTCCATATTTTAAACTGTCAGTAGCATCAAGCTCAGAGTTACTGAGGTGTTTGTGAATCAAATATATTCCCCTCCTCTGATTATCAATCTTAACAATACTTTAGATTAAATTTTTTCCTCCCTTACACTCTTTCTTTTATCTATGAAAAAAACAGTATACATTGTATCAACATGTTAAAAGACTGCCTTTTCTTTTATATATGCAGCAGCAGAATAATAAGATGAACTGAAATAATCAGCGGCATGGCCCTTGAGGGCAGAGCCGTTTTCTCTTCCCACTTGTGGTTTTTGGTTTCTTGTTGTCCTCCGCTGCCCCTGACGCCTCAGACTGATTGATTGTTTATGACGTCCGTTTTCTACAGGTCACTTCAGGCCATTTTCCTCATCTGAACTTACTCTGCAGATATTGTGGAATCAGCTGACAGGGTGACTAATAGTAAAGTGGCTTCATGTGAGTGGATATTATTTCATGTCAGTTCAGATTAGTCCTGCTGGGTCACAACACAGAACAAATATGGTTGCTTGAATGAAAAGCATTCAGCATTCAACTCTAAATTGTGCCTAATGCTGTAAATTTGTTATTTTAACAACGAAATGTTTTACCTGGACGTTTTTTGGTGTATATCTAGCAGAATACATGTTAGAAGTTGTCATCTACAAAAATAAATAAATAAATAAAATAAAATTAGTCATTAATTAGCAGCTTTGTTTGTTGGGTTTTTAAAGACATATACATATTTTAAAACATTATGAAAATATGAATAGATTTTTTTATTAAAATGGCACAAATGATTTTTTTATGCATTATATGTTTAAAAAGTTATTTAAATCCCCATACGATGCTGCTGACTCTAGCAAAACTAATCTGGTTTAATGAGCCTTTGGCTTAAGTTAATGAATTGGGTAATTTATTAAGTTAGGTAATAACTACAATACACAAAGTGTGACAGAGACATGCAGAATGTAAGGCGATTGTTCAGGTTGGGGTCTCACATAATTGAAAAGCTATTATTCATTTAAATCCACTATAAAGTAAAGTGTTTTCTTTAATGGCTTTTTCGAACTAAGCCACAGAAAATATCTACATGTATAACCTCACTGTTTTCTGTAGTAAATCCCAGGTCTTCATATTCAACTTTTAGATTTTCTTCAGCTAAATAATATAAATTAAATTAAACAACAATCCCATTAAGACGAAAAGTTATGCACAGTTTCTCACAAGCACAGTAACATACTTATACATTTAATCTAAACAGAGACAGCTGTGTTCAAAGCCACACGTCACTGATTCCACCTTCTCGTGTACATGAGTTGCATGTCTCCTGTTCACTCAGCTAATCACAGATTAGTGTGTGCATGTATTTTTCATAAGCGTGTCTGCAGAATGCATGCATGTGACGTGAGCAAATGTGTTCAGTGTGTGCGCGTGCGCGTGCATGTATGATCACACATATTGTAGATTTACAGTACAGTAGGTCAGTTGGAAAAGATTTGCTCACATGCTCATGGAGACATATTTCTAATACGTCTTTTGTTGTGTTCTCCTGCGTGTATGTGCTTTGCTAGTGTCTTAGCGTGCGTCCTGCAGAGCTCGTGCATCAGCAGGTCTGTGCTGTAACGGTGGACAGATGGGAAACATAGCTGAGACTAATCCAAAGGGGTTAATCCCTTAATAACCAACTACAAATGACTGCAGGTTACCTCACTGATTCCAGCTCCAACATGTTGTTTGTAGCCTGTCGGGCTGCTGGAGCGCCATTAAAGTTTGAGTGTGAGGAGAATGCTGACTGGGCATTTATGTGGTTAAATAACACATCGCCAGCTTTGTGCACTGTATTGTGAGTTTTTTTGCAAACACTGCAGAAATGTAGAAGAGCTCAAAAAAAACAAAAGAAAAGAAAAACAATGTATGGACATGACCTGAAACATCATCAGAAGTGCAAAAAGTGCATTAAGAGAACCCGTTTGAACAAATGAAGAAAAAATAATATTTTCAGTAATTATTTTATAAAAGAAAAGACGCAATATTGCATATATAAAAGGGTCAAACATATGTGAACCTTTTCTTTTGGTGGCTGACGTGACTCCCTGTGTACCAATGTTTCTGTCATGATTGTATTTGAGTTTCTTTTGTTCAGCTTTTGATTTTATCGATTTTTTTTTTTTGATTGTCTATGTCTCTCTTTGTTTTTACACAGGGACAATAGATTTTATTATTTTTGGTAATAACTCAATTTTGTGTCTCTGGTTCCTTTGTTGCCTCTGTTTTGTTGTCTTGGAGGCATTTACCCAGACTAACCGTTTCAAATCTGTGATTTTTGATGGTTTACTGCAATGAACTGCAATGAACTAAATCAAAGACATTTAGTGGAGTGAAATCAAGACTTCGACTCGACAGTGGTGTGTGTGCGTGTGTGTGCGTGTGCGTGTGTGTGTGCGCACTAAGTGTTGCTGTCTTGGTGCACGACCCGCCAGCACGTGGATAGTGCTGGATAGTGTTATAACGCTTTACTGCAAGCTTCAGCTTTTCCCCCAAACGTAATGTCTTATATTTAAAACAAAAAGCCAATTTTGTCTCATCTGTTTATTCAGTAAAGTGTAAAAACTGTGGTTACACCATCATTAAGCATCATTCTGATGGTGGACTGATGATTGATAATAACCTGTGTAAAAGAGGCCTTTAGCTTCTTCAAAGCTGCCCTGGGCTCCTTCATGACTTCTGAAGTTGTTGCACATCTTGCCTTTGTGTGAGGATGACAAAACTCTTTAATCTTTTCATCTCTTTCACTTTGTCTGATTGTATATTGAATTATCAATGTATTCAATTACTGATTGAATTATTTCTAATGGCCTGAAGAAGGCCATTAGAAATGCACTGGGCTGCAAAAATAAGTCCACAACAGTTGTACAACAGCCCTTGGCTCCTTTCTCTCGCTCTCACTAAACACTTTCCTGAAGATTATGTTCTTGCTGAATTCAAGCCATACTGAAAACAACATGAACATTTTGAAGTTTATTAGTGTCCAGAAAGCCTGCTTTGTGACTGACAACCCACTACTGCTGCAGGCCGGTAGTCTTCCTCGGCTTCACAGCCAGATCCATTCTTTTGACATCTGGTTTCAAAAAGCTGAGATAGCGATAAGGAAAACGCTCACCCACGGTGGCATCATTCATTAGTACGCAGAGTCTCTTTTTAAAACTTCAAGTGATTCCTTTTATTTGCTTTGCAAAGATCATGCTTTGATAGTTCACCATTCCTTAAATAAAAAGACTTAAACCTGAGTCAGTCAATAACGGGAAACCCCCTGACTCCAATTTATCATCAAATGAACTTTTAATCATAGAGGTCTGCATGCTTTTTAATATTTCCTCAATACAGAAATGCCAAATAATGGAGTTTTCAGTTACCTTCTGCTCCCTTTATCAGCTTAAAAATCTCTTATGAATTTATGCAGAAATATAAAATGCTGTGCCAAAGGGCTTACAATCTCTTTCAGTCTTGCAGCTGCATGATTTTGAATACTTGCATGCCTCCATGAATGTCTGTTATTATTTTTCCTTTCTGTCCTAACCTTGATTAAATCTCTAAAGCAATGGGGGATACGATCTAGTCATTTTGAGTGGAAAGGTACTCTCAAATAAATCTGAAAATTAGCACGTTGAAGCAAATCAACTGGATATCTTCCAAATAATCTGAAAAAAAAATCACTTTTTCTATTTCACTATATAGCTTCTTTGCCACGCACATCAGTGGAAAATACTCCCTTTATTAAATAAACCTGCTCTCGTGAGCATAACTTGAATTTAAGCTGTAACTTTGTCCTCCTTAGATCCTATTTCTATTGATTTAGAAGGGATGTGTACCAAGAACCATTTGTCTCTGTACGTGGACCTGTGAGTTTTACTTCCCCCATCTATACTGTTTGCTCACACTCATGGCTAAACTATGTATTTTGTGATGTGCTTCAGTAAAGATTACACAAGAATCAGTAAACCAGAACGTTAGAGATGAACATCACATTCCAGAGTATCTTAATCATGGTGTGCAAACCTGGCTAACAATTAGCTGGATGCATCCACACGCCGGCTATTTGACCAGCAGGAAACATGTGGGCTTGTTTCAAAATGAAAGTTTAATAAAGAGTGGAAAAGTTTGGTTTTTCACTGGTCATTAAAAAAAAGATAAAAAGATAAAACTTACACACCTTGGTGCACTGCGGGGATATTAAACTGTTAAACGTCCTATCAGTATTGAGCCAGTTTTAATTACAATCAATATATAAGCCCTTATTGCCATCCTGCAAATTGTTACTAGAAAACTTTGAAAATGCAGGTAGCCTCCTCTTCTGTGTTTAATTAACTTTATTGATCGGCGATGTTCCAGTTAAAATATTTATGGAGCACTGTAAGAGCTCTGATTTAAAGCTATGGACTCGAACCAACGTGTTAGAGGACCATTAGAGTTCCTTAGATGTCAGTAAAATATTTGAATTGTCTACACACAGCTTACAAATATGAATCTTTTTTTAATGTGGAAACAGGGAAGAGACATGCATAATGGCTGAGTCAGAGCTCTCCAACAGCTAGGTGGGAAGCCAACATGTCTAGACTGAATCAGGAGCTGTTTCTCTCTTAGGTAATGTGAATCTTTTACTGTGCAGATCTGCTGAATAACGAAAGGTTAAAGAGCGTGAAGAGTATATTTCTGAGATTTTGATCAAATAAGAGCTAAGAGCTTAGAAACAGTGTTGGGGATATTTCCCATGCTCTCAACTCTGGAAAACCTTTCTGCAATTGGATTGTGACAAGTGGCAGAACCAAGCCAGTTTTATAGTGGTGGCCAGGATGAGATCATTACTTACGCTGAGGTTAAACATAAACAGATGATTCATTACAGTTTTTCTGCATGACAAATCATTGGTGGCCAAATGATTTGTGGTCACTTCCTGTTACCGGGTATGAGTGCCCTGTTGGAGTAAACCATTACCACGACAATCTTTTTGTGAAAAGCTGAACTGATTAACAAAATGTGGAATTGTTGAATGTTTGGTGATTTGAAACTGGCCGTGGTTTGAACGTGAGCACAAATGTTTGTATGTCTTACAATTAACTCGACAACAGACTGCAGGGCTGTCCAGGATGTAACCTTGTCTTTCACTGTGTGACAGCTGGATAGCCTGCAGCCCCCGCTGAAATGCATAAGCAGTTTAAAGAATAAATGGATGGATATTTGTGTAGGGAAAGAAATGAAACTACCATACTACATCGGACAGTGAGAGAAGTTCAAAGCTGGCTGTAGGATGGGGACAAATTTCACAGTGTTACACAGTTTATATGATTGTAGCATTAAATAATGCACAGATCATGGTGACACCTGGCATTCATGGAAAAAGAAAGACAAATGGAAAAGATGGAGGTATCTAGTTGAGTTGTGGCATTAGTTCTATCTTCCAGATCTTGTGATCTGCGTAAGCAGGGGGTAGCATGGAAACAAATACGGAAAAAAGACGTGAACCTCTGCTCTACATACTTGAAATTTAATGCCCTCGCCAAGTTTCTTTTTAAAGACAACACAGTGTTCCTGAAATCTCAGTGAGCTGGCAGTGTAATGGGTTTCACTGTTGATTGTTTGGCGTGGCTGTTAGTCAGTGGTAGCCATGGCCACCCCTGGCTTCACCTTGGCTCCACCGGGGATCATGACCACGATTCAACATCGAAGAGCAAAACTGAATTAAGCTTTAGGAAAACAAAATTACAGCCCATTAAATTCAACGGGCACATGATGCATCGCTGAAGTCAGAGTGAAAGGGTACGACTCTCTGTACCCTCCGTTTGGACAAACACGCCTACAGCCTTCTTCCTGTAGCACAAGGGCACAAGATATGGTAATACGTGGTTTAGCATTGCATAACATGGAGCTGATTCATCTCTCACACATGCGCATACCAACACGCACACAGTTCTTCCCTGTGGCCTACTTTCATTTCAGAAGTGCACAACTTTCTTGTGTCCTATTTTAAGGCTATGATGTAAATGCTGTGTATACAGATGTGTGTCTATGTGTGTGCTAAAGTGTGTCACTGAAGTTGGCAGTCCTCAAATCATTGTTCTACACACATCTGTAGAATTAGACACACATACATTGAGTGACCTATTTTACAGTGCTCTGGCGGTCAGAGGCAGCAGAGACTGAATGGGTCATGGCAAGCAACATAACTCTGTCCTGAACGGCAGCCAACCAAGCATGTTCAACAGAGGAGTCATTTTTCTCCCTTTTTCTCTCTCTGGCTTCCTGCAGGCATGCACCAACTCTAAGCCCCATTTGTTGTGTTGCAAATAAAATATGCTACATTTTGTTGATATCACACTTTTATGTTGATTTAATTTAATACTTTGAAGGTGTAACTTTCAAGTTGCAAATTCACTGTCAGCAGCTAATCACGACCCCAAATCTGAATTCAGATCATTAGAGTAATCATAACAGGAAAAGGCACAGGATGTCAATAGCTCTAACAATGCTCAGAGAAGGAACTTGAGACTCTCCTGGCCACCATGTCTAGTCATGCTTCAAAGAGTTTAATAATTGATTAGCTGAATTCCAGAGTTTCTTCAACAATCTCTCTTCTGTGAACCGAGCTAATATCTGATTGTTTTTGTAGAAAAACAAAATCTAACCAATTGCAATCAAATCAAGACTTTTTGGGGGGCTTTTAGCTCATAATGGTGCTATTTTTCTTTTTTTTTCAATTTGACATGCTCAAATCTTTTTATAGGCATTAGAACATTCAAACTTTTGCTATTCAAAGTTTATGAGGACTTGAAGGTAGGTACATTTGTCTTCACTGCAACGCAGCAGCAAGCTTCTTTCATCCTCTTGGCTTGTGAATTTCAGCTCTTTAAGAAGATTTTTCTGATTCTGATTGTATTGGATACCAGCTTGGCATCATTTAAAAATTTGCACATCCTCTTTATGTGGAAAAGGGTTTAAAGAAAGGATTCAGATCCACACATACCAACGCGGAAGCTGAAATACACACTCTTCAGCTTCATCTTCCTTACCCGATCGCTGCCTCTCCCTGCGCTGCTGACCTACATACTGCAGCATCTGAGTTACATAACCAGCCGGGGCTGTTGATCACTGCAGGCAGAGCAGGGCCAACACCCCCTTGCTCACTCTCTTTCATAAACACGCACATATACCTCTCACTACAACTTTTAACTTCTTTCATATTTTATTTTAGCAAAGTTTCTGTCGTGGGTCATGTAGCCACTGCTACTGTGCACACATGGGGGGCAGGTAGGTGAGTCTGTGGAGTTTGTGTCAGGTAAAAATAAACTATAATTTGAAATGAGGTCAACTCAAATCAGAGCTGAGTATCTAGCTCATGAGTCACTATCAGATGTTCTGACTCGGTGGGAATGTTGCAGTGACATTTATCATGGTGGATATTTACAAATTCCTGCAGGAGATTGAATCTCGCAGACAAAAATATCCACCTGCTCAAACTATGGTTATGTAATGAAGTAAAATATATGTGTATCAATTACGTCAAAGAATGGATTAACTGTAATATAATAAATCTCTCAGAGCTTTCCACTGTGTGTGCATTTTATACATATATATATCTATAAATTTCAGCTGGAGCAAACGCAAACTTGACTCCAGTGTGTAACTGTGCATTTGTGTACTTGTGTGCTACTGACCTGCTGCCTCAGGCAGTAGCAAGAGTGCTTTTTATGAGTAGTTTGCTCAAGTTTATGCTGTAGAGGAATTTGATGTAACTCTATTCTATTCCTTCCCCCTTTCTCTTTGTCTCCCTCCACTCTGAATAACCCCACTCTTTCTCTCTCTCACTCCTCACCCTCTTCTCTTCTATCCCTCCTCGCTGACCTACTTTTACTCTCCTGGCTTGTTTTCACAAGCCTCTGCACAATACAAAGCAGTTTTTACAGCTCAAAGATGTGCTGGGGAAAAAAGGAGGGGATAAGAGAAAAAGAGCAAGCGATATTGATGACAGGGATGAGGGAGGAGAGGAAGGAAATTGGGGGTGGATGGAGCGCGAACTACAAGGCACTGCGGTTTTCTCGGGAATGTCACCTTGTTAGAGTCGGTTGGTGGTTGGTTTGGATAGCTGAAATAAAAACACATCAGTGTCAAATTGCTGAAAACAGGAGGTCACTCTGTGGTCAGCTGCCTACATCCTTATTCCATTTTTGTGAAAATCACATGGAAGCATTATGTGCTGTGGATGCAGCGAATCTGCGTCATAAATTGCACAATGTGAACTACTTAGAGGCTGAAAACATGTTGATGAGATATTTGTTGGGGTCCCTCCCATCTTTGTTGACCTTTTCAGACCAGAGTTGCTTTCCCTTGAGATTCTTTAGCAACTTGGGTGTTCCTTTCACATTGCAAAACCTCTCTATCTGAAAGGTTCTCCTTTTTGTTATGGCTCTTATGTAACCCATGTCAGTGGCATGCACTCAGCATGCCAGCCTGCTGTTCCCATTAGCTTGTGTTTCATTAACGGCAGGATTGCTCGGAGATGTCAGCATTTAGTCTGATGCAGTTTTCTCCCAAGAGACTTGTGTAACTTGTTTTGGCTTGTTGCACGTTAAAACGCTTTTTTTTTTTCTCCCTTTATTTCTGCAACTAAAACAAGAATTGAGCAATTCTGGACAACACCAGAAACAGAATTTATCGCAACCTCGACTTTGATTTTCTGATGAAACACAACTTAATGTGCAGTATGAAAATTAATTTCAGCTGAGTATCTGTAAAAAGTCTGACTTTTGGTTCAATCCATCAAGTGAGGCAAGGCTGTACTGGTGACACATACTTGCTAACCAGTACCTATTTACATATACAATAGCATCATCAATTTGACCTGTGTTCTTTGCAATATTACCTGCAATTCTCTTTTTAGGATTGTTTTTGTGGTAAATTCTTGGCAAAAGTGCCGCTAAATGCTCCATAGTGCTCAAAAGCTACTTGCAAGTTTCGTCTTTCCTGTGGCACACATGACGTAAAAACAGCAACCTCCATGTAAATGGGACCAATAAATGGGCAAAAACCTCAAACATTTAGTCCCTAAAACCAAAACCACTGAGCTAAAAAGCTTAAAATGAACTGAGGTTGCAGAACATAAGATATTTCTAGGTATAGCTTTACTAAATCTCTTCAAGACTATTGCCTAGTTTTGGTTAAATGTTACCTCCTATTAGTTGTTGCATACAAACTGTAATTGCACTGACACTGTATTCCTTGTCAGCTTTATTTCCTAACAGGTCTTTAAATGAAATTAAAGCAATAAGTCTGATTTTATTGTTATATTGTTATATTTGATCTGCTGAATAAAATACTCTCTGGGAGCAGGTGTGACTTTGAAAGGTGATATTTTTGGTTTCCATCGCAGTCATGTTTAGTTTGTACCTGTCAGTATAAATACATCACATGAATATTCAGACCGAGATCTGGGTTAGCCAACAGATGCCCTGCTGTACTGATGTGCCACAGTCAGTAAATGTTTGCCAGTCGACAGTATGAAGTGATGACGTGTTGAAGTGGTTCCACACCGAGCTGCGCTGGCAGACTGGGAAGTGACCATCTGAGTGCTGTGAATCAGCTAGTTGGATTTCTCCTTGTCTGGATAATTTCCTGTCAAATTTCATAAGAACTCCAAAAAAATCCAAAAGAGACGTGTATAAATTCAACAACATTTTATTTTTTTTTCCCCCCATTTTGAATCTTTCACAATCGAAAATGAGTGTTTTTTTCTAACCATTTGCATATCCACGTGAAGTATAGCATTACATAATCACTTCTGGCCAAGCTTTATTCATTTTTTTTTCTCTTCTGAAAAAGCTTTTCAGCAAAGGTTATACAATAACACAGAGTACAAACGGTAACTGGGGCAAAGGGTAGCATGAATAAATACACAGCACAACCAGAAAGAGTTTAGAGCAAAAATGACACAAGTGAATGACAGAAAAATACACATAACAGCGAAAAGAATAACCGAATACAACAGAAAATAATATTAATAAAACAATAATAAAATAATGACAGCAGTATACAAGAGATAGACAACTTTACATTTATACATAGTGGCCAGAGGCAGGCACCAGGAAGTGAAACAGTTAAACTTGTACATACTTTATGATCTACTGCAGCTACAGTTGCTAAAACTCAGTGCGGAGGTGAGCGGGATCGTTAAGACGCTGCCAACGTGGGGACAAGGAACAACACAATAAAGAGGCACCTTATGAAGAGAGAGAGCAGCTTTGCTGGTTGTGACTGGAGAGCCATTTCATTTACTGGACAGACGATTTTTGTCTTGAAATGAAGACGTATTGATTTCTGTTGGATGGCCGGCAAACAAGGTTCACCTTGTGCTTGCCAACAGGAAAGTGTGACTGCATAGCCTGGACTGATATGCGAGTAACTGGCCTTCGCTTGTTTTGACAACTTTGAGTGTCAAAGAGGTCAGATCCTCTAAATAAGGACCCCGATCTGAACTCAAACTTTTAAAAAAGAAGGGTACCTCACTTATTTGATTTTTTTTTTTTTTTTTTTTACAAGTTGTGGCTCATACTTTTAGTAAAAGAGAAACTTTGAGGCGTTTTTTGTTTTTTTTTTTAAACAAAAAAGGACTGTACAAGGTGTCTCGAAACAACAAACAAGCCGATCGCTTTAAAGTCTACGACTTCCACATCCCAATGCTTTAATTTTTATTGTTTTTGCCACAGTTTTCTTCTTAAAATATATATTCCATATATGCAAATTTATATGTCACAGTAATATACAATCTAAGTGCTTCAATAGTGAAGAGGACTTGTGTGCAGATCGTTCAGAGAATGGAGAGGAAGAAGAGGGACGAGAGGGAGGAAGAATGTAACTCTTTGCCAAAAGGGGAGATGTTAAAGGAAGGATGTGTGTCTTTGGTTAAAGGAATGTTCCCATAATGCCACAATAAACACTGGCCAGCCACTAAGGCAGTTTACAATAATGAATAATTGAATAATGTTTGAATTTTCCATGAGGGAAATATCCCAAACTCCAGCTCTGAAGAGTTTCATTCTGTCACATCCCTCGTTAATCTACCTGGAGGGATAGGCGGGAGGTAGGAGAGAGTACAGGAAGGGGTACAGGTGACACAGTGAAACTTGGTGGTGAAATCACATCCTAACTACATCTCACACTGATCACTGGCTTCTTTTATACCTCGCAAGGTGCCAATGTGAGTCACAGTTCTTTTTTGTCTGTCCACCGCAGACGACAGCTGCTCCTATTTGTCCTTAATCTCGCCTCTTATTGCGCCCACCCCTCCCACCGCTGGATCCCCTTTTACCTCCCTCATTTTTAGCCTCTGGCCTCTCATTCACCTGACACTTGATGTCTTCCACATACTCTGGCTCATTCTCAGCATCTTTGCTCTCCCCGTTGCCATTGCCACTGTGAGGGTTGCTGGACAGAGCTAGGTAAGGATGCTGAGGCAAAGTGGGAGAAGGGGACATCGAGGTCCTGACCAGTCCCTCCACCTGTGCTCTCGATGCCCCATTGGACAGAGCTCTGTACTTGAGGCGGAGCTTGTGGGGAAGGGCAGTGCCTTTGACCTCGGCTTGGCACTCACCGTACAAACCACCAGTTCCCTCAATCTTCTGGTGGTAGCTGCTGATATCTGAGGAGGATGAGGAGGGGGATTCATCATCTGTGGAGCCCTCCTTATCAGAGCTACGAGGGTCTCCGTCACTTGAACAAGTGTCTTTAGCAGAGGAGTTCTCCTGATAGAAACCATCAGCTTGGGGACCTCCCTCATAGGTGAGCACCGGGGGCTCTTCATCCAGTGTGTTGAGGTAGCCATTGTGCTGTATGAAGGAGGACCTCCGCTCCTCGTTGTTGTGGATCAGATCAGGGGCGAAGGGGTTCTGGTGGTTTTCAGTGTGCTGAAGACTGTGGTTGTCATGCTGCTGATTATACCTTTGCTGCAGTTCCTCTATTGACTCAGAGTGACTGTTGGTGTACTCATACTGTGGAGAGTCCAAGGTCTTCGTTCTCTCCAGCTTCTCAGCGACCTCTGTGATGGTCATCGAGCAGTCGGAGAACTTGGAAGTCAGCGTGTCCTGACAATGTTGAGGAGCTCTGCTCTGCTGGGACTGCTGCTCCTCCGACCTCTGGCTCTCCATGGGATAACAGCCACTGCTGGAGCGATACAAAATGACGCTCCTTTGAGCTGAGGTGGCCTGAGGAGCGGGGTTGGAGATCTCCATGTGGCACTGCTGCTGTTGCTGTTGATGATGATGCTGGAAGTCCATGACATTTTCAGCCAATGGGGGGCTTTGCTGGTGAGGAGAAACCAGAGCACTGTGGCTGCCATGGTAAGCCCCATTCTGCATTCCATTGGGGATCCCATTAGTGATCCCACTGGGAATCATGTTGTTTTCCAGAACAGCCATCTCCATGCTTGTGGGCTCCTTCTTTATGTTGTAGCCCATGGGTTCAGGGCTGGAAGAGCTGTCAGACATGTCAGACACGGAGCCACGGGGGGAATATTTGGGGAGCGTGGAGTGGCGCTCGCCGAGACTCGACTGTTCAGCTTCTGACGAGTCTGAATTCAGCATCACCTGGGACGCGCTGGAGTAGCCGCTGCTTGAAAGGTATGCGTTACCATTCGGGGTGCCGTTGGTGCTGCTCCCATTGCCGCCAGTGTTTCCATCAGCGGCGCTGTTGGAGATTTGCTGACTTTTCTCCATGTAGGAGGCTGTGCTGATGAGGCCAAAGCGCAACTTGAGCTGAAGGAGCTCCGTCTTGAGACGAACATTCTCCTCATTCAGTGCCATCACTCGGTTTTCCAACACCATGTCATTGAGGCGACGCTTTTCTCTTGAGCGCTTGGCTGCTTCGTTGTTCTTTCTCCGTTTTTCCCAATAGCAAGCATCTTTCTTCTCATCAGAAATGAACTCTCTCTTGCGACGGGAGGTGACGGTAGGCTTGCTACCTTTAGACTGGCGGCTAATGCGCGCCGATCCTTCGGGAGAAGGGGATGGCAGGCTCCCATTGTACGGGGAAAAACTGTCACCCTCCTCGTCATTGTTATTGCTGGTGGATGGGAGGTGTATACTGAGACTTTCCATGTTTTCTTCCCCGCAGGGTGCTAGAGTATCACTCTAGCAAAGGGCAAAGGGGGAGTAGGGAAAAATGTAAAACTATATGAGCCTTCTGCTTTGTTACTAAGACGTCTGACCTATGTCGCAGGTTCAGCGAAAACTTCTGGATGAGGTATTTGTGCTCCTCGAAACGATAGCCTCATTGATTTCTGTTACTTAAATTATAATATCGAAATGTTCAAGTGTCTAAATTAGCCAGGAAGATTAAAAAAAGGTGGAACTCCACAAAAACCTCAGACATTGAAGTAGTGTTCCGAGCAAGAAAACTAAAACAAGAAACTGTATTTTGTGCAAACGGTTTTCCAGCTGTCTTGGCAAGTAGTTCAAAGTAGTCTCTGGAGGTTCGTTTGGGGTGACTTTGAGTTTATCAGTGTCTTCCTCGATCTTCAGCAGAGCTGTGATGTCTGTCAGACCCGCTTCTTTCGGTGTCTTACATGGGATGTAGGTCGGTCTGTCTACTTTTGGGTTCTTTAAGGATCCAGCTTCAACGCCGCCGTTAGTCGACCACTAAATGGGTTACTGAAACAGTGACAGAGGAAGGGAGGGGAACAGAAGCAGAGAGGGAGTTAGATTAGCTGTAAAATTACTCCAGTTCATTGTGACATGTATTTACATGCAAGTCAGTTCAGGTTATATGTATTAACTGTAGTACAAAGCTTTACTCTGTGTGCTTTTGGTCTAAGGGTTGAGATCAATACACCGCCTATTCAGTTCAATTCAGCCAGCACAGAAAAAACTATGACATAACCCCCGAGGGTTTAGACAGTGTTTTTCTTTCTTGTCTGTGTTTGACTGACTTCAGAAAGAAAATGAAGCTGGTTGCAGAGTCTGGGTAGCCACACACACACACACACACACACTCAGGGCTGAGTCTGGGAATAAACATGTGTATGTGCTCCTGCTGCAGAGCTCTTGTGTAAGACGGAGCTCCATCACATAACTAGAGCCGAGGCAGGCTGACCTGCTGCCAGCTCTGCAGAGACTGACAGATAAAAAGCTAGAGGGGGAAGGATACAAATGTGATCTGCACACTGATTCGGCTTTACCATAGTTGTAAAATGACAACAAACTGTGCATTTATGGTTTCTACTTATAGATTTCATTTTCTAAAATATGGGGAAGAGGGCAAAAAGGGGTTTGTCTTTTGCCACAGCTTCTCTGGTAGTTCATCTCACTGACTGAATTTACTCAACACCACAAGCCGCTGAACTTCCTTGTGCGGTGTCAACATCTTATCAACAGGAAGCCTTGCCCACCCGACCTGTCTTGCAAAGTTAAAAACAATGGCAAACGCAGCGCAGGCGGATGTTGACAGTCGTGGTGTGTTATGTAATAACTAGATCTGCCCTTATTTTTCTTTGCCTCACTCACTCCATTGGATTACACAGATGATATGCATTAATTAAGAACACGTCATTACACAGGGCCCTGAAGTCCTTTACAAACATAAAAACATCCTTTTTACGACACACACGCACACACACTGAGCAAATGCAATAATCTAGGTCACTGTGCCTGTGGGCAACAATGGCTCTGGTGTCGCTTTTCATTTGCAAAAACGGAATTAAACAGCGCACAAACATGACCTTCTTCTATCATTAGGAGCGCAGGAATCCCCGCTGAATATTCTCTGCTGCTTTTTGACTTGATTACTGCAATTCTACTGATTACGTTTTTATTATGTAGATTTACAGATTTATTATCGCTGCCCGTCCTATTTGAGTCCTTCTGTTAGTAAAAATAAGACGTAGCACAGAATTTAAAAAACAAAACAGAAAGCAGATCCGGTTTTGCTTCGATATTCGCCTTGTGCTCTTTCAGTGCAGTGAAGCCTTAAATGAGACAAAAACCAAAAGAAACAGACTGTTCCTGTTATGTAAACGATGGACCGAAGTCAATGAGAGGAGAACAAAAGCTCTCACGAACAAGACAAGTTCATATCTACCTCTGCTATTGTGTTTTTTTGTTTTCCTATAACAAACCACTCATTTTGTACCAACAAGACAGTGCTGCATAACTATCTAATCTAGTGATCTCTTCTCCCGACCGGTGACTGCATTTCTTCTTCTTCACTGCGAGTCAGTCACCCTGTTACATAATCTCACTTTAAAAAAAAAAAAAAAAAAAAACCCACATTGTGACCTTGGAACAGCTTGAAAGCTGCCCTGAATAACTAACCATTTATTTAATCATGTGTTATGTTGTAACTCAGGGGCAAGGTCTATTGTAGATATGCTGCAGGCTGTTCTTATAATTGAGTTGGCTTTGTCTTGTTGGCTGCTTCTTCTCAAAAAACTTGTGTAAAGCCCCACTGGACCATAAGCGCTTTGATTACCAATAGCAACAGATGTGGAAACACGTAGGATGACCCCTCCCCACCCACCCCTTTCCAATCCTGAAAATTTTTTGTAAAGACATGCAGGAAGAGTGTGTGTGTGTGTGTGAGGTGGTGGTGCGAGGGTGGTGCGAGACAAAGGAGGGTGGGAAGGAAGCTCACATACGTCTATGCTGTCCCAGTGACCTAGAAACGACGCTAAGCGGTAAACACTCCTCCTGTCTTTGACGGTGCGCCATAAAATAGGTCAGTGGGACTGCAACGAAGGGAGGGCAGGAGAGGGAAAGAGAGTATTAGAGTGCACTCTAAAAATAGAGCAACAGAAAGGTGAGGGAGTGAGACGCAGAAGCAGAGAGAGATTTCTTTTTTTTTTTTTTTTTTCTAAAGGAGGGGGGGGGACATGAGAGGAATTTTACAGAATCTGCAGCGGGAGCAAAAAAAAGAGCCCCACTTGAATACGTCATGTGCCTAAAAATCATATTACGAAAGCCTCGGTGATTTTCACGCAACATTAATTCCTGTCCGCTCCAGAAACGTTGCGACGCCTTTTGCTGCACACAACAATAAGAATCGGCAGCAAAATTGATAGTGAGCGATACAGCGCTGACGTCAGAGCACACACCCATCTCTGCAGCCAAATTCACATATAACAGGTTCTCTCTTAGGACTGCAAGGGGAGGGGCTGCTGTTGTTGCTCGTAGTGTACGTGCTCTGAATTTCTCTTGCTACAGAGAAAAGCTTGTGTAATACATGCGTAATACACAGAAGCAGGAGCTACAGGTTAAAGTCTCTGAATGTCTTCCAATCTCTCTTACCCAAGACTAATGCTAGAAAATAAAGGGATACTCAGCGTGGTATAATCTAACTGGCTTTTTCTGCAGAAGCTAATTTCCCCCATTAAGAAGAATTATTCACTCCAGCTACTGTACGGATTGTTTCCGTGTTTTTCACTGAGACACAACTTTGAAGTAGTTCCCAGACACTTGCCGCTCCAGGAGGAATGCTTCACCTCTGACCCCTCTGAGGCAAGCGTGAGTAAAACACATGCCGTCCTCTTCCTCTCCCCCATCTTTTAAATGATCCAACACCACACACGTGGAGGGGCCCCAGCTAGGAACCATTTTGCCCTGCGGCTTTGTGTTAAACAAAACTAAGAGACGGGAATCCAGACATTCCAGGTCAGCTACGGGGACATATATACGACTACGTGCCATTTAGCAAGTACCCAAAGTAACAAGTGACTAAATGACACTTTGAACTGTGGGCTAAAGACAACAAATTATTCTTGATTCACTTATCTGTGAAAATTCTTTATTCATATGCATTTTAATAGCCTTCTGATTTGCATTAAAGTATGTGTCAAAAGTTTTTGTTACTTACATTCACCAGATAAGTGCGGTGCAGATTTGCAAAGTAAAAAAATAAAAGTTGCCAAAACCATGGAAATAGCTGAACTTAGATAAGTCTTCTGCCATCTGTGTTCCTGTATTCCTCAGAGCAACAGACAGAGCAGCCAAAGTAGTCCACCGCTTGCCCTGTTAAACCTCATGTCTCCTCACCCAGATACAAGTCTGACCTATATTCAGAAAGCTGGTCGGGACAGAGAGCAGTGGCTCTGAAACCAGACCAGCTGGCAGTAGGTGGACTAACCAAAACTGTGCCTGCTTTTGCCAGACAGGGGTTTCCACACATTGCATCACATCCTGAATGCTCACTTGTTATTCTAACTTTACAAACGGTCTCCCTAAGCCCTCACTGGAATCTTGTTTGAGACACAAAAATAAAAGAAAACAGTGTTATATCTGGTTCAGCCTTCTGCTTTTTCTGCTCGGTGCTTCCTTTGTGGTGGAGAAAAAAAAAAAAAAGACTAAGCAAGTTAAAAATAGCTCGCAGACACTGAGTAGCTGGGTTACATCACTGATAGCAGCTTTTCTGGCTAAATGCCTTCTTTAGATACAAGAATTTTGTTGTTAATGTAGATATAAATGACAGGGAAAAAGTGCAGGGTGGGAACGAGAATCAATTACAAAGCGTCTCTGTCCCAGGAGGGAGCTGCTATTTATTGCTTTTCCCTGCTGTGTGCTGGTTATGTCATAGCCTCCAACTCCCTCAAAGCAAAGCTCTGTGCTTTACTTAACGCACCTTATGAGTAAAAAAAAAAATCGCCCAGTGGCCCACTTTGAATAGAAATCAGACATTTCCCCCTTTGCATGTGAGCATTTATTTAATAAATCCCCAAAACCCAACCAAGTAATCTTTCTCAACGGAGAAAAAGCCCTAACATATGTTTACACACACACCCTATCTGCAAATCATTTGTCCAAAACTCGCTTAAAAAAATATGATTTTTTTTTCCTTTTATCATTTACTCTCACATGAGATTCCCACAGATGTCTGTGATAGACCTTCAAATTAATTCATAACCTCAAAACAGCCATGCGTTAATCCCAGCCTTTGCATTAGCTGGGCTGCCAATATCTGGGTAACTGAACTGATCCAATGACCTACATAAAAAATATCATGCCAATATGCCACGTGCAGGAGCTAATACGGTGTATTGACCGCACAGCACAGTCCGAGCCGAGCAGCAGCAGTCCCCTGCTCCCTGGAAAACACCACCATGAGAGGAAATTACATCGCTTTGACATTGACCTCGTAGTGTGCGGCGATACGGCCAACCACGTTTTTACCAAGCGGACTCGGTGTTTCGTAAAAGCATCAAAGAAACAAAAAAGGCAACAAAACGCCAACTGAAGTATCACACTTGCCCGGTGAGCTGCGTGTTTTACGTGACACAAAAAGAGCCGCATACGGCTGAAAGTCACGGAGGGACGCGGGATCTGCCGGCGCAGCCGAGAGTCGCCATGTGAACAATAACCGGCCATGAGCATCACGTCCTCGCCTCAAAACACACTCACACACACCCAGAGACGTATCTACCCGCACAGAATGATTAAAAAAAACATGCAAATAGGCAGATAGAAACAGCACACGGCAGCCAGCCGCTCAGTTATAACCTACCTTTCCACGCAGGAGAGGGACGAAAACATTCAGGCTTCCCCGACACAAAAGCTGTCTCGCTCCCGTTTCCTCCTTCCCGTGTCCCTTTAGAAGAAACCTCCCGACTGAGAAAAAAAAACTTTCTTCTCCTTTTCCTGTCGCTGCTCGGGTCAGCTGTCGTTGAGTCAGTGGGTCGGCTGGATGTCCTTTCTGTCTTTTGGCTCGGACTGCCCGTGTGTTGTGCGCTGCAGGACACTTTGCTCCAGTTTCTCCGGTTCCCTTTCTAGAAATATGTGTTAGTAGGTCAGCAGTTGCATAACAGCTCTTAGGCTGCCTAGTCACGTTTCTGTCCACTGTCTCTCCGCGCGAGACTCTCTCTCTCTCTCTCTCTCTCTCTCACCCCCTCTCTGTGTGTGTTATTAGCCCCTCTCTTTTTGTTCTCCTGCCCGCCCCTTAATCTCCGGGTTCTTCCTTACTCCACGTTGTAATGTCATCTCATTTACAGAATTGGTTAATTTTCTAACTAGGCCACGAATGCCTTTAAACAGACGCCATGGCCCAACAACAGCACGACCTGTTAATCATCAAAAACACCCGTATAAATAAACGAATGACACCAAGGAAACGAAAGAAGAGGGAGGAAAACACACTCATTGTTAACTGACAATATATAGGATGAAGCGTATTACACATACCGGGAAACAAAAGTTTCATTAAAAATCATAATAATAACTGATGTTTGTTTACCACTCTGGCTTGTTTATTTATTTGTTTATTATTAATATTAATTTGATCCAAAACTATTTCTCACAAAATAAGAGCACATTGGGTGCTTTAGTAAGTACGTTCACTTAAAGAAGTAAAAATCAGTTTTCACGTGCTTTTCTTGTGATACAAAATTTAATTTTAGGGCTAACCTGGACTTCATGGTATGGCAAAGGAAATACTGTACACTAGTGTTTTTTTCTTGGTGTTTTTTCAATTATTTACAGAGGAAGACTTTGGATTTTGTCACTGATTGCCTGCAAATATGGGAGTTTGAACTCAATTCCAACACGTTGTCCTATTACTACAATGCACTATTACATTTAGGTATATACTAATATTCTTTGTGGAGTATGAAATATGAGTGAAAGTAACAACTTTACTATTTTCTTTTTTATTCATCTTTCTTTATCTACCTTCCCATATTTTTATATATGTTCTAATTTAATTTTAATTTTATTGAGTGACTGTGTCTTCTTGTTCACTGAGAGAGCTCCACCTCTACAATGACAGATAAGATTCTGATTCCTTCCTTCCTTCCTTCCTTCCTTCCTTCCTTCCTTCCTTCCTTCCTTCCTTCCTCCCTTCACTGTGGAACCATAGGCCAGTGAGTTTAAATCCAGGCCTGTAATTATTTCCCTCTTCTACCTGCACATTCTCCCTATAATTTAAACCCACATAAATGCATGTTCCGTTTTTAAGCATATATGCAACAGATTTTTGCATAAAGGCTATTAATATGAAAATTCAATGCTTAGATAGCAGTTACAATACCAGGGTGAATGAGTCTGTGTGTATGTGTTAGATCTTAGGGGTCATTTGTATCTGGGTATGCATGGAGGGGCAGTTTGTTAACCCTAATCTTAACCCTTCAATCCAACCAGATTTTATACTGTTTTACACATTGAGGTGTTAGTTTTATTGTGATAAAACCTGCGGTAATTTTTCAAATTGTTATTATTTTAAAGGGACCATTCAACCCCAAATGGCCTGCAGCACTGTTATTCATGCTGCTTTTTTCTTTGATGTAAGCATTTTTATGATACAATATACCTGGATGGCTTATGCTGCACAAATGGATGTGACAAACATAAAAATGAGAGATTTGGAAAAATATAACATCAGTTTGTCCTGAAAAGACACTGAGTTTAATGTAGAATCTGCTTTGTTTCTAACTGCAAGCACTGACTTTAGCATTAATATACATTTCTCCTGGATGTAGTAGTAATTGATTTTTACTATTCTTTATTATTTTTTTTAAAGCTTTACATAAATTCTATATTCATTAAGCTTTTGATTGCATTATATTTGATCATTGCACTAAGATTTTTGGAATAATTACTGTTATTGCAAAACCCTAAAGTGAAATAATCTCACTACTCATGGCAGTAAGGCAGAATTTTATTCTCACAGACTAAAAATGATCATAAAATTGTTTTGTCTGCATTTTTATTTCTCTATACAGGAAGTGGAATCTGCATAGGAGCTTTTTCTATTATCCCACAAAACCCGTTGTTCTCATCCTCACCATTTTTCATCTACCGTTACGTCAGCCCTGCTTTGTATCAGACACACAGCCACTTCCAAGCCACTTTCACACTCGTGTCCCTTCCCCCTGCTTTATCTGAATCCACACATGTACACCAGTTACACACACACACACACACATCATCACCACCACCACCATTACCATGCAGGGGAAACAGCGGCCTTGAACTTGTCTGGCTCCTCCCCCTCCCACCACCAGTCCTCATTTAGAACCACCAACCCCCAACACACTCCTCCATTTCTCTAGCTGCCTCTGCATGCAGGCATTCCCCTGGCAACTGTGGTGTGGTGGTGTCTGCCTAGCAACCCTTCTACTCCATCTTATATGGCTTATGGTATGGGTGGAGTGGTGGTGGTGGGGGGCGGTAGCAGTCTAATCACAGACAAAAGATCTCATAAGTATGTTGTGGTTTTGTTGGGGAGAAAGCGAGAGAAGCGGGACCTAAAGGATGGGTCTCTGCAGCTGCACAGGTCTGCAGAGAGATAACCTCATATTTCAGCTTTAAGCCACAGTTTTTGAGGTCAATATGACTGTTATTAGTACTGTTACTGTTTGGTTTGGTCCTTACTCAATCACAACTCCACTTACCAATTTTTGCTGGTCTATTGTTGTCTTAATTATGATCTCTTTAAAATCATATTTCTTAAATTGATTTATCTCTTGAATCCAATTTACTATTTTTGTTTTTTGGTTGTTTGGGGGGGGGGACAAGTCATATGCCACACCTCCCTTCCCTCACCTTAATAATTTCTATGTATTTATTCACTTATGTCTGTTTTCTAAATGATTTTGTGGCTGTAAACTCCATTATAGCTCATGCTTTGTGCAGCTCATTGTGTTTCCACCTGAAATGAAATGTGCTTTTAAAAAATGAGCAAGCAAATTTGTCTTGTTCAGTTTGTTTTCATTTTGTTTTCTTGCCTCATACTCGCACTGTGCTTTGTGGGGTGAAAGAAGTCAGTAAACAATGCTTTGCAAATCTTGTTGTTGTGCGTGTGCAGCATGTGTTACTGTAGTAAGCACAAAGGAGTAACACTGCTGTGAATGAATGGAATGACTGAATGAAAGTCATACAGCATGCTGCTAAAGACACTTGGCGCCACCTGGTGCTGGTAAAAAACAAACTAAAAGTGAAAATGGATTTTTCCAAGAATACAGAATTATGCCATTCAGTCATCTTCTGAGACAAAATGCAATCATTCATTTTATCTACAACTGCATTTCTGGCTCTGTGCTGTTCTCAGAGTGTGTTTTACTATTACATTTCATATGTCTGCGAGCTCATTTCTATTGTTTTCTTGTGTTACTAATGTATTCTGAACCTATATCCTTCACTTCCATGTGGGTCGTTCAGTCTCCACCGCAGCTGCTTCGAGGCTAAAAATAGCTTTTCTGCTGCTGACGTGATAGATGACTCATGCAGTGTCACACTGCTCTCCCTGCATTCACCCCTCTCTCCCCAGCACTGTCCCACACACTCCACTGTCCATTTTTTTCAGTATCCTTAACTCAGTGCAAATGGATCAACAGTGAGGTGGTGTTTACAGTTTTAAAGTCTTTGTTGAAGGAGGAAAGGCCATAAACAAAACTGAAATGATATTAGTTTATAGAAAGAAGAAAACTTTGGTTGTTACACCCCTCTGCAGCCCCTAATCTCTTTGCATTGGCAATGCAAGAGTCTTCAGCTGCAGCTAATTGACTACACCCAGTCAGGTGTGGATAAAGGCATACCTGAGGCAGGCTTTCATGGAGCCTCACTAGTCTTTGTCTTAGTGGTACTAGCTTTTTAGCTAACTTGTTATGTTATTTAAAATAAAATCTCGTCTCTGTGAAATTCTGGTGTTAGTCTCCATATTTATGTTGCGGCTTTTGAGCCGGATTGCAACATTCAAAGTCTGGCACAGTGGACCCTACACAGGTCCAGTGCCACACCATAGCTCCTGTTGTGCCCAGCATTAGTGCCAGATGTGGCTTAAAAATCATTTTCTTAAAAATATCTGTCATTCAGAAAAATGCAACACAGTCATTCACTGTTAAACTATGATCAGTCTAAATTTATTTGGAGTTTTCAGTGTTTGTGATTGTGCATATGCAGGCCGATAGGTTGTCCAAACAACATTTAAGTTGACTGTCTAAGGTAGCCAAAGATAAAGACAATTAAATATCAATTAAAGACAATTAAATTATTAAATACCTTCAAATAAACCCTTAAAAACCCCTTTAAGGTGTGTTGAGGGTTAAGCCTTGGTTTTAGTATTAAAAGCCAACTTTTAGGTTAGGATTAATGTAAGAATTTGACACTTATTTGTGATGATTATTAAACAGATGGGGATGTGTGTGAGTGCAAAACCAAATGCAGATTGTTTGTGATTTTAAATTGTAGTAAAAAAAAAAAAAAAAATTGCAATTTCTTATCATGAAAAATGCTCACAGTGGTTTACATAAAGCAGGATTTTATTTCCACACAGTTGAGTGCACTCACAGTTTTGAAAAGTAACATCGAGGTTACGATAGTGAATGGCACAAAAACCACAGTACACTCCAAAACGTCATGTGAATAACAGCTTAATTTTACACACAAAATAAGTGCCAGGTGTCTCGAAATATGACGAGATTGAAGATGAGGTTGAATCTGATGAGAAAGAGGTTTTTGCAGATGATGGACACATTCCTGTGTTTCAGTCCAGTATATACAGTGTTGCGTATACGTGATGACTTTCTTTAATTCTGCTCCTGCTGTATTGTTCATCACTGGAGCAAACAGGCCACTAAAAAAATGTCATGCCATTTCAGAGGTAGCTGCTTATGCTCATCCCACTCTGGGAAAATGAGTTTGATTATTTGGGGAAATATGGTGTGGATCTGACCGTCCCCTCATCTGGTTTTAGGCCATCTTAGGAAGCAGCTGTTGAGACAGGAGCTTCTTGAGCTGAGCCACTTCCTGGGACAAACTGCTGATCTGCGACCTGAGGCTGTTGTCCTCTGCTGGATATCTGTGGTCGCTTGAATTCTGCGGAAAAGATGAGTTATTATATCCTGAAGGTGAACCCTGATACTGCACACCCCAGGCATCCTCTCTAGACCAAGAAGCCTGGCTCTCCACCTGGCCGTCCCACCCTACTTGCTGGTGGTTTCTCATTTGGATGTTTGGTCCCACCATGGCTATAGGCAGGCCACTATTCCTGCTGTCAGGTGATGCAGAAATTTCCCCTCCATTGCTGCCTCCCCCAGGGCTTTTGAAACGAAGCTTGTGTGGAAGACTCCTCAAACCCTCCGATGAGTCTTGCCTGCTTAAATACTGACTCTCACAGCACTGCTGCTCCTCCGTCACATCCCTCGGAGAAGGCCTGCCACTCTCACCCAGTGTGTCATCAAAAAACACAGGGCTACCCACGTTTGAGCCACATGAGGTCACAACCCCAGTCTCCTGCGATCCACTATGACTCAACTCAGCTGTTCTTGCACCATAGATGGCGCCCTGCTGCGGAGCCTGAGAGAGGATCTGGTGAGTGTTGGCACTGGCCTGTGTGCCGACATATGGGGAGCCATCGGTGTGAGCCTGGTAGTGATTTGTTGATCTGGGGGTGGGATGAGGACAGAAGGGCGCAGTCAACGGTAGGATGGACACATTAGAGGGGTCCTTAACAAGCCCAAAGCGAAACTTGAGGGCCAACAGCTCGGCCCTGAGGCGGGCGTTCTCCTCCAGCAGACCCATCACCCGCCTCTCCAGCACCATGTCATTCACTCTCCGCTTTTCTCTGGAGCGTCTAGCTGCCTCGTTGTTTTTTTTCCTCTTGTCCCAGTAGCCATCATCTTTTTTCTCATTAGGGATGAACTCCCGTTTGCGACGTGCATTATTACCGCTGTCTTCGTCACAGCTGTTGCCAGCCATGGCTTCAGCGTTGTTAAAGCTGTCTTTGCGTTTGAAGGCAAACGTGTGACCCAGGAGGCTTCGGGCCAGCTGACTCGTGGAGGTCAGGATGGAAACAGCCTCCTCGGTGAAGGAGCCGGTTTCCCCCTGAGGCCTGGACCCCACACCCAGCAGAGAGGGCACCGACAGATCCTGGATGACGCCTCCCACAGTCTGACCCGTCATGTTCACTCACTCCTGACTGCAAGGAGCTGTAGGGCTGGCAGCTCCCGGTGAAATATGCTGTAATGGCTCCACCTAGAGGAGAGAAAAAAAAGAATCCACGTGGTGAGATGAAAATTTGTAATGTAAAATTTAAACTGATTGTCAAATTAATGTTAGCAGGAAAATATTTTTAAATACAAGATTTAAAGGGAAAAGCTTTCAAAATGAATAATTACAAACGTAAAAGCTGGATGAATCTTCCTTCACTTAAACTTAGAAATACCAGATGTCTTATTTGATTCTGTCCAAAATTATACATGAAAACTTTGATTTACTGCCATCAAATGGCCATAAATGTGTAATGGGTCATTTAGTTCTTCATGTTTACCCCACACAGAATAATAAAATATAGCACACGTATCTTAACAGGTTTAAAATAATGACTGTAAAGGTTACTTTAAAAGCCGCAAATGTATATTACTTACAAATCAAGCAGCTGCAAACTGATAAAAACCTTCTGGCTCGGAGAGGAGACTGCAAATCTCTGCCGGTCATTCAGACGTTTCCGCTCCTCAACACACCGCATCTCCCTGCCGTTCCTTCCCCCGCTCACTGGTTCAGCCGGGGTCGGAACCTCACCCCGGGTAACACACTCCTCCTCCTCGTTCTCTTCACCCTCCTCCTCCTCCTAACGGGAAGCCAGCCGAGTCAAAACAGACAGGCAGGGGGGAAAATAAGTCTGATGGGCTTGTTAAATTTATACTTCCACGGCAGCTGTGATCTGCGGCGCTTTTAACTCTCGTGTGACGTGTCTGACTGACACGCAGAGATGGGACTCCGATCATAACTGACACATCTGAGGTTACTAGAGGACAAAAAAGGAGGACAAATTAAAGCGTCATCATCAGAAACACATTTACGATGATGTACGGCCTTAATAAGACAGAAGCTCTACGTTCAAGCTTTAAGTACTTCAATTATAGTTTAATTTATCTCACCGAGTAATATTGAGGGGGCGTGGTTAATGGCTTGTACTGCAACCAGCCACCAGGGGGCGAATAAGATTTTTGGCTTCATGTTTGAACAGAAATAAGATGAAATGTCGAAATGTTTTTAAAGTATAAGTAAAACTTCTCATATTCAATTAAAATACGTTTGGTTCTGATAAGTTTCATCATGATTATTGATAAAAGAGTTTGAGACAGTTTGGAGTTTCTTTTTATGGGCTTAATTTTTGTAAAGTACCTTTCTATAAGTATCAAGTTGATCACCATGGGTCACTTGACATCGTCTAACATTTTGATTTTAGGCATGAAATATGCACTTGGATTAATAATGTGGAATGATGTCCTTCTTTTTACTCACAGACTGTATATAAAATATCGATGTAGTTTCCGGGCCTGAAAAGTAGCAGACATACCTTAAATTAGAATTTTTTTTCTCCTCCCAGGAGGGTCCAGTTGTTCAGAAGTTTACCAGAATTTATCAGACATATTTTTTTATTAAGCTTCAGCAGATACAGCAGTAAATCCCACACCATTCCTTTTTCCTCATATTTTTGGTCCCCTCAAACCTCCAACTAAACAAGGTAAATGGCTTCCCCTATGGGACCCTGGTTTTGCTGAAGACCCCTTCCTGTTTAAAAGGCATTCTCCTTTCCCACTCTTGCCAGGTGCTTTGTCATAGGGGACTGACTGAACTTTGATGTTTTCTTTCTAAAAGTGTCTTTAACCTACTAAAGCAATATTTAGATAACTGTTGTTAAGAACTGGCACTATATAAATTTATGAATCAATCACAGTCAGCAGGATTCCTCTAACAGATTAAAATGATACACTCCAACAGCTTTGACCTTTGGAGGCACACAACATCTAAAAGTGTCTTGTTCAAGGGGATAGCAGCAGATCCTTTAAGTCCTGTAACCAGTGGCCGACATACTATACATAGATGTTTGATCTGATTGAATCGAGGTCTGTGGTTTCTCTTTGGCATGTTTAGACCATGCTTAATCAATTTTGCAATGTCACATTGTCCTGCTGAAAGAGACCACTGGGAATAATGTCACTATGAAGGGCTGTAAGGTCGTACAAAACCATGTTAAAGAAATTTCACCAATTAGAGAGGGCACCAAAAAGCTGAAGACCAATTTAAATGTGTTTTTACTAATAGGATGTGACAGTAGGTTGAAAAATAACATAGTCAGTGGAATAAATAAACAGTAATCCACAAAAACAGTGGACTAAACGGGGGGGGGGGGGGGGTCAGTCAGGACAATTAGCAGACAAATAGGAAGCATAACAAACGCAGGACAGAAAGAAAGAGAAACCTTCAAAATAAATCAGGAGATAACCAAAGGCGACTGAACAAGTACAAGATAAGGAAACACACTGAACATGTAGAGAAGAAGACTTACAGTAAACATTAAGACAAAGACTAAGCAACACTGGATGATACACAGCGGCACAGAGAGAAGAGCAGATAGGGAAACACTGAGGGAACTTTAACTACTACCAACAGAAACCAAAACATGAACCAAAACATGGGATACAAAGCTGAAACTCATTACTGGAACAACCACATACTAAAACAGGAATTAAAGACTCAAAGATGTCACTAGAAACAAAACTTGCATTTTACCAGAGTAAAGAAATCAAAATAGAAACCCAGAAATCCAGCAACCACAAAAAATGAAAATTTCAAACACTTGGAGTGACAAAACACCACAGAAGCCCAACTCAAACATATTAACCAAGAATAATAAAAAAATAAAACAGTAAAAACCTGAGGCCAGTGACCTTGTCATCATATTACCTCCATAAGCTTGTTCTCGTCACATAACACTTCCTGTTTCTACTATTTCACCAAGTAAATTATGTTCCCAGTGACCCACATCATGTAAAAGCCTCTCAGACTAGGCCACCTTGTTCATGGTACCCTGGTCCAACGTCATGCCAGGAAACACCTCAAAAGACCCGAGAGTCTCTGACAAAGAGACTGAATTAAAATGTTTCTAACAGAATAACTGGAACTATTGCTGTGCCTCAGGGGTAGAGTGGATTGTCTGCTAATCAATCAATAATCACTAATCAGACAGGTTTAAAGGAACACTGTTTGTACAGATGGCAGCTTAGACACATTGTCAGTGGAGAGCTGTCAGACTTTTATCTTCACACACTCGACTCATGTCCAACCCCCGTGCTACAGCACAGTTCTGCTCTCTTGTTCTAAAGCCGCTTGGAGGCTTTCTCCAAGTTTCAAGAGCAACGCTTGCTCTAAATACACAGATGTTAAAACTAAGTGCTGCTGTGGATAAAGTCAGTGAGAAAGTATGAAAGTGTTTGAGATATTGAACGCCAGTCTACCCCTGATTCCCATCGGTGTGGGTGGGTGTGTGCAATGCTTAAAGTGCACATAAAATAGCACCGTATGAATGTGTGCGATTGGGTTATGCGCTTTGGGTGGTCAATAACATTAGAAAATGTCCTAAAAATTTAGTACCCATCTGTAGATAAACACTCTTTAATATGGCAAAAAACTTGTATAGTTTACTACTCCTTATTCTTTGCATCCCTGGGCTATGAGTCATAGACTCCTAGGAGTCCCCAGACCCCACTTTGGAAACCATTTCTGTAGTTATCACAGTCTGGGCCTCATCAGAGGTGCTCTGATGTATCGAAGTCCTATTATATTCAGATAATGTTATTCACTCTACCTTTCAGGGGCTTTAAGTGTTGAATACTGTATGTTCTACAACAACATCAATTTTACCCTTATAGCTGCGCCTGGAAGTGCTGCTTTAGAAATCTCCGAAACTGCATGTCATTTATCAAGTAAACAAAATATTTAATTTAACTTGATAGTTTAGGTTTCCATAAAGGCCTCTCAAAAATAAGAATTGGAATGGCTGTGTAACCTAGAAGATATAACTAAGGATAAATATTTGTTATGGAAGCTTAGGGAGAAAAGCAGATTTTCATTAACTGCTTTGTTTCGTCTAATTATATTTTTACATGAGGTCATAAGGTTTGCCAAAGCCTGTGCGGGCAGTGCTCGTGGTTGCTTAAGTTGTCCTCATTTGCTCTTTCCAAGTAAGCACCACTAACGGGCAGTTCAAGGTACACAGAAACATGGGAAAAAAATACTGTGCACATGCTTTTTTTTGTGTCTCTTACATTCAAATGAGCACATAGACAATATGATTCTGTTTTTCTTTCCATTACAACATCAGGTTATTAGGCAGCATAGTTGTGTAATGTAGCTCACCATGTATGTTTTCTCTCTTTCAGGACTATAGCCTTGCTGTGTTAAGAACAAGAGAAGCTAATCACAGAGTTACTACACCTATGAGCTAATCTGTAAATTATTTAATCCTGTTAATGAAAAATGTAAAGACATCTTTATGGAGACTGTGCCCTGAAAGCTAGTGTAAATGGAGAAGCAAGCTGTTGCATAATACTCAGAGAAAGTGCATGTGAGGACTGTGCCATGCTGAAAGTTCAGTTGGGGTGAGTTTTTGCAGAAAAAAGGAACACTGTTCCATAAGCGTTGTGCCACAGTGATACTTCCTCCTTGCACATGGGACTTCTTCACACTGAACCTCTCCTTTTTCTGTGTCGGCCTCTTTAGTTTCCATTAAACAAGGCAATACTTTTCATTTAATTTATGCAGATCTACGCTGGGTGTCAAAGACTCGGCCCAGAGCCAGAAACGACTGGTCAAAGGGTTCAATCAAGGCAAAAGTTGGATATGTAAAATGGGAAAAGAGCAGTGCATGAGAGCATCATTTTTCACTGTATTTGGCACAAAGAAGCATCATGTTACAACATCACATCAAGTCATGGGAACTGTTGTCCAAATTTCATAATTTCATCCAAGCCAGAGGCCTGAATTATTGTTAGTTTTGAAGTTTTCTCACAGACATAAATATGACCTATGTCCTGTTATACCACATCAAAGCAAGGTAGTCAGGCCAAGGAGTTGTGTCAGTGTTTGTGTTTCTTTGTAATATACACTGACTGAATATGGAAAGACTGAGACATACAGCTGGCAATGCATTTATTTTTCTTAAGATTTCTCATGCTGCTGACATGTTTTGTAAATGAAAAAGCAGTACTTGTATTCCTTTACTATAAAATCAATGCAAAAACTGAGTGGTGTTTATTTCTCATAGGGTATTATGCAACGCAGCAACTGGATGTTCCACTTTATGTAGGACTGTACAGCACTTTTTATCCCTTGTCCCACTGTCCCAAATATTGAGACAATGTTCCACATTCTGTTTAGCATGAAGACAGACACTGAATGACTTTAATGAGAGGATGCTATCATGGTTCTCAGGCAGGTTGACAGACCATCATTGTACACTATCTGCACAATGTACAATATGGAAAAATGCAGGTCACCACATTGCTTCGGTGACGTTACTAAACAAAATAGCAACTTAAAGAGTTCACAGCATTTTTATCCATCCATCCATTTGCTTCTGTTTATCCTATTTCAGAGTCACGGGGGGTGCTGAAGCCTATCCCACCTGTCTTAGGGTGAGAAGCAGGGTCTCCCTGGACAGGTCGCCAGTCTGTCGCAGGGCAAACACATATACACAGGCAGCCATTCACACTGACATTCACACCTATGGGCAATTTAGAGTTTCCATGTCTTTGGACTGTGGGAGGAAGCTGGGGGACCTGGGGAGAGCCCACGCAGCTCCATACAGAAAGACCCTGGCCTGATGGTGGAATTGAACTCAGGCATTTTTATTTTGTGGAAATACTTTCAAAAGTATTAGAAGAAGATTATTGCACAAAACTAAAATTTACTTTCCTTTAATAGTGTTTATATTTACTTAGTGTAGTAAAGTTTCTTGTTGTATTTACCCATTTCCTCACTCTCTCACGCCTCACTCACTGTCTTGACTTTCTCATCACTGATTGGTTTCTGAGTTTCTTTGTACCTTAATTGAACTCAACTGGCACACATTATATATGGACTGTGCTTCCTGTTACCCACTCTTTTCACTCCCACAGTGGGTGACAGCTGAGGTGAGTTTGATTTGTTTTTCTGAGTTTAAACCTTTAAGTTAATTAGTTAACGTCCAACTTTGTTTTGTCTTTCAGAGTTTAGCAGCCCCTGTGTGTCTTTAAGTTAAAGTGAAATAAAGACAATCCCACTGCACAATCATTGATGGCTGTTTTCTTTGCCATGGTGACAATAACTTTATCTTACCTTCGAGCTTTCTAATAACACTTGGTAAGGTTGCATTCAAATAAAACATGACCTTTACACGTCAAATGCCTGTCAGCATTTTTAATGTGTCCAGCATTGTCAAAACCAAACATACTTTTTGCCCCATACTCCATTTGCAAGGTCCGGTCACCCTATTATGTAACAGGTTTGCTGTTCCCCGCTTGAGAGAAATGTGGACTCATGAACTAAAATTCACTATTTGGGGGTTTTTTTCATCAAAAGTTTGGTGACAACAGTGTGACTGTGGAAATGTTTCTACGAACTTTACAGAGCAAATACGATCCAGGGGTGCATGCTGCAACGTACCGTGGAGGTTTTGGAGGCTGGAGCAAAAAAATTGAGCTGAATGAGCAGCAAACTGTAAATAAGGTTAAATGATGGATGTGCAGCACTCTTTCCCTATGTTAGAGCAGCAAGTCTGCATGCTGGTATGTTAACTGGCTCCTGAGGGATTCTGGAAATGTTATATCATGTTAAACCTGGTGGTGGTTCTAGATGAAATAAAAGGGGTCACAAGCATTACTATAATTCACACAGAAGGGGAGCTGAACATGAGTGTCAAAGTCCATGGTAGTCTTCCCAGCAGGTATTGGTACATTTCCATGTAGGCCTGAGGTACAGCTCTGCCATCACAAGAGTCATGATGGATATAGAATCTGTAATGTAAACTGTTTCCAATTTAAATGGAGCTTTTTGGAGAAATGTCCAAAGTTAAGTGTCCTTTAGAATTAATTCAGCACTTTGTGTTCTGCATTTTCAAAACAGCTGGATTCTTCAGTACCAAATGGATTTGCTTTAACTCTCTCATGTCTGCCAGAACAAAGTAATTTCCAATAAAGAGGAGAGTTTATAATCACAGACTGTGTAGGTGTGCATACACACTCACCTCTGAACACCTGCTCTGATCCACCACGACTCTTACCGTGTCCCTGTGTATTGAACTAAAGATTAAAGTCATAACATCAACCAGCATCAGTGGACATGCTTCGTTGGCGACGTGTCCACTCTGCACCGGGGATTATGTAACCGAAATATTGTGCAAAATATCAACGCGCGTAATAACATTTTGAGTCCTCATTTGAACCTTGTAAACCACCTGATCTAGCATCACAGAGTTCACCAGTATAAATTTACTCATAAAAATGTCAGCGTTAGAAACCAGTAACACATGTCCACTCTTAGCAAAGAGTGTAGGCTTCCAGAATCTTACAGTATTGATTCTAAAATACTTTTACTTTGATACAAAATCTTATAGTCTTGGGTCATCTTCTATCTTATAGTTTGACGACCCCTGCCAAATCATAAGCTACTAAATACTTTAGCTTTTGCAGTTCATGCTCTCAAACTCCAGAACAGCCTACCTCAAAATCTTAAGGAAGCAAACTCTGACAGCAATTTCAAGATAACCCTTTTTTATTCTGACATTTAAATACCATTTTAACTTAATAATACTACTGTACTGATAAGAATCGTCCCCATTCAGGAACATGGCAGATGCAGAGAACAGTTTTGTTTAAAGGTCTGTCAGCTTGATATGTTTTTATGCCTGTGATGCCCTTTTAACCTCCACATGTGACATTGGGGTATAAAAATAAATTGAAGTGAACTGAAATCACATAGCTGGTTAGCACATTTACACTATTATGTATACTGTAAGTAACCAGCAGTATGTAAAAGCAGTAAAAAAAAAAAAAAGCTAATAAAAATTACATTTATTTCCTCTTCAAAAGCATGTTAAAAAAATGAATAAGGGGCATATGAAGCTTTCTGAGAAAACTAGAGTTTTGCATTACAATCATTAAGTGCAGAATAAATAATCTGGGATGCTTTTAGTTACCGATTTCTCCAAAAGAACAAGTATGCTGTATTTAACAAACTCATCTGGTGACCTTTTTATTTTACATGTAATGTTTTACTGTTGGTTTTAAGTTTCAAAACTTATTGTTGTTTGACCAGAAACCAGGGACCTGCACGGAGGCACAGTGGAAGATAAGGATTATTATAAACTGTGAATCATGCAAAGCTACCCTGGAGTTGGAAACAACTGTAACAGGTCAATGAAAAGTCTAAAGACTAAAAGAGGATCATTTTGCCTCTGCTGCGGCCATTTTTATTGTAATTATGAGTCTCCTGGTTTTATCGAGTTGCCATACTAAATGCATGTATTAAAATTTTAAAACAGGCAGTTCATTATGTCAGCGAAGCCTCCCTGTTGCATATGCATTCATGTGTACGCAAAGCCTCATTAGCTCTTTGAAAAACAAAGGTACAAAGTAATTGACTGCCGGTGCACAGAGTGTTCTGTGGCCTTGTTTGACTCTGTGTGTGTATGCTCAAGTTCAAATCAGGCGGATAACCCCCACCCCCGCTCCGTCTTTCTCCCTCTTCCCTCTCCCAGCTTTTCCTTTGATTCATTTGGACTCGCAGTCCCTCTCAACAGTCTCAGTGCTGCAGCGGCTTTCAGCGCTCTAATCCTCATCCTGCTCTCGGACAGCAGGCCAAGATTCTCATTATGTGAGGTTGTGTAACTGCAGACAAAGAGTAAATAATTCCACACATTCATACTGGCTTAAAATAATCAAACTGAATTCGATGAGAGAGAGAACAAACGCACTGAGTGGGACTACTTTGTCATCATTTAGAAATCCTTATATTATATACCATACGGACAGTTACCAGTCCAAAATCATGCTACATTTTTTTCATAAAAAATACAGATGTTGTAGAGGCCTGAAATAGCGGGGTTTAATAATGCAGAGAAAATCCATTTATAAAATGCTCATTGGAGAAGCAGTTATCCTAAAATATTAATTCTATAATATACTGTGTGTATATTGCATGTGAGAATGTTTCCACGTGTTTATTTTAGTGATATGAAGGGTTGCAGTACAGTTGATCTGCAGAGTTCAGACAGCGTTACTATTCAGATGATGTGTTTTACCTTTCCAACACTGCAATTCAGTTGCAATTTAGTGTTTAAGTGTCTGAAAATGTCCCAATTTTTCTTGACTTCTGACCGCACATTTTCAAGGAAGCTGAATCTGAGAATCTGTGCAATAGAGTCTAGAGCAGCTGTCTAAGGAGTTTATAATTTTGAGTCTTAATACATTAAGACTCAAACTCCTTAAAAGCTGCCCAATATTTAAAGCAATATAAAAGGATGTAAACTATGAAAAAAGCTTAATTAAATATATTAAATGCAATTAATGAAGTATACAATATTTAGATGTGAGAGGGAAATCAAGTAAAACAGGTATAGAGAAAGTATTTGTTTTTCTGGTTTGAGTTCTAAAGTTACATTTTGATTCTTGTTAAAATATAACTGTCAGTACTTCCAGATGTGAGCTTGCTTATCTGGAAACTACCCTGTTTCCTTCTCCCTCTCCTTAACTTGATTAAATAAGTGACTGAAATGACGTATCTTGTTAGGGGGGGGAAACAACAAGAAAGAGGAGGATTTAATTATGCTTCTGTCGTCAGTAAACCTTCTTCCACTGCAGCATTCAAATTGTTTTCTGTGGTTCATGTGGGTGGTGGGGAGGAAGAAAATATCCTTCTTTATATAAAACAATCAAATCAAATTATTTAATGAGTCTTTTCCATTAATGACCTGGCATTGGGGATTTAGAAAAAAATGTGGTGGAATAAGCTTAAAGAATCAAATGCACTGAAAAACATTACATTACCGTCATTGTTTATGCCACATGGTGTTTAAGCCTTGGCCTGGTCACATGCATTATAATAATGTCTTTGTTTAGTACACTCTTGTCATGCTCAGAGATAAGATCACTCCAATCAAGGGGTTAGCTATAACATTATGTAACCATGAAAGGAGGAAGTAGAACATGGAAGTAGAAAGCAGATTTGTTTCAGAGTTTGTTTGTTCTTTTAGGGCACTACAGGCCAGAGCCTCTATCCTCATGTCACCTCTAAATCCCAAATCACTTACCCTTGAACGCTGCACTAAAATAGACTGCAGATGGAGCCTCATGACCATCACTAACATATTTGTGATTTATCTGATGATGTGGAACATCTTTTGTATGAGTGAAGAACAGATTATTATTAGCTCTAAAATTATCATGATTGCTTGAGGGCAGTGTGTGAGTAAGTGTATGAGCCCTTGATTATGTAATGACATACGGTCAAGGCCAAAAGAGGCCTTTTTAATATTGGTCATATTTTATATGTTAATGAAGCTGTGGTCACTAGTTTAGATGCACTTATCATGGGCATGGATGAGATGGTAATTTGGGGCTTTGAATTATTTAATTGTTCTTTCACAACTTAAAAAAGGGTGCAAAAGTTTGAATTTATGCATATACATTCCTTCGAATACTTGGTTAAGTGTCCCTTAGCAAGCTGCACCATGGCCAGAATCTTTTTGGTTGCTGTCTGCAAGCTTGTGGCATAATTCTGGTTGGGTATTTGACCTGTGTCTTGGCAAAATTTCTAGAGTTCACTTAAATTGGTTTGTTTCTTGGTGCACATCTGGATGGAGGCAAGGCCATTCCACAAGCTTCATGTTAGCTTGCATTTTGAGTCCAGCCTGCCTCATTGGTTATGACAATTTTGATGCGTGTTTGGGATTATTGTCCTGTTAGAAAATCCAACTGTATCCAAGTTTGACTTTCTAGCTGTTGATTTGAGGTAAAGTTGAAGAATTTGGAGGTAGATCTCCTCTTTTATTATTTCATCAACTTTGTGCAATGAACCAGCACAACTGGCAGTAAAATAGCTCCAGAGCATGATGATGCCACCACCCAAGCTTGTTAGTTGGTGCATCATTTTTAGGTTTGAAAGCTTGACCTTGATCTTTCTGAAACATACCTAATGTCTTTGTGGACAAATGGTTCAACCTTTGTCTTATTTGTTGTCCATGTGGGCAGCTGCAAATTTCAGTTGAGCTTGAAGGTGTTCATTTTTAACAGGGGCTCCTACTTGGTTGAGACCCTTTCAGTCTCAATCCAGTAAGTGTATATATCTCAATGGATTTCTTCAGGCATAGGAATCTAGAATCGGCTTCCAGTAGTCCAGTTCCTTGGAACTGTTAGTATGCTTGACTATGATCCTGCTTTCCAGTTCCAGTTGCACTTGTGGTTCTTTGAGCTGATTTCAGTTTGTGTGTCTGAGGAGGTAAATAGTGTTTATGGACATTACTTTTATTTTTACTGCACAAAATGATGAGTAAAGTGCAAATTGCATCCAGTACATCAAGCACAACAGTCGCATTATGCTGCTAACATAACTTCACCTCGCTGCAAGCATCTACACCAGTGATGTCCAAACCTCTAGGCCTCGAGGGCCGGTGTCCTGCAGGTTTTAGATGTGTCCTTGATCCATCACAGCTGATTTAAATTGCTAAATTACCTCCTCAACATGTCTTGAAGTTCTCCAGAGGCCTGGTAATGAACTAATCATTTGATTCAGGTGTATAGACCCAGGGTGAGATCTAAAACTTGCAGGACACTGGCCCTCGAGGCCTGGAGTTGGCCAAGCCTGATCTACACAGACAGCATGCTAACACAAAGCTAGCCAAGAACCCAGCGCAGCCCCGGCACAGGAGCCAGACTCTGAACTTCAACAGATAACAAACAGATGAGCAGTCAGGCTGCAGCCTCTATTTCTACCTGAAAAATGTTCTGTACAATATATTACCTTTTTTGAGTAATGACCCCAATGGTGATCACAATAAAGAGGGGAAATACCTCCAACATGAACAAACATTTGACCCACAACATGTCATTAATTTGCATGAATGTCTTTGATATGCTGCTTAGCGATGGTGTTTACTATCAAAGTAAAGAGAATAAGAGAATCAATAATGAATCGGAATCACTAAATTCTTATCACTTCGCTTCTGTAGTTCTCATTGGCTCTGCTCATTTCATTTCTGACCTCATTCTGACCAAAATTTCAAATAATGCATTAAGTGTATCTGCAAGAAGTCTCCAAAATGCTCATCTCAAGAACACAGCTCTGGCTGTGTGCACAGAAGCCCCGCCGACCTGCTGTTCAAGCCTTCTGTTTTTTGGAAGGCAAAACAGGTTATGGTAGACCATGATAAACTGGGAGGACTGCACCAAGACTAAGCACAAGGTAAATAAGGTTTATTTTGAACTGTTGGTCATGCAAAGCTACCCTAATAGAGTCCAAGAACATAGTTATGGAACTGGAAATGAGCATATTAGGTCCCTTTTAAGGACTTTCTAGCTCTTAGATTAAAAGGCATCATTTACTATTAACTTCATGTAGCTATTTCAGGCTCTGATTAAGGCATTTATGTGTTGATGCATGTACTAGCTAGTTAACATCTCTGCTCAACATTCATTATGTTGTCCCCGATTAGCAGGATTAAGAACCCAGTTTTAGCCATGATAGCACATCAAAGTGGACCTAGCTGCAGCAGCTCAGTCTTAATCGCTAGTACAGATCAAACTCTAAAACTAACCCTTGACTTGGTTGGGCTCCTGCAAAACATTTGTATGATTGCATAACTGGTCTCATGAGAGGTAAAGATATAACTGTTCCTGTTCACATACCAGAAAATCCAGAACATGTGGGTTAAATTAACTGTACGTCAGACTTCCATATTATTAAAGAGGAATTTCGTGGATTTTATTGAGTCTGTCGAAGAACTTAGTATTTCCATGTAAGTTTATAAAAAGTTACAAACAGGCTTTTGTACAAAATTACATCACTTCAGTATCACGCTCTGGAAGTTAAATCCATTTACAGAGTGGAAACTTGCAATTACAATAAATGATTTTAAAATGAATATCTCTCATTTTAAAATATGTTCATGCACCAAACCCTCTCTGTTTTTTGGTTTGTTTTTGTTTATTGAGGTTTTACTAAAGCCTCAGAATCTCTGTGATCTTTTATGCAACTAAAAATACTGTCAATATTAATGCTTTGTTTTGTGGATCACATTAGGCCAGCAGTGGTTTTTCTAACTTTGTTTACAAAGCAGTGCAGATTCATTGCTGAGTGTGTATGCTTAAGCATGTGTTGTAGATGCTGGTAAGTGTGTGAGGTTGTGAGTCTGTTTGTCTTCCCTGAGGGTATGCAGTACACAACATTCTATATATTTGTTAGATGGAGGGAGAGGAAGCTTCTTAATGTGATGATGAACTCCATCATCTGACATAATCAGGATGAATCAGTGCACCGTGTTACATAAGCAGATCCCCATCCTTACCTCACCCTTACCCAGATTAGAAACACAGCAGACACAGCCGCCTACAGCCTGCTGATACCTGCCTGCAGCCTGGAGGACCGACGTGATAACAGAACACTGACATCTAGAGGTCAAATGCTGATATCAAACATAGTGCTTTCTCTCTCTTGGAAAATGAAAAATGTGTTTTCACTTTCTTTGAAAACCCCAAATGACTTGAAACGGACAATTCTTCCTAATCTTGCTGTAAAGCAAACAATATTTAAGGGCAGGGGTATAAAACATTCAGCCCACGGACCAGAACCGGCAACCTGGAGGGTCCAGTTTGATGTACTAATGACTGAAAAATGCAGTTTTGCAGTACTGACAAAAAGAGTAGTAAAGTAACTAATAAACCATTAAATGGAAAAAAATAAATACCATTGCTGACAAATATCATAGTATTTCTCAATAATTTTGAAGTCCCAGCTTTATGGTTTTGTGATTTTATTTGTATTTATTTTTTATTTATTTATTTATTTTTAAATCAGGCTCGACTGACCAACAGTTTTACAGAATTAAAAGTCTTTATTGTTGGAATTAAAACAATCTTAAAAATTCTTAACACAACAATGCTAACAACGCTCTTTTGAAATAAAAATATTTTACAAATAATATAGTATCTTCTGCTGTTGTAAAAGATCGTGACAATAAATATGTTGCTTATTTTTAATGACAATAGAGAGCTCAGAAAAATACTGATTATTTACAGCTTTAGCAAATGCTTATTTTTAAATAAAAATATGTTTAAAAAAAAATAAACCAATATTAGTTTGCTTCACATATAATTTAAGTCATATTTCTATTACCATTTTGGACACACCAGCTCATGGGTATGGGTCAGTGTTTCTCTTTCTGACTGCATGATGTTTAACTGTTGTGTCACATCAGTTTTGTGGTCCTTTTAAACTGTATAGAACCCAGTGTAATAGATTTATAGTTATCAGATACTTTGTAAGGACATAAAATCATACTGCAGTGCAGTATTCTTTCTTCCCCTTGCACAAAAAGGGGGAATTTAAAAAAAAAATATTAATTAAATTAAACATTGATATTTGCACTTGGCCAAAATCTGCCAAATATCAGTACTTCATCTTTCTTTGCCTGTAAGGGGAACAGAATTTGAGATGACTATATCATCTCAGTGCTGACATAATTAAGCATGGCTAATAAGCACTCGTGGCTTTGTTCGTAAGCTGTGAGTTCTGGATACACTGTTGTGTCATCTTGTAACCAATGTTACAAACACTTTTAGGTCTTTTGTTAGTGTTTAAGTCCACTGTCTGTAAACCCACAGTGTGTACAGTGTTTGTAAAAGCGGCTCTTATAGTTTTAGACATGCTTATTTTACAAAGGTTGTCTTCTTCTGGTTGACATGCTGCCAGGTTAAGTTAGGACTTTTATTTAAGGTTTAAGGTAACTGTTGTGCTCAGATATGTAGATGTGATGGTTAAAGGGTACCCAATATTATCTGTCTATCTAATATTGTCTGTCAACAACGGTGGATGCTCATGTTAAATAAGGCTAAGGTTTCACGTATTGAGGTCAGTGTATGTGTGAGTAATCCTATCAGCTAAATGTTCAGGTGTCAGACTCTCAGTTTCTACAAGTTCTTTTGTATGATGTCACAGAGGTAGATATCTCTAAAACGGTCATCTTAGCACAAAAGCCCCACACGAGCAGCCAGTCATGGTAAAGCTGGCTTCTTTGAGACCAGGGATAACATGAGGCGTTGCACCAAGATTTAATATAAGATGAAGTTTTGTTTTGAACTGTGACTCATGCAATGCTACTACAGCAGAGTTTTATAATAAAAATAGACGTGGTGCCCTTCAAGAACAGGGAAACACCACTGAAGGTTCTCAAAATTAAAATATGTGTAATAGAGAGAGACAAAGGAGATAAACTTGCTACAATGCCTGCAGCAAGTCCCCTGCTCCATCTTTTTTCTGTGGAGTACTCCTCTAATTACCGGTGCTTCAGCAGTTACTAATGGCCACTCTTTAAGTGACGGATATCAATCATTTCTGAAGCTGAAGGGTTTTCAATTAGATTTTGAGTTAGACCTATCTCATTTGTTTTGTAAGTATACCAAAAACATCTACACCGGATGAGTTTTGAGGTCCTACATTCAGACAAAATTTGTCTACTTTTTAATTAAAATGTCCTATAATGGCAGAGGTGTAGATTTGTGTATATGCGAGAGCGTTAGTTGTGTCTCTTCATGTGCAGAGCCAGGTGGTCTGAGCGAGAGAAGGCTCTCTGACAGAGCATACACTGGTACGGTTTCTGACCCGTGTGCTTGCGGTAGTGACGTGTCAGCTCATCCGAGCGGGCAAATTTCCAGCTGCAGCCCTCCCATGAACAGTGGTAAGGCTTTTCACCTGATAAAAGATAATAAAGCAGATAGCAGTTTTTAAAAAAAGCATCATTCAAACCATGAGTTAAGATCAGTTGTTTCTGTTGTTGGTTACCTGTGTGGGTGCGGAGGTGAGCCTTGAGGTGCGAGCTCTTGGTGTAGGTCTTGCTGCAGCCGGGGTATTCACAGCTGTGGATGGCTGGTCTCTTTTTCCCCGTAGCTCTTCTGCCACGCTTCCCTTCCAACCCACTAGGGGGCACCTGTTGTCCAACCAGCAGAGGCTGCTGGTGCAGGGGCAAATGCCCCTGGCTGTGGTTATAGTCACAGTAAAGGCTGGCAGTGTGGTTAAAGTGGGGCAAGTAGCGGTAGTGTCGAGGGTCAGGAGTCACAGGCTGAGGTCGGATGAACCTGTTTTCAGGGATGGCCACCACGGGAGGCTGCTGCTGTTGGTGGTGGTGGTGATAGTAGGGGTTGAAGTCCCATGATGCAACCTTACTGAGGCTTCCTCTGCTGTGTCTTTCAACACTTCCTCCTTGGGAGAAGTCAAACTGATTTACGTTATGCACATTAGAAAATAAAGTTCGACCTGTTTGATCGTCATTAAAACTACGCTGGTACAGCTCTGGCTGGACTGTGGTGGTTTCAGCAGGGGACATGAGCTCAGCCATGAGGCTGCTGCTGTTCATCTGCAGACTCTCCTGTCCTGATGGGTCCTTAAGCACACTCGTCTCTTGGTATGCAGTGTTTGGGTCAAACTGCGGAAGCAGTTGGTTGCTGTTGTTGAGAGAGGGGCTAGGGTCGGGGGAAGGGCTGCGCCACTCTGACAGCAGAAACTCAATGTCCCATGATGCTTGGCTGTCATCATCCAGGAGCTCCTCTGCCATTTGTTCAGAGACCTGCAGTTGCTCAGAGCTCTTTGGTGACAGTTTAGTGCTTGGGGAGTCCAAAGGGAGAGACCCATCTGACTTACACACCTGTTGGAGAGAATTTTAAGATCATGAAAACTAAGAACATCCTTAAATGTTCACAGAGGGTATTTTCCAAATATACAAACAAACTAGATTACTTATTTTGTCTACCTCAGAATAACCAAATAATAATATAAGCCCATAATAAATTCAGCTGCATTTCATCGAATGAGTAGATTTTCCTAGCATTTGCACCAGTGAGTCAAGCTTCTTGCTTAGGGCCACAAAGCGCCTAATCTGATTTAAATACAGACCAGACCAGTAAAACTGTTGCGTAATAACCACTGTGACATGGTTTGAGAAAACTGTGCAATTTCAATAATATGTCTCAGTTTTTCTATGTGCAGACAGACTTCTGTTATCACATGTACATTACAATTTGTAGATCACAGTGGATCTGCAAAGCCACAAATCCTCAAGTGTAGAGTATTTTTGAACTTCAACAATATTATTTTTAGTTCTGTATAAAAAGAACAGCTTCCGTCTCAACATACTTGTATCTTTATGGACATTTCCACTCTGTTCTGTTACAAATTTGAATTATTAATGACTGTTATTCAATTGTAAAACTTTCAGACTTTGCAAAGTCACTGTTCTTTATTACTGATTTCATTTAGTTTAGTTTATTTCACATAATAGTCATTTTTGTTTTTCAGATTGCCAGAAATAACAAAAAAAATGAATTAATTTCTGCCCACTGTGGTAATAGATGCTGGTGGCTCTCACACACGTGTATTATTCTAATACAAATCCAAAGCTATCGTTAAAGATATTCAATAAATTATTTATTAAGCCAAAAGTTTTGCTCCCTGCAGACTTTCTTTACATTGTGATTTCATTGCTTTTTCATATAAAGCAGCACAATCCACAATACAATAAGCGAACTCAATTGGAACAACGGCAAAATTTTACAAAAAGCTACCAAGTGTAAATAAGATTTCATTTAACTTCATCTTGAAACTGTATGCAGTATATTTTTAGAGCCCTTTAGAACAAACAAAAAAACTTACAAGTCATTTTGGTAGCAGTTTAATTTTGAGCATTATTCCGTCACTTTTGTAGTAAAAGCAGACACATAAATATTAAATGGTCACACTACATGAAAGGTGAGTCACTATATTTCGCTAAAAGAATCAAATATTTGATGTGAACATGCTACTTACTTTCATATTGTCAGTGGAGTGAGAGAGGTTGGAGAAGGAGCTGAAGGAAGGGAGCACAGCCTGGGTAACAGCCATCAAGCAGTCTGATATGGCAACAGGTGTAACAAGAACAGGAAAGTTTCTCTTTTCTTTTGGATACTTCTGTATTTTTTTTTTTTTTTTTTTACATGCCCACCTCACCCTCAGCTAACAGGAAGTCAGACTCCAGCTCACCAGGCCTCTCATCCCAGTTACAGTCCACTCAGTGCAAACAGGCCACAGAGAACTGCCTCCTTTTCGTCATTGCTTGCCTGCTATCTCTCCCTCCTCTCTCTTGTCTATCTCTGTCAGCTGCAAGTCTAACTTCAAATCTCTCGTTTTCATGTAGGTTTCGACCGTTAGGAGGTGGAGCATACGTGTAAGTTACTTCTCTGGTTCCTTTAAGACCGGTCATTTATAAACCCTAAGAAACTCTACTATCTGACCTCAGCACACTGTCTTCCAGTTGTGTGGGATTCAGAGCAATAAAACCTGAAAAAACATTGAGCGTCAGGCTGTTCTCTCACCTTTTACATGTGAGGAAAGACCAAACAACCTTCGCTTATGCAATTAAAAGCTAAAATTTGATGAATCATTATCAGTGAAATGGTCACTGACGTGAATATGCTCAACAATCATTTTACACTCATGTTTTTAAAATTCTTAAAGTATGTTTTTACAGATGTTTATTTCACAGAGGAAAAAGTTGGGATCAAATAGCAACACACACATTTTTTAAGGCTTCACAGGGAGTCAAATGATGATGAGGATTAAAGCAATAGTTGTTAACTGTTTACGCATTAAACACGAAAGAAACATTTTTGATTTGTCACTGGAAACTTTTATTTTGTAAGTAGAATATGTCAAAAAGGGAAAGGGGGGTTTTACAAAATTAAACAATAAATTAATATAAATTTGCGTATGTGAGTTTTAATTTGTATCATTTGGCATTTTTGTAGCACTGCACGTGTCTGACAGTGTACATCAGGTATTTCAGGGAAACAAAATCATGCTAATGATGTAGAGCTAAAATGTATCAAATATGATACACTAGCCTTAACAGGATTAAACAGCTGCTCCATCAAAACTGAACGAGTAGTTTTAAAATGATACACAAAATAATAAAATCATGATAATTAGATGGTAACAGTCACTGCAAATAGTTGCAAATAAATAAAAAAAAGGGGATAAATAATGCTGAAAACATCTTCTAAGTTTACTGAACTACCATCCATACTTTTGAATGTCTACACAAATGCCTTTAAAGTGCAGTAAAATTAAGCCTGTAGACAAATGGCGCACACTCAGTTATTTTTCATTCACAAGTAAACAGATCATTGGCTGTTATCAGATGAAAGGCCGCTATCTATTTAAGCACGCTTTGGCACAAAGTCCAAACTGTGTGGGCACACATACAGAGACGTTTTATGCACGTTTAATGTTGATAGACATGTTAATTGAAAAAAGAAAGCATACATGATTTGAAAAAGCAGCTTGCATACTTTTAATATGATTGTGTAAATACCTAAAAACAGGTGACTGGCATATAAACATATACTAAAACAAATAATGGATATGTAGTAATTTTAATTGTTTGACTCTACAGCAGAAAGTGAACCTCTTCTGTTTTTGCTGCTTATAGTTTAACACACTTGTGCACACAGGTTGTGTCTGTATTCCCAGCGAGGACGTGTGACTTCTGAGAAGACCTATGTGTGAAAGGTGATTATATTCTGGCTGCTGTTTATCTGCAGACATTCAGCAAATGCAGGCTGCTGTATTTCCACAGATAATGATGCCCTGACTGCTGCTGACCCCCGATGACTTGCCCGCCACTGATAAAGACTCTCTCTTGAGAGTCTTCCGAGTGACGACTACACATAAGACATTCACTATGCAGGTTGAAAAAATATGCAGTGATCGACTGCTTTATAGACACATTGAATCGTACATGTACAATGACAATAAAGGGCCATTCTATTCTATTCTATTAAACAAGTTCAATTTAGGCTGTTTATTTGTCACTTTCAAAGGCATTGACTGAAAATGCATTTGTTTGAGTCTCACGATTGGTAATTAGTTTGCGTTACTCATAATTATTTTTTTTTTTTAAATCCCTTGTAGTTTTAATGATAGAATGTCAATATCTTAGGGATCCATATGAGTTTTTTGTTCTATAAAAATGGTATTTAGCTATTAATTAGCTAGTAATTCCTGACTTCCTCTCTGTGTATATATATTTTAACAGAATAAAAAATGTTTAATAGACTCTTGGTGACAAAACTAAAATAAATGAAAATAAAATCAATAACTGATGGAAGCCATTAAAACGGTAATAAAAATAATAATCTGTCTCCCTCTAGTGGCCATAGTTGACACTGCACCACTGTCTTAAAACCATTGGTAAGCGTAAAATATCTTTTAAAAAAAGATTTTAAAAACGTGGAGTCTTATAGTAATAATTTTCTGTCTTCTTTTTTTCTTTTTCTTTTTTTTTAAAAACATATTTCAGTGAGTTAAAACAGGGCTTTTGTTATTTAGTTGCTATAGCAACATAGTGTTACTGCCGTCTTCCTGAGTTTGAAGTTGGTCTCCTTTTTTAAAGACTGGCCTTTCCTTAAAAACCAACGAGGTAAGCTTTAATAATGTTATTAGTGTTTAATATTAGATTATTAATATAATATTTAGTTACAATATTTGTCTCGTAGATTAACGGGTTTTTTCCGAAGCTTTAGGTCATGTTGAAGTCATTCATAGATCACAGCGATGAAGTTCACGTTAAATTCAGGAATAACAGCATCATAAATTGAACTAAAACAATGGTTTTCTGGGTTGTAATTTGTGTGTTTTAGTTTGCAGATGGAAACTTCCTCACAGGCTTCAGCTAGCAGGGGATTGTGGAACAGCCCCAGAGCCACACAGTTCAGCAAGGAGACCCAGGACATGCTGAGATGTAAGCTGTGCTCCAAAAAATCTGAGCTCACTAAAGAAACATTAATAAAAACCTTAAATTTTGCTCTAGCATATTCTAGCATGCATGATGATATCAGTGCAGCAGTTTGAACTAGAAATGCAGTGTTGACAGGCTGGAATCAGCCCGCCACAGACTGCCCAGCTTTGTTCAACCTTGATGTGTTGATAGTTTTGGATTACTTACTACGTCTTCAAGCAGTTCTTCCAAAGGTTTCAGGCATGTTGGAGTTCAAACCTCAGATAAAGTGTCCTGGGTCAGAGGGAAGTTGGGGTTTCCAGATTTGAATATACCCACCAGCGTCTTTCACTCTGAGTGTGAGGCACTTCAGTGTCATTGTCAGTCCTGTAAACACACCATGTGAGCTTTTCGTGGTCAGAACATTTGTTCTTCATTTTGCATGTCCTCAAATTTTATGAAGATATGAGAGATTTTCAGCATGGTCTCAGAATTTATGATCCCGCTATAGAGCTGTGTCTGTGTTTCATTTACCGTTGCTGAGGCCTGTGCTGTGTACTCTTATTGTTCTGTTTCTGTGCTCAGTGTTGAAGCAGGAATCAAGGGTCACCAGCCTCAAGAGAAAACAGATCAACAATCAGCCAAAGAGTAAGTTTGGTAAAGGTCTGATACTGTCTCATGGAGTATTTTCTTATATTTATACTTAAAATATAGTTGTACCAGAAGTCAAAATTTTAGAAGTTAATAACAATATTCCACTCTGTACATATGACCTATTGCTAAATACCATCATGATTTTGGCCCTTATGGTGCCATATACTGTTACTATTGGACTTCAGATTGATTTAACACTCGGGCATGATGTCCTGAGAGCAGGTGTACCTGATATGGTTGCCTAAATTATGTGGTTCACGTTGTAACTCCCACCTGCTGTTCAAATCTGTTTGTAAGGAGCAGACACCCAGGGTCTGGATTGGAGGGACAGTGATCTAGGCAGAGATGCCCAGATCTGCCTCCTCCCAGCCACCACCTCTTATTCCAAGTCATTCCCTGGCAAGCCAAGTGACACAATGTCCATAGCTTGTCTGTTCCGGGTCTCTTCCCAGACACTACCAAAACACCTCTCCGTCCTATTCAGATCCCCAACCTTCCTCAGCTGACTCCTTCTAGTGTGGAGAAACTATGTCTATACTCTGTACCCCTATCAAATGATCGAGAACCTCGGCCTAGCCCAGTTCACTGTTCAGTTTCTTTAAACTGTGAATCATGCAAAGCTTGTCGGGAAGAGTCCCACACTTCAAATATGGGGTTTGAAAAAAAGCATCCACAATTAGCAACGCTTCATTTTTTGTAAACAAAAAACTTTTGCTGCTGTAAAATTTTCTCCTTCAGATGAAACAGCTTTGCCTTTCACCTCTGATCCGGCACAGTCTTCTCCTCCTGGTGAATCTGTCCAGAAACACTGGCCAGTCCACACTCAGAAACGCACCGCCGAGGCATGTCGGTCTGGGAACAGCTACGAGAGAGAAAAGTTTCGTCCTGGTCCAACACGTACGTTCTTGAAACTGACATAAATTTCAGTTTATGTGTATATTGCATGTCATTGATCCCTTCAATTTTCCCCATTTCTTTCCTTTTCTTCTTCATTTATTCCATTTTCTGCACTCTGAGAAAAAGTCAGGCTCTGTTTTGCGGAACTTTTTCTTCATGTCACCCAAGGAGACCTAGAGAAAGAGAAGAGGAAGCTTCAGAACATCTTTGCACATGGGACCGAGCAGCCCGGAGCGGGATCTTCTCAGAAGCCTCCTCAACATCAGAGCTCAGAAATACCAAAGAAGATGGATCGCTATCAGGAAGGTGAGGCTGACTGCAGAGCAAAACAATGAGGTGGAGCGGTTACACCAGCACCATATTTGAATCTTAAAGGGACAGTTTAACCCCCAATTTTTCCTCTTGCCTGTAGCGCTGTTTATCAATCTAAATTCTTTTATTGGGAGTTGTTTTGAAGATTTCAGCTCCAGAAATGTCTGCCTTCTAGATTGTAATAGAAGTGCATGGAACCTTGGGGTGTTTTTAGTGCAACAAAAGATACATTTGAAAAACGGAAATTTGTTTTTGTAGGGAATATTTTCTGAGCCTTATGACAAGATCAATATGCTCACTGACCCTCAGAGTAAGAACACGTTCTGTTTTTCCTGCAGTTCTGAATGAAATACAGGAAAGACAACAGTTTCTGGAAGACATGGCCTCCCTGGGCCAGGAGAAAGATTATATCGACATCATCAACACTGAGATATCTCAGGTAAACGTGCTTTCAGCCACTATTATGTTCATTTAGTATTGTATTTTAATATATATATATTTCAGTGACGAGACAGATCAGTAGCAGTTTAAATTGAACTAAGATATGATCAGATTCACTTAAATGTATCCTGACTCTAATAACAGAAATTGCGAGAATTGGAGATAATGGAAAAATCCCAAGTTCCCACATCTGATACAAACACAGAGAGGGACAGAAAATGCAGCCAACAAAGAAGACTGACTGTTGTCTGTGACGGGGCGGTCTGCTTCTCTTCAAGCAAGCGACATACCTTCAGTCAGAGCAGAGACACACGCGCACGCCAGTGAATACAACACACATCTACCCAACTGTGTGAATTTCTTTTATTCCTCTGCCTCCCAGTGTCAGTATTTCACACAGTCCTGCTGCCGTTTTAGGACAATGTACAAGATGACAAAAATGTGGTGGCACAGAAGCCCTTTGTTTCAGCTGGACAGGAAGTTAGGCACAGAGCAGAAACAGACAACAGACACAGCCACACAAGACAAATACATCATCTAAGAGACGAGAACACGAACAGAATGAGTAAACGCGTTTACATTAGCTCGAACTAACGATGTATGCAATAAAATAAATGGCACTCGATATAAACTACTTTAAGGCAAAACACACACGCACAAAAAGGCATAGTAAAATATAAATTAATGATTGCATACCTCAGGTCCATCCTTCGATAGTTAAAACCGTTATAAACTGGGCTTTTGCTACAGTTGATAAAATACTGTATATTTTCTTCTTCTGAAATTCAATATTGCATCTGTTACCTTCCATAATAAAAGGACACCTATCCTGCTTTTCCTTGGAAAATGAATAAGTCCCGTTTAAAACTAACCGGCAGTTTGTTTTTTGTCTGCAGTTCGTTACTCGTCTAATTTTCTCCTCCAGTCTAACCCACTTATAAATACTATATCTATGTTTGTGTAATGCTTTGATGACAAGCACCAACACAATTGTAAAACTACTACTGAAGAAACTAAAATCCACACAAACACAAATAAAATATGTGTGTATATATAGCAGCTAGAAGTCTTTGATTGAGCTTTTCAAGAGTAGATGCTGCAGTTTTAAGCAAGTTTCATCGGGAAAAAACAACAACAAAAAAGACAAACTTATTGCTACTAGTACCATGGGCTCAACCCAAACATGATATAAAACCTCAAATATGTGCACCTTTGAAGGAGCAAAGGAGACCACTACTCAAGAGGGTGTAAGTAAAACTAAAAACATTAAAAACTCAAGGATATCAGGGATCAACGTAAGCTGACATATCACATCTTTGCTGAAGGCCTATAGAGCAGAGTCACTGTGCAATGCAGGGATGTTAAAGCAAAAAGTAATCAGTGCAGTAATACAGAAACCCACCCAACATGCCACTAGTTTGAATATTCAGAGCCTAAACTTTTTAAAGCACTTGCTGTCAGACACTAAAAGGCAACTGAAAATAGTCACTGAATGAGTCTTGGTGCTTAAAAACTGTTTGAGGAGATGTCATAATCTTCTATCAAAATTCTTTAGTCTTCTTAAAATAGTAGTCCTTCAAATCTCCTCTTGAGCTAGACGTGTCCTCTGCTGTTCAGCTCTTCTCCTTACGCGGGCTGGGACTCTTTCCCGGTTCTCCTTTATGGCTCAGACGCTTGAGCACCTTGATGGGTTTAAACTTTGCCCCTTTTTTCTTCTGGTGATCGCTGTCTGGATCCTTCTGAAAGTCTGATGAGGATTAAAATAAGAAATAAAACTGCATTAAAAATTTAAAGGAAGGAAAAGAGTGCCTTCATGAATCTAATGAATCTAATCATCGCACCTTTTTTCTTCAGCATCTCTTCCATAAGTTTGTCCTCTTCTTCCTCCCTGTGACAGAACCACAGTTAGACTCCTGCCAGTCTCTACACAACACAGATGCACATGAACTGTCTGTACTCGATTACCTCTGCCTGTCCTCGTCCATGCTGTTGACTATTTGGTTGCGCTGTTCAATGATGGTAACCAGCTCAGCCATCAGCTCCTGCTCCCGACTCTTGTCATCCTCGGTCCAGTCTTTCTCTGATGAGAGGAAAGAAGAAATGGAAGAAGCAGAGCATGATTAATAATTTAATCTGTTGTTTTATTTAAATTATGTACACTTTGTAGGTGTTCACAAGGTTTATAAATTATTGATGCAAAAGCAGAGCAGCATTCACTATAAACTAAATGCACATCCACCATCCTGTCAGGTCAGCAGGGAGTCCTGATTAATAAGTCTTGGAGTGCTGGAGATACTGACATTTCATTCATTGCACAAACTAACCAAGAGATTCTTAATAATTCAAACTGAAGATTGATTTTTTTTTTTTTATGTTCTTTGAGTACTTCAATAATGTAAACAATAATTTTACAGAATATAGTTACTGGGAGCCACTGAAATGAAACTGGATTGGGCATTTAATGGTTTTTACCTTCCTGTACCACATGTGAGAAAGGCCAGTCTGGATAACGTTCTAACCCAGTTATTATACAGATGATACTAGGAGAGAAAAGATAATGACTGAGGACAGATGGAAATGTCTCAAATACCTGGTTTGTTGAGAAGACACCTCAACTCGTACTCCACATCAGCCTGCCTCTCCTCCAGGTTCTGCTGCTTCGCCCTGCAGAGAGCAACACATTAAGCAACAATAAGTTCGAAAATATAACTTCACGCTTACTATTCTGAGCATCTGTCTAAAGGGTTTATATGTAAAAATAAAAACCAGCCATGACGTTCCAAAACTGTAAAATTTATATCTTACGTGTAGACCAGCTCAGCTTCCCGTCTGACAAGAAGGTGTTTATCATGAATTAGGGTGAACCAGTCCACCAACAAGTGCTCCTCATCTTCATCTAAATGAAGGGTGAATAACAAATATTAGTACTCCTGTCATTTCTGACAGAGAAGCAGATTTGCTTTTATTACTTAGAAATGACTATTTTAAAAAAACAAAACAAAAAGAACAGAAAGCTGGTCTTCACTGGACTTAAAAAGTGCTGTAATGTGATACCGTTTGGATTGTCTCTGAGCTTCTTCTCCAGCTCCACTCCCCTCTGCTCCAGCTCATCCAGCTGCTTCTCCAGCTGACTCATCTCCCCATGGATGTCCTCAACTGGGATGTATTGATCTGACTGCACCTGGAAGGATGTTTGAATCACATGACTACTACTTCATCTGTTTTACTCTTAAGTGATGATGTCATTTCTGTCGGGTTTATTTCTGTTTTTAATTAGTCCGTTTTTATTTTGGGGGGTTATTTACCTTGCGTTTAATAAGTGGGAAGCCATGACCGGGAGCCGGGGGTCTAGCAGGACGGGGGCCTTTTGGCGGTCTGGTTTTAGAATTGGCAGGAGAGGGCGAAGCTTTTCGGTTGAAGGGGTTCTCTTTACATATCCGCTAAAAAGAGAAAAGATGCAGTTGGATTTTTAGTATGTGCAAAGTGTATTGATATATAAATTGTCTTCTGTTTGGAGGTGGCGCCATTACCTTGTTTTGTGACTGGGTGGCCTCTGAGGCCAGTGGGCTGGGGTTGCTGGGTCGTGGTGGTGGAGGTCGAGGAGCCTTGGTCACTGGGTTGCGACTGGTCTGTGGAGTGGCTGGAGCTGAGCTGGCATTTGCTGGTACTGGAGAAGGGGCGGGGCTTGGAGAAGGCTGACGGAGATGCTCAGTCGAGGAGGAAGAAGGGGAAGGCTTGGAGTCGTTCGGTGAGCAGATGGAAGGCTCGGAAACGCTTTTGGTGAAGTTGTGTTCCTGGTCGCTGCTGCCGACGCCAGCCAAAGGGAGCTGAGAGGAGCTGTAGTCTGAGCCTGAAGACAAACTCTCTGTACTGAGAGCTGGAGAGGGGGAGCAAGAGGAGGACTGAGAATGAGAGAGAACTGAAGAAGAGAAAAGGTTTTGAAAAAATTTAAAAAAACAGCAGGGACAGAAGAAATTCAAGAGGAATAAAGTAGTTGGGACAGATTGAAATGTTGGAATAAAGAGGATAAGGGGAAAGAAAACACAACATTATTTTTAGCATCTATTAGCAACACATCTCTTTTCAACTATTTTTAGTCTGTGACTCTTTAGAATAATTTTTTTTTATTATTACTATTTTTATCAGCTGTGTACATTGTTTCCGCTCACCTCTTTTGAAGTGACAACTTGTCTGTTAAATTAGAGGTTGTTTAATTTTACATCAGACAAACTAATCTAGGATTAAAGTGACAAACAACAGCACACACACTTCACACTTCTATACTGCACACATTTTTGAAGATTGGATGCTCAAAGTTGGACAAATGTGCTTTGTATCTATTAAATGGATAAAATGGAAAGTAAAGCACAATATTATAAATCACTGGGTTGTAAACTTGTAAACTTCAGTCTTGATCAATGACGATCAGGCTTTGCAACTGAAAATCAAATATGAATTTACTTTTGTCCTGTTACATGTAACTCCATATACCTGGCAGTTTAACTAGAGACATAAATAGAGAGTGAACAAATAAACTGAGGAAATTCTGTTGCACAATAGTGCTTGCACCCCTTGCAGAGCCAATCAACAACAAACACTTTGTCAGTAGTTGCAAATATCTGCCCGAATACATTACCAGGATGGCTCTGAATGGTGACCCTTATGTTACTATGAAAATCCCGTACCACGCACTGCGTGTTCAGTGTCTCTACTATTGTTCAGCATATTTAGACGCATCTGTCTTTTCCAGACACACTAGTTAGCTCATCACCAATCACTTCCTGAGAGCTGTGTTACAAGTTAGAAGCACATTTCCATGGTAAAATGACCTCATTCACGATGAGTCAAGTACTGATAAATTACAAAAATATGGATAAGTGACGTAAACGTAAGAGTATGCCCCCTGAAAAAGTCAATCCTAGTGCATAATTTTGGGCACAGCCATGTTTCATAAGGGACTCTGCTTTCATACAGTTTAACTGCACAGTCATATTGGTGTTTTCATCTATAAACTTCAAATTTCTCAGCTGTTTACACTGAGTTTAGAAACCCACTGAATCAGGTGGCACTAAAGAAAATAACCTATAATGTTTCTTTCTGTAATTTCTTTACAAACATTTGATAAAACATCAAATAGTTAAGTTACTGTTTGATACTTGTAAAGCACAAAGGGGATGCTCTTGGTGTTTGTGGTTCTGATAAAACCGACCTTGGTTACCGGTGGGTGGCCGAGGAGCACGAGGTGCAGGCCGTTTCTTGCTCTTGGTGCTTGCAGGACTGACAGAGCGGGATGAACTTCGTTTATTAGTGGGAGTGTCTGCACCCACTGCGTCTGCTGCCTGAGTGATGCTGTACCATGGGTGACTAGACACCACCGTAGGTGGAGGTGCTCCTCCCTCACTCCCTTCTTCCCCATTTCCCTCGTTATTTTCGTCGTCGTCGTCGTCCTCGAACGGGTTGGAGGACTGGGGGGGCGTGCTGGGTCTGGAGCCCTCCCCTTTGAGAGAGGACAAAGAGCCTGTGTTTGGAGGTGTTGCCAGTCCAGCAGGGGGAGGGGGAGGGGCTGGTGCTTTCTTCTTCTTGGGTTCTGACTGAACCAGTGCGAGCCAAGGTGGGTCTTTGGGTTTATGGGTGCCACTGAACAGTGAAACACAGATAGTGATGGAAGGGAGGGTCACACAGAGGAAGACAACAAAGTACATCCACATGGAAGCATGGAGGGTTAAACAATTACAGCACACACTGCAACAACATGACAAACACTATGGAGGTGTGATTAACGAACGTGAAATGGCATTTAAGATAAATTCAGCTACCTTGCAGGAGACTGTGACCTTCCTCTGGGTTTGGGAGGAAGTGGAAGCTTCTGAGTTTCACCTGTGATATTAGGAAAAGCGTTGAGAATGACTATAAACAAATGATTCTGCTATTTTTAGAAACTTACTGTGCAAAAACTACTTACCGACTGCAGGACCGTCTGCTGTGCGGGAGAGTCGAGCCCGTGGCACAGGGCGAGGTGGAGGGATGGGATCAGAAACCCGGCGGGGTGCAGGCACTGGCCGACCGGTAACCTCAACATAAGGTGTAGAAGGGAGGTCTCCATTTGCTGTGTGTTTGGCTGGTGTTTGAGTTTCTTCTTCTTTCTCTCCCTCCTCCTCTTCATCGTCGCTCTCATCGAAAGGGTTGGGAGGTGTGGCAGATTGTGGTTTCTCCTCTGCTTCGCTGGTACTGTCTTCATCTGTTTTTTCTAAACCGTCTTTGCTTGTTGTAATGGGAGCGACCGTGACCGAGTCATCGGCTGGAACGTCAGAATCGTTCGTTTCCTGTACTGGAGTCTTTGCCTGGCAGCCATCAGAGGGCGCCGTGTGAGGAACTGTGCTGCGACCGGTCCTAGCAGACTGTCCCGACGCTGGTCTCTTACTAAGATCGGGCTGGCCATTCTGGTTGGATAAAGCATTCCTATTAAGGTGATGTGCACAGACAAGTGCCCCAGAGTTGCTTTCTAATTTGTAGGATCCATGAAGCAGTGTCCTGTGACACTCAGTGCACCTGAGAAAACAAAGAAACAAAAACAGGAAGTGTGACGAAAAATAAACAGTTGTTTTTTGTGACCTGTTTGCAAAAAGGATTCACGCATTATTAATGTATACCAAACACCACCTACAGTAGATATATGAATTGAAAATGTTCAACAGGTGAAACATAAACATTTCTTTCTCACGATGTCACAGGAAACCGGACACACCTGTTCTGACACGATAGCTAATTTTAGCTGTAGTGTGAAGCCTATGTGCAGCTGCTACAACTCAGAGTGAAATATTAACTGTTGTGTCCACCAAAAATATGTGACCAGCTCTTTGAAAAGCTGAACTTCTTGCATCTTCAATCAGAAAAATAGCACCCATATCATAGTAACTAACACTAAGAGTAATCAAAACAAAAAGATTTATAAACAAATAGCTAAGGGGAATTTACTGACATTAAAAGAAATAAAAAATAAAAAGTAATGCAATGGCAAATACAGATAGTAATAACTGTTATAATATGTTATAAATGTGTAATAAGTTGTAATAAATGTTTTCTAATTGACAATTTTTTTTTTTTTTTTTTAAAACAAAAAGATAAAAAGCATCCAGTTCAAGCGTCTTACTCACACACAAATCTGAATCCATCACCCAATAGTGCACAATATCCTCTGTCACGGCTTGACTCGATAATTCGGGGTCTTATTTTATCAAGTTTTTAAATTGTTTGGCGGCCATACCCAGAGGGAGGGAGTAAGCCTTGAGGAGAGGAGGTGAGGACGTACAACACGAGAAATGAGTAGAAAGGGAGCGCTCACTTGAAACAGTTGCGATGGTAGAGCTTGCCGTCCACCAAAAACCTCTGCACCAGGTGGACGTGTTTCTGGCAGGCGGCGCAGGTGCTGCTGAGAGTGCTCCGCTTGACTGCCGCAACCGCTTCGGTGCCTGTCTGCACGGACTGGATCGGCAAGTACATGCGACCGGGGACGTTGTTCGCAGGAAGGGGGACAGGGAGGAGACATCAGGGGAAGGGGGAAGATGGAGAGTAATGGGGGAGGGGGGAGATCATATACGGAGTCAGGATTTGAGGATGTGGATTGTTCATTCTGTTTAGCTAGCTACATCTACTTGGTTATCTTATTTTTGGAGTTCAAGTGAAAACATAATTTGATTGATTAAAAGTGTGTTAAAAAAAATCAAAAGAATGAAATGATAAAAAGATGTTTATTAGTAAAAAACAATCCAAACAGCTTTGGTTAGTGGCTCTGGGAGTCACACATTTGGGATACAGTTACTCTTTAGGGCTGAGATATTGCGGGGTTTTTTTGTTTTTTTTTCTAGGTGTTAAGTAAATATAGGGGTTAGAAGCAGCATATTTCAAAACTTGGCACACAGTGTTAAGAAACTACAACTGTTAGTCTTTTATCCATAGGAGACTGTTAAGAAAGACTGACCTAACAGTTCTCTTTCACCTCCAAGCCCACCCTCCCACCCCCACCCTACTGCCTAGGCTCAGGACCAGAGAGCGGAGGGGGGGTGAGATGTGAGGACGGAGAACAGGAAGAGGAGGGAGTGGAATGAATTTCCATCTGAAGAAGGGAGGAAGGGCAAGTGGGGGAGTGATGAGGAGAAAAGCAGTACATGGGAGTACGGGATGGAGGAAAGGTGTTGAAGGGCATGCGAAAGAAAAGAGAGACAGGATACAGAGGCTATCTTTATAGACTTATTCTACCGCCATTGTTGGGCTTTTTCCCCTGCTGTGCAACACATAGCTCACATAAGGAAGTTGACATAAAAATCCATATTTGGATATTCTACACTTTTGTAGTAAAAATAGCAGATTTACACGATGTAATAACTCCACATAGTACATGCAAAATGATTGTTAAATCTTTCAAGGCTTCAAATGTCATTTCAGTGGGATTATCCACTCCATAACAGGCCATCATAATCAAAGTATTTTGAGTGATCTACAGCTTGCTACCATGCAAACTCTAGTAGACACCATGTCAAGCTCCTAGACGTTAATTAGGCCTAATATTCCCAAACAGATAAAAGAATAAAACGCTTCTCCTGGTGCCAAGTCTTATATACTTACCTCAGTCTTATCTTCCAGAGGAGTTACAGGCCTTTTCTGGGCTGGCTCATTGAGACCAGCAGTACTGAGCCTCTTCATACAAGGAGGGTTTGCTGTGGTAGAGAAACGAGGGGAAGCCAGTTAATGGCTAATTTCTTGTATACATTAACACAACATACATTCTAGTTTGTTTTTTCCTTTACTGTCTTTTGTTTTTTAAACCCGTCATAGTCCAGCATCTTTGACTGCAGCTGGGGATAGTAATCTCTGATATGCTCTGACAAGCCGTTTCATGCTGGAGGGCAACCAAAACCTGCTGCAGATAAAGAACTGGTGCATGTGTCACTACACTGAGCTCACGAGGCCGCAAAGGAGAACAAGGACTACTTTGACAAACTGCAGTTCAAGATCATGGAAAAGGAGTCAATCCAGGGATAAGGAAGATACTGGAGAGACCGCTTTTATATAATCACATTTACCGCAGTTTGCCACAAATGCAAAACATCTCTGCAGGAAACACTCATACCTAAAATATATCACTGAAAAAAAGAGCTTACAGAGTCTGTAATAGCATATACATTAACAAGTAAAAGATTATATATGTGTATGTGACAGAATTCACACAGTTGCACGCACCCTGAGACTTGTTGTTGAAGAAGTTGTAATACTGCGACACGTATGTGATGATGCTAAGCCGGTCAGGCACTTTCATAGACACCATGTCTTCTGGGTCCAACAGGGCTGGAATCCCCAGTTCAGTCTCGGCCACTTCAAACGCCTTTCAATGAGGAAAAGAGGATAAGGGGAAAGGAAGTAGAAAGAGCAGGAAACAAAAAGAGATGTTGGCAATGAGACAGGAACCAGTGAGCTTAGATGCAAGGCAAAACTTGAGTAACAGCGAGGTAAACTGACCTCTTTTTTTTATTAAAGATAAAAACCTTGATAAGCACAAATTTGGTAACAACTCAGCTTGTTCTTTTGTTGAGACCTAATGTGGTATTTTGGTATGACTTCTATCAGTATTTCATTTCTTTATTATTAGGAGTTGTAGTGGAAACTTGTGGGAGTGTGGTCTCTGTATTATTCAGGAGAATGGAAATGATTAGTGGTTAACCTTTCAATGCTTTAAGCACCTACAAAAAAAAAAAAAAAAAAATCCCCTCACTGCACTGAGCCTGCAGGAGAAATCTTATCTCAAGCCGAAATAAATAAAACCAAAACAAGTGGAAAAGCTTGACTGGATGTGGGTGAGAAAGTATGCAGTGAAAAAAAAAAAAAAAAAAAAATCCGCCGTTTGCATGATGTTTACATTTATTCCTTTGAGAAAAACCAGCAGTGAGAAGAAAAAAAATTCCAGTGAAGAAATGATACTGCAAACAGCATTACATAACAACATACCAGCACGGTTCTGAAACAACGAGGCCTACAAATGCTGCACATCACTATTAAAGTGAAACTAAATCTAAAAATCCCCAAACATGTGATTTATAAAAATCAGTCTTAACCTCCCCACACCTACTATTAGATAGTTAAATTGAGAAACCTTATGAACACAAGCACGCTCTCACACACACACACACACACACACACACGTACTCATAAATGCACACCATCTTGGTCGGCAGCTGCCTCCAAACACGTGTCATGTATCATTAATACTGTGTGCTGCTCAGTAACATTTAATATCTATTTATTATTATTATCATTATTATCATCATTATTATTATGCTATTATAGGTATTGATTTTATTGCAATTATCCACTTCACATGAGTACATGGTGATTCTTTGCAGTGATCAGACTCAGAGTAGTGAGATTTAATGCTGCAGAGGCCTTGAGTCAGATACTATCCAAGTGATGGATCTTTTAACACTTTTCAGCCCAAATCGGGTCAGGAAGACTTTTCTCTTGCATTTTGCACTTTGTAAGGCCTAGGATTTTTTATTTTTTGTTATTTTTTTGAGCATGGTGAGCGAGTGAAGTGAAACCAATATAGTTATTCCTGTAGTGGCAACCCAACAACGAAAACAGCTACTTGAGGGAAGCTAAAGTAGTTTCCACCTCGTGCTGAAAAATCTGTGGCTCACCATGACAAATACTTCTAACATTTTATTTTTGGATTTGAATCTAAAAACAGAGACAAAAACTGGGTGCACTGGATGAATGGCAAAAATGAGGTGACACAAAAAGTCTGCAGCTTCCTTCTGGCTCGAATTCTCCTCACCCTGTCACCTATGACTTTCCTAAACAGACCACTCTAAAGTCTGTGACCTAAAGTGTCACCCAAGTGACACATCAACCCTGACCAGGCATCATCAAAAACCTGAAAAGATTGTGTAACACAATAAAAAAAAAAAAAAAAAAAGGAAAATGTTTGCAACATTGACATTTGCTACCAATGTAATGTAATCCACAGTGATTCTAAAGGTTAACAATAACTTGAAACCTGCACAGTAGGAGCTCCTAGCTTGAGTCTCCATGTGACAGCAGTAACATCTAAACAGTGATTCAGCATTTAGTGAGTCTATCAGCACCTCCTACATGAAAGGGGACTCAAAAGTCATTCCAGGAGACAATCAACCCCAAATACACTCATGAAACTTACAAATTGATCTTACATGGTCAATCAAACAGAATGCTTTCCACATAATATTCACTCCAGACTAGACGTGACAATTACTTTCTTCCTTTATAAGAATTCTTTATAAGCTTTTCACTTCTCCTAACGCTGCAGGAATTGAAAAACAAACATTAAAAACAACAATAAAGAACTGCCAAAGCTGAGCTCAGACTGAAAGGAGACTTCCATTTCAACCCTCAATGTTCTCCTGGCTTCAAAGCCATGTGGAAAAAAAAACAGCCAAGAAAATAAGATTTTTAAAGTTTTAGGCTGTATTTGATGTACTGCTTTACAAAGCTGCAAACTCTGCAATTTTGCACTGAAAATCTTCACTTCATGGTTTCTCCACAGGCTTATGTCAAGAATTTAGTTTTTTCTGACACAGAGTGCTCTGGCTTCCTCCCTCTGACTCTCTGCCCTTCAGCAGAATTAAGTAAGAGTCTCTCTTCACATCACGCACACACTCCACTTACACCCACAACATCTATGAGGAGTCAAACACATAATATGTTTCTGGCTACACATAAGCTAGGGATTTCCAAATGACTCAGGTTTCAAAATGACATCATTCAACACAGAACAACGTGTGCACAAAACATATAGTTGTAAACGTGACTCACCAGGCGGTTGTTCTCATAGACATTCTCCTTAGTCAGTGAGCCAAAATCTCTGCAATGACAGAAAAAGGTTACAACAACATTTAGGATAAGGCAGCCAGCATAGTTCTATAGCAGCCCTGTTTCTACATACAACTTGCTCAACTATTTGCACTCATATTATAGACTATAAGCTATAATCGAAATAGATTATAAGCTATTATTTGCCTGACAGCATAACAAACTGCAGTGGTTAGCGGTTACAGCTCCCACCTACCACTGCTGACAATCTCAAAAACCGGCCTTAAATGATGCCTGATGCCAGAGCAAAAAGAAAGAAGCAGCAGGAGCGATGGGCCGATAATTACAAGGCTCTGCTCTAAAATGCCCAGAGCAGGGATCTAAAGCCAGTTTCTCACCAGTAAACATCCTGCAGTAAAACTGGAAAAAATGTCTGAGGAGCTGTGGGATGAATGTGCATAAGTAAATGTGTGCAGTGGTCTTAGACACAACAGTATGGCAGGGGGAAAAAATAAGAAAAACCCACCATGAACCCAATGAGTGCTTGTGGAAACCATGTGGAACTTTCAAGAAGGCAAAATCCTGTGAATGAGCTCCGTGTTGGAGCCACACAAAGTGACCTCTGTTCTCTCTAATCTAATTCCCGTGGCCACAAACGCACCGAGCAGCAACTTTAATATCAGGGCTGTGTCAGCCCGAGTCCACCGTGTCAGCATAACAGACATTGCCAAAATAAAAAGTGCAGTAACTCAAAAATAACAAAGATTTTACATTTTCATACCTCACAGAAAAAAAAAAAAAAAGAACTGACTGGGACGGTGAAATGCTGTGTGTGATCAGCATGCACATCTAATCCACAATGACTCAGAGTCTCACTCCAAGGTTTATTTTAGGTGAGAGCGAGAGAGAGCGAGAGAGAGCGAGAGAGAGGCGGTAATGACAATCCACATGATCAAAACCTGGCTTGAACCAGTACATCCGCTAAATCTGGTTTAGTCAGTTGGAAAAGCTTTGCAGAATAAGATTATCTGATGTTATGACAGTGAATAATTAAGCACTAATCAAGGAGCAGGTGAGACATCAAATGAGTTAGAGATTTTAAAAATATAAAACAAAAGCAGCAATAAATTAACAGAATTTTATTTAAATACAAGTTTTAAAAAGACACTTTATGTGCACTTCCATTAACTTTGCCATGAATGACTTCTGGGGCTCCACATCTACTCCATCTCCACTGGTCTGACTGACAGGAGTCCTCATCCAAAGGACGATAAGGCCATCCAAGTCTCATCTGCATCAGTGTGCCATTTTTCAATGAAGCTTCAGTGGCTGCAGAGTAAAGGGCAGCACTTCTACTACAAATGACCTGCACATGCATTAGAGCTAAATCCAGTTCGACAGGCAGAGGTCTCAGCCGCAGATTAGTCTGACGGGCTGTCTGTCTGGATCAGAGGGAGTTCAGCAGGGCCGCTGCAGCTAGAAAGAAAGCTGAACAGCGAGGCATGCTGGGACACAAATTAAAGAGGCAAAGCTTGAAAGCTCCCAGTTTGCAGAGTTTAGGATTTGTCTAATTCCTGTACTTTCAGCATTACTGCTGTGCTGTTTATGCAGATAAAGTCCACTTCACTGTTTAAGTGAAAGTTTGCTCTGCTTCCATTCAGTCCAGTTTGCTCACCTGAGAGATGAACAGCACGAGCCACATGCTTACTGTCCAAAATCATTTATCAGACCACTGGGATGACACGTGGTTAACGGTACATTTTACTGCAGTCTGTGGGAAAATTCTAGCCCTTCATAACAATCTGTTCAGAACAACGAAGCATCCATAGTTCATTTTTTCCCCTGATGTTATAAATCAAGTTCCCTCTTTTCCTGTACATTGGTGTGCCTTTGCCCTACCTCAGGAATTCAAATTCAAGGCTTTCATAGGTGAATCTATGGAAGAACCTGCCTTTGTCTCTGGCTCACTCAGGAACTCTTATGGCGTATGACCATTTCCAGTAACCTGTGACAGTTAGCTCTCAGCTTTCTGATGCTCACAGGTCTCTTGAAGCATGAAAGTCCTTTTTATCACCCCTGTCTGCAGGTAGGGCACTGATGACCACTGTGGACTGGCAGTTGCCCTTGAAAGACGGGCTTTATGGTCAGAAATGTCAAACTGGGCAAAGGGTTTATCATCTCTATGATTTGCTTCTTTTGTAAAAACGCTTGCTAATCGCTCATCTGTGGGGCTTCTGCTTTTTTTTGTAGCACCTTCAGTGGTTATACAGCATACCACCAGTGTTGGTAGGTTACCATCCTGACTGATTTTGTGTTTGTCAGACACCAGTGAAGACTTTTCTTATTTTTTTAAGCCAATTTTCCCAAAGAATAAACTCAATAAAATTGAATTGAAGACAGAGTGCTTCTGTGGTTTAATACAGTCATACTCGCATCACATGCCTAGCAAGTTTTCATGGGTTTTGTTTTTAATAACTTATAGTTGCCACAAAATCTCCAAGAAATCTGGACTTTTCTCAAGGCACACCATTGTATTGTGTGAATTCTGATTGAAGAGAAAAAAAATTAAATAAACACATTCACATTTAGTGTACAGCAGCATACGTAAAACACAAACAGGATAGCTTGTGTGCACTGTAAAGTTTCAGGCTGTCATTTGTACAGGTGGCTAAAGGTGGCTCACTGTCACTCAAGTAAAAAAAGAAAATTACTGTTTTGAATCTCTACTAAAAAGATGGCGAGTCATCATGTCCTCCTCCCTATACCCAACCCTTGTAAATCACATATACACGCTGTGGTGTTTTGTGGTAACCTCTGTACTCAGTGTGTAGGTGTGAAACACAGATAGAAGGGAAGTGTTGTTACAGGCAGAGCGTCGCTTGTCAGGATGACTTTGACACGCCACATTGGACACTCGCTCACATCGCAGAACTCACAACATTACAGGAGGCTTTTTTCTTTAAGTGGCTGTGACAAAATATAATTAAAACATAGAGAGTTGAAAAATGAACAGTGTCTTCCAAGATAACACTGCCATACTTAGGTATGTTAGTATGGTGCTTTTAGATTTTTACTTAAATACAATGAAAACATCTAATTTCACTGCAGTTAAAGCATTAATAACTGGATTTTTGTCTTTAACCTACAACACTACTCCTACTGTGGCAATGCCATCATTACTACATGGGAGCAGTAAATGTGAAAATGTATGGAAAGTTAAAAAGTACAAGTTGTTTGAATCATAGAGGCAAAAAATATTATTATAGTTTAGTCACAAAACCTTGACATGTGGTTTTGCATATTACTTTCTGCTGTGAGTTGAACTGGTACATTTTCTGTTGGAGAAGTGGGATCCATGACCGTACTCTAGTGAACCACATTATGTATGCATATGATCTTGTGGTATTTAGTTCTAGCAGTGCTGGTCTACAGGGGCACTTTACCACATGTCCTGTTTATGGTACAAAACAGGATACCACACAAAGTGTCTGTAAGAATGCGGTCATGATTTACAGAAGCAAAGAAGAGAAATATCTAAGATTTCCTGATTTCAAACAGTCTCATAACAATCGTACAGATTCCATTAAAGTAAAAATATCCTGGGCATTCTATTACAGATGAAATGACAGATGATGGAGATAATTATAGAAAATGATGTATGGTGTATGCACAAGCACACGCCCTCTTTTGCAAGTATGGATAGAGTGAATATGTCTCATACTGTACCCGTCTCTGTAACAAAAAAAGTTACACAGACTTCAAGTAGCTTATAATGATACTGTGGGATTACACATGTTCCTTAAGCAATCACAGATCACTAACTACATGACAGAAAAAATGGTTGGTTGGCTTATTTTAAAATGAATGGGGTAAGGATTGTTTTTCCCACTTGGGTTCGTGGTTTCGTCTCCATTTTTAATAGTTTTGAATATGGTCCAGTGTAGTTATTAAGATTATAAAACTTAAGTTATATGTTATTACGTAATGGTTTTACTTGAGATCAAACTGGGCTGTACGTGTATATGGCCTTTGAGTTTAAGGAGTCTGACAGCTCTTCTTTAGAGCACAGATGAGTTCAGATGGCTCTGTCCTGACAGGTTTTGTTCTACATTGGTGTTTTGAATGGATGAGTTACCCTTAGTAATCCTGAACCTCAATTCAGTCACAAAAGAAAACAGTTAGCAGCCTGTCACGCCTCAAAAACCAGTATACCTTTCAATGGAGGCAGCTCCTACACAAAAAAGAACCAGTGTACCACAGATTAACCTTACCGTTAACTTAACCTGCTTCTAACTTCCTTTTACAGTAGCGTTTATGTTACACTTGTGGTTACTTACATCAGATCTGGTCTGAAGCGATGAATAATGGCACAAAACGCCAGCCCGTCTCGAAAGGACGTAGACATGTCCTTAATTTGCACATCGTTGTAGTTCTCACACTGTATCCGACACCACTCCTGGAGAGCCTTCAGAGATCCCATCATGCTACAGACAAATCCGACGGGGAAGGTGGTGAACTTGGATTGATCGACCTTTATTTGTTGACGGGACAGAGAAAGCGACGACGGCCAGGCAACACCCGAGCTGCCGATACGTTACCTTCATGAGCAGCCACTGAGTCACATTGGAAAAAAACGAGCATGTCTTAGGAGCTAGCTGGACGATGCCCAACTTTACCAACTGCAGCAAGCACCGTGTGAAGTTCACCTCCCGTGTGCGGTTATTCAGACTGCGGTTACTGCGGAATGAGTGAAAAAACACGGCTGATTTCCCGAGCTGATAACGGGAGCTCGCCCTCAAAAGTTCTTGACGTAGCCGAGTTAGCTAACTGGCTGCAGTGGCTTGCTGTTTGGCCCCACTTTGCAGGTTTGCTGTATATGTGTAAACTGTTGTTTCACGCAGTGATGCAGTTTCAGTCGAAGCAGGTGCAGAATTTCCTCTGTGAAGGACCGCAAGACCCGCACTAGGCTTTTGTTTGTAAGTGCAGTGACTACAACGGCTAAAAGACTGGTTTTAAAAAAAGTCTCTTTAGTCCGTTGCCCGCGACGCCATCATTTATGTACCAATACAATTAAAAGTAACCTATGAAAAAAATAAAAATCCCGCACAGGAAGTGCAACTCCAGCCGAACAGCGCTGATTAAAACACTGACAGCCTGGCCAAGCTGCCAACCTACAATATCCCGTTTCTCTCCCTGCTCTTATCGCCCAACAGGGGGTGCTACACCCATTCAGGGGCTGCTGTCTTCTTCTTGTATTGGAGTCGACGGAGACATGCATCATCCCCGCATTGCTGCCCTCCTCAGGTAACTTGTATAATACAGGGTTGCTGCCTCCTACAGTGGGGGAAATAGCTATTTGAGCCCCTAAATTTGTTGTAAGCTTTCTTATTTACAAAGAAATGAACAGTGTCTATATTCTATTGTAGTTTAATTTCAATGGAAAATTACAGAACATCAACCAAAAATCCAGAAAACACATTTAATCAATGTAATGAATTGAGTGAGTTAAGGATTTGAAACTCCACAGTCCTGCCAGAATTCTGGCTCAAACAGATCAGCTGTGTCCAGTCAACTGGAGATAAACATATGTCCACGTGGGTCATAATAGAGCACCAAGGCAACAAAAGGATGGTTAAAGAAGAAGCATACTGAGGTGATGGAGTGGCCTAGCCAGTCTACAGACTACAGTGTTATGGAAAATTTGTAGAAGGAGCTGAAGCTTCAAGTTGCCAATTGAAAGCCAAGAAACCTAAAGGATTTCAAGACAGTCTGTAAATAGGAGTGTGCCAAAATCACTCCTGAGATTTGTGCAAACCTGGTGACTAACTTTAAGAAACGTCTTACTGCTGTGCACCCCAACAAGGGTTTCTCCACCAAATATAAAATCATCTTTTGATCAAATACTTATTTCACTCAATGACATGCAAATCAATTTATAACGTTTTTGTAATGAGGGGTTTGTTGTTGGGTTTTTTTTTTGTTTTTTTGGTTGATATTCCATTTCCCATATACAAGCTTATTTTGCCATTCAAAGCTTTTAAGGTTAAACCAAGAATTTGACTTCGAAATTTGAAAGCTAAAGCCTGGATTATATTCGGTTGCAGACACGGCCAGCTGGAGACCCAATGACCAAGTAGTGATCCCAAGTCAATACCAGACACTGACTTGCATAGATGGATCTTCTCTAAAATCACTGGGATATGTGTCAGTCTCCATCAGCCATTGAGCCCCAATGTACTCAGTCAGTCTAGTTATATCTGTCACTGCCGATGCACTAAATTTGAGCTTTATTGTTACTGAAATGTGGGTACAAATGTAGCATTTTTAAAATATTTCATTAATATTTCACTGATTTTGACTTAATTTTACTTATAGTTGTCAAAGCTTATTAGTATACAGTTCATTTGTGGGGCCGTGTTGACCTCTTTGTACAGGACTAATCCCCCCCAGCCCCGTCATTAACACAGACTCTGGTAGAATTTCATCAGAAACGAAGAAAGTATTCATGCATATCAACACTTTATAATGCTACCAGTAATATACCTAAGAGAACCTGTGTAGGGAAAAGAATATGAAAATATGAAATTGTTATCACAGTCAATTAGATAAATGGATTTGTGTTTGGCACATGTTTTTTCACCACCAGAATCAGAAAACTTTATTAATCGCCAATAATAAAATTAGTTGTTAATGATCTGAGTTCAGCTGAGCTGTAGTATCTTTCCCACCGCTGTTTGATGAGATCTTCTCAAAGCCCTTGAAATGTTTCGCTATTCGCGCGATATGTTACAAAAGTCTCGCGATAGCTTGCTTCTTGTTTAGAATTCCCGAAAGATGGCGGCGGCGGCGCCTCCAGATGAGGCCAGTCTGCAGTCTCGCATCAGTAAGTTAGCAATTTATTACAATACTCGATTAGGTTTTGAACGTGGATAGATAACCGAAATGCCCCTGAGGTACATCGACATATTTAGTCATTGTGAATTTTTCGCTGACGCTTATAGCTTCCTCCCCCGGGAGCAGAGAGGAGTCAGCGAAAGCCATTAAATTAAAAAGTGCAGCTGGCGATGAGGAACAAACTCTAACAGTTATATACGGTTTCATAGTTGCTTCATTATGAGTTTAAAGGTAGTTTACTGTTGTCCGCTTTAGCTCAGTGATACTACAGAAAGGTGACATTTAAATTTAAAGGTGTCAGTAACGCTCAGCTGAAGGCTAAAAATCAAGCAACTAGTTAGCTTCTGGTTGTTTCCTTGAGGACCAAGTTTAGCAGGAAACCTGTCAAACCTGGGCTATAATCTGACACACGTCTCCAAAAGCGAGCCACCCTCTTCATCTGCTCCAAGCAAGAGAGCTGATTTACATATTGCACACGCTCACAGGCCACAGCTGCTGCACAGAGTCAGGTGTAAAGCGACAGGTTTGACTGCCTTCACAGATCTACAAATAACAATCCGATTTAAAGTGGTTCTGTCCCAGTTTTCAGGTCTGAAATTCAAAAACACGCCAAGCATTTAAAGCAAGTTGAGGATATGTTTGTTTGTTTTCAATTTTACACAGATAAGGCCACCAATCCTCTGAATAAGGAAATTGACTGGGACTCAATAAAGGGATTCTGTGATCAGCTCGAAAATGAACCGGAAGGGTGAGTCGATGATGATTCATTTGTTTCACAATTTCACACTGAAATGGAGACTAACGTGGTGTACCAGCGGTTGACATTATCATCCTGACAACTTGTGTCCCTTTGCTTTCAGTTTTTTAGAGTAGTATTGATTTAAAGGATTGTGATGCATTTTTTTAACAGTTTGCTTGTATGTGACATTTTTAATTAATTTTAGGGATGCAGGGATTTAATGGTGAAATGTCTATATTGACTTTAAATAATTTTACTTGGAGCACTTCGGAAGTCTTGAGCCACCCCTAATTTCTTTATATTTGGCAGGAAAATGGGAAGCGGGTGTAGGGAGTTATTAAAATATGCAGAAATAAATGGAAATGCAATATACAAGAGGAAAAAAAAACAAAGTTTGTAGAATTCCAACGTGGTTGAAAGTGACCACCTTTATTCTTCTATACAGGCTTGATGACTAAAGAAGAGAGATACTGTTGCTCTTCTTTAGTTATCAGGAACAGCTCTCCATGCTTTTTGAAGAACATTCAATGCCTCTTCTTTGGATGTTCCCTGTAAAGATAATCCCACGTTGCATCAATAATGTTGAGGTCTGGCATCTGGGCAGACTATTCCATGATAGTTTTCCATAGTATGTGTGTTTTTTGGGTTTGTTTTTTCTCTTTTTATCCAGGAAGGCTTTTACTGCATTAGCAGTGTGTTGGGATTATTGGCATACTGTTGATCAGATGCTTTCCAGATTGTACTGTGTGTTGGATAAAAATCTGACAATAGTTTTCTGTGTTCATAATTACAAGATCTATAAATGCAGCCCCAAACCATGACAAAGCCTCCACTGCGTATTATAGATCCCTGTAAACACTCACTGTTGTACTGCTGTCCTGACCGTCTATGTATTGATTTGAACCAAAACTTTTACATTTGGATTCATTGCTCTCTGTTGTCACAGGCTTTTCAGTCCAGTTCTTGTGTGATTTGGCATACCTCAGCCTTTTCTGTTTGTTTCCTTTCCTTAAGAATGGCTTATTCCCTGAGTCGGGTGCCTTTTTAATGCATGAATTCACAAGTCAGTATAAAGTGACAAAAAACATCCCTGAAAATATTCAGGTATGAGGACTGAACTGAAAATGAATGAAAAAGCAGCCGAATGTCCAAAGAAAGACCTTTAGAAAGCCTGAAGAAGAACTGCTCAAGATCACTTTTAAAAAAAATTACACTGAAATTTTCCTCCTTGGAAGAAAAATGTAAAGACACGAGGTGGCTCAAGAGATTTCCACAGTACTGTAAATTTGCTGATGCCAGTGGCAGATGTTGGTTCAAAAAATTGGTAGTGTTTAAAACCAGAGTTTTATAATTAGTATATCACTAAAAATTTAAATTAAGGTGTTGTACAACCTCCTAAGTCTGTCACTGTAGTGAAACCTTTTTGTTTGTTTTCTCAGGCCTCAGCTTGCAACCAGACTTCTGGCACATAAAATTCAGTCTCCTCAGGAGTGGGAGGCGATGCAAGCGCTAACGGTAAGATCGTCCTGCACACAGCATCAACAAGTGCAAAGGTCTGTAGGATGTCATGTTAAACTCTGCATGTCTGTGCAAATGTAAAACCAACAACCTTTGAACACAGGTTCTTGAGACGTGCATGAAGAACTGTGGAAAGCGATTTCATAGTGAAGTGGGGAAGTTTCGCTTTCTCAATGAGCTAATCAAAGTGGTTTCACCAAAGGTAACGACTGTTGTTCTATGTTTTGCCTCACCAGTTTGGCTGTAACCAAAGATCCATGAGAAGGTTTTTATAGTTTAGTATAACTACTGAAAATGACAGCTATTTGATGAATCTCACAAAAGATTGAGCTGTATTTAGTTTACAGTTTGTTTGAAAACACAGCCTGGATAAGGTTTTAATGTTAAATCTTGTACCAAATAATTACTTTCTTCTGACCCTTCTGAACCCTGTTTTTCTTTAGCAGTAGTTAATACCCATTCCCCCTCTCTCTGTAGTATTTAGGAGCCCGAGCTCCAGAGGCAGTGAAGAAGAAGGTCTTAGAGATGATTTACAGCTGGACGGTGAGACTCCCAGATGAGACCAAGATATTGGAAGCATATCAGATGCTGAAAAAACAGGGTGAGCTCTCCTGGTGTTTTAGAGTTTTATGTGTAACCATCAAGACAAATGACTTCTACAAAGTTTAAAATAATGAACTTATGTGAAAGCTCAGATTCAGCCACATTTTTCTTGTCTTGATGCTGTATGATGTTGGTGACACAGATGTCTTTAATAATGGTTGTCACAGCAGCCCTTCCTGTCTGCTGTTCAGGCCTTTTGTTTGTGAGAGGCAGCCAGTCAGGAAAAAGGTGCAGTGTTTCTCAAACTGCAGATTGCAAAGAGTAAAATTAGGCTGAATTAAAGATCCTTTTCTTGAGAACAAATAAGTGTTTTCTTATGATTCTGACTTTTATTTGACTTTAATTCTAGTTTTAATCATGTTAAAAAAAATGTGGCTTGTGGGTCGATGGATTCTTTTGGTTTCTGACGTGTGGAATACCAGAAAAAGTTTGAAGGGAAGGTGGGCCTAAAGGTAGAGGACAGGGCTACTCCACCTGTTTGAAGAATGAAAAATAATAGGCCCCCTTTAACAGTCTATTGTTCTCCATGGTTGCACATTAGTTCATCGTACATGTTTTATGGATGTTTTTAGTTCCCCCCTTTTTTAGTGTTAATGTATTTTTTGGTTCCCCATTCTTTTTGATTAGTAGGGAGAATGTGTCAGTTCTCCTTTCTAGCACAAGCATGAGACTGATGTCCTTAGTCATGGTCATCTGAACCCAGTCTGATTGCAGAAACAGACTTTCCCCTCCAACAGCTGTCATAAGTTCCTGGATTATATTAGCATCAAACTTGTTTTTTGTAGTTTTTTTTTATATTTGAAGACTCATTTAAAATTATTTAATGGGTGTAGAGTATTAAAGCAGTAGTATCACAGGCATCGTAGTTGAAACAGAGGTCAAGGTGACCGCGATTCTTTATCTGTGATTTAGAAATAGAACCGATATTTAAAACGCAGGTGGCCCTCTCAATAGATGTTGTATTTTTCCAAGGTTAATGAGTGTTCTTGTTTTTTCCAGGCATTGTCAAGCAGGATCCTGTGCTTCCCGTTGACAAGCCCCTCCCACCCCCTCCACCCAGAGCCAAAAGTGCCATCTTTGAAGATGAGGAGAAATCCAAGGTGTATATATTACACAAGTAATCAGGACGCACCAATCACATTCGATAGACTTGTGAAATCATGGATGTGTATTCCTGCACCAACGAGTTGACATTTCAGGTTTTAGAAACAAATCCGTCATTCATTTTCTGTCCTAGGATGGGCTTTGTTCCAACAGAATCATCACGAGTTTGTTTCCCATCAAATGATGTAAAGTTGAACTCCTGGGAAAAACTGGGGGAGCAGCAGTTTAAAGAATTCTCTTCCTCTTTCCTTTCCTCTCCTGCTTCTGTCTCATCCTGTTTTTATAGACGCTGTCCCGCTTGTTGAATAGCACTCACCCTGAAGATTTAAGAGCAGCAAACAAGCTCATTAAGGAAATGGTCCAAGAGGTGAGTCATCAGCTTTGTTTGCTGCGTGAGGTTTACAACATGTGCTCTCACATACACGTCCCTTTGTTTGACTCGGTCTTCTTCAGCTTTTATGGAGATGGTGTATTCATTTAATATTTATGGCTTTAGTGAAATGATCAAACATCAAGGCTTAAATGTTTTAATAAATTATTGAGAATGACTGTGCAGAGTAATAAAAAACTAATACTTCCCACTGATCAAGATTAATGACAGTCAATCAGATGCCACGCATGAATTTTGGTGAAATAAAACTTAAATTCATTATTAAATGACTTAATTATAGGGTTTTAAAATGTGCACTTGCTTTACTTTCATATTTTGTGGCATTAAATATTAGTCGTGAGCTATAAGATGTTATTTATTATCATTACATCTGTCCTTCATGGCCTGATTGAGTGAAAAAATTAAGGTCTGCAAAAGTTTCTTTTGATCTTGGGCACTGTGTGATCTCACCGAACGTTTCGTTAGGACCAAAAACGAGTGGAGAAAGTGTCGAAGCGAGTGAATGCCATCCAGGAGGTGAAGGAGAGCGTCAGCCTGCTGAGCCAGCTGCTGGAGGGCTACAATAAGGAGAGCTGTTCCCAGAGCAACCAGGAGCTCATTAAGGTTTGTAGGACGCAGCACATTAAAAAGAGCTGCTGCAGGTCTCGTGCTCCCACTGGTACTGCTCAGCGGGTGTGTGATTTTAGGGTTTCATGATGTATTTTTTATTGCAGGATCTCTACAATCGCTGTGAGAAGATGAGGCCTACCCTATTCCGATTAGCGAGTGACACTGAGGACAATGATGAAGCTTTAGGTAAGATTGTTACCTATACAAACAGATAAAAATTAGGCCTCAAAGGGTAAAATTTTTGTCTTACTGATTAGTTTTCTGCTTACAGCGGATATCTTGCAGGCCAATGACAGTTTGACGCAGGTCATTAATCAGTACCGACAGCTCGTAAAGGGAGAGGATGTGTCTAAAGATGTCATAAACTCGTCTTTACAACCAGGTGTGTGCCTTCAAAGTCACAGCTGAAGATTGCAATAAAGTCTTATTTACCATCTATTTGAGTTTACCCTAATTCTCCCTCAGTTTCTGAGTCACAAATGAGTATTTTCTTTCCAAATCAGGCAATAGTAGCTCAGCACTTGTGGATCTGACAGGCCTTAACATATCAGCCAACACCGCACCGTCTAACACAGACTCCTCCAGCCTGCAACTTCTGACTCAGAATATGGGCTTGAGCCTCTTGGATGATGAGCTCATGTCACTTGGTAAGCAGGAAAAATCATGTGGTTTGTGAGCAAAAAGTTAGAAAGCCAGGAAGCACATTCCCAGTCTGCTCAGCACAATTCTGCCTTATTTTCCACTGATTCAAGCGCAGCATCCTGCAGAGACAGACCTCCTCTGTGATCCTGACCTCATTTTCCAGAGACACCTGTGTATAGACATAATTAAGGAAAATACGAAAGAGTGAAACATAAAGTTTTTAGATTTTTGTTAGCGCTCATTTAGTTTTTAGGCAGCACAATTGGAACTTTTTTTTCATTATTTGAGTCAAGTTTTTCTGCATTTAACGTGAATAATGGCTACAGCCAATGTTAGAAAGTCACGTCACTTGACATGCCAAGTGCTGCAGAGCAGAGGTCATTGGGCTGTTTTCAAGTAGACTTTTTTTTAAATAAGAATCATGCATTTCTGCTCCTTTCTCCTTTATAAGGAGGACAATCCTACAGTTTCATTTAAGACTACAAAAACAGATGAGAAAAGTCACCTGTGATAAAATGCAATGTTCTGTAATAAATTTTGAACAAAATTATACACTTTAATGTGATCTAATACCTAGCGGAAAAGAAATGTGTTGCTGGCCAGATCACAAGTCTAGTCTCTTTCCCTTAGTACAGTATAAGACTGTAGTGTATGTAAAAGATTGATTTCACCATTTTCGATTCATAAAATTCATCAATGTTCAACAGGGCGTGACTCTAGTTAGAGCACATTATATGTGATCTGACTTCTTTCTGCACCAAGTCTCTTACTTAGTATATTATATTACACGTAACACAAAAAGGATGATAAAGCAGGGTAGTGTGGACATACCTTGTGTGCGTGTCTTCAGTTGCAGTGACTGTGTCTGTATACAGTGTGTGCGCTCTTTGTTTTTCCTTTAAAAAGGCTTCAGTGATTCCAAAAAAAATGACCTTAAATTGGATGTAATCTAACTTTTGTTGTCTGTTCTCTCAGGACTGAATGTAACCGAAAACGGTGACTCTCAGAACACTTTTCAGGTGCGAAGTAAGATGATACTTAATATGCTCACAGTAAAATTGTGTGACATGTTTAAAATCTTAAACTTACTTTACTGTTACCCAGCTGTGGTTCTAAATAAATCATAGCATGTAAGATCTTACACAGTGGATTCCTGCCACTGGTTTAATTTTCTGTTTTTATGCCATCTTCATCTCCTTTTACACTAAAATAACTCTGTTTTTCTCTCTCAGTCATCAGATATAACAGAGGTATCTACTCAATCTGCACCAGCTTCAGTGTTGCTACCAGCTGTAGTTCAGAAACCACGGGCTCCACCAGTAGAGGGGGCTACTGCTCCTCCTAAAGCCATGGAAGAGCTGGACCTGTTGGGAAAGGCACTGCTGCAGCAGTCTCTGCCTCCAGAGAGCCAGCAGGTCAAATGGTAAGCGCTTTTGTCATCACCTTTGTAGTGTAACGTGCTGTTGTTGGAATTTGACATGCACAGAGCTGCCATATAACATGTGTCCTTGTTCTTTTTCATGTAGGGATAAGCTGCAGCCTCAATCAAGAGTCCCTTTACGAGATCTCCAGGCTAAATCCAGCTCAAAGCCCACACCTGCTGCGACTTCCACCTCCACCTCTAGTTCTGCTACTGCTCCTGGGGCCAGTTCCGTCATCCATTCAGAGCAGTCTGATGCTGTGCTGCTCTCCAATCTTACACTCACAGTTACTGACAAAGCCTCATTACCTACTGCTGACACTTACGACAGCATCTCTCTAGCTGATGTTACTGTGCCTCTGGAAATCATCAAACCTAGTAAGCACTGGAACAAAAAGTTAGCCTTAGTCATGAAAGGTTTTGTGAGCTAATATGGAGGTAACATAAATTGAAATCCTTTCTTTTGATTTCTTTCAATCTATTTCAGGCACCGTGTTACCAGTCACTGTATTTGATAAGCACAGTCTCCGGGTTTTGTTCACCTTTGCCCGCGACTGCCCTCCATCACGACCTGACGTGCTGGTGGTGATCATCTCCATGCTGTCTTCAGCTCCTATTCCCGTTACCAACATCCGCTTCCAGGCAGCTGTGCCCAGAGTAGGTTCCTGTTTCCTGAAATTCGTACTGATGGTAGCAATGGCCATGTCTCATGCTTTTGATCCAGAAATTCTTCTTTGTTGAGATTAAGTCAATCTCTGTTATTAATTTGAGAGCTTTTGTTGTTTTAGCCAGCTGGAAAACATGTAGGTTTTAATGTGTCAATGGGTGTACATTATCTAGGTGATGAAAGTCAAGCTTCAGCCTCCCTCCAGTACTGAGCTGCCCGCCTTCAATCCCATCTTGTCTCCAGCTGCCATCACACAGGTTTTACTGCTAGCGAACCCTCACAAGGTAATCTACGTCTTCAACCGCCTTGTTTATACACTGCACTTTGCTTGAGATCGCCTCTGGTCAGAATATGCATTTTATTCATTTTATACATTTACCAGTTACTCGTCAGTGTTTTATCTACAGTAGATCAGTCAGCATGCCCCTCCACAGTTCGAGGTAGCAGGCAGGACTACTGTCACAGAAGCAAAGCTTGTGTCGTTTCTTTATGTGTACTGAGAATATTTTTCACTGCTTTAATTTGCTATAATTTCATTTAATTTGATAGCTTTCATTTGCAACACGACACTAAAGCAGTTATTTCCTCTAAAGGCAGACTCTTTTGGCAAAAAATGTACATTTATCTCAGAGCACGGGTTACTGTTTAACGTTTTAAAACACAAGTCGCAAACAAACCGATGAATGCAGCAATTGCCACGTTCTCTCAGGTAAAATTACTGTTATTAAAGGAGGCTGGTGGCTTTAAAGAGAACTTCCCTGTGCTTAATTGGTGTTTGTCTGGAGCTGTGAAAATACTGTAAATAAAACTGGAACACTTTAATTGACATTGTGTTTAGGTGGCTAAAATATATATATTTCTTTTTTACCTTCCTTGCAGCAGTATATTGCTCACCTTCTGTATCTGATCAAAATAAACTATGCCTTTTTAAGGAGAAATGTTGATGATTGTATACTAAAAGTGCAAATGCAGCAAAGAACAGTGATAGGAGTGAAACTGTATATCACTGATGAGTTAACCTGTTTGCTTTTGTGTCGTCACAGGAGAAAGTCCGTTTGCGGTACAAACTAACTTTCAACCTGGGGGACAAATCTCACGATGAATCTGGTGACGTCGACCAGTTCCCACCTCCAAACACTTGGGGAAACCTTTAGTGTGAAGGACCAGTATCCTGTCATGTGATCTGCTGCTTCCTTTACATTTAGGTTGAAGCTTTCCCTCAATGCTGACTGAGGCCCGGAGACCTTTACGCTTCAGTGGTTTCAAACTCTGGAAGCAGTTGCGGGAACCAGCTTCCACCGCGTGCCTTGGTTCACAGCCTTTTTGTCCTTTTTTGATCATATCCATGTTTCCCGAGCGGTGTTGCTGATCGCTTTTCTTTTCCTGTCCAACAATCAGTCCAGCGCAGCGACATAAAGCCGACATGATTCAGTGCAGCGGCTTTTGGTAAAACATGTTTTAAAAATTGAATGTGTGCATTTGTCCAGTATACATACTGCAAAGTGTTAACATGTAATAACAGCTCATATCTGACATTTATGTTAAAGGAGATGTTCGATCGGAGACTGCATTTCAGCAGATGTTTGAGCGTTCATGGCAGATCTGTCACTTCATACTCACTTAGGTCAGCTGAATGTTTCAAGTGAGGTTTTTAAACAATCTTACCAAAAGCCAGAAAACATTTTGGGATTTAGAATATTCTTTGTTTTCTTATTCATTTCTTATCAAATGATGGAATTTAGCACAGCTTTGGTGCAACGCGTTAGCAAACCGCCTCCAGTTTAAATGAAAACTTGAAGAGGAAAATAAGACAAACGTTCATCTCCCACTTATGACACCACCGAAGACGTTTTCCATTTGAGCCAAGGGGTAGAGCTGTTTAGCGTATGAAGATAATGATCTGTAATGATGCAGTAACTAATTCAATGATGAATTGGAATGTGATTTATTTTTTTTTCCTTTTAAAGAATAGTCTGAGTTTTAATGTATTTGGAGGTATTACATATGGTTGGTGTGGGTGTCAAAGCTGTGAGAATGCGCCTGTTTTCATAGCAGCAGTGTTAGCGGGTCGTAGTAGGAAAAGCACAGGTGTGACTGAAAACTCGAAGGAAAGCTTTGCTTTGTTCAGCTGGACCAATAAGTTCGGATTTGTGAGCCAGCATGGAGAATACCAGGACCCTGAAACTGAACCGGCTATTGTTTACTTTTTTGCTTTTTAAGATTATTTACAGCGGTGCTTTTTCTCCTGTTGCGTCAAAAGGCCCACAAATGAAATCGCTGCCTCTAAAAATATCTGCACTTTTGTGTTATTAAAAGATTGGGACACTTTATCACCTTATGTTACACTCAGGATTTTGAGTTAATCTTACATGCACTTATTGTGTCTAAATTTGGCAAATGAAATCATTCCCGTGTACACTACATGGTCCTTTCGTTTTTTTTATGCCTTTATATGGTTGGTTGACCCAAAGATTGACCCGGTCTTGAGGTGACGTCACTGGCATCTGGTTTGATTCTGCCGTGTGCCTGAGATGAAACCTTTTCTTTTTTTCCCTTTTGTACATATGTATACAAATGGCTGATCTGATCTTTGTTTTCATTTGTTCATATACTTACCGGGAAAGACTTTGTGAAACAAATGACACACAAAAGTGAATTCATGGGATTATCCTGATAACCACGGCTGTTGAGTTGATTGGAGCACAGTCTGTTAAGAGGCAATTTAAGAAATCACTCACTGTGTAATATTGATTCCGCTGTACATGTATTAAATTTAATTTGATAAATTGACCCATGTTAAACTGTGCAATTTTCCCTTTTTAAGATGGTTCTATGTTATAAATCTGATGTTTTAATTTATCTACAGGCAGTTTTACTGCTAACATCTGGGATTAAACGGAAGAAAGCAATAATAAAGGTAAACACTCCAGGTTTTGATGCTCTAGCAGTTTGTCAATAAGGTAGATTTCATCAATTACGGGTAGTTGGTGTGAAAAACGCTGAAACTGATTTGATTCCATTCAGATTTGCATTATAAAAATACTAAGGACAAGCAGGACTGCCATAACGGTATCAAACATAGTTTGTTTTTGTTTTTTTAGATAATTTTTTGTCTTTACCAGTGAAGGCAGATAGGAAAGTGGGGCCAAAGAGAAGAAGACTTGAACACAGGCCGCTGCACTCTGGTTATGCAGCATATGGCTGGCTGCTGACCCACTGAGCTAAACTGGCACCCTTCTGCTACTACTACTGACATGTAGGTGTGGAGGAGGCTTTCCACTCGAAACAAATTTAATAAATTAAGTCGATATTCTACTTTTTGTGGCACACTCTGTAAAAACTAGAGTTCACAACTGTAAGTCTTATTAGGCTCATCCATGCTCCACATGCTGTGGCTTTGTCAGACTTTTGAGAACTGCTAGGTTTGGGTATTAATAGGCCAGCTAAGATTTGTTATTATTGCCACAGCTAATTGCACGTTTTCAACAAAAAGGAATAAGTAAATGCTAAAACCGAGAGAGCAATTTGTGGTATGGTTATAAGTAGATCAGAGCGGATTCCCCCTTTACCAAACCTGTTTCAGATATAAATACTAGGCTGAAGTTTCTAGAAACCATTTTCTACAAAAAAAACTGCATGTAGCACATTCCTTGTAACCCATGTCCATGTTAGTCATAATTTTGTGCACCAACTGTAAACAGAAGTCAACTTCCATCCCCACCAATATGCATTTACTGATCAAAAAAAAAAAAGAAAACGTGCATAATCCTGAGAATGTACTACAATAATGTAGTGAAGGTCATCTTAACAGGGAAGTAACCAGGTGTACACGCTTGATTAATCATTTGAAAAGTAGGAAACACTTTATTGGTTTGATTTATTTAGGAAAACGCAATAAAAAGAACACGTTGAGGGGGAAAAGGGAAACGAGCAACAATCTGCAGTTTAGTCAACAATGTGCTTAGTAATGCTGCGGGACAGCAGAAAGGAAAAGCATGCGTGACAAAATCTGAGTCTAGTACAACGATCACACTACAAACTCAATGATTGACTGGTATGACAACTATCGGAGAGAAGAGACAAACTTCAATGTTGCTTCAGAGAATAAAGCTATAATGTAAAGAATAAATAAAATGCAATGCTAGCCAAAATGTCTCAAACTGAACAAGTGTAGACTAATATAGCGCTCAAGAATGATATGAGCCTGGAATGTGACTATTAATGAATTTATAGTAGACCGGCCCAATGATCCACATAATACTGAGGCCTCAGTCTAACGTCGCTTTCATTTTAATCAAATCCTTTAAGTAGATCACATCCTCTGAGGCATTTGTTTGGAATAGAAACACAATACTTATGGTTCATGGTGCAGGTGCAGTGGCAGTCTACTTTAGAAAACCCTTGGTAAATTTTGAAGATTTCCTTTTCTATCAGACAATTTAAATTCCACATTTTGGGTGTATTAAAAAGTACAAAACAAATAGAAAATATAAGCCCTTACCTCCTTACACATATGCCTTTGAAACCCCTGCCTCTACATGATTTCAAGAGTTTTTAAAAAGCCCACAAAGGTAACCTGTGGATGCACAAGTAGCACAAATGAACTCGGTGCTTGTTCAGTTTACTTCCTGGGAGGTGGCAGGCCTGGGGGAGGAGGGGGAGGCGAAGGAAACTGGTACGGCGGTTGCCCCATGAAGCCCATGAGTGGGGGCTGTGGTGGAGCAAACTGCTGAGCCATTAGGGGCTGCAGGCCCCCTGATGGTGGAGGAGGAGCCTGGCCAAACTGACCCTGCGGTTGGCTCGTCTGATCCTGACCTCCGATGCTCCCGGCCTGGCTTCCACTGCGAGAGTTGTAGCTGCCGCCACTTCCGCCGCCACCGCCCCCACTGTTGTAGCTCTGGTACTGATCCGAGCCTGAGTTGTAGTTGTTTCGGTGATCCCGGCTTCGGTCCCTGTAGGAGGAAGAAGAGGAGCGGTCTCCGTCACGGTTGTTGCGGTTGTCACGGTTGAAGCCGCTGCGGTTGTCTTTGCCCCCGCCGCCGCTGGAGCGCATACGACGATCACACTCTTCCTGGTACATCAGGTTCGGGTTGTTGGAGTTGCTGCCACGGTAACGCATTCTTCCACCTGAAAAACAGCAATTCAACAATTTTCAGGTAAGAACATACTTAGATACATTAACACACACAATATACTGGAAAACTCTTGTTTTTTTATCCACCAAATCAAAAAAAAAGGTGAAATAAAGTAAAGTAAGTCAATAAAATAGAATATGATAAAGTAAAAAAAAATACAGAGTAATAACTTTGTAAATATAATTAAGCGAAAGAATAGAAGGCCAACCTGTGGTGGCCAATCCATGTGTGAGAATAATGTCGCCTGAAGCACACTTTCAGCCTGATAAATCCAGGCATTATCATGTTAAGAGTACACAAATAGGAAAATATCCATTGTTAGGAAAAACAGGTAATCTGACATATTTAGGTAGTCAACTGACCTCATTTTTAGGAACTTAATATTGCTGAACCTAAATTTGACCACCACAGGAACCCCAGATCGAAACACTAACCCTACAAGCTTATATGAAGACACTAAGCATTATGGGGGCATCGTTTCATGAGGGATGCCTTCTTTCCAGTTAGCATCACTGACGAGTGGTTTTCTTAAGGCCACACAGGTGTTTCACCCCAATCTTATGAGTTTACTGTGAGTTCTACTGATAATATTTAACAATCTGAAACGTTTAAGTTATCACTGATGGTCATCATTCAAGATTGTTTTCTTATTTCTTCCTCAAGCACCGTGGTTCACCATTGCTTCCATGTGAAACATATTAATCACTGCAGTAGTTATTCAATAGAACATTCTTAACTGTTTGCTTATTTAAATCTAGGCAGCGACTTTCCTTGACCAAGCTGTGTGTGAAGTTTTTCAGTAGTGTTTCCTGCACTACAATCAGGCTAGTCAACTGTCACTGACCATACTGAACAGGTACCTGTGTTGCTCTATTGACTTACATATTAAAACTTAAACAGCCGCCTAGAACCAAAGGTGTATAAATATGTAAAGCACAATCAGGACAAACAGATTCACAGGTAACAAATACGTTTTAAGACTGATTTCAGTACTAGGAGTCTAAAACAGAGTAACAAAACTCATTAATCATCATTAAATGATAAAAAATAGCACCTTCTGTTGTATGATAAATATTTATGGATAGCCTTTTCACACACACAAAATTTGTGTGATTTGACTGAGGTTTAAGAGCGTGACAGAGTCCTTCTTACCGCCTCCTCCTCCACGGCCCGAGTCCACAAGCTGAAGTAATTTAGGATTGATGGCCTGGTGTGCCTCCTCCAGCACCCGGACAAGGTCTCGTGCCTGTCGCAGGTTTCCTGGGGTGAAGAAGGTGTAAGCAGTGCCCTTGTTGGTACTGCGAGCTGTACGTCCAATACGATGGACATAATCCTCAGAGGAGCTTGGATAGTCATAGTTGATGACGAACTTGACATCCTCCACATCTTTTGAATTAAAACCAATATTAGAGGAAGGGAGAAAGTAAATACATGAGAATCTCAAGATCAGGACTTCTGGAGAAAAAAGGTAATTTTATTTTAGCCCAAATATATAATTACAACTAAATATTTTCCAAATGCATTATTAGGAGAATTTCTAAACGAATAACTTACCTGCTTATTTAGACATCGTGCAAAAATCCAAACGACATTCAAAAATAACTGAAAAGTAGCTTTTTGTGCTCAGCAGATTTAAAGTGAGCATGGCATTCAGCTGAAATCATGATTTGGATTTGTAATCTTCACATTAATGTGACTGCTGCTCAGAATGTGCGAGGACAACGAGTCTGTTTCTCATTACAGAAGATGTGGGGCTCTGACAGCACTGCTGATCAATAAGTCTCCCTTCTCCCCTCCATCGTGACAGAGGGAAGCCACTTAATCAACCATTACCTACTACATAGGAATAATAATGTACCGTGATTGAATGCTACTGATTTTAATGAGCACTAAGGCAGCACCTGAATGTATGGTGAGCTCGTGGAGGAGTTAGGACAAAGGGGTGGTGAGGTACTTACCCCCTTCATGTTGTGTTTACAAAGGTAGTCAGTCCCCCCTGATCAGTCCTGGTTCACAAGGAGGGGCTGAGGGAGAGGGAGACAGGATTCCTCCCTCACCTTCTGCTCACACCAGCAACGTCAGACGGGAGCAGAACCGTTAAATCTCCAGAGACACACCCACCCCAGCAAACACACACACGTATACACAAACACACACACACAACGGGTGGTTCTGTTGCTCTCTCGCCGCATTGCAGGGCCCTCCTCAGACCCTGGCCAGGACTGGATCCAGACGAGCCCGTCTAACTCTCTCTCTCCTGTCTGTCTGCTTTTTGGGACGGACCGATGGGCAGACATACAGGAACCTCAGGCTGCTCCCAAGGAAGGCTCGTTGGATTTACAAACTCTGACAATACTGGGCAGGGGGGATCTTTTTTAGTCGAATAAGAGGGGCTGTAATCCCTCTAAAACTAGCGAAGCTTCTATTTTAACGTGAATGAGGGGGCAGTGACAGCAGCGCAGATTGTTACAGCTGCCATGTGCTGCCAAACCCTGAGAGGAGAAGAGGGGAAAAGAGAACAAGGATTCGGTCATGGGGATTTTGGAAAAATTAAGACACTTTCACTTATCCCCCCTTCTCAAGATTATCCTGTCAACAAGTGGATCTGAGAAAATTCATCTGTCTTTATTCTACACATATGCATCTGCAAAACATAGCAAACTTTAACATTTTTGCAGAATAAAGGGACAACTACACAATTTATCTTTTAACGCTTAGATTTTTAAAAAAAAAGTGCAATATGTGCGACATCCTTAGTAAATTTGTACTGACACCACAAAGGAGACATAAGAAAAGGTGCACAGGAGCATCTGTCCCACACACCCCTCCTTTCAGGCAGCGTGCCAAAGAGCCCCGTTTGAAGGAAGCCTTTAAACTGCAGTAACAAGAAACAGACTATAAACCCAGTGGACCAGAGGGCCTGCAGCCTCCATACTGGACAAAATGGTCCGTTAGACTGTCACATTATTACAGTAAGGGCGGGCGCTTTAATATAAAGCACTGATTTGTTTCATTGTTTATCACTAAATTCATTCCTGTTATTCCTTTCAGTTTATTTTCACACTTGTGGTTAATTGCAATAGTACATGTACACACTGTATAATACAATTACTGGTGTATTAATCTATGTAAAAGCTCCTGTAACTAATGTGCTAATGTCCTGTTTAACCGAGTGACCACATTAATAGGTTAAAACCAGAACCAGAAGTGTTATTAGTTTTGTATTTAACTTTTTTTTAGATTTTAGTATGGACTTACTCATTGCAGGTTTTTTTGATAACTTTTAGTTGTAGTAAATTTTTATTATTTTAAGCTTTAGCTTTACAAGTTTTTTTTTAAGTATTATACATAATATGGAGTGTAATTTTCAGGAAGAAGAAGAAGCTTAGAATATATTTCACAATACAGACACTGGTACACAGTGACATAAGTATGACATAAATACCCCCATATCTCAATAAAGATCTGTACCAATACCGGCTGTATTGGTAAATTTCGGCCAACCTGAGAAATACTAAAACTAAGGACATTTCTTGGATATTTTTATTTTGTTTTGTTTAGTTTGGTATGTGCAAAATATAGTTTCAGTTAACCTTTTTCAAGAGTTTTATTTCAGTTAACTACACTTTAGCTTTTATTTTATTCATTTACTATAATGACACTGACTCATAATAGAAACATAATTAAAATGAATTTTTAAAAATCTATTAACCTTAATTTTTTAAATGCAAAAATGTTAACAGATCAAATGACATACTTGTGATCTTCCACTAGAATTAAGTACATGTACTGAAAGGCAAACAATGAGTTTTTGCAAAATATTGGAGCCTTTTTTTTATTTTTATAGCAGATGTGTACTTAGTGTATTTAAGTGTTATTTTGTAATTATTGTTGACCCAAATTAATACATTCCTAATAACAAAAAACTGACATAAAACCACCTGAGTGTAATTGTTGGAGGACAATTCTGCAAGAAAATGTATATTTTGTGTTTTGATTTATATCTGCCAATTGCAAGAAAGGTTGTTCTCCAGCTGTCCACTTACAGACAATCTACTGGCCTACTTGTAAAGATATTTAGCAGAACAGAGGTCACTTTAATAGGAACCCACCAACTATAACTGTGTTATTCTTTTATGTATATATTATTTAAAAGTTATTTCTGAAAAAAAAATAGATTTAAAAAAAAACAAATCACAATGACACAGTGAATACAGAATTACATGAGATATTATGAATTATTAAGATAGTGAGATGTTATGAACTATTGTGTGGTGAGACATACCCAGACCACGAGAGGCAACATCAGTGGCAATCAGAATGGGGGCTTTGCCACTCCGAAATTCTGTGGAATAAAATCAAACACTTTACAACAGAAGAACAAAATGAAACTGAAGAAGAGGATCATTTTGTAAAATAATGGTAACAGATGAACGGGAGGAAAATAACCCACAACAAAGACAAGACAGAAGGTGGCACCACTTTATCCTCACCTGTAAGTACCCAGTCTCTTTCAGGCTGGCTCTTGTCTCCGTGAATGCACATGGCCGGCCACCTAGAAAACAAAACCACATTAAAGTAGCACGATTACTCCACCTTCAGTATTTTAATGTTCAATATTTCTCCTAGAAATACTTTGTAATTATCACAAGAGAGAGTAACTCCTCACCCATCACGCCTCATCCTCCGTGTAAGATCATCACAGCGTTTCTTAGTCTCCACAAAGATGATGGTTTTGTTCTCTTTTTCAGCCATTATCTCCTCCATCAGCTGAATGAGTCTTCCAACAAAGAAAGAGCTCAAATTAGACCTATAATGAAAGATTACAACATGCTATTTTACTCTAGTCATATTTTTGTTTCTTACTTGTCGTCCTTTTCAGTCTCCATGCAGACATCGACTATTTGCAGGATGTTGTGGTTGGCGCTGAGCTCCAGAGCTCCGATATTGATCTGGATGTAGTCCCTCAGGAAGTCCTCAGCCAGCTGCCGAACCTCTTTTGGCCACGTTGCACTCCACATCAGAGTCTGTCTGTCAGGCTACGAGACGGAGAAGGAAATAGATTTTAACTGAAAAACACTTCTACGATAGGGTTTTATCCAGAATCTTAATAGTAAACCAGCCCTCAGCCTTACCCGAATTTGTTCTACTATCTTGCGAATCTGCGGTTCAAAGCCCATGTCCAACATGCGGTCAGCCTCATCCAGCACTAAGTAGGTGCAGCGGCGCAGATTGGTCTTCCCTGCCTCCAAGAAATCAATGAGGCGACCAGGTGTGGCAATGCAAATCTCAACCCCTAGAGTCAAGAAGACCAGAAAAAGCAATACACATCTTGAAAGGTGCTCAGGCAAAGTGACAATCGTTCTTGTGGGATATAGTGAACAGAACATTTCATAGATTTCCTGGATTTTATAACAGTTTTCAATAATCCACTGCATATCCTTATCTACACCCAACCATACCTCGTTCAAGGTCTCGAATCTGTGGTCCTTTTGGAGCTCCACCGTAGACACAGGTGCTTTTGATACGGGAAGACTTCCCATAGTCATAAGCGACCTGTTGTACCTGCTGAGCCAACTCTCTGGTTGGGGCAAGTACCAAACACTACGAAGAGATGAGGATAATAAATAAGGAAGGTTACAGAATGACAGAAGACCTGCACTAATATCATGATTTAAATAAAATCTGTATTATATTATGGTATTATATTACACATTAAGTTTAAACTTACAATTGGACCATCTCCCCTCTCCAGATAGGGTTGGTGGTTGATGTGTACAATAGCTGGAAGAAGGTACTGCAGGAAAAAATGCAAAAAAATGAGTAAAACCAACTAATGCCCATTTGAAAGTCTTTTGGTATAAGCATAAAAATTATTTTCTTCCTACTTCTGTAGTTAACCTAGCAACATGTGCTACATACAGAAATTATTATTAACTTTTGAATAAAGCGTTAAAAATTCTGTCATGGTCCCAAATGATGAAGGATTCTCACAGCCAGTGTCTTTCCCGATCCAGTCTGTGCAATCCCCACCATGTCCCTGCCACTCAGGGCCGCAGGAAAACCCTGGGACTGGATTGCTGTGGGCTCCTTGAAATTCTGTTGCATCAGCACATCCATCACGTACTCTGTCAGGAAAATGAGGGAGACAATCAACAAAAAGTTGTGCAGATGTTTTGATCTTCTTTGTTTCCTTTCATCAGAAGAATTGTTTGTTTAAATATACCTGCAGTATGTGTAAGAAACATTTTGATAATGGCTTTAAAACAAATTTATGAGATTTTATAGTCACTGGATGTTTGAGTTTGTGAAAGAAAAAATTACTAAAACTAATGCTTTGCTAATGTTTTATAGAAATGATCTGTGCCAGCATCATAGTTTATGCAGTGTATTTTTTACTGACGAGGAAACTGCGCGTGGTGAAAAGCGGTGACAGGCTTTGGACAGCCGGACCCTCTGATTGTGATCTCCTTTCTTTTGCGGAAGTCTTCCACTTCATACTGTACATAACAAGAAAAGAAGGGGAAAACATACATGAGGGGATGGTGTGTAAATTGGTCACATTTTTCAGAGTATGTTCTAAAGTTTTACCAAAGAATTACAATTTTTGCTGCTTTTATTGTATGTTTCCACTTTTTCTCACACAAGCAAAAGCACTATTTGAAACAGAACTTATTACCAAAAATACCCTCCAAAAATTAGGTCAATCACGTTTTCATATTACTGATGTAGAAGAAAAACAGTAAACATTTACCTGATTCACGTGTTGCACCTCAAGATGTTCAGTGTAGAAGTTCTTCTCAAATTTTGGCAGCTCATCCAGATTCCACCTCTTCTTTCGAAGACGCTCCCCTGGATTCCCAAACTTCATTGGTGGAGGTCCACCGCGACCGCTCATGGGCCCAAACCGTGGCCTGAGAAATAAGAGCAATGAGATAAAGAGCACTGAAGACTCAGAACCGCAAGCTGCAGCAAAGGATTGACTGTTGAGCTAATGCTGCAATTATGATCCTGACCAAAATATGTATGGCTTACTGAAAATGCATGTAACAACACTGTAATTTTATTATAATCATCAAGTCTACAGTGCCAATCCTATATTAGTCCACAAAAACTGTAGGACTTAAACTCCTCTACACCAGTCAATAAATGCTCTGTTGTGCTTTGTTTATATAACCTAAAGCTTTAGGGTTATTTTAAGATAGTTATAATACCTTTAATCCTTTACAGAAATTATGTAATGACTGCAGCAGATATAAACCTAGGGTTATAATGTTCAGTTAAGTTCAGATGTACAAACACCACCGAAGGTGAGCTAGTAAGTGTAGTGTGATGACACAACGATTACTTATGTACACCGGTAGAAGTAACAAACCCCAACACTTTACCTTTATAATTTCCTAAGTAATAAAATTGAATGTTAAAATACCAGGTAGCCCTAAGTTGTAGTTCCTACTGATATTTAAACAGCGGATACTGGCGACCTGAACTTTATCATAATTTATCATGAAATTATCATAATTTCCCTCGGGATTAATAAAGTATTCTGATTCTGATCCTGGCATCAATTCAACACCATTTTTAAGCAACTGTTGCATTTGTACTGCTGCAAATGTACTATAACCCTCGACTCTGTGCAATCATTAATAATGAAGTAAAAAAATAATAATAATTATTATTATTATTAACAATAATAATAATAATAATAATAATAATAATAATAATAATAATAATGGAGTAACAATAAAATTAAGAAAATATTGAGGAAGTCTAGGCTTTATCGGTTGTGGGTTTAATAAAAAATAAAAAAAACAGGGCCTCAGGTCGAACTTCCTCCCAGGTCCAGGTCTGTAAAGCTAATTGTGTGTAAAATATGTTGCTGTCACATATAAACTAAAAACTCACCTGTCTCGACCACGGTCCCTGTCTCTGTCTCCATAAGATGAACCCCCTCTCATTTTCCCGTTCTGTTGTGTTTGTTATGCTAGCTTTGACGTCGGAGAGCGGTTTGTTTTCGTTTCGCTCGGCGATTGACGGCAAAATAAGCGCAATTTACGAGAACAACAACAAGAACGTCGCAACCTTCCGTTATTTTTCTATTGGACGATAATTACGTGTAAATGTCGGGATTATTACACAATTATTGTGTACGTCACGTAGCTAAACGGCTAGCTCGCTCCTTTCCTCCCTGCCCTCTTTCTCGACGTGACTTCAGCTAGTAAGTTTACGTAGCCTCGTCTAAAACGAACCTTTACTACGTACGCATATTCACTGGCCGCAATGGTGAATATGATAAGTGTAAACAATGCGCTTTTTATCGCTGTGTGGCGTCAAAACCTTGGGCCCTATTTCACGGTGAAAAGGCAAAGTGAGATGGAGGGACCTTAAAATGATCTCCACAAAGAAGTTAAAAAAGCTCTGTGTTGACACAAATCTCATACTTTTAACGAAGAACATAAGGAATCTCTAACTCAGCAGTAGGGGGCGCTAATGCTTCACCTGGTGCATCCGACTGTGAAGCGACGAAGAAAAGTCTTCCAGGAAGTTCAAGCAGATGGGTGGAACCAATGACTGTACTGAGTAATGAATTCAGTATGTGGTATTTAAAGATAGTAATATGAAGTTTTTGCTCTTTGTGACAACCACTGTAAAGTTCACATAGCCTGAAGAAATGCCTTTGTTCATTCAAAATAAACCGCTTGACCGCATAAGATCGACAGCGGACCTGTTCGACAAAAATCCACATTTACAGGTTTGTTTTTGCAAAAGTGTGGCTGCTATAGTTAGCTAATCCTTTTCATTTAATAGGAATTGTCTGTATATCGTTATGCTAACAAAATCGCAGTTGATAATTTACTAACATAGCAGATTTAACTGTCTCTAAAGTAACCAAGTAAGTGTCAGTGGTTGTAAATCTGTGCATGAAGCAAAAAACCAAACCTAATAAGTTACACAGGAATGATTTATAGAACTGCACTACGACTACGTTTCAGGTACCTTAAATATAGATTTCGTTTATAGATATAGATATCCAGTGTGGACTAATAACGAACATGAAAAAGATTCAAACCCTCAATAACAGTAACATCCACATAAACAAATACTTTACACATAAATGTCGCTTTGCCAAATCCCAATTCCATCCCAAATCCTCGAGATGGGTAGGATACCTGTGCTTAGCTCAGAATAAGATTCATTCTAGCCTTCTTGCTTTGTTCCTTTATTTTGGTAATCTAGTCTTCAAATCTTCTTTAACTGTATGTCATTAGTTAGTTGTTTTTTGTTTTTGTTTTTTGGTAAGGGGAAGTTGAAAGATAAATAAAATAACAAGATAAATGAAAAAATAATAATTAAAAAATTATTCACTTCGTTTATTGCACTGGTCTCATTTCAGCTCAGTGAGAGAGTCTTCACTGCACCTTGCTTTTGTTTATGGTCACACTATTGTGTCTCTCAGTCATACTGTGAGAGTGGAGCAGACAGTGAGAGGAAAAGTGAAATAATATTAAGCTGCTGAAAATTGCAAATTGTTGCAGGAAGTGCAATAAAACTACCCAACTAAAGTTTCACCGAACATAACTACTAGTAACCCCCTGTAAACCTGCTGGCCTGCATCCCGTCGTCCCCAATAATTGATCCGGCTTTACAAGTCAGGATCAGAACAAATATCCCAGTCAAATACTAACCATTTAACTATTTTGCTTTCATGTCACAGGAAAAGGCAGAAGCATTTCGGTCTAAGCCGCTTGTTGATGTTGATCCAAAGTGCCTCCTGTATGTCCATCAGAGGGAGTTTGCTGCAACAACACCAGCAGACAGTGAGTAAAACGAAATACTGGAAACAGATGACCTCATCGCAAGGCTGTATACACACTGATACCTAAGACTTTTATTATGTCTACACGTTACCCTCACACAGCTTTGATCTTTTAGGGCCCACATAACAGAGATGGGTGGAGATGCTGTTGAACCAGTTTTAGCTTGAAAACTCAAGGGTTATGTTTTGGGAGGCAGAAACAGAGGCTACTGAAAAAGAAGACATAGACATTTTCACTTACCAGTTTTGTCATATCAGTTACAAAAATGAAGCCGAAGGCCTTGCAGCTAAGCTCTCACACATTTTGTAATCTTACTCCGCTTGTGTCTGCACTTTACTTTAATTGCCAAAGCATTAAAGTGATGGATGGATAACGTGCCTGGTACCCACTCTAATATGTAGCAGTATGTGGAATAAATCCCAGTCTATGTTTTCTGCCTTATATTCATGAATTACTTTCAGTGACAGTTCCACCTCATCATCACGCTAGGTGAAGAAATCTTTGGGGTTACTTTTTGCCGTTGCTGCTCAACCTCAAGTGGGAAAACTCTTGGCTCCATCATGTTGATTGGTTGCTTGTTGTTAAAACTTGTTGTTCTACAAGGCATTCAGCCAACAACAGAAACCTTAGTAGTGTGTGATGAAGTCTGACCACTGAATAGCTTTTGGATCAAGAATTATTCTAAGCGTCACTCTGCTTTTATTTATTCATGGACTATTTGTTATAAAATTCAGCACTTCAGCATGTTTACTTGGTCTTCCAGATCATGTACTGCACTATAACAGTAACATGCTTTGTTGTCTTATTTTTAACAGAATGCGTTTCAGTCATTGGATCTGATGATGCCACAACCTGCCATTTGGTTGTGCTGCGGCACACTGGTGAGAAATCCTTTACCATATTTGGGGCGATCGTGGCTCAAGAGTTGGGCGTTAGTCTTGTAATCGGAAGGTTGCCGGTTCGAGCCCCGGCTCCAACAGTCTCAGTTGTTGTGTCCTTGGGCAAGACACTTCACCCGTTGCCTACTGGTGGTGGTCAGAGGGCCCGGTGGCGCCAGTGGCGCCAGTGTCCGGCAGTGTCCGGCAGCCTCGCCTCTGTCAGTGCGCCCCAGGGCAGCTGTGGCTACAATGTGTAAACATCACCAGTGTGTGTGAATGGGTGGATGACTGAATGTGTAAAGCGCTTTGGGGTCCTTAGGGACTAGTAAAGCGCTATACAAATACAGGCCATTTATCATTTTACCATTTGTGCTAAGGCATTATAAAAGGAAACTGTATATTGAATTTGTGGTTAACAATTACGTTTCATTATTTCTTAGGAAGTGGAGCAGTTTGCCTAGGTCATTGTGACGGTTCCAGCACTTGGTCTGAAGTACCACTCCTCGTGAAAGCGGTGACATCACTGAGTGATGCTTGTAAGGAGGGCAGGTATGACACACACATAAAAAAGCAGTAAAATTCCAGATTATTCAACTAATTAATTAATTTACATTTCTCCTCTCCTTTCCAATATGCAGACTTGAGCTCCATCTTGTTGGGGGATTCAATGACGACTCAAAAACATCCCATAACCTCAGCCTTGATATATTGGGTATAACCTTACAAACTTACTTCATGTTGGACTGCAGTGTAACGCAGCAGCATAACTTAAATGGCTTTTTATCACTTCACAGCAGCGTTCCAGGTACAGAAGGAGGATATTCATCTGGAAACATGCTGCATCACAGGTAACTTTGATGTTTGTTTTAACTGTTGAAGACTGTTTAGATACACCTGTCAAAACAAAACCTTTGCTCTAATCGTGCCTTCGATTCGCTGTTGTAGAAATGAACGATGTGGTTGTTAATGGAACTCACAGACCTGTAGTATATGGAATTGGTAAGTGATACCGTTACAGAACAGGATCCAGTGCTTTCGTGGTATTCAGCCTTTAATATGTTGTGACTTTGTTTCTGAACAGGTGTAGATGTTAAAACAGGGGACGTTTACCCCGCCTCCTTCCCTCATAAAGGCCCTGCGGAGGAGCTGCGATCAGCACGGACCTTCACGGGAGGAGAGGTGCTCTGCAAACATGACATGATGGGATTTTTTTGAGAGAAAAATGCATGTTTGGCTATACACAATTTTCAGTTGTCTACCTCATTTGTAATCAGTCTGTTAATTTTGAAAGAGATCCTCAGATTACATCATCACTGATTTTTTTTTTTTTTCTGACTTCCAGTACTTACTGAAGTGACTTAAAAATGTTTTCACAAGTCTGTGTTTTAATGGATAACGGATCTGGGATCTTGAAATTGTTGTTATTTTTATGTTTAGTTTTTGTTTTTTGCTGGCAAAAAACTGAAACATACCAATTAAAATAATCATCCCTTGCAGATGGTTAACATATATGACTCGAGTCGGGGACTTTTTCAAATCGGCCCGTGCACATGGTCTCAGAATCTGGATATTGCCTTCTGGTTGTCACAGAATGACGACACAATTTTAAAGGTAACGTTATTGGAAGTTATTGTCTTTGGTTGTTAACCAATGACAAGAAGCTTTTTTTGTGAGTATATAAAACAGACTATGACTTTGGTATTTCGTCCTCTTATTTAGTACCTGTCCACCTCTCCGAGGGCTGAGCCACCGCACTTTGTCCAGCATATGAAGTCCACTATTCAATTCCTTTTAGACCACCCCAACTCTGAAAGCCTGTTTCCAGGGGGTCAACCACAGTTCTACCACAGGACGGAGACTGGGGACTGGGAGAGGGTTGTCCAGTCATAGAGTCCAACTCTTTTCTTGCTGAACCTTAACCCAGTAGCTGACCTTTTTTGTCTCTCAGCTCAGTGGGATGCACTGTGACCCTCTCACCTGATTTCTGTTCTGTGTTTATTGTGTCTTAAAATGGAGTTTACTTTACTTGAACATGTATCTGTTGAATTGCTTTCCTGACTCATCTGGCTGGTCCAGTGGAATGAGTAGAGGCAGTCTCTTTGTTCGTGCCTCTAATAGTTTTTCTCACTTTCAGGACTTCATACGAAGTGTGCTTTTCTGCAGCAAGTTCAGGATAAGGTCCTACTGCTTCTCTGTTTTCCCTTTTTAAAGGAAATCATTTACAGTGTTTCACCAGGTGTCCAAGTGCTGACCTTTTCCACATCATGGGTCCAGTATTAGTCAAGTGTTAGAATCAGTTTCAGATGTGACACAGCTCTGATTGATTACCTCCTCTCCCAAAGCCAGAAGACAGTAGACATATAAAAGTTAAGAAATCGATGTGCAGCAACAATTTCTATCATGTATTTTGATGAACAATTAAATTCTTCATTGTGTAATAGTTAAAGTCTATTTTTTGACTAAAAACACATCTACCATGTAAAAGATATTTTATCATAAACTATATTCTTTTGCAGACCTGGCTAAGAATATGTTTGTTTTACAAACTGCATGTGTACATGTGTATGGTATTCTGCAGTGTGGATGTTATGGATTGTTTTTTAATTAAAGAAAATGCGGTTTTACTAGTTTTGCCTGATAAAAATTTCATTCATGGCCTTTTCATCAGTTGTGTTTTAAGGTGCTTGATAAATTCAGTGTAAATTGTTGGAACTTGTGAACATGCTGTATTTGTTGAGAAATAAATGTGAATGAGGAAATCTGTTTTGAATGCTCGCATTGTTCAGATCGAAAAATACATTTTTGGTTGATAATTTGCAACAGTTTGCTCAAATGCCATTTGTAAAAAGTGTCAATGTGTTTTATTAGATAAAATGTGTGTGTCTGTGCTCTAGATGCAAATCAGTACATTCCATTATCATTTTAAAACCTAGAAATCCCTACATGACCAGGTTCCTGCTCCTACAAATCTTCTGAGACATAAATTCCAGCAGTCGGCACCTCTATTCATCGGATCAGGACCTTTTTCCGTGATCTAATTATGAATCCATAGCAGAACACGTTTGGGAGGTGTTGGCATCTAAACTTTGGAAAGGCATTCTTCCTTCTGTCAGGTTACTTAAATAAATGCTTCATTTTCATTTTAAATGAGCTTTTCCTGCAACATACCCCTTGGGTTACACAGTAGGTTCTTTGTAAGTATGCCTGTGTGAGTGCATGTACTTATGATTGAATGTGTGTTTGTGTGTACTTTATGCCTAGGTGTGTACTGTGTGCTGGGTTATGTGTAGTGCTTAGGTTTTTTTTTTTTTTTTTGGGGGGGGGGGGGGTATCCTAAATGGAAAGCTCCTTATTAGTGGCTTCAAATGTGCTATACAGACTAAACTGTTACTTTCACAAGAACTGATGAACTGGGGTCTGACAGTTCACATTTCTTAAAGAATCTGTGTCTTCTGCTGGACTGCATTACGCATGTATTGCAGGGGGGGGCAGTAAATATAAGTCCTCATTCCTATAAATTCAGCAATATCTACAGTTGTTTGTGTCACTTTTAGATCAACTTCTTGTAGGATTGGTTTGATTCAATTCTTCTTCTTCTTTAGCTGTTCTCCTTAGGGGTCACCACACAGGACCATCTGCCCCACCTTATCCCTAGCATTCTCTTCTGTCACACCAACCCTATTATGGATTAAACACAATGGAATTTAGTATAATTAGTCAAGTATTTTACTGACTTACCCTTTACTTGACTTTTGCATTGTGCTACTTTTATACCTCTACTCCACTTTATTGTGGATGTAAATCTTGTACTCTGTTCTCCAAACGATTTATTTGAAAGCTTTAGTTACTTATTATTTTGCTACCTATTAATGTTAGACCGTCATAGATTTAAATTAATATAAAGTTAACGTTATATACACATTTGTAAAATCATACAATACATACATAATTCTTCGATCCTGGGAACTGAAAAACACAGTTGTAGTCTCCGTCCTTGGTAGCCTGTGTTATTATAGCCTGTGTTATTATAGCCTGTGTTATTATCCCCTGAACGGACCCTGTCAGTACTGCCAGTGATTTTCTGCAGAGAAGATTTAGGTTTGAAGTCGAGTCTTTGATCTGTTGCCCTTGAGATGATGGATCTATTAGCCTTGCCATGATGTAAAGAAGACATTATTTGACAGAGAAGCCTTCAAGTTCGCACTTCACGGTCTGGTTGTTCATAAAAGCGTCACTTGAGGTAAGATCCTCGCGGTGAAGCGGACATATTCCTCTGGACGTTCCAGCCCCGCCCCTTCAACGCTGTTCTGTTTTTCACGTAAAAAAGGGGGCGTAGTAAATTTAAGCAGAAGGAAGCTACCTTTGCGCCGGCTGTCAGTCCAGTGCCGGTGTTACAGCTGTATGGTGTTTGCCAAGCAAGTATCTTAGCTATGATTTTGTGTTTTTATAGCGTAAATTACACGAGAAACGTAAAGACTCGGTGGTAGGTGAATACTGTGATGTGGAGAGAGTGAAGACCCGTGTGTGACTGTTAAAGTATACGCGTTTAGCTAGCACATCACAGTCAGTCGTTTTGTGGTTAAAAGGACTTGAAATAGGTTTTTATTTTCACTTCACGGGGTAACGGCAGCTAAAAATAATGCTAAAGCTGTTTTTAAGACATGCCCGTCGCTTTCCGTGGGTTACCAACGTGACACTGTACGGCTGCCTGTTCGCCGGGGGGGACTTCGTCCACCAGTGGTTCTCCGGGAGGGAGACCATCGAGTGGAGACAAACACGGAACGTCGCGGTGGTCGCGTTTAGTTTCCATGGCAACTTCAATTTCTTCTGGATGCGTTTCCTGGAGAGGAGATTTCCCGGGAACTCTATCGGGATGGTGATGAGGAAGCTGTTCCTGGACCAGACGACGGCGGCGCCCCTCGCCACCAGTGTCTTCTACACAGGTCGGTGGGCTGTGGGAGGCACAGGCTGGAGGATTTCTGACGGCGGTTAATGGTTAATCTCACAGCTGATCGCCTCTCTGTCCATTTGTAATCAGACCCATGCCCTCTCTGTTCTCCTTTCATGTGGCGTAATATCACCGCTTGTTCCTTGTCTCGTGACACAGACGAGCAGAGGTCAAGTGAAAGACATGAAGGAGTGGATTATTACCACTAACTGGGCGGACTACGACTGATACTGCCAGCAGATATTGCTTCATTACAGTGGTTTACTTTAGATGGGAAGTGATAAAATTCCTCCCTATCAGAACCCGGATCACAAAGGGACCTCAATCCTAGCAAGTTTTTAATAATAAATCCACAGAGGAAAAAATCAAAGAACACATGCTTATTTAAACATTTGACATATCTGCTGTCAAAGCTTATGATTACAGCTTTGAGAGTCGAGTCAAAGACTTAAATAACATTTAATTAAAATAATCGGATGAACAAAGACTTAGAAAGCAAGCAGAAAAGGAGAGCCAAGTCAGATTAAATGGAAAACAAATACTGAAAATAATACAAATATGAAAAATGAAATCAGAATTGCATACTTTTTTGCTAGATTTAATTAGATTTTTATTATTCATCCAGAGCTCAAAAGAAATCCTCCAGAATGTACAAATAAGATTATAAGCGGGTTGTAATTTTCCTTGCAAAATACATTTTTGTTCATCAAATGACTAAAAATAACAGGAAACTGATTAGAATTTGATTTAACATGCAGACCATTTGAGTTCTTGTATGTAGTCACTCCCCTAGAATGGCTCATTACAAACCAAAAAAACCCCTGATTTTAGTAGTTATGTTCCCCAGTATGTGCTGATGTCGCGACATAATGCAGGGGGAAAAGACTTTTTGGGGGGTACCGTAGAAATGGTTTTATTCAGCAGAGCAGAGCAGCTCAGTTGTTTTACAGTATTCATTACTGCTGAGCAAAAGTTGTTGTGGACTCGGGCAGTATTTTCACAATAAGTTATTGTGTAGCTTGTGCTTTCATGAGGTCCAGAAGTGTCAGTAAGGCTCCAATCCACTCAGATACAATCATAACAATATACAGCAATATTGCTGGTATAAATTTATCAGAACTTGTTATTGCAGTCTGTCACAAAACCTTTCTTTTGTAACTTCTTCTCTAAAATTGCTTCTACTGCTCAAAAAAACTACAGATTTTATAACTATAACCTTAAATGTTGAAAGTGGAATAATCGGTTTTGGACATAAACTATTGAAAGTTAAATTAAAAATTAACTAGAATCAAGATAGTATAGTAAAATTAATATTTTCCCTTTTTTGTTAGGGAATAATAACCAATACATGCAAGACAGATTAAAGAATTTATTCAGAAATGGAGATGGATGGATTTTTTGAAGCCAGACCAGCACGTTTAGTTAAACACTTAAACGACCTAACATGGACCTATTTGACTCACTTCAAATGTGGAAACAGTTGAATCCTTAAAAATTGAGATACAGAAATTAATGTATTTGGGGATTAGACTCAGATGACCCATCATGCCAGAATGAAATCCCAGCGGAGATATGATTTAGGACAGCATGCCCCGGAGTCTAAACGCTGCTGGTGGTGAAAATGAATACAGAAGCTTTAATAGAGTTCTGGCTGAGGGGTTTAAACAAGATGGGGTAGAGGTGGGGTCTGTGGGAACAGAGATTTAAAACATGCAAAGCAGAGGCTGATTGGCAAAAAGAAGGCGGGTGAGAAAATGATTGGACTAGAGTAATGACGTCAGTATTGAGATTGACGGTACAGGGAAGCGGTAGCCGTGTAGAAAACAGAAAAGCAGCTGAACACTCACGGAGGCAGGCAGATAAGTGATTACAGATCCTCATTGAACTTACGCATACGCTTCATAAACTCCATAATGATAGTGGAAAACAGTGTACACTGGGTTATTGTACTAATTTTTGTTTCAAATGTGGCTATATGTTTATCAAGATCTTCAAAAAACATGACATGATTATTTAATATGTTTATACTGTACAAACTGCATTGATCTTCCTGCACTGCTTATAAATCAGTCAAATCTCATGTGCCTCCAGGTGTCAGTTTCTTGGAGGGCAAAGAAGACATCTTGGAAGACTGGAGAGAAAAATTCCTGAATACTTATAAGGTGAGTCACAGACACAGGCTGTTGTTTTCTAAAGTCGTGACAGTTAACAGTACCTGTTTCAAAGCAGAAGAGTCCAATGTGTTGAGTGCTCAAATCCCAAACATCTGCAGTTTTATTGGTACAAACCGTTTATTAGGTGCTCTTCTGATTATGTTTTCTAGTTCTTATTTTGTGCTTTGTTTGTATCTCTCTTCTCAGACAGGGCTAATGTTCTGGCCATTCATGCAGGTAAATATCAGCATCATCATTATCAGCTTATGTCCATTAAAATAATTGGGTGAAGCTATGTAGAGTAATTGTGCAATAAAGTTCAGGGATGAAGGGTATTGAGAGGGGATTTCTTAAAATCAGCCCGCAATTCTTCAGCTGAGACACTTGAGTTAGAAAACACAAACACTGCACTTGTCTTTACTCGCAATGACAAGTGACAGAGCGCTCCTACACGTAAGAGACACTCACGGACTTGTGCTCTGTCACCGTCTGCTTTCTTTATTTATACAACAGGAATTAATACATTCGTTCAGTGACGTGTGTGTGTGTGTGTGTGTGTGTGTGTGTGTGTGTGTGTGTGTGTGTGTGTGTGTGTGTGCGTGTGCGTGCAAGGTCAGAAGTGCTTGTTCAACTTCTTACTATCGCTGTGGAAAGATTCATATATATATATATATATATATCATTTATTTAAAATGTTACATATTCTGAGTAAGTACAGTATAATTAGAGGGACAGCTCGCTTGGAGCAACTGTGACCACATATTTTTCTCTGGGAAACATTATTCTGACTCTGATTCAATGATCTGCTTTGCTACATTTGAACTATTTTCATCAAGCAAAGACCAAAAACAGATACCATCAGAAATCAAAATCCATACAGTGAGATCAGCAGAGCAAGCGGCACATGAAGGTTCAGGTTTAGACATAACAAAAAATAAGGACAATGCCAAGGTAGGAAGTAACACATGAAGAAAAACCAAGCTTAAGAAATAACCAAAAGACAAAATGGTAAATGTGGAGAAATGAAGGCTCACACTAAACACGAAGACAGAGACGAGGGAACTTGGAGGACAAATGCATTAGCATTAAAGGATGAGGCAAAGGAGAGAACTGAGAGGGGAATCACTGACACTTAGCACAAGTAATAAACTCAAAGTAGAAACTGAAACTTAAACAGAAACCCAGCTAAATGGGCATCCAAAAAACTCCATGAAAACCAGAGAAGAAACCTAAGTCAAATACCACAATAAAGTTACAGTTCATTGTACTGCATTAGCAGCAGAAACATGAATCAAAACACAGGATTGTAAAATGATAGTTTATTATTATGAAACTATGAAGTAAAAACAGAAATAAAATATCCTGTAGTATCACAAAAATCAATCTCACCTTCAAAAACGGCGGTGGGCTCAGTGGGTGAGCAAGCGACGATATGCCGTATGACCAGAGAGCAGTAGGACCGGGTTTGAATCAAACCCTTAGCCCTTAGCTACATGTCTTCCCCTCTCTCTCCCCGCTTTACTGTCTATCTACACCCTCTCTATCCAATAAAGGCTAAAAAAAATAAAGGCTAAAAAAAAATAAAGGCTAAATATGTATCTGGGGAAGTGTTTTTCTGTGTTTCTTACGTACTGTATTGGGTCATTGTCCACACCTTTTACCCTCCAGTTGCTATCCATACCACTGTGTTAAATAGCAATCAGTAGACATTTATGACATAATAGTGATGACGATATGCTGTTATCTCAATTTCTCTCAGTTTCTGAACTTTGCCTTGGTGCCTCTGTATGTGCGGACCACCTTCACTGGCTGCTGTGCCTTCATCTGGGCCACTTTCTTGTGCTTCTCACGTCAGACCGGTGACGGCACAGCTGGTGCTGCGCTGGCGTGGATGTTCCCTCATAAAGACGATGATGCCGAATACACTAAAGAGAAAGACAAGGTGGATGCCCCCAGCAAAGGGGCATGACTATGTAAACCCACACATTAGCAGAGTCAGTCGTTTTTATGGAAGGTGACAAAACGTCAGCTGGACTAGTGGACTGCGGTCTAACTCAGCTGATGTTACACTAACACTGCCAAGGTCACAGGTCAAAGACTCGGTGAGATAAGAGTGAAAGTGCTGAAAAAAAACTCCAGCATCTTGAATGTATATGCGGAATATTTTTATTATTTATGCAGTATATTAGCTCTGTGGGAAAACATTAAGATCTATCCTTCCATACCACAGTGACTATGACCATTGGCTCTTTTGTTCATTTTTATTAATGCCATCTTGTGTTTGTTCCACAAGTAAGGTCCTTTTTTTAAAATTTTTTTTAACTTGATTTGCTTGATTTGCATCAAAGTGAAAAACTGAATAGTGTACAAACGATTTCCACCATGTGGACACTGGCAGCTAATTTATTAGCTTAGAATTTTAATTAATGATGATTTGAGTCACATTTTAAACATTTAAATCTCAGCTTAACCTTTCATCTTTGGCTGAAAGAGTGCCTGATCGCTAAGAAATATCCCAAATGTTTCCAGTTTACATTTTAGTATATGATGTATCGAATACAGACATACCCAGGTACCAGTTAGGATTGTCACAATGTACGATTTTTACCTCGCATGATTTTCATGGTCAAAATAATTCACTGATATTATTACAAAATCCATAAAAAAACATCAACAAAAATAAAACTAAAGCAACAAGAAAGTCTGTAGGAATAGCTGTACAAACATGAAACTAATAACAACTACAAAATTATCATAATTTCAGTTTTAAATATCACTGTTATTATGAATAACATCTATCATGACACCTCTAGTACCAACAATATGTGATATTGTTTTATATGTTTGTATTATCAATTTATAGGTGGGTCATTTTTACATAAGAACGCTAATGAACTGAGTGCACAGTATGAATCCATTCAAGCACAAGAAAAATGTAAGCAGATCTGAAAACACAGTTTTGATTTGCACATTTTCAGTTATCGTCATTTCACTGTTTAATATGCAGTACTGAGAAAGTTAAGGGTTATGCCGTGTTGGTCTAATAAAAACTGGGAAAGCTTGTCTCAAACATCCATTTACTTGAAAGGAAGAAATGTTGCCTGCCTGTTTTTGTAACCTTTCTTAATATTATACCATCGCATGGGCTCAACCATCTCTATAAATATTACTTTATAGATACTTTATAGAACTTGCCTGCATAAAAAATGTTAAATCACACGCCTCTGGCTTTTATAAATCGAGTGCAGCTAGAGTACAGCAGTTTGTTATGTTATATATAGACTTTAATGGCATACTTCTCTTTTCTGTTTCACACAGATAATTAACTTTTTCTTTCTGTTTCCATGTACTACTGGAATTTATGGAGAGCTTTTTTGGTACGCACATTTGGTGCGATTACATATTCATTCTGAGTGTGTGTGGCTATAGCATTTCATCTGTCTCACAAGACGAAATTAGTGCTGTTAATAACATATTAATATATGAAGCACTGCTGGATCTGAGGTAAAGAAAAACATTTTAATCACTACTGTATCTTTTATCAGAGATTGGAGTGTATGTTTCTTAATAATAACTTCCGATTTCCTGACTATATGTGTGCTGATACCCTGGAGCTGAAATGTCCAAGAAATGAATATTCCTTTTGTTTCTATGCTATTTTTCCACAGTCAAAACCTTCTGTTTTTACTGGTTTTGTTGTCACAGAGCACAAATGGCTGCTGTTGACTGTGAAAACTCATCTAATTACTTCTGCACTAACCGCTGTAAATATAGTAATAATATTTATTGTTGAATAAATCGAGAAAATTTCATTAATTTATTGTTGGATTTTTTTTTCTTTTTACTGAGCACAGTGACAACACCATTGTAGCTACACAAATGAAATGGACATTAATGAGCTTGTTCTTGTACCTACAACAGAACAATGGTCAATAGCCTCACAGGTTTCTTCACAAAAGGTGCCTTTTGTTTGTTTTGGCTTGAGTTCAAGAGGAAAATCCCTCCTATGGATTACTTGCCATTTAGATGGACTACAGGTATTTTGAAAATCAAAGCTTGTAAATAAAGCACTTCCCACTCACAGTCGAACTCTATAGCCTTTGTACGCAGTTTTGCAAGTTAGTAAACTTAAAAAATGAAGCTTCCCTTTTTTCCATTAAAGTGGTTTCTAAATTTGTAACAGATTGTTCAAAAAGATGTTTGCCTGATTTTCCGTAAAGAAAACTGACCAACTGTGTGAAAACACCAGCTTGCAATACACTGAATACAATCATCAAAAAAATTAATGTTTACTAGGAAATTGAGTGGGCCTATTGTTTTCAGATAACGTATCCTTTACTTATCCCTTAAGTTGGGAAACGGATTTATTACAACAGTTCACTAAGTTCATCATAACGAGTAACAAAATAGCTGAAAAAGCAGAATAATAAAAATATTTCAATAAAATGACAGCGTTGTTCACACACACACACACACACACACACACACACACACACACACATATATATATATATGTGTGTGTGTGTGTGTGTGTGTGTGTGTGTGTGTGTGTGTGTGTGTGTGTGTGTATGCGCGCGCACTTCTATTCAGTGGAGAGCCTGCATTTGCGAAAGACTGATAAGTGGAAGAAGAAACATAAATAAATTTGTATATATAATTATATATATATATATATATATGAAATTTCAATTACTAAATAAAACATAGGTAAATATTTAGATTAGGTTGTGTGTTTTATTTTTTAATTTATTTTTCCCTCTTCTCTCAATGCGTTCTCGGTGATAGTGGGTGTCTCCCAGCCTTTACATTCCTGGCCGCACTGCGCATGCTCTCTACATCCTCTCCATCCACACGTCGAAGGACTTGAAACCTCGAATAAAGATGCTCAACGTCTCGGGTCGCTGGAGCCTTGTCACCGGGTGAAATTTGATTTATCTGAAAGGTCGCACAGACTCAGAGACGAGACGCAGAAGGACGACATCGTTTCTCGGTTTCGGCGCGCGTGCACTCCACCGACATGGAACTGAAGAAATCTATATCGGACACCGAGCGCGCGCTCAGGAGCTACGGAGCTGTGTCGGAAACGGCGTGGACAACGGACAAAGGTGAGCGTCGTCAACGAAACACAATAAAATAAAAGGGAATAAAGACAAAAACGGGAGGTGTGTGGCGGGAAACGGGCAGCTGTGGTCTCAGCTTTTCTTCAGTGTGTGCTTCGCTGTCAGGATGCCCAGTCAGCACTTAGAGTTTAAATGGTTAAAGCGTGACTCACAAAAGGTTTGGGATGGGATCAATAGCGCTGCCTTGGTACTAAAAAGCGTATTACGTCCCTTATGTGCAAACCGTGGGTAGCATATTGCGCCCTTTGTTAATGAATTTTAACCACTAAAGGTCTCGGACGCAGCGCATTTGCAAACTTGTGGATATTTAATTGTGAGCTGATAAGATGCAGCAGGAGCACTAGCTCTGAGTGATCACCCTGCTCCTCTGCTCTAACCAGTGTACGTATATCTATATGAAAGGGCTCAAGAGGCAGCTTTAAAAAAATGTTGTTATTAACTCTATTCCCCACTTTCAGTGATTATTCATGGGATTTATTTTGCGTAGCTGTGTTGGTGAGACTCACAAGTACCAATAATAAAATATAACAACAACAAATTAAGGCTAATTTGTTGTTGTGATAATAGAGCATAAGCTGCAAAAACGCCAAACAAGACATTAAATTCAACATCACACGATCCTGTCTTATTTGTTCTATTCAAGGCTGCATATAAAATGCACACTCTCTCATTTATTAAGTAGTGTCTGAAGTAGCTCAGAGCTCTGTCTCCTCTTCAGATAGTTTTTTTTTCTTCAGCAACTGATGAAAATCTATTCAAATTAAAGTGATATGGAAAAAAAGAGGAAAATCCTCCCCATGGAAAGCCAGAATCAACAAAATATTTGCTTGGCATTCATGGTTGTTAGATAATTGATTAATCTATTTTTATGTCACATGCCTAATGGATTTCATCGTTAGTCAATACCACGCATGTTAGATGATAAAATGAAATGGTTGTTTAGTTTTAATGCTGATTTGGATTTGTGCCTGTGGCAATATTAATGCACAGTCATGATCAAATGAAATCATTCAAACGCAAAGCTTCGGGATGGGCATAAAGCAGCAAAAACAGAGTTTGTTTACATCGTCTTAGATGTTTCTGTTATTTTGTCCCGTTCTCGTGTGATAAAAAGTGTTTTAGTGACGTAGCTGAATGACGAAGCTAGAGAAATATAAGAGACTTCAGAAGTGTCCCTCCTGATTCCAGTCATCATCATCACAGGGGAGTAGTGTGTGAAGAAACTTCCAGATTAAGTCTGAGAAGAAAATGCAGAGGATATTTTTAGAAACAGATCCAGCCATTGCTCTCTCGCGCTCTCGTTCTCTTTCTGCTACAAAGACAAACATACAGGCAGAAAACAACACAGAGGTACAACAAAGGCAGCTCCCTGCAGGTTTGTGTCCATCTATTAGGCAAATAGCACACGTGTTTGCCTTGCACTTTCTATTTTGTGCCCACCATCTGTTTTTTTTTTCTTCTTTTTTTCCCACTGGAGGGGGGTGTGGTCCAGCAGCAGTGTGTACAGTGTGACTGCAGCATGTGTCAGGGGGTGTCTGCATTCGATGTCATACAGGCACTGACATTTCCCTGTTGTTAAACCCCATGTGGCTGCTGCAGTACACACGATCCTGACTCTCAGGGTTGTTTTAGCCTCATTAAGTCGTAATCCTGAAGTACACCAATGAGCCAGTTAGTTTTAGTGAAACTGGGGTAGTTCAGGTGTGGTTTACATTGGCTGGATTTTGTTGTCAACCTTACCTGTCTCTGAGGAAAGCGCCACTTTTAATTATATTAGCATTTAATTACTTATAGTGTTTTTAGTGCTCAGTAGGTGTTAGCGGCATGTTGGGTTCAGAGAGAGCTGTTAAGACATTATTGAGCTGGCACTTTGCCACTTTTAATGGTCTGGTCAGGACCTAATGCAGCTTGGTGTTATTGATGATGAACACGTGGCTGTAAGCGAGGCAGAGGAACGTGCGAGGAAGAAGCAAGAAACAGTAAAAAAAAAAAAAAGAGGAGATAGAGGAAACGCGTGTAAAACTTTAGTTCGTATCTCGCTGATACAAACTTTCGCAACTGCGTCTTTTGTCAGCAGACGTGTCAGATGGTGATTCAACATCAGCAAGGCACAAACAAAGTGCGCCCTCCTGTGCAGACTTCTGTCTGCTGTGGTGAGTCAGCTCCATCCTCAGCAAGCATCCATGAAAAGTATCACAAACGCACACTGCAGTTAGTGTTGCTGCAGGAGGACGGAGGACTGATCCCAACCCTCTAATATTACCGTACATACTTTGAATAAATCATGCGTCAGAGTGTGTTACAGACGCAAATAACTGTTTAATCAGGTGTATTGTGACGTGGCGTCTGTAGACTGGACATTATGTCCTGTTGTCCTGGCATCACTTCACAGCCTGAGTGGGAAGAAGGAATGACAGACACTTAGAATCCTTGTAATTTCTATATGGAGAAGTGAGTATTCATATGAGAAGATCAAGTAAGGTACACTATATAACTGTCTTTTGAGACACTTTTACGCAATAGTATTTTTATCATAACAATACTTTTATGTAATTTCCAGCTTAGTATGTTTATTCATTCATTCTACTAGAGTAGCTTTGCATAATTAGCAGTAAAAAAAATACCTTTGTTTACTTTACACCGAGCTCCCCTTCAGCCAGGTACAACACTTCCCATAATGCAACTTTGTAAAGTTCTTCATTGGTCCCTTTGTCAAAGCCTTGGTGAACCAGGCTTTCTCTTCTGAGGAGGGAATCAGCACACCACAGTGCTAAACACTTTCACACACAGAGAACATAGATAGGTTTTCCACATTGGCTCGATTTATGCTGTTGTCCGTATGCTGAGCCGCTTCATCAGGTGTTGCGGCATTTTTGTGGTCGGTGCATTGACGAGTGCAATAAGTGGTTTGTCTGCATAGTAGCTGCAATGTTTCTGCATGTTACTGGCAGAGATGGAGTGTGAGGTCAGTTCCAGCTTGGGAAGAAATCAACGAGAAGCCACATCTGGTCATCGGTCCGTGCTGAAAGTGCTTTTTCTGTCTCTTTGGAAAATACTTGTGATATATTCCTGGTTAATTCCTTTCTTATGGGCGATTGGGAGCTTTCAGAAAAAAAATCTGTAATTTATGGCTGAAGCACTGCTTTGATTTTAAACTTCAGATCACTTAACTCAATTATCCACACCTCTTTCTCACCAAATATCATGCTCTTGGGTGCAGTGATATGACATGTCACACCCAGAGGAGGTGAGAAGTGAGTTTGCCAAGCTGACGGTATGAGAAAGTTTTCAAGGATGAAACGAAAGGAGTGAACTTTCCAATGCACATGTGACATCAAATCAAAGGAATGAGGATTTTACATTTTAGAGCTTTAATTAGATGCGGCCAATGGAAGTAAGCCATGTGTAGTACTTGTTCTCTGTAATTTAAACCAAGCGGGCATGGTTGAACTGTGAAGGAGTGTCCAGAGTGAATAAAACTATGGTTCAAGAATGTCTTGTAGGTCTGTCTTCTTTTATTGCATTGTTTTTCCTCTGTTTGTCTTCCCTCCCTCTTCCTCTCAGGTCACTCAGATGTGTCAATGGCAGAGAGCACGATGTCTCCAGAGGAGATCGAGGTGGAGATGGCTCGTATCCAACGCCTGCGGGAAGTCCTGGTGCGCAGAGAGTCAGAGCTGCGCTTCATGTGAGTGTCTGTGTTTTTTCTGAGACCAGAGGTTCGCCTTTTTTTGAGGTTTTTTTTTTTTTAACCGAGACACAGTTGATACTCTTAATACAACACAAAGGCATGCGTGTTACTTCCTTCACACATACATTAAGCTTGGTGCTCAATATTTAGGGAAGCTGTCGATTTGTCCATTGATTATTCCGAAGGCTGGACATGCATGTAGCAGCTGAATGAGTCATCACTGATGGACTCACTGGCCGCTAAGCTTAAAGGATTATAGATCACTGCTGAAAAAGAAGTTTTAACAGCATTATATACCCGCTCAGTGTATCGTTTTAAAACTAAAAATGGAAATACAAGGCTTTGTTTATTTTTGTGCAAAACTATTTCCAAATTTCTCACCAATGAACCATGTATTTTGGGGGGTAACTGCATGTTTAGTATCTGCCCAGTGATGGTCGAAGTATCAGATGAAGCTGATAAAGATTTAAAAATTCCCACAGTGTTGCACTGTAATAAAAAGCCTACTTGCAGGGCTTAATTAGGCCACCATGCTGCTTATTGTTATCTCTCTGCTGTCCGTCCTCACGTGCAGGCACAGACACACCAAGTAGCAGATGGCGTGTCAAAGGTTGCTGGAATCTACTAATACCGATGAGAGAGTAAAACACAAGGCAGAGGAGGGAGATATACGGAGCGAGGGATCTAGGAGGGGAGAAAGGAGAAGGAGGGAGGTGTAAAACACAGCAACTGGGATACATGCAGGGAGGAGGAGGAAGGAGGCAGGAGGCTGTGGATGAGTCATCGTCCTGATCTATCACAAGGAGAATTAAATCTGCTACACACACACACACACACACACACACACACACACACACACACACACACACACACACACACACACACACACACACACAGACAGGGATTTAGGTAATAAAAAGGGAAAATGCCGAGGCCCCAAGGGTGAGACATGAGGGCTACAGGAAGCACAGAGAGCATGCAGGATTGATTTTTTTTGTCGTTGTGTGTTTTCCGTCTCGACACACTTAACACACTCACTCCTGATGTGTGAGCTCGAGGCTATGAAATCTTAATGACAAGAACAAGAGCGGAGTTTATTCAACAACATCCAGCTAATGGTGATTATTTAGAGATTAACACTGAAACTGTTTGCTAATGAATTAATAAGTTCAGTGACAGAAATGAATTGAATGTGGGTAATTTATTCTGAATAATAAAAACCATTCAGAGTGCTTTGGTGGGCTCGCTTTTTAAAATGTTTGTTAACTGAATGTGTTTTGAATGGCTTTTTATATCAAGAGAAGTGATGTGAAGACTCTGTGTTGTACTGTGTGTTGTGCTCGAGGAAATTGTGGCAATCGTTTTTGTGTAGCAAAACTGATAAAATGGCAGGTTCGGAAATTGGCAGCTTTAGAGATAAAGTCAGAAAATTAGTTGCAGAAAGCTAAATTCTTCACCTCATAAAGACTTAATAAAAAAAAGCTCCGCTTGTTAGATTAGAAAATCCTTCAAACTAATTATCCAGCTCCTCTACATCAGATTATTATTTATTTTCTTCAAGATTCCTTATTATACAGTGTAGGTCTGCCTGACGTCATGTCAATCAGATAAATATGTCAGAAATGGAAGTGGAAGCAGCTAATAATATCAGTTTGTCTATAATCTGATGGAAGCCAGCGCTTTACTTTTATTTCTCCCTTTTATCTTTTCAGGATGGATGACATTCAGCTCTGCAAAGACATCATGAGTTTAAAGCAGGAGCTAAGGCAGATTGTCGCAGTACCAGGTACAATTAACAGTCACTCATGGAAATTCTGCATCAAAATCAGGCGATAAAGAACTCACAGTTGTTCCTCTGCATGCAGAACTGTCCACACTCTCTGTTTAGACTTGACCAAAAATAGATCTTTTGATAGAAAGTGCAGCTCACAGGAGGCCTATCGCCTCTGCGAGTATCACACTGATTTATAGGACGTGTCGTAACAATAAACGACGCAGGATTGATTGTAAGTCCCAGGGACACAGTGAAGTTATGAGGGAGAGATAAGCATACACACACACACACACTCACAAACACATAAACATCCATGCATCATCACTTTGAAGGAAACACAAGCTGAGGGAGGTTTTCCAGGCAAAGAGTCTAAAATGAATTTCAGTAAACACTCATTTACTGCCTGCATGTTTTCATTGTGCAAAAACGGAATCAAATATTAGCCTACAGTCACTTCCAGCGTTGCCTGTATCAGAAATGCAGCGAGAATGTGCTGAAGTGGCTGACTGACGTCAGCTGCATCGCACATAGCAACCCAAATGCGTACATGAGGCTATGCATAGAGAGAACCTGGCAACAGCAGGAAAACACGCCTCCTCCGAGCGCATGTACATCATGTGTCAGTGTGTGTCAGTGTGTTTGTGCAGGAGGGGCTGGTGTCGTGTTCAAGGATGCACACATGAGGATCAGGACTGACCTGTCAAACGCTGTCTGGATTTTATTTTACCACTTTGACAACCCAGCAGCATATACGAAATAACAGAAACACCCTGACAATACAGTAACACATCCAGCATGAGTAGTTCTAATTTAGCCTGTGTGAAGGCTAAATTTTCCCCGCAGCTTGAACGAAGTAAATCCCTGAAGGGAATCTGGTTCTCGACTAGTTTGATGTGTTTTTTTTAAAGAATTTTCTCATTTAAATTCCTTGTGTATTTGTGGAAAATTTATAAGGAATCTTCAATTTTGAGATCCAGATAGACTTAAAAAATAATCCCTTTTAATGGGCTCGGACTCACCTCTGACAGAATTACTTCTTTGGGAATGCGGCTAAGAAACAAGAAACCAAATCAGTCAAATAGCCCCCTTTGGAAGAATTGAAAAAGTACAGCACAAACGTAAATCAGATAAAGAGTAGTATATAACTAGTTTTGCCAACATTGATCAACATAGAAGGCTGCGCGAGAAAAACAGAAGTGTCTTGAGTTGAGGTGTGTTTTATTTTTTTCTAGCTTTAATTCATAGGAGAGAAGATATGTTACTTTCTTATCACATAAATTATTAATAGGATCGCATTATAACATAGTGTTCCTTTTATTTTGTCCACTTGCCACCTAGTCTGCACTGTCCTGTAAAATCTCCCTGACATTCCCTTGTGCCAAAAGTGTTGCGTATGCTGTTAAGGGGGTTCTGGTATCCCGTTACTCCACTCCAGGACAAAAGGAGTCATGTGACAGACCCAGCTACCTCTCCTGCGCCTGCTCCTCTGACTTTGGATTATGTGTCTAACCCGTGCATCCTTCAGGCTGTCCTGCCCCCTGGGAGCTTCGCTCTGTAGCTGCACTGCTCCATGTTAGAAAAAGCTGGTTTTAACAGTCATTTTTCATCCGCTTTTTCTCAAATAGCCTAGATATCAGCATTGCCAGACAGCCTACCTCTGCAGCCATGTGTCGATGTGTCCTTTTCTGTTTTTACATACATCTGATTTGGTCTGTTAGTGTATATACTGTGCTTTGGAGTGTGAAGGTTAGCTCTTTGAGGCAGGACAATTCTGATGCTTGCAGATGCTTAATCCTTCAGCCAGCAAAACCAAAAAGAAGGCTCACAAACATTTGCATAATTGAGTGAGTGCCTTATTTGTTATAAATTATGCATGAGTCAGAATTAAGGATCTGTTTTGTGACGTGACTCAGTGTTAAAGAGAATCTGACATTCCTGTAGGGTCGGTCTGTAGACATCAGATGAGTTGCTGCTGTCCGTCTTATTTTCTTCCTTGTTTTCCCCCCAGAGAAAGAAAAAACCAAGAAGCACAGGCAGCGAGAAGAGGAACTGATCCTGAAGATCCATAAACTGGTGCAGAAGAGGGATTTTCTGGTCGACGATGCCGAGGTGGAGAGATTAAGGTACGGCCCTCCTAAGCTCTGAGCACAGCTCATATCTGGGATGACGTCTCTGTGTGCTGACTGTCTGTTTACTCAGATACCGCTGGCTGTTTATTTCTTCATTTGATCCTCATAGAAGAGTTGAGAAACAGCAGGAAGGAGACTCATTAGAGTAAATGTGTAGCGCGAATGTGAACTTGACTGAAGACGGCGAACAGGGGTCACTTCATCATCACAGCAGTGTTTAGCTGTGTGTGTGGGAGGGAGGCTGACTGATGACTGTGGCTCTGCATTGTCTGCTCCCCCAGATAACCCACAGAGTGTGACACAGAGATAACTTTCAGATAGGCAAGATAATGGGTTTAAATCACAGCGTGAACAAATGTCTGTGGGACTCAAAAGATTAATTTTGAAACTGTGCCTTCAGATTGTTCTGGGTTATTTCGGTGTCATTATAATCATTTTTTGTGACAGTACTGAGTCACAACCAAAGAGTCTTAAAAGTGATTATCTTCTATCGAAATCAATGCCACATGTAGCATTAGATTACTTTCAATCGTGTGTTCTCTTTAATTTCAGGTAACAGAGCTGCAAAGAGAAATCTCTTTAATAATTTTACAGTCTACTGGGAGTTTCCCCCCACAGACATCTCTAGAGTTTATTGAGAAGATATCCAAAATGCCTTGCTGAAGCCCGAGGTCAATAGCCAGACTGCTTTAGGCTCATAGGAAGGCGAAAGTAATTCAAATAATAACTTGTTACAACACTATGCTGAAGAACATGTCTGAACATACAACATATTGAACCTTGAAGCAGATGAGCTGCAGCAGCAGAAGACCACACCAGGTGCCACTACTGTCACCTAAGAGCAGGAATCTGAGGCTACAGATTGTCAGTTGGGCTGCTGCTGGTTATGTAATGATGTGAGGGATATTTTTATGATACTTCGGGGCCATTAGTACTAATTAAACATGGTTTAAAATGCCACGTCACCCGAGTATTGTTGCTTACCGTGATTTCCTGAACTTTACTCAAATTGTCTCTGCAATCACCCGATCTCAGTCCAAAAAAACACCCCTGGGATGCGATAGCATCATGGATGTGTGATGCCATCATGTCAATATGGACCAAAATCTCTGAGCATCATGTTGACAAGCTGTTTGTTGTGCTACAAGAATTAAAACAGTTGTTAAGGCAAAAGAGGTTCCATAATGTTACTAGTAAGGTGTCAATAATGGCGTGGCTGGCGAGTGTATGTTTCTATATTTCCTATAAATTTGTTCAGAGGAAGCATATTGAAACAAAAGTTCTCATTTAGGTCAGCAGATGTCATTTTGTTGAGTGTTTGAAGTCCTGTACAAAACTAAATGGTAGCCAACAAGGGTGCAGAGCAAGCTCCTTCCTAATATAATTTAGTGAGATACATGATTAAGTGTCTGAAAGACAGAGCAGATACAGAACCTAATAATAATCTTAATTTGTACTTCAATAAGGATGAAAGCACATTTATAGATCCTGATGACCAAAACGTCTCTGAATGTAGACCAGAGAAGGACAGAAAAACATTTTTATTATGCCTCTCTAGCTTCTGTATTCCAGCCAAGAATCTGTTTTCTTTTTTCGCCTCTTTTTGTCTTTAAATATATTTAAAACTGACCTCCGCCTCAAAGTGAAATTAACAGAAAAAATGGATTATTTGTTGATTTCTTCATCTTCATATTTTATTGCAGTTTGCAGGTTACAAGAGCTCATGACTGCTTTGAAAACAGAAATATTGGATATATAAAATGTGCTCAGTAGAGCTTACATTTTATTACTAAACTAATTATAGTTAATTCAGGACCACTGTAGTCCAAGGATTATTATTTCACTGAGCAGTAATTCATGTTTAGCAGCGTAGCTCTGTTCTGGAAGAGGCGCTCAAAATATTCTCAGCTTAGCTGTCAGCTGATCGGGTCTGGACTGTATTTGACAGATTTCTTTTGGACTAGTGTGAGTCCAGATACTGGTGGAGTTGATGTAGTTGGGCGACCGTGGCTCAGGGGGTTGCCTCTCTGCCCTGGTCGTTGTGTCCTTGGGCAAGACACTTTACCCTACCGCCTACTGGTGTTGGCCAGAGGGGCCGATGGCGCGATATGGCAGCCTCGCTTCTGTCAGTCTGCCCCAGGGCAGCTGTGGCTACAACCATAGCTTGCCTCCACCAGTGTGTGAATGCGAGAGTGAATGGGTGCCTTGAAAAGCGCTATATAAATCCAATCCATTATTATTAGTAAAGTCATGGAAACTTTGGCATCTAGGAGGATGAAGTGATGATTGAGGAGGTTAAACGTTGGTAGGTCTGAAAAGGAAGATTGACAGAAGGAGCAGAGAGTGATTGACCTGAAGAGTGTGAGCAGAAAGATAACATGACAAGTACAGTGATGTCAAAAGAGTGAAAGAAGCGATTTTGACAGAGTGGGAAAAAGAGGCAAGAAGGAGAAAGCGACAAATAGAATAGAAAGAGACAGAAAGTGTTCATACATACTCGGATAAAGACAGGAAGGAGCTGAACTGACTCCAAAGCTTCAAAACAAGTATATATGTTCCACTAGTGTATGTAGGCAGTGAGAGTGGATAACCCTGATATGATTCTGACTGAACACGTGGCAGCCAGTTAGATCAAAGTCTGCACAAAGGAAGGGGAAAGGTAACAGAGATGAAGCCTGTTTTTATGAAAGATAAGTCTGTAGCTGCTCAAAGTAATAAAAAAAACCCTGGTTGTTTCAGACAGTAGGCTTCACCAAGGCCCACTATAAGATGAGGATTGTGTTGAACTGTAAAGCATGTGTGCTCATTTTAATAGAGATTAAGAAGAAAAATGCAGAGCTTGAAATGAACAGACGAAGGAATTTTAAAAGTTGGTAGTCTCTTAAAACAAAACACCCCCCCAGATGTTTAGCTTTGAAAATACCAAAAACTGTGGCGCAGCCATGCTGTCCTGTCAGTCAGTCAGTCCAGTAGTGCTGCTTCAGTCAGATAAAAGCAGACATTTTCTGAATTTCATTCAGACTAAGATGTGGATGTTTTGTACCTCAGGGAGAAGGAGGAGGACAAAGAGATGGCGGAGTTCCTCAGGCTGAAGCTGATGCCTCTGGAACAGAAGCTCAAAGTCACACAGAGTGAGTGAGAGGTTAAAAATAACTCCTGCACACCATCTTAAAGAGACAAGAGCATTGTATGTGATTATGTCTCTTTTTTCCCCTCTCCCTTTACGACAAGATCCTCCAAAGCCCAAGAGACAAATCCCTGAGCCGCCTCCCAACAAGCCATCCATCACCAAGTCAGGAGCGGCCATCATTAAGGACTGCTGCGGAGCCACCCAGTGTGCTGTAATGTAACTGACCCAAACCTGCTTATGGCCCCGACCCTGTGTCAGACACCACACTTACATCACACGACATGACGTACATCACTTCCTGTTACTCGGAGAGTCACAGTCAACCACGAAACTGTTCAGGTATCAGATTCGTAGCTTAGTTTGCAAGAGGTTGGGAGCTGATCCCCGGTCGGTATTTAAGGGAAACTTTTATAGTAAGGAGCTTTTAACCAAGACCATGAAATAAAGGGAAAGGAAGCTGTGAAGAGAACTGTAAATAAAAACTATGTTGAAAGTGTTGATTTATTTATTCAGTCAGTTTTCAGATTGGTTAATTCCATCATGACAGGTTCAATGAGGATGGATCTCATCTGCAGAGCTACAAGCACAATGTCCATAAAGTGAACTGAATGCTGGGGTTCTCTGACAGGAAGAGAAAAGCTGATGTCTGACGACGGGTATTCATTCATTTAGTGCTTAAAATCCAACCAGTGAATCTCTCAGTTGCTACATTTTATCATTTTCCCCAGATGGGACAAACACAAGTGGCTCTGAAAAACAATATGGCTCCCTGCTAAGGGACTTATGCAAACTGATTTATATATGCTAATGAGGAGAGGGAGCCAGTGGATGATTTTTTCTACAAGTGCTGAGCAATATTATCAAACAGCAGTTTAATTCTTAAGGCATTTACAAATTAAACAAAGACTCAATGCTGAACAAACTAAGTTGCCTCTTTTCCACTGACGTGCTGCCAGTGCCCGTGTTGAACTGGTTCTGTATGACAGAGACTGAAGTCCGTGCCAAAAATCTGATACAATACTGTTGCCAAGCCGGAAGTTGAAACCACTAACATCGGGGTGGAGATACAAGAAATATATAGCATCCGGTTCATTCTCAAACCTGTGGAAATGTCAGCTGGTTCGCAAAGGCTCTACGCAGCACGGCATCAGTGGAAACCAGATTAAAAATGAGCTTATATTAGGCTCGGTGCTAGTTAGCAATGTGCGTCCTATAGGAGAGGTCCAATTATGTTTCTAGAAGTCTTCGAAAGGACAGTTTTCTCTATCCAATCTGGAGTGAGATCACCGAGAATCATCAAAAGAAAACTCTTGTATATCAGAACAACATTTAAATGAAAATATGATGGGAGAAAAGTTTACAATTCATTTTGAGATAGAAAAAAAAAAATCCATTTACATCTTGAGGTGTTCTGGGGAGTCCTCTAAATCAAATGTTATAGATGGTATTAGAATAAAACTGGAACAAAAATGCATCTAAACTTTTTCCAACACAATTTATAGAGAGTGCCAACTAGCATCCAGCCTAATGACTCACCTTTATAGTTTTCAGGAACCCCTTTCATGATGACTTTAATGCCTGTATATGCCAACACTTGATCTTCCATCATCACATTTACCCTCCTCCCCAAATCAGCACATCAGAGGCCATATTAAGATCTGCATCATCAGCTGCCAGGAAGTGTTCACTGTGGTAGTGAGACATCATTCATCATCATTCTGGATATTGCAGAGAAACAACATGCATCCTTTGAACTTAAGTCTTGCGTTTTTAAAATGATAAACTCCAGGAAATGAATGCAACTCTGCTGTAAATGCCTCCAATAGATGGTGTGTGTTTGAGTGTATTTAGGACTTTAGTGTGACTCATGTCAAGCAAAGTGTTGCTCTCTGTCACTTTACCTTTGTTCTGATAACTTAGCATTCTGTAGTTGTAGTGGATTTACGAAGGTCCTAATGTCAAAGTATTGAACAAATATGCAGAAAATAAGCTGAAACTACCTGTACATATATGTTTAAATAAAGAGCATCTTTCAGGAACTCACCGTGTGTATGTTTGAATAATGAGAAGAGGCAGAAATGATGCTTGTGAAATTTATTAACGCAAATCTTTTTTGGTCCCTTCAACAATGTGACTGTTACAGCAACTTTAGGTGCAGCACAGTGGTAAAACAGTGCAGTACAAGGAAGGGGAGGGGGAAATTAGTTGGGCAGTTTAAAAAGAAAAAAGGTTAAAGGACACTGCTGAATAAATCAACTTCCTTTGAGAAGAAGAACAAATGTGCAATATTAAAGTTCAAAGTAAGACAAGGTGAGATACACAGGCAACGAAGAAACTTGTTTAAACCACCATGCAAACGCCTCACATTCATTAAACCAAAACTATGCATAAGTGCATATGTTGACTGGTATAAGAGCCTTTCATTGATGTAACTGAATCAAAGTGAAAACTAAATAAAATCAGAGGTAGTTGTCACTGCAGTACACCGAGGAGCTGCTAGGGTTTGCTCAAATTCACTAAAAAGTAATGTCTTCATTTCTCGTACGCATTTTAAGCTCGTTTCTATCATTACCACTTCTAAATAATGATTTTGAACCAATGAGTCTTTAATCAAAGTGGCTTCCAGACAGTCAACAAAACCCTGCAGGAGAGATAAACAATAACAGCCATAATTAAAATCATTTTGACTTGTATGTCAGACATTTTGGTGAGTTGTTAGGGGAAATCTTTCAATTCATGTCTGACAGAAAGACTCATGTTATGCTTCTAACACTGACTAAACAGGCAGAGAACGCAAACAAACTGATTAAATGGGCTGCTGCCCATTCTCTAAACTTTTCTCTGAACAAAAACAGCTTCAACCCTCTGACTTCAGTGGCACCCTGGTCGTGCTCGACGTCACAGGCAGTCAACATTGTTTGGTGGCAATTCAGTAGCCAGCAGCCTGGTAAATGCTCAAGACAAACGAAATTTGAGAAAACTAACCCACAACAGTAAGTTAAAACTGCTATTAAAGTGGGTGGGGAGGTAAAGATGGCGAGTCCTTTCAGCACCGGGGCAGATACAAACCATTGTAAAAGCCCGGCAGATTCCAGAGAGCCTCAGTGGGGCCTCTGTGTGCACATCAATCTGTTCAGGAGGCTTCCCAGAGCCCCCTATGCTGTTCCTCAAACCCATCACCGATCACCTTCTTTCCCTAAAAACTCAACTATTCAGTCTCATTAAAAATCATAAGCTCAGGAGTGCTCACCGCTCCCCTCAAGATCTCAGACCGAGTGGATCACCAGTGATACAGCGGCGACCAGCTCCAAGGTTAAAGCAACAAACCTTGAGCACTTACAGTATACAGCAGCTGCATGGGGTGATGCCAACTCTGGGATCTAAACATCACGGTGGAAATAAAGACTGGTCTTAAAGAACGTCTTTACAATCCTTCTGTTTGCCTCTGCTTCTCCTGGAATTACACCATGCATAAACTCAGTTATGCACAACATGCACATTTCACACCACCTACTCCAGTGTAAACCACACACACACACACACACACAGACAAAATACTAAAACAAACACACAAACCCCGGCTGCTGACTAAAGACAAAGCTTAAGTCAGTTTCTGCTGCCTAAGCACGCTCATGGCTGAAATACTGAAGTGCCTTTTTTTTTTTAATAACTTTTGAGGCCTTCGTTAGAGGCCCTGAAGACACAAGCCAAAGTCTTTGCTATAAATTAAGTGAACATACAACAATAAAAAGTTCCGGAGAGCAGCAATTGTTGCAAAACCAAAACTGTTCAAAGACCGACAGCTTCCATCAACACAGTCTTAACAGTTAAGACCTGGTTTCTCTTTAGTCCCAGCATTTAATTGCCACTCAATCCGCTACACATTTAAGCCAAACTCTTCTACCGGTGACCAAATACTCTACACAGTACAAAAAGGAACTGAAAACACTATGCTGAGGCTACTTCCTTACACAGACAAAATACAGAAGAATACCTGATTAAAAAGCAATTTCTTTAGAAACCTGAAAGAAACAGGTGGATGCTTCAGCTGCTAGTTTGGGTCAACATATCTGGGGTTAGCTACAAAGAAAGTTCTAAATGAAATTTTATATCTTGGAGATAAAGCAAGGAAGTATTTATGAAGGTTTCTCAATGTGGTTCATTAACAAAAATCTCTTTAAAAACCTTCTGTCGTGTATTTTTGTAAACAGTGAATACCTACACTTCTTTGATGTAATACAGAAAACCTAGTTACTCATCCCTAGCATTTCTCCCATTGTTTTCTACCACTTTGTTCACAGTGACAACAAACTCAGCTCATTCACTGAAAGTGTTCGACACAATATGGCTCTAAACTGAAAATGCACATTCATGGATATTAATTGCCCTTGGGAGGAAACTAAACACATGTTAGAGCAGATGACATTTGGCAAATCAGAATTGCAGAAAGTCTGCAAGAAGCAAATCAGTTTGGTGAACTTAGAAGACTGAACTGAAAAAACAAACCAAAAACAAACTAAAATGGCACAAATGTGATGACGAAGAACGCAGAATGCAACAGCCTGTTAGGACATAAAGGGTCAAGACCAATGCTCTTCTGTGTTATGTGTTTAGTGTAGCCGTTCAACTCTTTTATTTAGAGTTACACTGTATGTAAACTTGTATTGCTGTATGTGAGACTGTATGTGTATATATGAGAGGATCAGAGGCCTGCCGTGAATGAGAAGTTGGCTGCTAACTTGATTCTACTACGTGAAGCTCTTCTGCTGGGACTGTCCATGGACAGGAGGGTCTTTGTGTCAGGTGGTGGTGGTGGTTCTCTGGGGTCTGCAGAGTCATCTGTGCTGCCATCACGCTTTGCAGGTAGATCAGCTGTGACGTCTGCCAGTGCCACCACATGTTCAAACAATACAAACAAACAAGCTCACACTTAACTACAGATGGAAAAGGTGCAAATAAGACTGAGCCTTTTAATTTTATACCACAAAAACAGTATAAACCAGATGGACCACCTGTTGGTAGTGGAGGAGTTCTCTCCTCAAAGTGAATCAGATCCGCCTGCTGGACGACAACGGGGTCGGGGTGAAGCTGAGGCGACGGTAGGCAGGATGGAACAGGGCCACACAGCAGGTCCACTGGAGACGACAGACACAGCAGCTCTGACTCTGCAGCTGCATCAGCACCTGGAAGGTAAAACAAAATAAAATCAATTAAAAAGGCTGGCCAACACATGAGGTCTCGACAATAGCCAATTAAGAGGAGGAGAGGATGATGCAACATAAAAAACTGAAAACTGAAAAAAGGCATTGAGCTTTTTTCGCCATCATTTTTTTTTTGTAAAGCTAAGAAAAAGCTTATTTCAGAACTCCTGATTTTCTTCAGTATATCTTTAAAGACTACAAAAACCTTGAGCAGTCATGTATGACTTCCATTACCTGGACTCTGAGCTCCAGATGTTGCACTGCTAATCGGGCTGTCTCTCGGGCTCTCAGTGTTCTCCGGCTGGGGGCTGTTGGAGACTGAACAGCTTGGTTTTGCTACAACACACAGACAAAGCACTTTAATTACAATTTTCTTACAATGCACAGCCGCCATCTCATGAAATCACAACCCAAAAATCACCTTTTAGTTTGATCACTTCAGTCAGCACAGTGGAGCATGTCAGTAACCTAAAGTTCAATCTGAACTTTCAATAAGAAAGACTCCCAACACCTTTACCTTTCATATCGTTCTTCAAAACGATAATCCTCTTGTGACCATGCCCTTTGATCCAGATCACCTGATGAGAACAAATCAGAAACTGAATGGTGAGAACTGATAGAAATAAACAATTATCACAAAAGTTCAGGACATTAACAAAAGCGATCAATAGAGAAAAGGTTTAAGAGTTTATTTAGATCAGTGTTGCCCACACAAAGATTACTTGGGCTGGTTGCCCATGTCTATTATCAGCCACCAAAGTATATAAGGTTAAAAATATTTTCTACTATGAACACAACCATGTGCCATCCCTTTACTAGTGAACTGCTCTTCCTGTCTTGCATTTTTCCCCACCACTATCTAGCGTTCTTGTCCGGTTGCCATACGGTGATATTTAATATTTATAACCTTCCCTAAAATGGATTTTTAACTCAAGCTCCACCATCTTAGACGGTGCTGGTGATATTAGTCCGTCTCCTACAAACTGGAGGTCCAATCTCACCAGAACCTGCAGCAGGTGGAGAACTACTTCATATATGCCCTGAACTCACTAAGCTGAGTTCAGAACTTTGACTACTATCATCAGTAGGTGAAGCTGAATTCATCCACATAAGGAGATTCTTGAGAGGGAGCTGAGTTTTTGAAGGAGAGAAACAAGTAAATACAAGCTGTTTGGGAGTCCACACTCATATGCACACATAAGTCCATGTCACATATAAGGTGCAAATCTGAATGAAAGCCTGTTCATGTTTTAGAATGATTCCTTATAGAGGAGCTCCAGTCTCTACTGCAGTAACTATACCTGTGGAATCGCACTGAGCAGCTCATCAACGCTGGTGTACCCACAGAAACGTGGATCAAGGCTGCAGCCTGTGAATTTGTTGTATGCTCCCTGGAACTCAGTCAGGAAGATCTGGTTGTAATGGTAGGTGTGGAGCAGCGCGCGTACATTACGAGCAAACTGGTAAAGCCTGGTTAGCCTCACAAATTCTTCCCCATGACTGCTGGCAGCTTGAGTGGCATCATCAGTTTCCTCGTGGTACAGCTGTGAAAAGATGATGATTATGGATCAAGCACAGTAAAAGTATTGAAAAAAGAAAAAAGAAAAAAAACCCACCAAAGAAAACTCTCGTACTCACCTCGACCAGGTATGGAAGGCTCTTCAGTAACTCGCTGAGAGAAAGGAACCCATATTCACATGGGTTTAGCGCAACTCCGTGAACGCTTAGGTAATACTGGCTCAGCTCCTCCACCTTCAAACCTTTGGTGATGTTCTCATCTTCTTGGGACATGAGCAGTGCCAGTAGCTGTGAGGTCAGAGAGCGCAGAGACTTCCTGTTGATCAGCTGCACTTCCCGACCATCCGCGCCATCCACCACCTTTCAGAAATGCACAAAGTGGGTAGTTAAGAATATCTGAAAATGTGTCTTAAGTTATATGAAATGAGACTTTTCACCGTTTACTGTGATTTTAAAAACTTTATAACCTCCAGCATGACTGACAGGACTTTTGTGCGAGACTTCATTTTGTGCGTTTAATAAACTGGCTAATTTATAATGAAGACAAAACCCCTGAGACAACAAATCTATTAATTTTATTTTTAGCAGACATGACCACATGCTTCTGCCTTTACAAAAAACATCTGACTGTCAAGTGAAGCTCTATTTTTATTATTTTATTAAACTAAGCAACAGCGAGCTTCTCAGCAGATAGATTTACACAGCTTCCCCTGGGGATGTTTTCTTCTTTACCTTGACAACATGGCAGAGTTTGGTCAGCAGAGCAGGCAGGGAGCTTGCGTCGAAGTCTTGCAGGCGTAGCCCGTAACCAAAGGTTTTGCTGTACTCTGTGAGCAGCTGACTCACAGGCAGACTGGAGTTTTTCTGAGCCCGCAGCAGCTTGACCAGCTGAGCTGCCAGAGCTTTGATACGTTCAACCTCAGTGAGAGACAGCGCTTTCTCCTCACCGCACTCCAGCACCTGATGAAGGACGAGGGCATTAAATGGTAAGTTTGTTTTTCATGAAGACCAAGAGTCCCAGACATCATAATTATATTTACAAAGACAGTTCTATCCAAGCACTCAAGGGAGATGCAGGAAAAAGAAACCTGGCCTGATCCACTGACTGAAATCAAAAGGCATGGCAAATCCTCTTAAGTGAAAAATAACCCCATGCCATTCGTTCCCAGAAGTCTCATCACCAAAGCAGCATCAGTTCACTGTGACTGATGCTGGCAAAACTTCTTATGCTGTGTACATACTGGAAGTGATTCGATCGTCGTGCATCGCCTTGAAGCTGCCAGTAAAAGTTTGTTTAAACTCCCTTGTAGCTGAGCACTGACGAGTGCACAAAAGCAAAAAACCTACTGCACGCCACACTCACCATCAGGACATCAGGGATTGCCTCAAAGAGCTCAATGAGCTTGGTGAACCCATAGTGGCTGAGCTTACACTGGCGACCAAAGTGGTGGTGGTAAGTTGGTATAAACTTGCTGAAGGGCATTCGACAGTGAGGCTGGTGGCGAAGCAGGTCCACCACCTCCTTCCCAAACTGCTTGGTACGCTCCAGTTCTTCCATAGTACGCTCTAGTAAAGAAAAAAAAGAAAACGACTTTAGTGATAGGCAACCAAAAAGAAATGCATCATTAAAATAAAATAAGGTTTCTATGGTTAGCAGTTTCTGCAGGTAAGTAGATCCTTTTTTAAACTCAAGTCTAATGCGCTTTTAAATTCTACTTCCAAATTGACAGTTATGCACTCACCCCTCTTAGGAACTGAGATGACTGTGTCGGTGGGCTGTTGTGTGATGGTGATGGTGGTGTCAGGGATCTCCGTCAGCAGATCCATCAAGTCACATATCCCATAGTCAGTTACTCTCCAGTCTCTGGAGAAGCACCTGATTCACAAAAGAATGCATTACAGCACCCACAACACTAATAATTCAAATAGTTTTTCCGCTCCCACAAAACTAACACATGTGTCCCATTTATGTTTAATTACCAATGGTATGCCTGCATGAAGTCCTTGATTGCCACTTGTTTGCTGGCTTGAAACTTAAGCAGTTTAAGCAGGTCTTGGGTGAAGCGTTTAACTTGAGCTCGGTGAGTTAGAGTCAGTAAACGCTTTGTACCCATACCCAAGATCTGTTGGTTAGAAAAATGAAAAACGTATAAAATAAACAAAGACAACATGAACAAATACATTTGTTCAATCGGAAGATCATCACTGGGTGGTCCTCATTAAAAATACCTGCAGAACATGTGGCACAGCCTCGAGGAGCTCCAGCAGCTTAGAGAAGCCATAGTCGGAGACGCGGCACTGCTTGGCAAAGTGATGATGATATGAGGGAATGAATTTGCTGATTGGCATTATGCATGACGGCTGACTTTTTAAGAGGTCAATAATCTCCCGGCTAAACTGGATGAGCTGTGGATTGCCGACTGGACTCTTGCAGCGTTGAATCCATGGCTCTGTGTGACAATTAAAAAAAAATAAATTAATTGTTAAGGTGAAATGGGCTGCCTGAGCTAAACGCAAACTGCCTGATAACTTTACAAGAACTCATATCAGATGGTTAAAGAGTTTAAAACAAAAAACCAACAAAAAAAAACCCCAAAACACACCCAAGATGAGAGGTCTGAACAGCACTATGGAAAATGAAAATGAAACTCCAATAAAAACCAGATTTGTAAATGTACCTACCAGAGTTTGGCACCGGAGGTTTATTGTTGATCCACTTGATGACTTTGAAACCATTTTGAGCTGTGACTACTGTGATACTGGGAACACAGGTGACGAGGTGCTCCAGAGGAACACCACCTTCCAGTGACTCATTGCCAAGCTGAAGTGGTCTGAATTTTGCTGCATAACAGTCTGGAAAACTAAATGGAAATTAAACTTTTTAATAACTTTATAACGACAGAAAATATACTCTAACATTAAAAATGCGTACACGTAACAGGTAATAAACCAGTTCTTACCTGAGGAGTGGAAGTGTGCCCTGATGTGACTGCAACAGACTGTGGACCTCTGAGGCTAGTGTGCTCAGAGACATCACAACAAATGGGATTTTATAGGAATCAGGGTCAAAGTCGGCCTCACTGCAAAAAAAGAACAACAGTCAGTGATGGAAAAAGGTCAACTTACGCTACAATATAAAGGTTTCGAACTGTTGTATACCTGAAGTCCTGCAGTGAATAGTGCTGTCTGCAGACAGGCTCATGGTACTCCAACTCCTCAAACACAACAGGACTCCCACTTGCTGAGGAGGAGCCCTCCTGGGATTGGGAAGATCCCAGTGGACTCTGACGTATTTGGCTGTTGGACAGAAGGCACACAAACCTTGAGCCTCCCTGCTCCCGCACTGCAACCAGCTCTGGGAGCCGATACAGATCGCCAACCACGAGCTTACGGGAATATCTGGAGAGAGCAGGGCAGAGTTGGAGTATATACTTTTACTACATTTTTTTGCCATCTCATTTTTTGAATGCTATACTCAAACACCAAATGTGTATGCAAAAATTAGACAATAACGAGTTTAGAAAGATACTGACTTTTTCTCATAAATCTCAGTGAACTTGAAAAGAGGAAGGCAACTGGCAGGAGCATCTTGAAGAATGGAGATTATCTCTGGGCTATAAAATAACAACCACAAATGTCACCACGATAGACCAAACAACAATTTAAATTTTAAAATTTCACAATGTAACCAACATATTAAAGCTCCAAACTAAAATATATATAAACTGTACCTGAGCATGGCAAGAGATTTGCTGCTGCCACCGGTGATCAGAGACACCTGAATGCGTTTGCCTCCGATCTTGTAACGGTGTAGGCCGCTGACTGCACTAATGGCCTGCTGCAGGGACATCATCTGAATTGTGGCCTTCAGCTGGTAGTCAGTGTGGGGGCTAAGCTCCACACTTTTTACCTAAACAAAACAAGTTACACCACAAAGTGATTTTGAGAGGAAAGGGTAGGTAAAACATATACAAACTACTTAGATGTGAGCAGAACACAGATATGCATTGCATGAAATATTGGCATAATTTGACTACGCTTTACCCTTCCGTATCGGGAGAAGGTGTCATTTAAAGTTTGCTGCAGATCCTTGCGAGACATTCTGTAGTCCAGGTTGGCAACCTGGATCTCTGCTCCCTCTGAGAAAGGCTCAGAAGCTTCAGAACAAGGGCTACGAGGGGCAGCAATCAGAGGTGAGGAACGGCTGGATAGGCAAGGGGATGCACTCCTTATGTTAGAGAATGGAGAGATGCAATAAAAACATAATTAAAATTACATTTATCATTACACATGGTTTATAATTTGCATGCAGCAGTAGGTAACCTGGAAGACCAGGAGCCCTGAGATAAGACGAGGGGGCTGAAGCTTCTGTGTAGGTTCAACTTGCTGAAGGCGGAGGGTGTGCTAATCTGGAACTCCCCTGAGTTCCTGTCCACTTGGTCAACAGGGGATTCAGTTGCACTTTGAGGGCTGGAGTCCTCTCTGCTATACAGAAAGATGAACAACAGGCACATGCAGATAAACAACATGACGCAAACATGACAAACATTTTATTTTCAGTTGAAAATTTATTCCCGCCATCTCTGTGTGTACCTCTGGCTGTAGATGGATTCTACAGTGAGACCAGGCTTAGTTAGTTGCTCCAGTGCTCCAGCCTCACCATTATTCTGGGTCGAAGACGAGGCAGCACATCCCTTTTCCAAGTGCTGAAAGTTCATTCTGGCCTTCCCCTCCAAACTGCCCAGCTCCTGGATCAAGCAGGGAAGGCAGAAGTTAAGTTGTAGATATTGACCTGCTAGATAATGGTGGTATCCATCCTGTCCATGTGTGGAACAGGATGGTCAAGCGATTAGTTCAAGTTGTTACAAAATACGAATACAAGCAGAACAGAGAAAGTCAGAAAAGACCATGGACTGCTGTTTAACTAGGGATGTACATTCAAAATGCCAAAGAAAGGAAAAACTGCTTTACTGTAGAGCTCATTTTCAGGGAATTTCTTACATATTAAAAGCAATAATAATAATTTATAATTAACAAAAAGGTTTTAGATTGGCACCAAAGAAAATCTCCAGGACTATGATCAAATATTTTAGACATTTTTTATTATTTTTCTCCACAATATATTTTTGTTTATCAAACAGAAATTTCATAGACGTCAGTTAAGTAACGTAACTACGTAACTGTGCTTGCTTATGTTCTAAACTCACGAAGGGCCCATACTGAGCCAAGGAGAACTCTTATTTTTTTAAATTAACTTGACTGCATTAAAGGGTGTAACACTGTAAATTGCTCTGATATAAAAGGAATACTGAGACAGTTCAAACTTTTCTGCTACTTGCCCTCGCAGCAATGAGAACAGCACACTGAAAATACTGTGGTAGTCCCATAGCGTTTCTTTGTTTTATTGTGAGCCTCAAATATAAAAACCTCTAAGGCTTTATATAAAAACAAACAAATAAACAAACAAAACTAACAAAAAACCTAGGCTTTAATGTCTTCATCCAATTTTGGTGCTTAAAGAGAAATTTTAAATTACATTTTCTCCTTACTGTTTAACTACAAAGAGACTTAAATGTCCATCCCAGTTAATTTATGGGTCAGCTCCCCCCCCAATTTGTCACACTGGTTACAAACAAACCAGAAAAAGACAAACCAAATCAGCCACTAGAGGTCATTTTTAATCATAGTAGAAATCAGCACTGTCCAAATTTCTCCAAAAGTAAATTCATTAATTTGAAAAATAGAAAAGAAAAGAAAGAGCTTATAGCAGCACATAAAGCAGAACCTGGACAAAACACACAAAACGGTAGCTCACAAACTACATCAGCACTGATATACTGAGCAAAACCACAGACACAAAGCTATATGGCGTTCATGCAATAACACGATGACTGACGAGCAGGAGAGGAGTGGATTAATGAAGGACAAGCAACACATATTACATGCGCAGGCAAAAGGCAGGAGCTAACAGTTACAAGCTGTTAGTTAAAGCAGCAATTAGAAGGTCACTGGGGGGAGGAGAAGCTACAGTGATTTACAAAGCAGCCCAGACAAAGAGAGATGGCAATGGAGGCTGAGGGGAAGCAGGCACAGATGAGTCTGCTGACCTGATGGGGCTTGGCTGGAGCACCACCGGGAGGCCCACTGCAACCCCTCCTGGGGCTATAGGGCCTTTCAGCCACCGGACCAGGGGTGTGGCAGGGGCGGGTTGCTCGCCGTGGCCTTCTGGGTGACCTGGGTGTCTCCAGGGGCAGAAAAGAGAAGGAGGCTATAGATGGGGGAGGGCCGAACAGTGAATCCTGGGTTTGAGAGGTCCGGGCCAGAGTCTGAGGCAAGTGATGGGGCTGAGAACGAAGCTCAGACTCAGGACTTGCATCGTCTCTGGGCCGCGGGGAGAAGGAGAGGCTGATTCTGTGGCCAAACACATCCTCATTTTCCATTCGCTTGCGGGCACGTGTAGCTGCCTCAGGGCTGCCAAAGCGGAGGACTGCTGTGCCCTGGGACACACCAAGTACTCTGCCGCCACAGTTGTCTGACAGCCGGCGGAGCCTGAGCTTCACAGCGTTCCGCATGTTCTTGTCACAGTTGAGAGGGAGGTTGTGCACATAGAGGTGGTTGAAACTGGGCTGAAGGAGGGGAGGAAAAGACACCGCGGCTGCCTGGTTTGTATTATTTACACTCAGAAAATAAAACGTTTATTTATTTTTACTTGGGAAAAAACAAGTGGGAATGGCCGACAATATTAACGATTAGCAACAATTAATGATTTCCAATTCCCACTATTAGATTAGTAACTCAATCGTGTGTGAAATTCACATTCCAGCTGCATCGCTCTTCACATTTGGCAAGTTTACATTAAAACGAGATTGTCCTTCGTTAATTTTGTTAGCGTATACTTACCTTAATAAAAGGACAGTTTAAAAAGTACTCTTAAAATCTTAATGAAACATTTATGAGGCCTACCTGCGCTTTGACAAGCATGCGTGGTGGCAGATCTGCTGTTATCTCCTGAAAGGGCACATGGCTGTTGGCATGCTGCAGTAGAGCTGAAGATGTATGGCTGCCATGAACCAGGATTACATGGAAACCATGGCGATGACGCAGGTCACTCAACTCGCTTGCAAAATTCACATCAGCTGTTAATAAAAAGGTGACCTGTGTTATCACAAATGTATGTGTGGTAACATGGCTGTAGTTCATTACAGGTAATCAGAGGTGAACTTACAGGATACCAGTACAACAGTTGCAGGTGCAGTGTGCGTCTCAGCAAAGCGCCGTAGGCTCTGACGAAGTTTGTCATCTGCAGCATTCTTGGCTGTGGCATTAATATGTGCAACAGTAACCTGTAAAAGTACAATTATTAAGCGTCTGAATTATTCCTCCTTTTAGGCAGTGACTGAATACACACTCAACAAACTGTATGGATATTTTAAAAGTGTGTGATGTGTTAAGACAAAAATCACAAGCTGATCAGTCAAGCTAAAAATACTGAACGCACAACTTTTTTTTTTTAACCTCTCCAGGACAAGCTATACTTAATGTTATAGAACCAATTACCAGCATGAAGAGAACTCAGTATTTGTATTGTCATAATTAGGGTAATTTCAGACTGCTTTTATTGTTTGAATATTACTGATACCTGGCAGTTGTTGAGCTCTTGGATGACAGCTTTACTCTCCTTGCTAATATCACAAACGCAAATGAATTCTGCCTCACGATGACCCTGGAAGAAGCGGTTGCGAATTCGTTGGACCACAGCTCCAGCAGAGCGTCCACTGGGGACACTGCAGTTCTCAATGTCCCAAAAGACCCCGACCGGAGGGATGTTCTCGGGACCAGTACCCTCTGGTGATCCTAGCAAAGCGATCATTTTAAAGCACACTCAGGTTTCTTGGAAGTTTATAGTTAATAAAATCAGTTCAGTTTTGTTGCCGATTTGTACTGCTGCATTACTGACTCCACTAACCATATTTCTGTCCAGTCTTGCCAAGACTGGTTGATGGCATGAGCATTTTGCCATCGGAGAAGGTGCCACAGCCATTACAAATAGGAATAGGAATAGGAGCAGTCTGAGGAATAGGAACACTTGGGTGCACCTTGTCGGACTCTACCATCAGACCATTCATAGGCTGCAAAAGGGTACAAATTCAAGATGCTCAAACACACAAAAAAGCAATAGCAAGAAATATGAAAAGCGATAAAAGCTTAAACACACATGATTCAGCTCAACATTTTGTAAAAAAATACCTGCATCTTTAGGCCACACAAATTGAATGAAGAGAGATCAACCAACCTTAAATAAGCACTCCTGACAGTAGTGTGCCCCCTTCACACAAACAGTGCGTTCAACATTTAGGTGCATAGGATTAGAGAAGAAGTGTGCTGAAGTGGCTGTAGTAGTGATGGTGCTGGTGCTTGGGTGACCACCGAGTATACTTCCTTGGGATCTTCTGGCTGATGCGCTGCAGTCCACACCACATGTGTAAAAGCCAGAAGAGGTCAGGCAAGAGCCATGCAAGCTAGCAGGTAGAGAGGAAACAGAGGGGAGAGAGGATGCCATCGGTGCTGAAGAGGGAAAGAGGCTGGCTTGACTGAAAGAAAGAGGTACAGCTGGGTAGGTGTGGAGAAGCCCTGAGCAGCAGGGGAGGTAGGGGTGTGATGAAATAGGTTGAGAGGTAGCAACAGAAGAGGACAGCTGAGGTTTGCAACTAAGACTGAATAAAGGATCAAAAGCTTCACCTCCAGTGCCACAGCTAAATTTATGTTTATACTGATGAACAGATGAGGCTACAGAACAAGGCCCAGACCTACTAGTACTGATCGGTGCTCCCAGAGACCCTGGGGCCATATAAAGCGAAACAACTCCTGCAGCATTGCTGCCGCTACCAACAACACCTCTGCCACCCAACAACCCAAAGCCATCTGTGTTGTTGTGGTCACAGTGCTCGCAAATGCTTACTTTGGGGCTAGCCCCCTCTTGTTGCTGATGAGGTGGTGGCGGTTGTTGGAAGGAGTCTTGTGCAAGCTGAGGGGGAGGCGGCGGCAAGCAGGGAGGAGGCAATGGGAGAGAGGACAGAGAGAAGGGCTGGGATAACTGGGAAGAGGAAGTATGGTGCAGTGGTGGAGGAGGGACATCTTTCAGATCCAGTACAGCCTTTCTGTTGTCCATGTGATTGCTCTGAATAAGAAAAGAAGAAAAAACAAAATCACTTCACATTAGTTCTGTAAATTTCTTGTGACTTCTCAAAGCCATAATAAAGACATATCTATATGAATTAAAAAATATAAATAAAAGATTACGATATTTAAAAAAACATCTAAAAAAGATCAACAAGCAAATGTTATTATTGGAAAAAGACAAGATGAACTTTTTAAATGATTATTTTTATTCAGAGAAAAAAAAAAGTTATCTAACACTACCAGGCCCTATGTGAAAAGGCAACTGTCCCCCCTTCTTAAATTAACTGATTAACCACATGTTTTGGAAAGCTGAATTCAGTTTCACTAGCCAGAGTCATGCCTGATTATTCTCAGGTCAGATGAATTGGCAATTTCTTCAAATAGAGCATGTCCGACAAAGCGAAGTAAGAAACTAGATCTCAAAAAGCAACATTATGCCACAGTCTAAAAATACTCGAGAACAGATGAGAAAAAGTAACTGACATCTATCAGTGTGTAAAGGATTACAAAGCTATTTATAAGGGTTTGGAACTCCAGTAACCCATGACAAAATCCATGAAGTGCAAATGGAGAAAACTTGGAACAGTGGTGAAACTTCCCAGGAGTGGCAAGCCTCCCAAAATTATGTCTTCACCCAGCATGTATAAAATAAAATTTAAAAAAAAACAACCAAAAAAAACTGCAGGCCTCACTTGTATCAGTTAAAGTTACAGCACACATAAAACTATCAGCATTTTATAAAAAAGGATCATATCAAAAGGTGTGATGGCCCGGGGCTTCTTTGCTGTTTCAGGACATGGATGACTAGATGTAACTGACAGAAAGTCCTGAATGAGAATGTCCCCCAATCAGTTTGTGCTCTGAAGTTCAAGTTTACTTGTTTTATGCAACAGGACAACGATCCAGAACACAGTAGTGAATCCACCTCTAAATGGCTCAAAGGTTTTGGAGTGGGCTATACAAAGCCTATATTTAAATTCAATTTAGATTTTTTTTGGCATGACCTTAAACAGCCACCAATGGTTTAATTAAAACAATTCTGCTACAGAAGAGTGGGACAAAATTTCTCCACAGTGATGCATCTCATTCCCAGTAAAGTGTTATCCACAAACACTTTACTGCTGCTCTTGCTGGCAAGGGTGGCACATAGGGCCTGGTAGGTTAGCTACCTCTTCCCTCACTTAATAAATTAACTCCTCATTTTAAACATTGCATTTTGTATTTACTGTTATCTTTATCCAATATTAAAATGTGATAGATATGAAACATTTAAGTGTGACAACTATTTTTTCTAGTACTCAGTAAGGGGGTAAATAACACTGCGCAGCAAAATAAAATAAAAAAATTAGTTTACATTAATGGTTTGATAACATACCTGAAATATTTTCATTTTAATCTCTCATTTAGAAAACAGTTCAGTTTCTTCATTAAGCTCCATATGTCTGTACTGATAAATACATACTTTGTCTGTCTGATGAGGGGAGCTTGTTTCATGTGCGGAGAAGCAGTCCTTGAGCTTCCATAGCAGGGTTGAAGCCTCTGTTTCGGTGTGAGCGAGCCATGGGAAGGATCTAGCGCCACATGTTGATCTCTCCTTTCCCAGTCCTTCCATCATACGAACCACAGGAGTCTTTCACCATACTTGCATCTATCTCTCTTCTCTCTCATGCTTTCCCAAAGAAACGAAAGTTAAAAAAAAGTTTACTACAGTCATGCTGAATAATTCCCATATGCGATGTTGACACCGTGGTTAAAGTTCGTACCAACTCATTTATGATGACACAGATCGCAGGTGACTAACCGTGAGCCCGACAGCACAGCTTCAAAACATTACAGATAAATAAAAGGGTCATCTCCAACCCCAAACCTTTACAAATTCGACGGTTTTAACAGTTCCTCTTAGGCTAATGTCAGAAGCGAAGCAGTATGTAAACTAACCGATAAGATGATAACTTAGCTCGAGCTAGCTAACGTTACTTTCATTTAATTTACTCATTGGCTACGTCGGAACTGGCCTGCTAAGCCAACTAGTCTCACTACCTAAATCTAGCCATTAAAATAGAAACTTAATGGCTTGTCTTTAGCTATTTAAGCTAACAACTGGGTATTAATGTTTAGCTTGTTTGAACGCACCTGCACATACTTGCTCCCACAAGCTATCCTTCGAGATCCTTACGAGAGAATTGATACTATTCGGTAACAGCGAGGTAATGCCAAACAAGCTGATTATTTACCTGAGAAGCTCGCGTCTTCTACATCTTCCTCAAAGGACCATTCCCTATCTATCTCCCTAGAAACGCGCACCTTTTTGTAACCTACTTCTGCCGGAAAGCAATTACTGCTGTCGTAAAATGTGTTCCTATTGTCCGAATCTGGCTGTTTCTCAATACTCAAGTACGCAAGTCCGTACTCGCGTTCTTGCTAGTCCGTACTTCGTAAGTTCACGCGGGAATCTGGACTTCCCGAGAACGTCCTCGATCATCTCAGCGCCAGTTTTTACTGCCATCCCCTCTTAATTTAACTGCGATTAATATTTGCAATGGAAATTAGACATAGTATAAAAAGGTAAACATGATGTAGTAGATTTCAGATAGTATAGAAAGATAATTTAAAAAAAAAAAAGTATTTTAAGCACTTTGGCAAAATTCACTTTTACATATGATTTGTTTCATAATGTCTAATAAGGCACGATGGTAACAAACAGGTCTCATGTTAGAATGCTTTTATTATTATTTTAGTAGACACTCAAAACTTACAATAGGCTAATGGGGTTTGGAAGACAATTGAACAAATATTTAAAACATAATTTGATTATCTCTGGAGCTGCCTTCAGGATCATCACATATTAATATGCTGTTTCCACTCCCAGTGAAAATGTTTCCTCCTCAATTAAAAATATTTTTAATGTTTAATTCAGAGTCTGCGAAGTAAGAACGGCACATTTTCCATCAGGGGATATGACAGGTGAAATATTCAGTTCAAAATATAAACTGTAAGCTTTTCAAGTAAGACTTAAAGATTAAATAAAACACCCAGTTATGAAGCTTAACTTTCATTTCAGCCAAACCAGTTTGCTCAGGAGCAAATAAAGCACAGAAATAAACCAAACATTAAGATTTAGAAATGATCTAAGTGGGAGATGAGTGGATGATGGGGTGGGTGCAGTTTTTCTCTGTGGTTGGGTCAGGTGGGCTGCCCCGGGCTATGTGGGTCCGGGCAGCGCTGCTGAACTGGGCCCCGGTCCGGATGGGCCTGGGTCCCCTTGCCTTGGTGGGTTCCAGAGTGTGGGGGTGCCTACTGGGGTCAGCGGGTGAGTTGGCCAAAGGAAAGGAAGGGAGGGGCCACTTGCCCCTCCCTTCCTTCCCTCCCCATCTCCAGCTGCCTCCCTCTTGCTGCTCCACCACAATCACCCACACATGCAGGGCCTTGGGGTGAAGGTGTATCACCAGGGTGCAGGGGAGGCATCCCTCACCCCCCCCTCTGTCCCCTTCTGGCTGTCTGTGCCTCAATTTTATCCCACAACTTAGACATTCACATTACTCACACTCTCATAACACATACATATAGGACCTTAGGGGTGGGCACGCTACACGGCATCCAGAAGACCGTCAGGGTGTACAACCTCACCTCTGGCGCCGTTGCCCACCTCTCAATTTTAAATACACGTATATATTAAGGGCTCTCGTGAGGGGCTATGCGCTTACCTGCTGCTCAGGTATGCACAACCTCACTCCTGGTGGCTGCTTGTCGGGGCCTGGACCCTGGGGCTTGCTCGGGCCCCTTCGGGGGGTGGAGTGCCCTCGGCCTCTGGGCCTAGGGCTGGGGCTCCCCCCCCCCAAAAAAAAACACGAAAGAAATGATCTAAGTGACTTAGGAAGAAATCAGTTAAATTTGGACACTTTTTGGCAAATCGTTTAATAACCTGCAAAAAAAAACACTGAGTGAGTGATTTGTGTTTTTGTTGTTAATATGGATTGTTTTCAATATGTAAATGTTGAATTAATTCAATAAATTACAATTACTCAGGCCCTATAGCTTTTGAAACACCTGGAGCTGTTGCACATTTTTGAGATGAGCAGTGTTCAGGTAAAGTGGGCCTGATGAGCCACTCATCAGCTAAAATGAGTGTTGAAATCTCCCAATTCTTTTAATCTTTGGGCTGAAGGAAGGACAATACTCGGTGTATAAATGCTCAATCAACAATCATTTATTTCCATACAATTCAACACTTAAGAGCATAAGAACGTCCGGATGGGAGAGATGCTTGCAGAGGGTCACAGCATGTCTCAAAATGGTGACGGGCTACTCCGCTTCTTATAGCCTCTAGTGGCCCCCACCTAGTCGTAAAAGCCTAAACATTCACATTCTTTCTCTGTTACGGCGCCTAAGTTATGACCTCAGCTCCCTGTCTTTCTGCTCTCTGTAAAGGTGGGGGTATGGAATGTGGTCTGTGTCCCCTGTCCTAGACACAGAGTCTCCTGCATACAACCTTTCTTTTCATGATTCAGCAGTAAAACATGTCAAGAACACAGTGTGAGACATTCACAGCAGATCAAGGATACAGAGTGATGCACACTTATCTAATGAACTACTAAATGAATATGTTCTTTTAACCCAAAAGTATAATGAGAACTAAACTACATACACAGCACACCATCTAAACTAAAGGATAATATATGTCCCACAGCTGTTATCATAATTCAACTACTACAGATATAAGATAACATATGATAACAGAATAATCTCACATGAGCCATTTAAATTGTAAGAGAAACCAGTTATTTCTTGTAAAACAATTCAATAACAAATCAATCAGCTTTAATTTGAACTCATTTTCACAAGCATAACACATTCAAGTGTTGATTTAATAATTCATGAATAACAACACTGGCATTACAAAAACAACAAGAATTAATGAATTATTAGAGTATTTTCATAACAACTGCATCTTCCATTTTCAAAAAGACAGATTCTTAAAGACAGTCTTTAGAGAAGAATCCATCATCAGCACAGATGCCATTTTCTTCTCCACAAGTCTCATGGAACCAGGTGCTGCAGTTCGCAGCTGATCCACTCCTCAGTGGCCTTTGGGTCACTTTTGTCTCCATAGACTGCTTTACATGCTTTGCAGGGCAGGTCGTCCTTCTTTGCGCCTTTGCATCTTCTAGTCTTTTCTTTCTTTTTAGATTGCACTGCCTTGATGGAAATATAGTCTACATGTTCATGACTCGTGAGGACCAATGATGGAGGCTTAGCCCTCTTCCTGACAGTCCTCTGTCGTTTTGGCAGGGGACACAGATCACTGAATGTAACACAAGTTGAGGTTTGATGTGAACAGGTACGTACAATGAAGCTCTTTATATCTTATTGTTATAATCAATTTATGTCGTAAGTGACTATTTTAAAGATATGATTCTTACCTCTGATTTCTTTTTGTTTTTTTGTTTTTATCCTTTGGTGTTTTTTGAGATTTATATCTTTAAGGCTAATATCTCATACTTACACATTTGGGTTTTATTATTTACTGCACAAAGTGTATTGTAGAGAAGTTTGGGAAGTAGACTCTTACTGTTACAGGATATTATATTAGTTTTACAGTATTTTTAGGCTAAAATTGGAAGTGGAAATTTCTATGATAATATAAAAATGGATAAGATAATGTTTCTCATAGTTATGTAGGCTATTACCTGCAGATGAACTCTTCTAACTCTTCTTCATTGACTCCCTTTTAAATCTAGAATTTAATTTAAAATCCTTTTCCTCACATTCAAAATCCGATGTGCGATATTCTCATTGCTTTCTGGAATTTATCGTTAATCATTTACTTATGTAAATTTCATAATCTGTCAAAAAAAACAAACAAACAATATAATCCAAAGTACATCATTCTATTGTTCCCTTCCACATGTTTACAGCCCTCATATATATACATGTTACACTGCTCAAACAAATATAACGACTCAGTCCTACCGTGCAATATACCATTTTTCAGTCTTATTATTTACATCCCACATATGTTTATGTATCATGTAAGCACGTGCAGCTTTGTGATTTTGTTTGGTCAACGTATATCAAAATTCATGCTGGAAATAACTTTTACTTCCATGGCATGCCTTTACTTCAAAATATAACACTGTGCAACAATATAATTGAGCTTAAAAGATTCAGTCACCCTGGACCAACCATTGCATGGTCATAGACTCTAACACACTGACTGTTATTGAGCTAGACAAGTAATCATTAAATGTTACTTCTATAAGTGCTTACTTTTCTACTTACTGTTCTACAACGCAGTGGGTCGTAAATTTCACATGCTCTTATTCCAGCACATGCCCACTAAGACTATGGTAATATTTTGTGTTACACACACACACACACACACACACACACACACACACAGTTAAGAGATATACTCTAAAACACTTCTTCAGTAGAGACTCAGAGAAGAGAAACACACAGAACTTCTTGCTAGCAAGGGCAGCCTCCAGAACTGAGACTCGCCCTGAGGACTGCCCTGGTCTTTATTTATATGCTTCAGTGAGCATTTGTTCCTTACATTGGAATGTGGAGGTGTACGTGTGTGTATGTGTGTGTGTATGTGTGTGTCAGAGTGTGACCCCATAAACGACTTCCCTTAACCTGCTGGTCTGGAAAATCCAACAGTTCATCTATATGTAAAAAAGCACTTAGACTAAAGCTGACATAGCTACATTAATCCTACTGTAAAACAATAAGACAAGGTACAACCTCTCCCATGCTCCTAGGATGTGGGGGTGAACGCCAGAACACCCTGGAATGTTACAGACCTCCTAGGATGAGACATTCTTTCAATATGCCACCAACTATATACTTCTAAACACAAATGATTACATGCAGTATTCTACCATATGCAAACTTATATCATTAAAAGATTATACTGACTACTAAGTACAATTTTCCATTGACACACACACACACAAAAACGACATATAGTCACAACATCCAAGGATACATACTCAGACCATATACCGTCAGTATGCTTTTTATGTTATTATTGCTTATCATTTATTATTGCTTTTATAGATTAAACATTCAAAATATTAAGCAATGTTTTTTGTTGGTGGAGCATTATGTCTTTATGAAAACATAGCAATGCAGTGTTCTAATGGTGGTATTACATTCTGAAAGGAAGCACTGTTGAATTAATGGTTGTTTTCATTTGCTAGGAAGTATCTTAATAACATTGTTATTGATAGTCTTACTTATCTTCTCATGGAAACCCTCAGCCTGACTATCGTGGGCCTTTCTGTGGAGTTTGCGTGTTGTCTCTGTTCCTGCCAGAATTCTTTCCAGCTTTCTTCCAGAGTACGGTGATGTGGGTGTTAATTTAATTAATGATTCTTAGTTGGCATAGATACGGTGTAATGTGGAGTGAATGTCTGTATAGAAGCCCCACCTTTCCCCCCCCCAAAGTTTTGTTGTTGGTTTAATTTGTTTGTTCGTTTTTAGAAAAAGAAGCTTTGAGCGGTCGAGTATAACGGAACAATAGCGCTCCCTAGTGGCTGGCAGACACCCCCCTCCCCTCCCGTTGATGTCTGGGGTAGGCAGGGAAACAGGTTCAACCATCAGCCCCGTTGTGAACGGACGTGGGTCCGTTATTTTTGTCCTTTTATACATACACTATCCACCGTGAGAGCGACTCGACATCGTTGAAACACCAGAAGCTGTTTGCTTAATTGAAAAGAAACGGACTCTCCCATCAATTAGACGGCACCGACTTTTTGTTCCCGTCTGACATGGCGATCGCACACGTAGCCACCGAGTACGTCTTTTCCGACTTTTTGTTAAAGGACCCGACGGAGACCAAGTACAAAGGCATCCGTCTCGAGTTGGCTGTGGACAAAATAGTCACGTTTCTGGCGGTGGGACTGCCTTTGTTCCTCATCTCGCTCGCCTTTGCTCAGGAGGTCTCAGTGGGTGAGTTAAATGTGTGAAGAGACAGTTTCATTATGTGGGAAAATGCAATCCCGGCAGGGAAACTTATTGTTCCTTAAATAAAATCAAACTGACATAGAGTGTAGGGTGAAGATGAGTGTTTTACTATGCAGAAGGACAGAGGTGTGGAAGAAGGTGTGGTTTGAGTCTCCACCCGTCTGCTCCTTTCACTCCCAGACAGTGAGGCAAGCATCCTGCTGCCTCTGCAGCTGCTGCTGGTGCTGATGATGATGATGGTGAAAACCGTGGCATGCTGACACACGTGTTCTTTTCATGGATGAGCTTGTTTCTGCAAAGAGTGCGAGAAAAGACACAAACACATATGGAACAAGTTTGATCTGCATACCTCCCTCTGGAGTGTAAACAGAAATCAAGCTCCATCAGCAGTTTCACAAATCTACATAATCCCCTTAGGTCACAATGCTCATAGTCCAACACACTGTCCAGTCCTGCAAGAAAGCTAAGATAATCAGACCAGATAGATCATTACTCTGCAAGCCTTGTGGGAACTACTGTTGTGCTTCTGAGGTTGAAATGCAAAGTGGTTCAAAATCTATTATTAATGTTCCCAATTAAAAACAGTGTGGCAGTCACAAAAAAATAGCTGCAGGAAGGAAAGTCTTCTGAGCTATAGAAACACTGAGTTGCGAATTCGCTTATTTTTAAGCAGAAATGGGATGCCATAGGATGGGTGTCAAACATCAGCATGCCACAGGGTCCCGTGTGGGAATTTGGGTGGCTTGGCTAAGTATGAAAATTGCAGAAAAGCATTGAATTTACTTCTTAGTTCCAGTTTCTTAGTTCCAAAGGTTAGTTACATAAATAATAAAATACCAAACAAGTGCGTGAAAAGATGGGAGAGGTAAAACCCAAACAATACAAGTTAACGCATGGCAACAGGATCACAGACTGTATTTAAAAGAAGTCAGGACACCAAAATGAAGACTGTCATCTTACATTTTATTTTGTTTTATTTACAAAATTTCAAAATTTGCACTTTTGCTAAACATTAAAAGGTCATTGCTCTGATGCTGGAGCTCAAATAACTGATAGTTGGTGTGGTTGTATCTAGTGAACAGAAAACACATGGAAGATGTTCCTGTCCATTGAGTAGGAGGGGCATTTTTTTCTTAATTGTGCATACTTTGAATCCCTGCCACAACAGGCGATGGCGTAATTATTGGCTCAAAATATGCTGAAAGCAATTCAAAGCAACTGGACCATGAGTGCAGAAAAAAGAAGGCTGCATTTATTTTTCTGAAAAAACAAGCCGCCCATTAGCACTGATTCTTTGTTTTCCTCTGGGTCCTCAGGCACCCAGATCAGCTGCTTTCCTCCCACTAACTTTTCCTGGAGACAGGCTGGATACGTGGACTCTTTTTGTTGGGCAGCAGTGCAGCAGCAAGCAGACAGCTCGCCACTGTGGCTACACAAGGTACACACAGTATAACCAAACACAGACAGTAAATGCACTGGACACGTTTATAAAAAAGGTGCAATGTTATGTTAAAGTGCAGGAATTTGTATTGAAACATATACACACCTGTGCAATAAATCTTTTACACATATAGTATGCTCATTTATACCTGCACAATAAACATAATACTATGCTGAAATCGAATTATACTAGAAATCGAATTTATAACTAGTGCATTGCTGATTATATGTCAGTTTTAATTTAATGAAATGCTATTTTTTATCACTTGTTTTTTTTTTATCAGTTGTTAATGGGTATTTTTATAATTTATTGGCAGATTAATACTTCTGTTAATTAATTACCTCTTCATTTGTAAAACGGTCACATTAATTTTCATTTTGTAGGTCTTCGAATAGCTAAATTAGATATTACATTAACCATAATGAAATAAGTCTCATATTTTCAACAGATGCTAGGCACATTACAAATTTATTTAAACAACTACTTAGTAGACACTGAAACGAACTACAACCTTGTATATACCCACATCATAATCTGGTGATGATCAAATTAAACATAATAATAAAGTTTTGCCAAACGAGTGCTTCCTAAAACATCTGCGAGGGCACCAAAGAACGGCAAAGACATTATTTACTTTATAATATTAAAAAAAATAAACATTATAAAGTAATATTAGCCAAAATAAAGCTACTAATACATTTTTCTTCCTTTCTGTGACTTCCACAGTTCTTCCCATACATCCTGCTCTCACTGGCCATCCTCATGTACATCCCCGCCTTGTTCTGGCGCTTCACAGCAGCTCCGCACCTCTCCTCTGATCTCAGCTTTATCATGGAGGAGCTAGACCGCTTTTATAATCGTGCCATCAGACTAGCCAAGAATTTAGCCTCTTTAGATAGCAAGGATGCACCCGAAGGCACACAGAGGTAAACACCTTGTTATCACCTACAGTCAATGTACTCAACTGCTTTACTCTTGTAGATTTTGGCAGGTGATTAGACTGGGAGACTCCTTTTTTCAAAGTCTTCTGAAGGTATTTATTTAAAATGTTGGTCTACCACTTTTTTATTATAGTATGAGCTAGCTTGAACTTTGACGACAAACTACACATATGAGGCCATTAATTTACACATGCAGCCAGTTTATAGAGACGTCATTTAGAATAGAAAAGAATAGAATAGCCACTTTATTGTTACTCAGAACATACAACTGTTAGTGCACACCAGAACGAAATTTCGGTGCATTTACTCGCCATCGGGCTTTACAATATAAATAATAAATAAATCCAAATCGAAAAGGTTGAAAAGAATCTCAGATATGTACAAGTAAAAATATAAGAGAAATGTACTATATTTGTATTCATGTAGAGAACATTTAGTCATCCTACACTCACATTTTTAAAGCTGCTAAATGCTTCATTTATTTTATTGTTGCTAACTGGGTCTTCCTGCTATTTGGTGAAAGGTAGGCAGCAGTACACAGGACATCTGAATTCTTTTCATTTTGTATCTGCTGAAGAGTGATGGCATCTTTGGTGCCATCTTGTGGTAGTGTTAAAGAAGCAAAGCTGGCAGGGAGAAATGCTTGTCCTTTCACTCCTGGCATACAAAGTGGGGCATTTTTTGAATATTAATGATCATTAAAAAACCCAAAATGTAGTTTAAAAACTATTTTCCACAAAGTGCTATGAAACTGAAGTCATTTTTATCTCATGCTAATTGTTCATTTACCTTTTTCCTGCTGCAGTGCTTTGGACCTGACTGAAGGCTGTTTTAAATACCCTTTAGTGGAGCAGTATTTAAAGACCAAGCGCTTCTCTCACAGACTTGTGGTCAAGTACCTGGCATGTCGGGGACTGACTCTGCTGATCCTCCTGCTTGCATGTATCTACCTTGGCTATTACATCCTGCTAGCTTCTCTCACGGATGAGTTTCCGTGTGACCTGCGGACAGGAGTGCTGAAGAACGACAGCATGGTGCCGTCTCCTGTTCAGTGTAAGCTTGTTGCAGTTGGTGTTTTCAGGCTTCTCAGCTATATCAACCTGGGAGTGTATGTGATTCTTGCTCCATTAGTGGTGTATGCTGCTCTTGGGCCAGCACGTCAAAGCTCCAGCTTCCTTCGGCCTTATGAGATGCTGCCAGGATTTGGTGCTCTGGGTCTGGTCACCCCCGTCTACAATGACCTCAGTATCTATCTGCTGTTTCTGCATGAGAACCTGAGCGCACTTAAGTCCTTCAAGTGTCTGCAGGTGCGTCTCAACACTAAAACTGTGGGTGAAGCATGGGCACTTGTTTGTGTTGTTCCTTTCTTCTTAGGAAAATTAGAAAAATGTCTCTTCCACAGGTGCTTGAATTGTTGCAAGAGGCTGATGATGAGGGGTTTGACACCATGTGTCTACTGCGATCTCTGGGGCAGGTGAAGACTGATGTTTTAGACAGTAAGAAGACGTGCTCTCACAAGGACAACAAAGAAACGGATAAGGCTGAAGAATAGTTACTCTCATGTAAGGATAAACTCTTGAGTGTTCTGATGAGAGCCAAAAATAAATGTGTTGTATTTAACATCATACTTATTTTGTCTTCCTCCAGTGCCTTGTTACTTCTGATGAGATGACCTGATGAGGATAAACCCTGCTCTGATGGAAGAGAAGCACTGAGATGAACTCCTTTGGACTTGTTTTTATTGGAGCTGTTGTAGCGTGTTAACCTACAAACCTGTAGTTTGACCAATTCAGTTTACCTTACCTTCTTACTTTAATGCATGGAAATACTCCAGAGATAAGTGGAGCAGGTGTCGCAATTTTTTCTACATAGGATTTCCTATTTTATATTTTTTTTGTACACGTCTTTGCTCAGGATCCAAATTGCCTTTAAATCAAAGTGAGCCATGTTCTTCGGACAGCTGCTTCCTACCTTTTATTATAGAATGAGGGAAGCTTCGTACTACTTTGTTTTTATTCGTTTACATGTGTAATTATTGAAAATAAGCCACAATAAATTAAGACCACTTGATATTATAAAAACTGGAACTTTTGTTTGTGTTGTAAAGCATTTTTGTCTTCTAATGTGTAGCATACTGTATATGATGTACTTTGGTTTGCACTCACTAAAATTAAAATATAACCTAAACTGTCCAAATTATTGCACTAAAGCTTTCATTTTACATGAAAGGTACATTTATATTTTTCCAAGTACTGTAATACTAATGGTATCACTGCCAGAATGACCATTTTGGATTATTATCCTTTTATTTCTAACTTAATTAATACACACTCATGGCCACTTTAATAGGTACAACTTATTAGTAGCACGTTGGACACCTTTTGCATTCAGAACTGCCTTAATTTATAATGACATCTATTCAACAGGGTATAGAGATTTTGATCCATACTGAAATCATAGCATACATCAGCAATATTGAAGGTAGGCTGTGGTGTTTTATCAATGCCAAACTGGTACTAAGGGGACCAAAATGTGGCAGCAAAATATCTTCCACACCATTACACCACCAGCAGTGTGAACCATTGATACAATGTAGGATGGAGCCATGCTTTCATGCTGTTCATGGCAAATTCTGACCCTACCATCTGAATGTCTGAATGCAGAAAATGAGACTCATCAGAACTTTTTTCCAAACTGATGTCCAGTTATGATCAACCTGTGTGAGTAGCCTCAGTTTCCCGTTGTAAGCTGACAAGTGAGGCACTCACTGTGATTTTATATAGTTGTAGCCTGTCTGCTTCAAGGCTGGACATGCTGTACATTCAGAGATGTTCTTCTGCATACATTGGTTGGAACAAGTGGTAATTTGAGTTATTTCCTATTAGTTTAAAGTAGTATAGGCACTCTGTAAACCCTAGAGATAGTTGTTTGGAGAAATCACAGTAGCTCAGCCATTTCTGAAATACAGTTGTTGTTGTTGTTTTTTATAACACAAAGCATCAGTGGAGCCACTACCATTGTATGTTTCCCATACATAAATGATGACTGAATGAAAGCTCAAGAACATTTTACGCTTTATCATGTATTAAGAAAAAAGTGCTTCAATTCCATTTCACTTTCCCTGTCAGACAGTCGGTGTAGTAATACTGAAACAAAAAACAAACAAACAAAAAAGAAAATCTAAATCTAAATGTGAGGGCTATACAATAATTTCTTTTATTATAAATGCAGTGTATGAAATATCATAAACGCCTTACAAAGCAGAAACAACGGACTGTGCTTGAGGCTCCGCCTTCCCGGCCTACAGGTCTGCTAAATCATATGATTGGTTAATCTTTAAAAACGTCATCTGTGTTGCCCAATGAGCTTCACGAACTCAATGTTCGTATTTATTTGGTTGGCGAGACGATCGACGTGGTAACGAAGGATTAGTTTGTGCAATTCTCAATACGTATACTCAATAAATCCGGAAAAAATATCATCACATCGAAGTACATTCCCTTAGCTGTAGCATGCTTTAATCGTTCCTTCATATGCAGGTGAGTGTGTTTAGTTCCGTTTAGAATCACATATCGAACTAGATCTGTTAGCTGCCTATATTAGCTTAAGTTAGCTAAAAACTTAGCCGGGCCATATGCATTCTCTGACATTGCATTTAGATTTAAAAGTTTCCGTTTCATTTTTTACTATTCTACAAATAAACTTTAAAACTATTTATTTGGTTATCCCTTTTTTGGCATAAGTATGTGAAGGAAATTGTTCGGCGGAGGTAATTTGTGTTAGCTAATAAAGTTAGCACTCGCTAACGGTTTTGTAATGATGTGTCCCCAAGTGAGACAACCACGTAATTTAAGAAAGGAGAAAGCTATAATTTGATTGAATCCTCCCTCCATTCTTACTCGGAGCAGCAGACATGGTAGAGCCGACAACACGCAAGTTTGCATCCCTAGAAGAGGAGCTGGGCTTCTGGAAGGAGCAAGCAGAGAGATACGAGCAAAGGTACTAAAAAAAGGCATACAATCGGAGGACTTACTTTTAGGAAATTACTTTCTGCAGTTATTGTTATATAATTCTTAACATGTGCTGAGCTGATATTTTGGAGGTGTTGTACATTGCTCTGTCACCAGGGCTGAGGAGGCTCAAGAGGAGCTGCAGGAATTCCAGCAGATGAGTCGGGACTATGAGGCTGAGCTTGAGACAGAGCTGAAGCAATGTGAGGGTCGAAACAAAGAGCTCCTGCAGGATAATCACCGGCTTCGTGTAGAACTGGAAAACATAAAGGTAGACAACCTTGATTTTAAGTAGGCTGTGGCCCCTTAATAGAGGGACACAAGCACTGATGCTCCACTTAGTGACATTGAGGATTTGGAACAGACACACCCCACACAAGCAGCTTTTAGCCTACCAACATTCAGCTTGTTATTGCTACTGCCACTAGGAAAATTGCTGCCTGGGTATAAAGCAGCTGACTGCTATTTTAGTCAGTGGTCCATGGGGAAATAAGCATAGTGGAGAAAGTAAATGCAGTTTTGTGTTCAAAAAAATGCTCAAATGTGGGGAGAGGGAACTTTTTAAAGGGTTTATTGTCTCAACATTTAATAAAATAGTCAGCTTTTCTTATTAAAATATGAACGGCAGCTGTGTTGATTAATTTGCCATGACCTTGCCAAGCTGACACTGTCAGTTTCAGTTTATTTGTTCTTGTGCTTTTTGTAGGAGAAATTTGAAGTCCAGCATTCTGATGCTTTGAGGCACATATCAACACTTGAGGAAGAGCTGGGAGAGACCAGAGCAGTTAGAGATCATCTGCAGAAGTATATCAGAGAGTTAGAGCAATCCAATGATGACCTGGAGAGAACCAAAAGGTCAGTGCTTAAAAGTTGGTACATGTTCACACAGCCATGCTGTGCCTGTTAGACTTGCCAATATATAAACAATATTGCATAATATGTCCTCTCTGCTTGTCTCAGGGCTACCATCATGTCTCTGGAGGACTTTGAGCAGCGGATGAACCAGGTCATTGAGAGAAACGCCTTTCTTGAAAGTGAGCTGGATGAGAAAGAGAACCTGCTTGAGTCTGTTCAGAGGCTCAAGGACGAAGCTAGAGGTACACACACAATCATCCACTCAAAGCAGCTTCTCAGGTTCACAAGAACTGCTGATTTCTCTTATCACTGACTCAGTGAATTTTGATAGTTTGATTAATTCAGCAGTTCCTGTTTTTATTTATGTCCTGTTCTTCCCGTTTATTGTACATCTGACTGTTAATATATAATAATTTTATAGGATATGTTTTAACTAGTAACCTAGGTAAAATTATTTAATGGGTTTTATAAGTGTTTATGAGTCTATGCTTAACTGGTCTTCACAGACAGCTATAGGCATATATTTTAGTGTTATATGGTGTGTGGAAATTCACTTGGTGAATCTTTCTAAAGTGTGGAACGCTATCACAGTTAATATATTGTATGTGCTTTTAATGTGCTGTGAGAAACTGAACCGGCAGTTGGTTGTCAGGTTTCATTGTGCAACCAGCGTCACCTTTACTTTTGTTTTTGATCATGTTTGCCTGCCCCATATGCCAGCTTTTTCCACAAATATAAATTACTTCTGAAAAACTATGATAGGTGGTTGGTTAGAAGATGGTTTAAATTCTGTTACTTCTGTAACTTGCGGCAGACCTTCGCCATGAGCTGGCTGTACGACAGAAGGAGAGACGGCCATCCAGCAGCCTGGGCAAAGACACAGATCGTCCTGATACGATGTTACCCTCAGCTGGAAATCCTTCCATCCCCGTCACACCCTCCAAACCTATTAGTTCATATGTCACAACCCCAGCTTCCAACATCCGGAGAGGTAATATAAAACTCTGACTATCTTAATAAGTACCTCTATACTAAAAAAACCATGTGTTTATCAGCTTATGTGTGGTTGTTGTTTTAGGTGATAATCTAACAGGAACCCCGCTTACTACATCGGCTAGAATATCTGCACTCAACATCGTTGGGGAACTACTCAGAAAAGTTGGAGTAAGAAAGTTAATACTTGTACTGAAAGTGCTATGTTGGTTTGTATGTCGTTATTATTGATTTCTGTATTTATTTATTTTAATCCTGCCAGAATTTGGAGTCCAAGTTGGCATCTTGTCGAGACTTTGTGTACGACACATCCGTCAACAGACCGGCGCTTACAGTTGGTCCTGGCAGTCCTTCGGGTTTAGATGCAGGTGCTGAGCTCCAGGCGGTGGGCCTGAGCCCTCCTTCTCAGTATGACAGGTGAGGGAATGTCATCATGAGTTTACAGTAGAAGATCTGTTTTGAGTAATACACGTCTAGCTATCTGCATACTTTATGATTGGCCTTCTTATGGATCCAGATTGCACCTTGTTACTTCTCTGTTTGCCTAATTTCCAGCTCTTAAAGTTGCTGTTTGGTATTTTAGAGTTTTATTATTCTATTTTTGTTGATTGTCCCTGGAAAAAAGTTTAGTAGCTTATTGCATGCTAACAGAATTTAATAAAACTTAATGGCTATTTGAATATTTCAGAATCTGCATGATACTTTAATTTTACTTCCTTAAATTAGGTGCCTTTTATCTTTACCACTTTGCCAACTGGTAGTGATAACTGGTGATAATGGTGTTTGTAGCTAAACAATGTAATACATGAGGTAATGTGTAATTGAATGTTGGCATATATAGGTCTCTACACCAGTTATAACCTGTATAGACTATGCATAGTCTTTACCTTCTCCTAGGAGAAATTATTCAAGCTGTTTTATGATCTGAGCAGTTACTGTCATATTTCATGCCTACATATGGAACAAAATGGCCGGGTTTGCATCAGAAGTTGAGGGGGTGAGCTCTGCCTGTCCAGCTACCCATCACAAAACCTGGAAACTATTACAACGGTTGTTTTTCCACGTCTATCAATATATACTGAGGTGTCAAAACACCAGCACAGGGGTGCCGTCAAATGTCATCTTTATGGGGAACAGAGTTAAAAATGGATGTGGCCTCTGGGCCTGAAAAGCCAGATGAAGTTGGGCTAAACCCAAGCAGTGACATGTGTAATGTCATGATGTAATGGCCAGCAGGGGGCGTCTCCGGGGGTTGCAAAATGAACTCTGTAAAAGGTCGATGGGAGAATGATGCTCCCCTCTTTACTTTTATGACATGAGTAAAAATGTTCCTGATGACTTTATAAAGTCATTCATTAATTTGAAGTCTTACTGAACAAACATGATGTTTATTTTGTGCATTCTGGCTCCATTCAAGATGTGAAATGAATGATAAAGCAGGATATGCTTTAGGGTCTGGCTGCCTAACTTTGTTTAATAAGCCACTAACTCACAAGCATTGTTATGGGTCTCTCAGTCAGAACCACCCTGTGCTTGTTAAACACAACAAACAAAAAACAAGATGGCAACAGTCCAAATGCAAAGCCTTGAGGCTTTTGACTGTAACTACATTTGAAAAAAAGATTGTGACTCTGAATGTACAGCTTTAGCTCATGAGTTGAACTTTGTTTTTCAGTTTGGTGAAACGGTTAGAGTTTGGACCAGCTCCTCCAAGAGGGATCTCCCATGGTGCCCAGTCTCCACAGGGAGGGGTCAAGATACTGCTATGAGAGGGGAGGGGAAAAAACCCTTCCTTTCTCTCGCCCTCCTGACCTTCCTCATACGACACCCCTGGACTTTGAGCTGAGCTGTCTTCCTTGTCGCCGTACGTCCTGCTGATTGTCCTTGCACCGTGCCCTCACTGAGCAAAGAGAGAGGCTCCGCCCATTAACGCACGGACTTCTGCTCTCTCAGGCTTGTACCACACCATATCACAGGAGGCAGCACTACATCCTGTGGACCCTACCATTCGCAGCATATCTTCCACTATATCTCTAATGCTGTGGTGGCTAACTTCTTTAAAAAAAAAAAAAAAAACTCATGATGGACCTTCTGTGTTTTCTGTGGTTGGATCAAGCACAGCAGGGCTTTGTAAACATTTCTGCTCCTACATCACTAATGTAGTGCACTAGCCTATTAATCATTATCCATGTAAGGAACAGTTTTAATAATTAAAAGCACTGGAAAGTGACCCTGGTATAGGGACCAAGAATCTGGAGTATTGTTTATGGAAAAGTTGAGCAAATATTGTGTTTGTGACCAAGTCAAAACCAAAGCTGTGATAAATGGGAAAACTGAAAATAACAAAAGCAATAGGTTTGTTTTTCTTTGAGATATATATGAAAAACATGGTTGAGCTTTGTCACTGGCCTTTTCTGTGTTTATCGTTTCCCATCATGTCTTGAAGAACACAGATTGATATTTTGGTTTAAAAATATTTCAGACTGGGTGAATGAATGAGCTGACAATGAATTACTTCCTGCCATGAATTGGCGTTAGTATTTCAGCCAGCGCTGCCTTCATCACTGCTGTTACTTCTTCAGTTTGTGGGCTCTTGCTTTGCTGCAGTGCCACGGCTGATCCAGGTGTTAAAATACCGAAACAGATCATCGTCTCTGTCAGATTTTCATCGAGAAGGGTGCCACTTGACTTCATGGTGGTTAAAGTAATAGCATTTAGTATACCCCCCGACCCCATTTCCTTATCATTCGGGTCCTTCCTATTACCTCCCTCCAACCATTTCACACACCAACTATTTTCTGCTTTACTGGGCTTATAAAAGATAAAATTTATCATGCTGAAGATTTATGATCTAATGTTATCATAAACCTTTTTACTGATGGTAGCTGACAGTATATTTTAGACAGGCACTTGAATGTATAGTATCTCTTTCTGCCACTTAGACTTACATGGTGGACATATGGTAAACATGATAAGCAATAATAGATTTTGAAATGGTCAAATTAGCACTGTTCGTATATTTGTGTAGGTATAAAGAAGACTTTGAAATTAGGAAATGGAGCGATTCTGATGTGACAGCTATGCTTTTCCCTGAAATGTTTCTGTTTAAATGGATCTTGTTACTACTGCCATCCAGCAGCTCATTAAGCAAATATTAAAGTTGCATATCTAAATATGACCTTTATACAGTAGCTATCACTGTATACTGCACTGTAGCCTTTGTGTAGGAATTAACTTGTAACATCTGAAATCTGGAGGTCCTCCTGTTTGCAGGACAGTTTAAAGGGGGCCTGTAATGCTTGTTTCTACAGTCATATTAATGTTCTTGAGTGTAACCGAGGCGCTATGAAGGTCACACAGTTAAAAATAATCATCATTTGTCTCATTCAGGACCTTTTTACAGTCCGAGTTTATCCACTGCCTGAAACAAGTTATTGTAGGTCTTAATTTAGGCCAGCTTTTTTTTTTCTCTTATGTCTGCTCCCTCCTAAACGGAAGTTTTGAACCTCACTGAAATGAACACATTAAGGATATCCTCTTTAACGACATACAGAGTAGACAGAAAATAGTCTTTAGAGCAGTCCTAACACATATGCCGACCTCATGATTTGAAACTTTGGCCTTGTTTCGTCTACGAGTGTGACAGAAAGTAAAGGGAAGCATAACTGGTCCCCTTTAATCTTCCTTGAGCTACTTCCAGTTGTAATCCTTGTAATCACTGTGTACTGGCTGTTTGTGTTTAGGACGCCTGCAGCTGCTTCTGTATGCTGACTTTAAACTGTTTGTGCCTGAGGTACTATACCCAACTTTCGTCCTGCTGGTTTGCAGTCGTTTTTTCTTTTTCTACTAAACTGAGCAGATGTGAATAATGTGAGTGAGTTACTGACCAAGACAGAAACATTAAAAGGAGAAAGTCAAACTATTTTTTTTTTTTTTTTTTTTAAAGCTCTTTATTTCTTGTGCAGGTGGTTCAACAGGTAATGGATACAAAAAGTGCCATGTAAACATTTGTTGAATACAAAGAAAATTATAAAATGAGATTGACTCAGTTTAGGGTGATCAGGGACTTTTTGTTTCTAAGTACAGTAAATCTGGAGAAAGGAAAGCTACTGAAAGAAGATCTGAGCGTTGCTTAGTGCTCCATGTTGATATGTGACTCAGTTTTCTGGTTAACAGTAACCGAAAACCTTGTCTGACCTCAAACATTTCATAAACCGCGTCTCTAAACAGGTTTGGACACATGAGAGGCACAAATAATATGACGGAAGCTAAAAATGTTTTTCCTTGGTGGGGGTAATAAACAACACCGCTGACTAGAAGCAGACTGGGGCTTGAAATATCTGTCTATGCATCCAATCTGAAACCCTAGAGTGGTGCTCTGGAACAATAACAGCAGTCACAGGCAACAGAACGACGGTAACTGATAATAGTTCTACATCTGTAGATTTACACTTTGTCACTGCTTTAAGTACTAAGTGGGTGTTAATTAGAGGCTCCTATGTTTGTGTCAGTGCAGTAAAAAAAAAAAAAAAACCCAGTGAAAATAGAAAAGGAAAAAAAAAAAACCCAGCAAATCACACAAGCATAACCACTAGACGACCCCACTAAGTTGAAATCATGTCCTGATTGTTTTTGTGTCAAGAAAAGGTGCTCTGAAACAAGAGGACAGATAGATAGATAGCATAATAGGCTTTTGAAGTAATTCTTTAAGTGGCAGGCTTTGCCCTGAACAGTATTTCTCATATGTTTTTTTTAAAAAGTCCCTTAGTCAGCGGACTTTGTCCCATTGAAGTCGCTTTGGGAGTCGGTGTCCTCCTCTGAGGCATCCTCGACCACCCTTCGGCCTCCGCCTATGCGCCGAGGTGTGCTGCTAAAGGAGGGCTCATTTCCACGCCTAAAATAGGACAAAAAAGTACACAAGACACAAACACAAAGAAACATTGTCACAGTGAGGGGATGCAATAGGCTCTGTGCTGGTTAAGTTCATTTGAAAACCAGTTGGGTGTTTGCACACTGCAAAAGGAGCGTTGATGAAGTACAGAATGTACAGGTTGTGCTTCGGTTACGGGTAAAGCACGCTGGTTATCTTTGTAACTCATTTTAACTCCTTGGTCAGGAAAATGAGTTTGGTTTACGGCAGTTAAACCAAGCACTGAGGAAAAATATGACCCCAGGAAATGGGTACAATGGAAACCAAATGGTGTAATATGACTTGGGACTCAGAATTTTTCAGTTACATCTCTGATAGCCACATTTCCCTCAGTTAGGCTCAGTGAAAGAAATGAGAGCATTAAGGGTGTGCACGGGGAATGAAAAGTTATGGTATGTTAATGAGAAATAGTGATGGGGTAACTTTTAGGCGCAGAGATACCTGCTGCGTTACTCCTTGGGTTCAGGGTTGCCTCTGGAATAGAGATGGACATGATTGTTTTGTTTCCGCTCATCAAGTTTAGAAAGAATGTGAATGCTTCAAGTGTTCATTTACATCCCTTTGAATGACATTAATTATGCTCTGTAGCACTGAAATGTAGATTAACTGAGAGCATTTAAAACTAATAAATGTGCTTTAACCTGTCTACAGTTTGGCAAATCTGTAAACTGTTGTTTGTGTACAACTGTGGCTACAAAAAAGTTTGGATGCTTTATAAAATGTTAGAGCAGAATGCTAAGATTTGCAAATAACTTGAAACCTGTTTGACTGAAAGCAGCAGAAAAGACGGCATTTAGATTTTTGAAACTGAGCAATTTTGATAATTTTGCTTTTCAAATATACAGTTTTTTCAATTTTGATGCGAGAATCATGTCAAAAATATGTTTAACAGGTTTAGTTTCTTCTTCCAACAGCACAGTTTGAGACTCGAGGGTTTTACTACGAAGGAAGTTCAGCGAAGCCAGAGTTTCTTTGTGTTAGCTGGCTCGACAAAACCTAAAACCTCATTCAGAGGTAACTGGTACCATGAAAATTACTTAACAGTCAACTTTCAAGTGAAAGAGTTTCTGCTTCAGGCTCTGAGTGTTCTTGCATATAAAGGGAGGGGGCTGGTGCCATTTAGCTTCTTTACTTGCTCTGCATAAAATTAGATACATTGAGTACCACCAGTCAAAGGAGCTGGTGATAAAGGCCTCACTAACACTGGGGCTGCAAATAAGATGAGCATAGTGCTGTGTACAGTTGAGCTTCATTCAGGGGTTTTAGTAAGGTATGTATATAAAAACATAGTGCTTTACCACAGAGTCTATACTGCAAGCAAAGTATGGTTTAAAAAAACGTAATAATGAAAATGTGGTTCCTCCAGCTGATTTTAAGCCAAAACTCTGAAGTTAATCTGATCCCGACCAGGTTATGTCATGTTAAAACCTAAGTTACCATGGAGACCTAGCCTGTTGTCTTTGTATTTCAGGTTAAACTGATCTGCAAACCATTACATTCAGTTATTTACATTTTACACAGCATCCCAACCTCTTACTGCAATGTCTGTGTCCTGTTGTGGCATCATGGAAATAGCAGGTGAACATCACCTCCATCAGCAGAACGACCCTTTGGCGTTTTATCCTACCTGAGTTTGTTCTTGAGAGAGCCGATCTCGCGGGTCATGGCGTCGTTGGCCTCAGTGGCTTCATCCAGCTCCCGCTGCAGCTTCCTGCGGGCTGCTGTGGCGCGCTGAGACTCCTCCTCCGATTCCTCTAGCTGCCGCTTCAGCTGCTTCATGCGAGTGTTTGACTTTTCCGCCTGGTGAGTGAACAAAGCGAATATGCTAACTCAGCACTGACAAGCACAATCAAAGCTGCATTTATTTTCTTGTTCGTGCACGAAAACGTTTCCGTGACTGTACCTGGTCTTTGTACTGCTCTGCCTGTTTTCTTTCGTCTTCCACCTGCAACATCAGGTCCTTGAGCTTCTTGTCTTTCTGGCGCATATTCTTGGCAGTTGTCTGCTTATCCCTGAGACAAGATGGACAAGAGTTAAGAGGAAATGAATATGAGTACAGCTGATACAATTTAAAGAAGGTAAAACCACCAAAAAAAGTAAATATTTTTTTATTCATCAAACATACGGTATGCTCTGTGTTTATGTGTCCCTGACCTGTTCTCCTGCTCCAGCTGCTCCTCCAGCTGTGCCACTTTAGCCTCCAAGGCAGAGATGGAGGACTTGAACTTGGACTTGACCTGGTTCTCCATCTCCTGGAGCTTTCCCTTCAGCTCCTTGTTCTGGCGGTCCAACTGCTGCCGAGCGCTCTCGTTCTTCTGGGAGGTGGTGCGCTCCGTCTGCAGCTCATTGTTCAGCTGATCCACCTGTGGGTGGAGTACGTGCAAAGAGAGGGATGAGAACTCTGCCCAGTGCTTTAACACTTCATGAATCATGTCTGCTACAGTCTTATCACCTGTTGAGTGCTCTTCCTCAGCCTGTCATTGAGGATCTCCATGTTGCTTTGCTCCTCCTCCAGCTCCTCCTCTAGCTGGGAGATCTTAGCTTCCAGGCGACGCTTCTCATCTGACAAGGCTGACCTGAGCACAGAGAGCATGGTAAGAAATGCCACCATCTTTTTTTCATGGTTCACTTCACAGACAAAGCAACAGAGTGAACTCTCCACCTACTTTCCAGAGGCGTTGCTCGCCAGCTCATCGGACAGTTCGTCTCTTTCAGCCTCTGCTTGCTTCCGTCCTCTCTCAGCTGCAGCCAGTTCCTGCAAACACATACATTCATTATTTTGAGCCCCGGCTCCCAGAGAGGTTCTTGCCTTGTTAGGAATCGACAGCCTTACCTCCTGTAGCTGCATGAGCTCAGCTTCCAGACTCTTGGCCTTCTTCTCGCTCTCCTTTGCGGTGGTCAGCACCTCTTCTCGAGCAGCACGAGCATCTTCCAGCTCCCTCTGGTAGTCCTTCATCTGGGCCTGGAGGGATGAAGAGAAACAGAGAAAAGACATCAGATAATGTTTCAAGTATATTTACGATACTTGAGGCAGATGATCTGTGTTTGATGATACCAAGTCCTGTTTTCAAGTGCTTCTCTTAGTGATCATATCTTATTTTAGTGTTTTGACATTTCCCTTTAAAGTCACAGTTATTAGCCAAAACCGGGGAATTTTCCCTTAAGAAGATGTTTGTCTACATATCTACAAGTTTATTTCAAGAAAACAACAAGTTAAGTTTTACATGTGTTTGCTTCCAAGTTAAAAAAAAAAAATCCAAAAACATTTTACCTTTAAAATAAAAACCTTCACTACAACATATGCTTTAATGTAAATATGCATCTAAAAAATTACAGTGAAAACTAAAAGACCCATACAGTATTTATATAAATTCTTCTGTGCTGAATTTTCTCAGTGTCCTTTGCTCTGACCTGGAGCTTGCGGAGCTGCTTGATAGCCTCATCACGTCCCTTATTGGCTGTCTCGATCTGTCCCTCCAGATCTTTCATGTCTATCTCCAGCTTCTTCTTGGCTGCTGCTGCTGTGGCCCTCTGCTTACGTTCATCCTCCAACTCCGTCTCCAACTCACGGACCTGCAGCCAGTGTGCATCATTGCAATGATTACTGACGCTGAAATAGCATTCTTTGATAATAAATCATTCACATCCTTCTGGTATAAGAATGAAGGCTTTTATTTACCTGCTTGACCAGCTGCCTCTTCTTCTCCTCTCCCATCTCATCTCTTCCCTGGAGGTCTCTCTCAAACTGGGCCTTCAGAGCCTGCATGTTGACCTCCAGACGCAACTTGGCATCCTCAGCCGCCTGCAGTTCGTCCTCTAGCTCCTCCAGCTGCGTCTTCATCTCCTCCACCTGGGCTTCCAGGCCTCGTTTGGACTTCTCCAGCTCATGGACCTTCCATCAATACATTTTAAATTAACTGGAAAGCTCTAGACACTGTAAACATATACCTGTAACTACAGACTTTCAGCCTGCAGATCTATTGACCAGTGCCAAGTGAGTGAAAGATGTTCCAACACTAACATTTTTTCCCACATCATCCTTGGAGCTGATCAGGTCCTCCATCTCTGCTTTTAGGGCCTTGTTGGCTCTCTCCAGCTCCTCTCTGGAGTCCTGAGCCTCTTCTAGAGCCCTTGCCAGGGACAGAGCTTTGGTCTCCTTCTCTCTGGCCTCAGCTTCAGCACGGTCTCGCTCGTCTGCATATTTACTGGAGACACTCTTCTCTTCGGCCAGCATCTGGAGATCAAAGAAACAAATAACTATGAATTTAACAAATCTGTTTTACTGTGCATATAATCTTATATAATAAAGTCACAATCTTGACTTCAATTAACCGTGAAATTCTAAAAACAGGCTCAATCCCATGAATGATATTTAAAAGCTTGTTTTCTGGTTTAGCAGACCTGGTCAAACTTCTTCTGTTTCTTCTCCAGGTTTGAAACGTTCTGCCTCTGGTTGTCCAGATCCATCAGCGTGTCCTCCAGCTCCTGCTGCAGACGATTTTTGGTCTTCTCCAGCTTGTCGTATGCTGAGGCCTTCTCCTCATACTGAGTGTTCGCTGCCTCCAAATCTCTCTGCAGACGCTTCTTTCCTTCCTCCAGCAGCTCAATGTTGCCTGACATTTCATCCATCTTCTTCTTTGCATCTGATAGCTGCACACAAAGCAAAACTGTTATGTAACAGAGAGGAATCTTCTACATGGTACAAGAGTGTTTTCTTGTTATGAGCTTTAGCTTACAGTAAACCTTCACTCCAATATTGCTCCAGTTTTTTCCCATCATATTATCTTTATTTTGCTCCCGCCAATTTCTCTTAAAGTCTTAATCAACAGAGTTCGGCCTCTGACCTGGATGTTGAGAGTGGACACGTGTCTCTCCACGTTCCTCTTTGCCTCCATCTCCTCTTCAAGCTGCTCCTGTAGGCTGTTCTTGTCGTCTTCCGCCTGTCGCAGCTTTGTGGAGAACTGCAATTTCTGGCGTGTCTCCTCAGCCAGCAGCTCCTGTTAGACACAAGAGTTCAGTAGTCAGTGCTTTTGTTCTAAAGTTTAATATATAGCAAAGACTAAATGTTTGTGTGGTGTTATTAACAACATGTTAAGAGTAAACGTTCGGTTACCTGAGAGTCTTGGAGTTGGGAGGTAAGGCTGGCCACGTCTTTGCTCAGTTTGATGTTCTTTCCTTCTGCTTCATTCAGTAGGTTTGTCACACTCTCCAGTTCAATCTGTACAGGAATAAAAATGATGTGTTTGTTACTTTTTTAAGCGTAGTTTTGCGGCATTCTTTTTTTTTAATGATTCACATTTTTTTTCCAGTAGTTAAATAATTAGTGAAAGTGATTTACAGTGATCTTGGAACAGCGCTCTGTCAGCTCAGCCTTCTGCTTCTCGCTGTCGTTGAAGCGGGACTGAAGATCCGTCACCTGACCTTCTAGCTTCTTCCTCTTGTTCTCCCCATCTTGCTTGGCCTGGGTCAGTGAGCGCACCTCCATAGTTAGCTCTGACGTTTCCTTCTCCAGAGCTTGCTTTGCTTTCTCCAGGTTTGACTTGACCTGAGCAGAGGAAAATAAAGAGAATCCTCAATACGAAATTAAAGAAATAAAAAGCTAAATGACAGCTGGGTATTAAGAATGATTCATAAAATAGTGGCCTTACTCGTTTTGACTGTTCCAGCTGCTCACTGAGCTCCTCAACAGCCTGAGTGTGTTTCTGTCTCATCTCATGTATTTGAGCCTCGTGGGTCCGGTTCTCCTCCTCAATGGCTCTCTTCAGCTGGGTCACTTCATGCTCACGTTTGGCTCTGTAGGCAGATACATGGATAATGCAGGTATTTTTTTAAGCATGCACATTTTGTTTTTTGGTTATGTTTTGTTAGTCATCTTTTTCTTCTCTAAGATAGCTTCATCATCTAAAAGGTAAATGTATATACACTTTATAAATTCCTCTGAATACATATTTGTGTAACCTTAGTTCCTGCTGTGTGGCAGTGGTGTCCAGAGTGTCCTCTAGCTCAGACTTGAGGGCCTCCAGCTCCTCCCCAAGGTCCCGTTTGATCTTCTCGGCCTTGTTCCTGGCAGCCCGCTCAGAGTCTAGGTCCTCCTGCAGGTCGGAGATGTGTCCTTCCAGCTCTCTGATCTTCTTCAGAGCGTTGTTTTTCTGGGCAGACTCATCTTCCAACCTGTGAGAATCAAGAGTACATTAAACTATTAAAACTGATAGAACTTAGTGTTGTTTTGCAGAAATAAATACACCAGTCTGACACTACCTGGCTAAGGCGTTCTGTAACTCCTCCTCCTTCTTTGCAAGCTGAGCTTTGAGGTCAGCGATCTGGGCCTGCAGGTCAGCGATCTGTTCCTGTAGGTCATTTGACTCCGCCTCCAATTTGCGCTTAGCTTTATCCAGCTCCTGACGGGTCTTCTCCTCTTTCTTCAAGCGGACTAGTGCGAGAGAGATACCACTCAATGATGTGTATGAGAAATGTGCTATGAGTACAGTTCAAAATGCATACAAGGTGACTACCTTCTAATTCAGAGATCATGGATTCGTGTTTATTTTTGAGCTTAGTGAGATTCTTAGATTTTTCTTCTTCCTCTGCCAGGTTAGCACTGAAGTCTGCAACTCTCTCCTCTAGCAACTTTCGCTCCTACAAAAACATCACAAAGCCGGTGATGTATTTAGTTTCCCAAGTGACTTACTTTGAAAAATGCTGATTTCCAGTACTTACCTTCAGCAGCTTGTTGTTCTGGTCCTCCATTACCAGAATATCATCCTCCAGCTTTTTGATCTTCCCCTCGCAGGTAACCTTCTCGAGCTGCAGTTTTTGACGAGCGTCTTCCTCCTCTTCCAAATGTTCCTCCAACTCCTGCATGAAAAGACTGAACCCTCAGTTTCTCCAGCAGCTTTATCACACTGTGAAAGCACAGCTACCCGAGCAATAACAACTCCAACTGAACAACAGTGCGAAACAGACATGTTGACCTGCATCTGCTGCTGCATCTTCTTCTTTTCCACTAACAGCCCCTGAGAACGCTCCTCCTCTTCATCGAGCCTCGCCTCCATCTCATGGAGGATTTCCTCCAACTCCTGCTTCTTCGCCGCCAGACGGACCCTCATCTCCTCAGCCTCAGCATACAACTCTGTCTCTGCCTGAAGCTGCTCCTGCAGTGCGTTTCTCTCCTCCACAATCTGACAGACAGGCAGAATCAGCAGACTCTCCATAACTGGAAACTTTATCGAATCAACGCTGAACGGATTCATTAAAAGAAAGCAAAACAAGGTTTGTGTCATTGATGCGCATTTAATCCCTTACCTGTGTATGTTTCAAGGTGATTTCTTTTAGCTCTGACTCAAACTTTGTGGCAACTTCTTTGGCTTTCTGTAGCTCCTCTTCCTTGAGACCCATCTCCTCTTCCTGTCGGGTCACTTGCAACAGAGGCTTAACCTGTTGTTCAGAAGGAAAAGGCAGAATTTGTCATTTCAAAATAATTTTGTAGTATCTGGAAAGTTTCTTTCTCAAAAAACACACAGATGTACTATGGTGTTGTTGCATTTATATGCTTCTAGAGACTGATTAGCTGACCTTTGTGAAAAGCCTCCACCACTGCCAGTTCCTTAGTTTGAGGTAGGCAGCACAGTTCCTCTGGATCACTTTCATAGCTGTCAGCTGCTGCTGTCTCTTGGCGAATGCCCTTCAAAAAAAAAATACATAGTGCAACATGCAAAGTTTTATTTACGGTGATAACAGCAACAAATAAACTGCTTTAAAGGGGGGGCTTCAATTTTCATACTTTCTGGCCAGGAAGCCTCTAGCTTGGGCCTGGAAAGCAATGATGATCACAGTGATCTTCAAATCTCTCTCCTCCTCTAGTTGAGCAAGCACTCCCGTGCGGAAGAAGATTTTACTCTGTCCGATTCTGTACAGGTTGGGGTCCAAGTCCAGATGCTTGATCTACAAAGACAGGAGATCAGTAAATGATGTGATATATTAAGTTGTCACACAGGATAATTCTACCTTTGGTGTGTGTCAATGTTAATGAACACGGATGACAATTTTGAAGTTGTGAACTAACCATGAGGCAGCAGGCTTGTTTTCCGTCCATGAAACCTTTGGGAATAGCGTTAGCAGCCAAGATCTCATAACTGCAAGAAGCCAGAGAGATGTTACACTTAATATGGTGAGAAATTTTGACTGAAATAGTATAGTAGTAGCTAGACCGACCGCTGGCGGAACTCCTGGAAAACGATTCGGTTGGGGAAGCCTTGTCGACAGATCCTGATTCCTTCCAGCACACCGTTACACCTGAGCTGCTCCAAGACCAGGTTAGCATCCAGCTTCCCTGCCTGAGTAGAGCAGGATTGCAGTTTTATTACATAAAGTTTTCAAAAACTAAATACATACAGTATAACTCGCTTATGCTGACCAGTTAGTAGTAAATTCATTTTGTCTATGTTATGTGTGTGGGTTTTTTTCATGACTTTAGAAATACGGCCACATATGGAGTGAGATCAATTGCTAATTTATATGATGATGAAAAAGCTTTCCTCTCAATATGCATCTATAGTCATGTGAAAAAAAAGTTCTTATAGGGTTTTACGCCATCCTGTGAAATACTAAGTACACTTTTAAGGTATAGGAAATTAAGAGGATAGATAGCAGCCAAGAGCTGATAATCACACACACTTGATTAATTGATCATTGACCACCAGCAACCACCTCTAAAATTATGTTTTATTATTGCTAGTCTAGTAGTTTTGCTGCTAATTGTCTTTACCCTCTTCTCATGGTTCGGGATGATACATCTGACGAAGTTGGGTTGGGTGTTGTGCAGCGTGGTCATGAGTTTTGCCAAAGACTCCTTGTAGAGCTGCCCCACTGTGCGGAACATTCCCTTCTTGGTCTTTGAGGCGCTCGGGCCGGAGGTGTCTGACATCTTAGCTAATGTGTCAAGGCCGACGACTCTGTCCGCTGAAAAACACAAAACAGTGTGTAAAATCAGCTTGTCTTTGCCTTAATGCCTATTTCAGTTTTAAGAATCTAATTGCATATCTTTTGTGGGACAAACATATGGATAAAAGCAGGTAAAATGTGTGTGTTGCTTTCAGGTAATTTGTTTCATTGTGTACACGTCAGATTTGCTTTAATGTTCTTAAGGTAAAATAAATCTGAGTTGTCCCATCTAAAAATGATCAATATGAAAGAATCAAGGTGATATCTTTAGTTGTGGCTCCAAAATAGTTCAACAATCATTAAGGTTTCTTTTTTCCCTTTTATTTAACCGGGAAGTAAATAAATAGTCTCTTTTCTGAGTGCCTCTCAGGGCAAGATAGGAAGCCCTAACCTAGAAGTTTCTCCAAAGACAAAGGCAAAATGTGCAGAAAAACATTTCTAGGATTTCAGTAAAGAAGAAAATCTAGTTTAGTTGTGGCAGCAGAAGCTTGTGCTGTTTTTATGCCTTATCACTGAGGAGAGTTTGGTCCTTGTCTCAGAGTGGCTTGCAATAAACTTATGAGACATGTAATAAAATCATATGCATCTCACCATCTTTCCAGAGGTCTTGGACAAACTGGTTAGAAGAATTGGAGAGCAGTGCTGTAACGTTGTCATTTAGAGGGTCCATGTTCTTTGTCAGCCAGGCTGTGGCGTTATAGTCTACCTAAAACAGCAAGACGACAAAGTTATGTGAGCTTTCATGAGAATGCAAGATGATTGTCTTCAAGTGAAGATAAACATTATGAAGACAGAACATTTTTCCCTTCTCCTAACTGTCATCATTCTCACCTTCCCAGCATAATGAAGAATGGAGAACTCTGTTTTGTCTTTAAGCTGTTTAGGTTTGGCAAATTTCATGTGGTTGCCCTGTGTGTTTAAAAGTTTCTCCACAAAGGAGATATCTGTGGCTTTGGGGAACCAGCACTCTTCATCCAGCAGGGCCAGGATGCCTGGAGGGTTGTTCTGCAGAGAATATTTATGTGATTAAGAGGCTGTGTAGGATTTAACTGATGCTGTTATTTATTATTAACACTTACTGGCCTCTCAATGAGCTCGATGCAGGGCTGGAGGTCAAGGCCAAAGTCAATGAAGTTCCACTCGATGCCTTCTCTCTGGTACTCCTCCTGCTCCAGGATGAACATGGTGTGGTTGAAAAGCTGCTGTAGCTTCTCATTGGTGTAGTTGATGCACAGCTGCTCAAAGGAGTTATCCTGCAATAGCCAGAACACAGAGATGAAGACATGCAAATCACATCCACTATCTTTCCAAGCGCTCTGCACCGTAAAAAAAAAAAATCCTAAAAAACCAGTAATATTCTGGCAGCTGGGGCGCCAAAATAATACCAGAAAATACCAGAAAATAACTTTCTCATGAAAATACGGTTATTTCCAGTAATGACAATACAGTTTGTTGCCCTTATTTTACATGGGACTTTACCTTTTTCATTTGTGAATGTATTTTAACAATCTAAATATGCATATGTACAGACAAATACATTTAAAAATCAAGAAAATTATGTTTTATTACATTTACAGTGATTTTACGTTAATTTACATTTGAAATGTAAAATCGCAGTCTATTTATGTAAATTTAATGATATTCTAGAAGAACAGTACAAAACTGTAAAATACACAGTAAAATTCTTTTATATTACAATTTTTTTTTACAGTGTGTGATGATCTATACCTCAAAGATCTCAAAACCGGCAATGTCAAGGATTCCCAGGAAGGAGGCTCCTTGGCGTTTAGTCTTATCCAGGGCTTTGTTAACCCGGCCCAGGATCCAGCGGAACAGTCGCTCAAAGACAGCTTTGGCCAACGCTTCTATAGCGAAGTCAGCCTAACAGACACAGACACACAGAAGAACACAGACCAGACTGTGATTAACACACAGTTATTCCTGTGTTTTTAAACAGTTTCCTCCTTGCAGTACCTGCTCTTTGGTCTGTGCCTTCTGCACCACCTCCCTGCCCACTTTGATGCGAGGGGTGAGGATGGCTCGTGTAAAGTCTGTCACATTGATGCCCTGCAGGTGACACACCTTCTGCGCAGCTACAAAGACAGAAATTTTGTCATGTTGGACACAATATTATTTCACCCAGGTGTTCTTGCTGCTATAGATAATACATTTTTTAAGTTACAGCTGGCTTTGTAAAAGTCAATAACCCCTAATGGGATTTCTAATGGCAGGAAGAAGTTGTGTCTAACCAGTGTTGTCTGGCATGGTTGCCTGCTCCTGGTTCCTCTCTTTCTTGAATTCAATGTTTCCCAGCTGCATCACTGTGGAGCACACCTTCAGGATATCTGGAACAAGGAAATCAAGTGGTTGACTTCACGGGGAAACACTAATAATAATGTTCTTCTTGTTTTCTGGAACATTTCCCAAAAATCAGCTTGTTTTCTGATTTAAATGTAAATGAATGTTGCCTCTTCAAAGCAAATTCACAACAACAGTCCAGATTCAGAAGGTAAAGACCCGACAGTATTAGAGCGATGCTAATGCTATGCTTATTACTACGCTGATACCAATTCTGTCCTCTTCTGTGATGCCCATGATATTCATGGCCTCCATGGTTTCCTCATACATCTCATCGTCTTGCTGGCCAGGGATCTGGACGTGGCCTGCGCTGAGGAAGCGGTAATTACTGAAGGGCTCCAGAAGTAGCTCCTCTGAAAATAAAGAAAAACAGCGACTTATCATCATCATCGTTCTGTGGTCAGTAATCTGTGAATCAGTGAGGCTTAACTTTTTATGAAGATTTTGCTCTCGTGAGAAAGTAGCACGAGTGGTCATAAATAACATGCAGGAACGCTTTACTCAGCTTTATTTTGATTATTGTGGTTAAACATCAGTTGGAAGAAAATCTTCTTTGAGAGTTTGAGAAAATTCTTTTCCTCCATGACCTTAAAAAAACATTTTCATAATCCAGCTGGATAAATTGTGACATGCATGACAGTCAACGAAGACCAGAAGTGACTTCCTTTTTCCCTTCCTCCAGTTCCAGATGAGACTTCCACATGACGGTGATATGTACAACACACTGTCAAAGAAGCCCTGCTAACTGCTGAGCAGCAGCATCAAAGAAATCACACACATATTTTGGGTTTATAATCATCTTACCGCGCAGTTTGTCCTGGGCACCAGCAATCATGTAGTAGAAGATGTGAAAAGCTCTTTCTGTCTTTGCCTGTCTGATACAGCGAGACTTCTCCAGCAGATCTGAGAGCAGCTGTTAAAGAATAAAAATCTCATTTGTGAGTAGGGGAAATTTAGTTTACAAACCTCTGTTCAGCCTTAAATGGTAATTCTTGTTTTAACTAAATAGGAAGAATATAATTAATGCCTTGTGTTTTTTTTTTTTACAAGCCAGTCAAGTTTCAGTTTCTAATGATCTAATAATCTATCTCTCTCCAAAATGTCATCGAATGAGTGCCACCTATTCAGTATCTAGCCAAATGTGAAATATTTTCACAAGCCCTGATTTTATTCCTAAGTTATAGCACAGAAAAATGTGCAGAAGAGTATGACATAATGTTTAAAAATAAACTGTCATCAGATATTAGTGTTAATTTTTGCAGTAATCAGTGTATGAATTCTTGATTTAAAGCCAAACATTTATTTTCTGAGGTTATTGTGACTTTAAACAATCTAAACAGTTCATCCAAGTGAATGTTTGTGCCAAATATGAATACATTTATCAGCATGTTCAACAGATTTCACATTCGCACACACACGCACACTTACTTATTTGTTTTTATGCCTCTGCTGGCAGAGGCATAAAAACAAATAAGTAACAATGATTATCAACAATGGATGGATAATTAGCAACAAAGCTAGCAGTCGTTGTTTTAAAAATCTCATAGATGATGCAAGTTTGAATTATATACCTAAAAAAACGCCTTTTATAGGAAAAAGATGATTTATAATGGCCCGAAATAAACTGTTATTCAAAAGCTGTCAGCAGATAAACTTTGAAATAACCTTTTTGAAATCAAAAAGCAGCACACAGCATTTAACTTTTGGTGCAGATGAAAGGCAACACAAAAAGTCTTCTTACTGTAAAAATAATATGTCTAAGATTAAAAAGTAAAAAGGATACAAGTCTCAATGTTGGCTCCAACAATGTAGCCGGTCACGTCAAAGTTGATGCGGATGAATTTTCCCTGTGAGAGAGAGATAAACGAGCAGTGAGATCACGATACGTGCAAAAAACATAACTAAGAAAACATCTAAACAATGCGTTCTATAACTTCACAAAACTCACAAATCTTGAGGAGTTGTCATTTTTGATGGTCTTAGCATTTCCAAAGGCCTCCAGGATAGGATTGGCCTGCAGGAGTTGCTTCTCCAGCTCCCCCTAGTGATGACAGCAACACAGAAAAATGTGACTAAGAAAGACTGATTCGCTGCTTGTGATGCAGTGGAGTTGGAGTTTGGTGGGGATGAAGTAGTATAGGGTCAGTATTGATAGGTTAGCGTAGGTTTACCAGAATATCATCAGTGACAAGGGAAAAAAGGCAGAAAACAAGACGAAGGGCGCGGGTCCTCACTAAACAATGAATATTTGGACAAGTACATTTATATCAAGTTACAAAAGGTTAATATAATAATTTCACTGTAGTCTTCTTTGATTTTCTGATGAATACTGGATGGATTACATAACACAGACATGACCAAAACACTCCTCCATCAGTTCTGAGAAACTGTTAAAATCCAGAGAAGCTGTTGTTGATGACGAAGATCAGAGGCTGAGATGGATGAGGTGGGTTATGTTGGGTCACAGGCTTCCAAATACCATCTGAAAAGCTGTGAAAATATTCCAACAAAGTTTTTTTTATTCAGTGCGTTGGCAAATCAAAATGATTCTGATTCAGAAGCATCCTACTGGAGATGCGATTTGCTTCCAGCGTGACTGCAGAGACTGTAGATGCAGGTGGAGCTGGGCGATAGTCAGTAAATGAGGCAGACACCCCGTCACTCTGCATTGAGTTAATCCACCTGATCAAAGTGGTCTGTCCTAGTCTGTATCCAGGTCGGGCGCTGTAGACCTCTACCTAACCTCTCTTGCTTAAAAACACCTCCCTTAGCAACACTGTAAGTGAGCTAAAGCTAGGAAGAAGAGAAAGGAGCACGACTTGTAGCACAAAGATAATGAAGACAAACGATAGCCATGTGAAGCTGTTTGCCAACTTGTGTGAATTCGTTAAGCTCAGTTTCAAAATATGTGGTTTACAGATGTTTTTACTAATGCTGATATATATTTTTCCATATATTAGAGGACTGTTTTTGGAACTCACTGACAAATATGGAGGTTAACCACAGCCGTAATTAAAAATAGAAATAATGGATAATAAGTAAAAGACGTAGCCAATACTGACTGAATGTGAATTGAAGTAATATTCCCGATTTTCACATTATTTCACTTCATACTGTATTTTTATGTGAAATTTGGCAAAACTAGTGATATTTTGACAGATATTTTAAGCTTGCTTTAGCAAACCAAACAGACATATAGACATTTCAAAGGAACATGGGAAAATTTAAAAAAGAGAACTAAAATAATTTTGGAATTTGCCTCTTAGAAAAATGCTTTAATTTGGGAAAAGTTGTGTCCTCAATTAAAAGCCAAGTATTTATTTTATATGTAAGAAAAAAACAGGAGGATACAGACCCGCTGATGAGATGCAGTTCAGAGGTGGCAAAGCAGAGAAGAAGGTCCTGTTTATTTAAGTCTCTGAAGGAAAAATGAGAAAATAGAAAAGGAAAAAAGATGCAAAGCAAGACAGCATGAAAGAGAAAGTTACAGCTGGTGGGAAAGACTGATCCTTGAGACATAGTTTAAATACAAATATCTAAGAGTACAGATTAGGAGAAACTGCTAAAAAAGTGCTTGAGAATGAGCGGAAGTAAGAGAAAGCAGAAAAAAAAGAGTTTAATCCAATGCTATTTCTGCACAGGCAGTCCATGGGAGCCTCAAGGTCCTATAGAGGACAGTGTCCAGAGATAATTATTCCTCTGGGAGCAAAGACCTTCTCAGTGAGCAGGGTCAGAGCCAAAGGGAAGCGTTGCTTTGACTGACTTTTTCCAATTATTACCCGAGCACCAGAACAGCAACATCAACTTGTGAGGTTTGAGCTGAAGTACCGTTAAAATAATTTATTTATTTTTTGTGAAAGCTTCAAGTTTGTTGCTGATTTTAGTGAAGTCACAATGTTTAAAAGTCAACAGAGTTTCCCAAACTGAGTTTTAAAAACTCCACAAAGTAAAAGCTACAGGACAGCCTCACGGCCCACGTCAGGCCCGCTGGCAGTCGGATGAGGAAGTAAGGGAGGGAAGGAAGGAAGGAAGGGGGCGACTGGTGTTTGATAGGTAAAAACAGGGCATGCTCACACTGTGATCTGTGAGAGACCCTTTCACTGTCGGGGAGGCTTGCATATAATCTCCACTGGCAGTGAAAGGGTGTCTAAAGAAGATGGAGGTCAAAAAACTGAACGTAATGAACCGCTTGAGGAGAAGGCAAAACTGGATATCTGCCACTGAACAACACAAGGTTTGAAATGTGACTGAGATTCAGTAATCTGATGATCATGCAGCCTTAATAAACTTTGTTTGATGATGAATATTAGGGTAAACACCATCTAACAGAAGGAAAGTAACATTTGGCATCTGTACTTTTGGTATAAGAAAAATCAGTAGAAAAACAGGTATTTCGGGGGCAACAGTGACACTATCAATCTTCATGCACTTGTCTAACCTAAAGAAGGAACACACACATGAAAACCACACAGAAAAACACACTCCGGGTATTCCCCTTTACTCACGTAAGCCAACTGTGATCCTGCATGTTGCTATTTGGAGGAAATGGTAATATACAGGATTAAACTGGGTAGTTTCCTATGTCATTAAGAGTGAGGGAACTGGCTGACAGATCCTAACTATCATGGTTTCTTTACACAGATACTTACAGCACTGCTGTCTTTCTTGCCTTTGTGCGAGGAGGCCACAACAGCCAAATACTGGATGACTTTCTTGGTGTTTTCTGTCTTCCCAGCACCAGACTCTCCACTAGGGAGGAAAAAGTTACAGTGGGATTGAAAAAGAAATAGAGAAGGAGAGAGGACAATGAAGATAAGCAATACTGACAGGTTTCTGTTCACACTTCAGTAACCCAGTTTAATTGAATGGAAATCATGTGCTGCAGAGATAACTGTGCCTGACACAAAGCATAATGTTATTGTTCAGACTGTATACTACACACAGGTCCTGTGATAATCTACACAGTTTCAGGGAAAAGGTTATTTTAAAAGGGATTTATTACCCTTTTTCTTATTTGTGCATACTGATGCTACTCACCTGTTGTTCATAAGGGAAGAAAGTTGTCTGAGACAGATTATAAGATTTCCAAATTTAACTCATTCAGAGTTACTCTAGTTAAGTCTAACAAGGTCGTCTACTGATCGGAAGGTTGGGGGTTCGATCTCTGGCTCCCCCTAGTCTGCATGTCAAATATCCTTGGGCAAGATATTAGCCCTAAGTTGTTCTCCGATGAATCCATTGGAGTATGAATGTGTGTGAATGCTAGTTAGAAAGCATTTAAAAACATAGAAGACAGTGCTTGTGTGAATGGGTGAATGCGGCATGTTGTACAAAGTGCTTTGAGTACTCTGGGAGACTAGAAAGGCACTATATAAGAATCGGTTTTAAGATGCACCCGAAGAGACAGGAGGGAGTATTTCATGCAACCATTCCACTAGAGCTGAGCTAGCTCTTAGAATATGACCCGATACTTCATATTAATATACTTCTTATATTCGTTTATATACCTGATAACTTGATGAAAGTTATATGACAACGACTCTTAGACTAGACAAAAATCTAAAACATGTGCTACTGTATGCTTGAAAGGCATCTAATTACTTAAACATAAGCGAGACGATGCAATTTATTCCCCGAAAATGAACTTGGCTACTTCAAATAAAGTTGAATGATCCCAGAGCCATCAGCCACTAGCCAGAACACACAGACATGCTCGGTCATGGGTCCATAAAAGGCATCGGATGCTCTGTGTTAGGGCCTGGCAGCATAAAGAGGAGTGTAATTACTCAGTCCTGCTCAGGTCTGCTAAGGATATATGACATCCAGGCTCCTATTGCAGGCAGCTGTTAGTGCAGAGCAAATTCTGTTGGGATTTTTTTCCTGATAGTTTATCAAACTGTCTCATCCAGCTTATCCACAGTAAGCAGCACAGGTTTCGCTTGCTGTTATAAGATTATTTGAAAGGGTATGAACGATTACAGAATGGATGGCCGCATTTCTAATATTTGGGAATTAAATTTCATAAAAACATCATTTTTTTTCTACATTTTACAAGTGTACATGTGTCACTGAATATCAGGGAAGTAGTATCGTCTTTTAAAGAAGAGGTGGGCAATCATTTTTCCCAGGGGGGCCCCATGAGAAACTGGGACTGTGGACAAAAGTGATAAAATTAACACTGAGCAGAGTTCAGCATATTAATGTGATCTTCCACAGCAGTTCCAGTTTCTTGAGAACTTGAGGCCCCTTGAGAAAATGAATTGCACGCCCTTTTTTATTAGATTGACAAATCAAAATTACAAGAACAGACAGGAAGGCTAAATATTTGGCGTTCCTCATTAAAAAATTTATAACTTTGAGCCCTAAGCTAGTCAGAAGTATAGTGAATATTCTTGTCCCATCAGTCTGTTTTTCATGAAAATATACTGAACAGCAGACAAAAGAAACTGGTGACCTTGTGAAGCTGAAATGCCAAAAATTTCTTAGCATCCCAACTATTTCCCATGGCACGTTTTTACTATTATATGGAGCAATCAGGGAAATACAATAAATAATACATTCATCAGGACTCAGCAACCAGAAGATATAGTAGGAATCATTTTAAGATATAATCAAACCCACAAATAAAAGTCCAGACTGGAGCCGTTTTAATTTTGTTATAATAGGTTTGAAACTGTTTTGGTGTTTTGTATTAATAACACTGTAATTACTGTCTGTATCTTGATTTGCTTCACCTGCGTCCTGTTATCTATTCCTCTTTGGAGTATTTAGTTTGGATCTTCTTGTCTGCCATCCGACGTTTCTCTAATGTTCAAGCCTATTCCTCAAGTTTAGTTCCCTTTTTTTGGTCATCCGGATCTACTTATTTAGTCTACCCTTAGTCTATTTTTGTTTGTTTGATTACTCTAACCTTCACTTTCAAAAGTCACGCTTTTGAATCCTCTTTTGCCTTCACCAGATTTCAGACATGGTAAAACGGTGCATGTCCATCCACAGAGGAAGTATATGAAATTTGTGACAGAAATGTCACTCTGTGTAATTTCCCAACTAATTAACAGCTTAAAATCACACACACAAGTCTCCAGTCACAACATTAAAAAGTGCTTTCACTAAAAATCATTAAGATGCAAGCGGCCCATAATAGATTGTTGTAAAAACAATACCACAAAGCATACAAAGCAATTAAACACAAGTGCATCCACCCACAAGGAAGAATGTCATAAATGAAATTCCACGTATCATTGCTGAAACATTTTTGCCTTTTATGGGTCCAAAGGCCTGATGGGGCTCAGAAATCTTAAAAAGTGCAAGGAGTTGATGTTCCAAGCTGATGGTGTTTTGGCTCTGCGTATAAAACTTTAAACAGTTTTAAATATGGCCTCATGTAAATTAACCTTGTTGTGTAGAAGGTTATTCTTGTGATTGTCTTTAAATTACATTTATGACTGAGATATACATGTATAAACAGAAAGATTATATTGTGCAACTAATTTAAAATGGTACATGACAAAACGTGAAGTCACTCCAGCACACAAAGAAAAACTAATTAACTCACTTTGTTTACTATAAATTAAAAGTACAGTTCAGTTCAGGCCAGTCCAAATATCAAGCTATCATTAAGAGACAAAATGAGGCCGTTTGTCCCTGGATGTCCAATTGCCCAGTCAAAGTTCTCAATAATTAGTTTAGAACAAATAAACAAACAAAATAGAGCCAAAACATTTGCAGAGCTAATCTGGTTCTCCCATCAGGATCCAGGGCATACTTCCTGAGTAAGGGTCTGAGAGGAGAGAGGGGCCTCTGGGAGCACCGTAAAAGCATTAAAGCACATCCAGTTTAGCTGTCTTTGAATACAAGATGACTCCACGGTAACAAAATCCGACAAACAAAATCATTTCTTTTTGGCACTAATGGTTGAAACGGTGCTGAGAGACCAAAAAGGTATTTTGTCTGTTTAGATCTATGTTTACACAAGCATTATGTAACTGTTCTTGCACACAAACAGATGTAGCATTCACTCCTGCTTTTATGTGATGTTTAAAATGTTAAAAAACAAACATGCAGAGATGGAACAGGTGAGCATGGAGGAGAGAGATTTTCACTTACGTGCAGAGAATGGACTGGTCTTCACGATCTGTAGAATCAAGAGAGAGTCAGTGTTAGATTATTTTTATTACAACTTATGTTGAATACTTTTAAACATAAAATTCATGATACAGCTAGGTAAAGTTGCAGTAACTGTAGAATACATTTGTAATTTTTATTGTGCATGATAGACATGAGGGACTTTTATTTTCTTTCTTTTCTTTCTACCACTTATATTCACCATGCAAAGTAGTCAAATGCACTACTGTGAAACCACATGTAATTCTCCAGCAATAAAGATCAATCTACTATCAAACTTAAAACACCAGCTAGGCTTTGTGATTTACTCCCTTGTGCCAAAGAAAACATGTAACTCTTAAAAATACTTTGATTTTTACACATGAAAATGAACTCTGAATGCGCAAAAACAATGAGTCATTAGACTGTCTCCAAAAATACTCCAGGGAGATTACACGAAGACCATGTAAGGCTAAACTGTAACTGTATACTTCAGTACAAACCACCCCTGGGGGAGTGTGGTGCACATTGCTGAAAGAGAGATAACTTTTCTGGGCATTTGTGATCAGAACAGAACAAATGGCATGCTAGGCAGCCTCATAAACCTCTGTGCAACTGTGCAACAAAAATGACCCGGGGTAGGGTGAAGGACGGGAGACAATTCCTCATTCTGACACTGAAGAGTGTCATTTTCATTTTGATTATCATCCACATGTCCAGGACACAAATCTGATGACATGTCTAACTTTGTGAGGTTATTTACTGACACTTCACTCCATCTCTGTGGTGTCAAACGTCTCCCAAAGAGTTCCATAGACTATATAAAACATGGACATAGCGACCATGATGTCACCCACTGATTTGTGAAATTTCATCTCTGAAACTTTGAGCCACACAATTTCCAATTTCTTTTAAACCAGACATGTATTCCATAAGACTTGAACTGAGTTCATGCACTCATCAGTACAGTCTTTACTGAGGTCAGAGTGTAAGTAGTTTTCTTATACTGGACATCATCTTTTTTCAACTAGAGGAGTCACTACCTTGCTGCCTTTTAGAAAGAAATGTTTAAGGCACTTCCTCTCTTTTATATCTATTGTCCAATCTGACCCACTGCATAGAAAATTAAAATTGCAAGAGAGGAGGGCATCATTTTTGATGTTTTTCCCCATTTTTTCCCCATTTATTGCACCAGGAAACATTGCACTGACAGAATGGATAACGTCACAAACCAAAGCACTAATTGTTTTCAATTTTATAGCCCCCATAGCCTGTAGCCTGAAGTAAGATAGCTACGCCATGGAGACGTATCCAAAACATTTCTTTTTAGTGACAGTAGACTAACTGAAGGTGGAAAAGCTGTCTCACACGATATGATGATGTTTACTGTCTATTGGTTTTAACAGATATTCTATATTTACTTGTCTAATGTTTAATGAACTTCTTTCTACTAAAGAAAGGAAAAATGTTGGTGGTACTACAACAACTTAACTTGTCTGGCACTTGAGATTAAACTGGGCTTAATGTGATCTTGTTCAACAGAAATTAGTCTAACCGCTCCTCTCTAACCCTGTTGCATCATTACATCAACCTTAGTCTCAACAAAACTCTTTGAAGGTGTTTCATAAATTGAGTTTTCACTTTGCCAAACTGTCCTCTCTTTAGAGGTGGAAAATTTAAAGCGGTCCCCAAGACACACACATACAAGTACACACACACACACACACGATAAACCAGCAGCACACTCCTGTACAATTAAGGTGGAGCACTCATAATTTCGTCGAACAAGTACAATGACAATAAAGGGCTATTCTATTCTATTCTGCACACACAGTTACAGTGTCCAGCCTCCATTGAACTGTAAACTGGGGTGGATGCCTTTTCTCCATGTGAACTCCAGTTTGGCTGCTGTTCCACTGGATTCATTCCTTACATACAGACGAAATGTACCCTGTTCCCTCTCTGCACTTCCTAATTAAGGCAGAGTGCAAGACAGCAACACACATAGAGAGAGAGAGAGAGTAAGGTGGCCAGATTTGTGAATTCTTGTAACAAATCCAAAAACAACGTGCACTCACATTAGTGAATGAGACTTAAAAAAAATCTGTGAACCTAATTAAGTCATGAGAATTAAATCTAATTATATGAGTCTCTGCACCAGTAAATATACTGTGAGCACGGAAGGACAGCATGTCAATCATCTGCTGCTGGGGACAGAAAACTCCCCACGGGAATTTACATTTTTATCTTCCGGACATCAAAGACCAAAGTACAATTTTGGAGGAATGGGATCTTGGCCAAGACTGAAGAAGGAATGTTTCAGAGCTTAGGAGACTTATCTGGATTTGCTTCAGTTATGCACCACTTCCAGTTTACATGTGAATTGTTCATACTACAGCACTCAGTGTAGAACATCCTGCTTCATTAGTCACAACTTCATGGGAAATCCTACCAAAGCATCAACAATAACAACTCCCTGGCAGTCATAGTTTTTCTTATATTATTTTGGTGTATAGAGAACCCTTGAGACATTGATATTGTAAAGGTTTAAATTATGAAAAAGACTACGCTTCAAGCAATCAGACCCTATGAATCAAAAGGAGATATAAAACTTTAATGTGGTCCAGTTATGCTCATTTCCAGTTCCTTTTTTATTCCACTACAGTAGCTTTACATTACAGCTCAAAATCACTCTTATTTATCTAAACCATGACCCTCATTAAAGCTGCCTTTAAGACAACCTTCCTCTGACTCGCTGCCTCTCTCAAACTGATGCTTTTTCCCCAGCTTTAAAAATTAAACAGGACCTATCATACCGATTTCACACTCCATGAGCTATTCTTATTCCTGAACCACATGATTCACATTTCAAAATAATACTGGATCTTGTTGTCTCAAATCAAGCTGTTTAGCTGCCATCCCTTCCATTTAAACCAACTGTCCCCTGCCTTATAAACAGAAAGTTTAAACATCAGGTAGGTGGGACTTTATGTGGTAACAGCCTGCGCTGTGTGTCTTAGATCATGATATTAAAGATATCCAGTCTCGCTGACATCATGCAGGTCTAAGAGCAGGACAAACGGCCTGAAACAGTGCTGAGAATAGTTCGAAGCCTGAACTTTGGGCTCACATGGATTACTTGAAATTTCATTTAACATAATCATCACCATTGTAACAGTAACAGTGATAGAAAATAAGCACGAGGAAAACGTATCATGAGTTCACTTAAACCCATATGAGACAGTCTCTTTCACCTTTGCACGAGACTTGAGACATTTTGTTATTTTTAAAGAATGAATATATTTTTGATTAATTGTTTCTTGTCTTTTCTATGCTTTTCTTTATATTTCTCTTTGTGTTTTTTTTTTGTTCTTATTTTTCGCTGCCGACTTATCTTGATTTCTTTACTCAAGCACTTTAAGTCCCAGTTGTTAAAACGTGACAGCTAAATGGGTGGTCCAAGCTTAAATATCTACTGTCATATATATGATAAGTCCGAAAAAAATGTTTAGTCTGAAATAAATGCAGCAAATCAAAACACATTTTTTTCTTCTGCACATACAGACACACAGACTGAACAGCATCTGCTATGTTCCAGCGTTCGTTCTCAGAGATGAACAGAAGATGTATAATCCAAACGCCACATAAACACCAATCCTCCCTTCTTCTTGTTTACTCTTGATGCTGTGTTTACAAACTATAGCTTATGAGGTATTTTCCTGTATCCTGGTTTGTTGTAACGTTAAATCATTCAGTGCGTACACCTTATTAGTAACAGAAAAGCATTAGAAAGCATTAAGTTGCTTTATCAAAGACCAATTAAGTTATTTATATTGTCATTGCCAAACAAATTTAGCAAATTGAAGACAAACTGGTGTTTCAGTATATCTATTTCCAAATTTGTTCTACATATCGGCGCGATCACATTTGATAGGCTTCTTTATTTTCTTTGATCAGTCATCGTTGATCGTAATGCGTAATGCGATATATACGTGGACTTGCAACTCCCTGTTTTGTGGACTTGCATTTTGAACTTCCACTATGGTTTATAGCTGTCTGTTAGTTTTTTTAAAGCCTGATGTGACTATATCTGGTAGAGCCAGCAAACTGGATGCACAAGCTTCATCCATAAACTACATGAGTGCATCACACAGACACAAATACAGACAGCTCCTGGCTGCACTCAGCTTTGACCCCAGTGATGCAAACTTATCTCGATATGTTTGCATCAGTCTTGATATAATTGGGGAGATATTTAAAAAGTCTTCCTCCACAAATCCTTCGCAGGTCGCATTTGAAGGCCGAGTCGGTGTATCCTTCGTGGCCCAACCTATCCCAGACTTCATAGCGCGGTCTAGCCAATTTCAGTAACCAACAATGGAGGCAGCTACTTAGTTTTAATATTAGTCTTTATGGGTCACAAAATGTAGCTGTGTAAACTTCAAATATCTGCTTGGTTTATCAAGACATCACATATTTGCAAAAGTGCTCCGACGTTTTTGGAGACGTCTGTTACCCACCAGCTCAAAGCTGACCGGGAGGTCGAGGCCCACTAGAGCCGGGGGGAACACCGCACTCCTGGCACATCGTGCCTCGGCCTCCTGGTCAGCTTCGAGCTGGTGGCCTCTGAAGGATGCGGCCTATTTTGTGAGATCTCGCAAAACATTTGCAAGATCTTGCAAAAGTTCATCTTAATTTTTTTTTCTCCAATATCCCTTGCAGGGCTCCGTACTTATGCATGGGCTGTCCATACATTTCATGCAGCATTGTCAACACAAATAGATTAAGTGATGAATGTAGGAAAACCTAAAGCTGCTGGGAACAGTCTGAGAGGGTGTCAGAGGTTGGTGGTCTCGATGCTACTGACATTTTCTCAAACAAAAGTACCCCGGGTAAAGAAATATAGTTTCAAGTTGTTGGCTTACATCCTAGAACAATTATTTTGCTTTGTATATCACAGTGTGAATCACATACTCTCTAAAGGAATTATAATGACAACAAAATACAGAGCTTTAGAGTACCTGATTACTTGTTTGGATCTCTTCAAGCTTTTTAGCATTGAAATTCAAAGTTCATTCAGGTGTGTACTTCAATACTGTAATAATAACCCTATCAAAATTGACAGCTGTGCATGTATGTGTGAGGCCTGTACAGTAGTGGAAGAAATTATAACACAACTTTCTTTGATGGTTTCCAAACAATAACTCTCTAAATTACAGTAACTCCTGTCCAAACATCCTGTTTAGGAAGGAAACTCCTCAAACCAAAGGACAAAAGTCTCAGGCTCATTTAATAGGACCAATAAACTTGTTAAATCTTTGGCATTTACACTCCCTAAGAATTTTTTTTTAAATAAGCAAGAGGGTTTTCTGAAACAGGAAATGTTTTATTGCCCTCCACCCATCTCTCAACCATCTCACAATCCAGATGTCAAGTCCTCTGAGAGAACACATCGTCACATCAACATAAAATCCAGTGGGCAAGACCCCCTGAAAACACAGACTCTGATTCTATGGGAAACCAGCCACTCTGAATCACTGCAGGGACATTTACTGTAAGCATGACCAAGACTGCTACCATCACCTCTATGAGACCAAAATACTATTTTGGAGTTGTTTTTCATACCATTTTACATTTTAATGAGTGTATTTTTTGTTCTCACTACATTATAAACATGGCTCTGCATTTTAAGCCATCAGTTTCATGGATTAATTTGCAGTTTTGTCAACCACTTTGTCAACATGACAGTGTGATAAGCCTGTCGTCACCAAGAGCCACCACAACTCACCCACAACAAGCTCTTAAAGCTGCCAACAAACAGCTCAATTTGACACAGCTTACTTAAGAGCTTCAGCAGCTAACGCCTGCAGATTTTATTCAGTTATGTGTGAGGCCTGCTGAAGATATACTTACGTTTGTTGCTTTCTTGTCTCAGTTTGTTATTATTTATCATTTTGATCTGATCATTTTAGTTTAGAAATGTTGTAGCCCATCTCAGCATGTGCTGTGCAAAAGTCAAAAGTTGCTAGTAAAATAGCTACAGCAATTTATTGAAACAATTCTGAATTTATTCATTTATATTCAGTATATAAAGCAAAAACCGAGTTTGCATATATTTGGTATGACCTCCTTCATCATTCAACACAGCCTGAGCTACCACGGTCAAGCTTTCTTGTAATGTCTTTAATTAAGCTTCAAGAATAGTTCTCCAGGTTTCTTGAAGGACATTCAAAGCTCTTCTTTGGGTGTTGCCTGACTTTTGTTCTGTTGTTTTCCAAGATTATCCCACACTGCTTTAAAAATGTTGAAGTTTGGGCCCTGGGGAGGCCAGTCAGTGACTGATTACATTCAATTGTGTGTCTTTCTATTCAGTTATGCTTTTATATTGGATGCCAGGGAACCAATACTAGGCTTAATAAACAAAACAACAACAACAACAACAAAAGGTAGCCAATGTCCAGAGAAAAACTATGAAAGATCTTTAGAAAACCTGGAGAACCACTTTTAAAAATACTAGAGTCTGGCTCCTTGGAAGCAAAACATAAAGAAAGGGTTGCCTAAGACTCTTTTTCTATTGTATACTTTGGATAGATAACATAAAAAAGCCCCATTACAGAGCTAACATGGGTAGGAACATGTCTTTGCAGTATGAAAGCATCTACATCACAAGAGGAGTTTTGTAGTAAGCATCTTACCTTGCATCATGTTTCTATAGGCGTTGTCAGAGATGGAATAGATATGAGGGGGTAGTTCATGTCGTTTCTTTCCTTTGTACATTTCGATGATCTTCTCTGAGTAGATGGGCAGCATTTTGTAAGGATTCACCACCACGCAGAACAGGCCAGAGTATGTCTGAGAGCAGAGAATGCAGGAAAGGTGAGACAAGGACAACTTGCACAGTTTGCATGCTTGTTTCTGCCAGAGAACGAGACAGTAGTAGTAGTAGTAGTAAAAAGTACAATAATCTGAGGAAATTCATAGTTTGTCGTCATTTTTCTAGAACTTTATTTAGGGTCAGAGTTTGTACATCCCAATCCAAATAACAAAGGGATAACAAAGTCAACAAGTTGCCATAAGAATAAGGCATAAACTATTTTGTGAGCATGCGCTTGTTTTTAGTAAATACTTACATAAATGAGCCCAGAGAAGTACCTCTCGCGAAGATTGTGCAACACAGAGGCCTCATTTAGACAGGTGAGCTCGGCCATGTCCTCCACCTTGCTGAACTTGGGAGGGTTCATCTTCTGGATGTCATCTTTATTGACTGTTATCTTCTTGGCATTATCAGCCAGCTCCACCAGCACCTCGTCGCCATGCTCCTCCTTTATACTAGCTGCCTCAAAGCCATGCTTTTCTGATGGAACCCATACCAACTTCTTGGCTGACCAGTCAGCCTGAGCCATCGGGCTGTTGAGGAAGTCTTTGTCAACAAAGAGGAACTTCTCATCCTCGGTAGGGGCCTTCGTGGACATCTTGGCTTAAGGTGAAGGGCCAGCTGTCGATGACAAAAAATTAACTGAATGTTAGAAAAGAGGGAGCAGTAAGTAAAACAAAGATGGATGACAGAAAGAATGCAAGTAAGGGAGAAAAGAGGCAACGGCAAGTCAGTAGCAGCAGTCAGTAAGAGACAAGAATCACTTGCAGGTACTGGAAGTACCTGATTGGGCCTATAGATAGCAAAACCCTGTGTCAAGTAATGAGTAAGTCCTAGTGGGAGACATGCTATAAATTTGCCTCCTTGCTTGTGGTCGTAACCCAAAGAGTTAATATGCTTCATCTATCGGGGAGTTCCAGAGTACAGCCATTCTCACAGACCTCCACCCCCCCTCGACCCTGCACTCTCTCCCTGTCTCTCTCACACACCACAAGGGAAGAGCTCAAACAATTCCCCTCCCTACTGTAGATCCAATGACTGAGGCTGGGAAATTGATTTTAATTAACTCAGCAACAAAGACCGCTACGTTTTGTCAACAGCTCTATCTCAAATAACTCTAAACCATTAATACTTGCTGGCGTTTACTTATACTCAGTCAAGTCAGTGCTTAATTGTCAACATCCATTTTTTCCGGTCTTTCACTCTGCATCTCTCTCTCTCTCCTGCTCTCTCTTACTCTCTCTCTGTCTCCTGCTTGAGGCTTCAGTCTCGTGCTGTGATGACCATATATGGACCCCTTCTCTGGAGCAGGGCTCTTTTCTGCAGACCTAAACAGCAAGGCAAGTGAACTCCCAAACAAAGCCCATATAGGGAATAGTATGTCTCTTGCCGGCCTTGTCGTTTACTCCAAAATGATAACAGTAAGGCAGAGAGCCTGAGGGGGGCCCGGAGCTTTAACAATCGTGCTTCACACGGGGCCATAGTAGCATTCATTTTTAAATGCACTGGTTAAATCATGAACAAGTGCCTGGGACTCAGTCATGTCTGAAAAGGAGCATTCCCGAGCTTATGTGAAATGCTAACAGAAATATGTAGAGTAAATGTACATGCACTTAATTCTTTTCAAGTGTTATTAAAAAAAACGGAACCCATTAGGTCTAATTTAGGGACTGTTACATAACTATAAAACCATAATGTGATGGATAAAATGAAACAAGTTTGCACATTTTTGAGTGGGAAAAATGTTTTACTTTCTAACCTAAGATAGCTTATATATGAAATCCTGGTCTTAGACAAACTAAGTCACAAACAAACTATAAAATATACTGTAAAAGTATTAGCTTGAAGCAGAAGCAAACACTGTCTATATGTCAGTGGATGAAAGCAGTAAGTCAAGCACACGTCTGAGAAAACAAGGAAGGAACCCTCTGATGATCTGGTGATTTTCTGCAGATAAATGTAAACACACTTTTCCTGACACTCCCCGTATACTTAAGTGTGTGCAGCCAATCAAGTTGCTCCTCCTCACTCTCTTTAACCTTTCTCACCAACTTGAGTTAATACTTAATAGTTGTTTAAGTATTTCTGTGGTGTTGATACAGTTTGGTGCTCAGTAAGTGTACCTTGAAGACAGAACAGGGTTCAGAGGGAAAATGTCTCACAGTCACAACGATGGTTTGTCATCTCTGGCATCTTTATTCGTCATGAGACTAAACTACACATAATCCAGTATTATTGACCTGTCATAACTTTAACCACTAAATATAATATTAAACTCTCTCCTGTGTAATCATCAAACCAAATCAGTATTGTCTCGGTTCTAGTTTGTCAAAAATATCACACCAAGGCTAAAAATAAAACTTGTGATGAGACCAATAAACTGGATAGTTATTCCAGAGTCTCTATCAAAAATAATAAACAAGTGGAAATATCACTCGGGAGACTAAGTGACCTTTCTATTTGTGGCTGATCAAGTGGCTGACAATTTTACAACTTTTCTCTCTTCTTCCTGTTATCCTTTTATCAATAAACTCGGATGCATCAGGTTTTCCAGGCCTTTGCTCAATGTTTGCTATTAAAACATGAAAATAGTTTAATTGAATTTATTAAAATATACACTTGACTTGTTCCAGGAAGTGTTTCCTCTTATTTTCTGACCAGGAATATCCCAGTGCTTGCCAAACTGTTCCTTTAACTGTTCATCCAGAAACCTGTGATGCTGTGGCAAAATTACTCTGTTTAAAGCTGCATCCAAGTTTTACATATATATAATTGAGTTGAAATACTCAGTTATTAGACTGTCCATTAGCTTGTGTGGTTATGACAGTGAAAGCCCTTGAAATAAAACAGAAGGGAGACTACGTCTGCATGCCAAATATCCTTGGGCAGGATACTAGCCCCAAGTTGCTATGAATGTGTGTTAATGTTAGACAGAAAGCACTTAATCATAGAAAAAAGGCTTGTATGAATTTGTGAATGAGGCGTGTATAAAACGCTTTGAGTGCCTCAGGAGAGCAGAAGAGTGTTATATAAAAAAATCAGTCCATCACTCCTCCAAACCAATCATGACAAGATTAGTTAGCTGTATGTGAAAATTGTCACGAGTCTGTGCTATCTGCATCTTCAGGGAAAACATACTGGATATACATGCAGCCTAATACAACCATATTTGGAAAACAGGAAACTCAGTGGTCAGTGGGATGTGGTTCTTAGATAGACAGACCTTTCCCCTTTTCCTTATGATCGCGAATACTTTTTACAGTTTTTTTTAATATATGTATTTTTTTTTTTACAGTATTAACTGTAGTTGATTAACTTAACAATAATACTACGTCGTCTGTTGCACTTTATCTAATGCACAAATAAGTGTTTGCATACAGGAGATGTATAATTACATAATGAGCTGACGCCCAGATACGTAAACTATGTCATTGCTTTTAACTGTCAGAAGAAGTTATGAATAAAACTCATATGCTAGGCTACCATAAAACATTAATTACAGCATATTTTTAAAATAATTTTTCATAGTAGCTACAAAGTTCACAATAAAGCTCTGCAATTATCTACAGGAAAACACGCAGACTCCCTCTTCCTTAAACGCATTTAAAGTTATGAGGGGATGCCGATTGACAGGTGCACTTCATGACCGCCGCTGCACGCTTCCACTAAAGGATATACTTACATAAGGTGAAGAAACGGGTGTTCAGGGGAGCTTTGGCTTTGGAAAGTTGGAGTTTGGAGAAGCCGGCGTTGACGAGGTACTCCAAAAGCGAACAGTCCAAATGACCCTCGTCAATTTCAAAGCCTTACCATTTAAACTGCGGACTGTTGCGCGAAGGTGGAGCTGTACGAGGGGACCCTCCTCCTCCAGCTGCAGCATCGTCCAGTTGCAGTCTACATCTGTCAGCGGGGCTGCGGAGGCAACGGACATGCGCACTGCGGACACCAGCAGGTTCGAGGAGTCACAGGGATGTAAGATGAATGAAAAGGCGCTGAATGGAGTGGAGGGTGCTGCTGACAGAGAAGCAGAGGATTAAAAGGTCATATATAACAGTCAACAGTAAAATGGAAAACACCATAACTCCCTAATCTCCATGCTTACTGTTCCAGCACAATGTTTGTGTGTAAGACTAGCGCACACACGGGCTGTGAGGTCAGGTTATGGCTGTAAAATAAATTGGCGTGTAATACAGTTTCATCAGTTTTTTTTTAATATCTTGAAATTTACTGCAGCTAACAAATCCAGTACATCTAAACCCACAACATTTATGTTACAAAACTTTTTTTTTAAAGATTGTAATGTGCAACACGTTTATACATGTGACATATTTTTATAAATAAAATGATCCAAATTGATATAGAACTTCTCGTTAAAATTAACTACACCATGAGCCAAACTACATTAAAATACCCCCCGAAAAATAATCAAGCCTATGTAACACAGCAAGGTTCATTCTACGTCTTGGTTATGAGTCTACCTTAAGCACATTATTCAGATTAATAGACCGATTAACTCAAATTCTCACACACTAGATATTTTAGTGTCAGTGATACTGTGTTAAATTAAATAATAACTTGTTTTTTATTAATTAAAATGAGATCATTTGTATAAAACTAGATAACTAAACCTTGATATTTTAAAAGTAACTGCAGTTTATACTAAAAAATATAAAAGAAAACGTGTTATAGTATTACCTTACCAAAGGGAACATCCTCTCCCTCCTGTCCAAAGAATTAGTTCAATTACTTTACATTCTTGTAAATGGACAAGCCAAATGTGTGTTTGTAGGTAAACAGCATGGCTCAACTTGAATTTATGTGTTTATTCTTTATGCATCATGACAGATTTTAGGAACATTTCATGACTTGATTTGTTGTTTCCATTAATTGAATCATAAAAGCTGGACCCACAATAAACACAGAAGCCGAATAATTGGTTCAATTTGAGTCTAATCTTAAAAACATGCTATCACTTGCTGTCTTAACTAATTTCTTTGGAAAGAGTTGGTTCAAAAATATTTAGTAATTCAGCACTAATCAAGCCAAGTGTTTATTGGGCGCCTTGAATCATAATTAACTGTTGTTATCAGTTTGTATGTTCTCTCTATGTCTGTGTTTCTTCCAGGTGTTCCAGTTTCTACTGTTTAAAGACATGCAATGTTAGGTGATGTATGTGTTATTCTACAATGGCTGTAGGAGTGGATGTGTGGGATGGAGTTGTCTTCTGTCTGTGGCAGTACATTTTCAATATAATAAAAATGTATTTCTATGTACTTTCCCTGTAGAAAAACCTTTTTAACATAATTTACAGGTGTCATGTTTCAAAGAATTTATTCAAAGGCAATCAAGAAAGTCTTTACAATTTAGACAATTTAACTGCAGTCTAATAAAATATTATTTCAAATTGCAATCTGGGCTCTTTACCTCCTTATTTTGTATTATTTATTTCCACACACCTCTGAGTTGAATCTAATAAGGCTAAACAGTGGGAAAAAATGAACAGGAATCATAATTATAAAACTGTGCGCTTCACTCCTACACGTTCTAGGGTTTAAAGATTATGCAATGCGTTCCCACTCCTCATAAGGAAAACCAGCTGTCCCCTGCATAGGAATCCCCTTTTACTGTAACCTCCCTGGAGAGTTTCCCACCAGTACATAACTCATAATTCGCATAATGAATGTGAGTTTCTTTGTGTGTGTGTGTGCACATCCCATCTTTCTGTTGCTACACACACAGCAAACAGCTCCTCCCCTGTCCTGCTGCATCCCTCCTGTGTGCAGCTTCTTTCCAATGGAACTTCCTTTATAAGGACACTTTTCTGTTTGTCCCGGTAAATCAAACTGCTGGTTGATAACTGCGCCAGAGACATAGCATTGTGTTCGTGTGTGTCTGTTTGTGTAAAAACTGATGACAGACCTAAGACCAACATTAAGGGCCTTCAGGTTCCCTCTGGCCAACATCAAGGAGATGGGGTGGCATTCGTGGAAAAGGACCATGGGTTGAAAAAATCAGCACAGACAGGCAGTGGGAGGGATGAAGAGTGAAGAGGAGGGAAAGAGGAACAGATACACTGAACAGAGAAGTTGCAGTGTGTGCCATATAAGGAGAATGGCGTCTGTATGGAATCTCTGCAGCTTTCTGTGTTACTTTCAAAGTCTAGCACAGGCAACCACCCCAAGCTCCAGTGACTAAATATGGTTCAATAGCAACAGGGTTGTTCAAACAAAGTTACTCCTATGGCTCCAAACTCTAACTCCATTTACCTGCAGTTAGCTGTGACAGACAACTGGTTTATAGCTTCTGTTTAGTGCACACAAGAGAAAGACTTGTTATTTTCTTGTTATTTTCAGTGAGATAAAATATGAAATTAACAATTTGCAGCTTGAGGCTAATGCCTTTGAAATAAGTACACAGAGACTTGGGATTCCCTCTGAACTAAACAGTGTATAACAGGATCATTTTCCAGAATAAGAGCCATAATAATGGATGAAGGTAGAAGGAAGGATTATTATTTATTTGTATTGAAAGTTAATCTGTTCTAAACTTTGTCCTGACACACCTTTAAGGAGGAGGCAGCGGGAGTGAACGTGGATTTAAACCTCTGAGTGAATGATGGCAAAATCCCACTCCAAATGAAATAAACCTAAGCAGGATTTTCACTTAGAAATCAAATGTTAATCATCTGTATTTTATTTACACACAGCAAATGAATTAACACGCAGCAAGTGAATTCAAACAGGTCACTGTTTACAGTAAACCAGCCAGAATGGCTAAAGCAATTGAGCACGTACATGTGGAGGATTCCCTCGAAGCAATAAAAACAAAACGAGCTGTCATATTAAGATCTCGTACATACAGCATGTTTCATGTGTATTTTTTCTTCACCCTCATGTCCATAGATGGTCATCTATTGGAGAGAAAACATGTTTATGGATATGTTTGACCCCCAAGGAATGCAATTGCATTCTAATTTAAGCACAGAGGCAAACGTCGGTTCAGTCTGCAGCAGTCAAAGGATCACTGCATTTAACACTATTTATACAGCTGCCTGTTTTGCATACAACTAATTTATACAGTGGAGAAGAAATGCTACCAATTATGGGGCAAACTGCCAATTGAACAATCGTGTCATTGTTCAACTTCAGGAGCTTGTAAAGCCATTTTAAACAGAATGATATATCAGATGTCAGTGGAGTAGGTATTTGAGTACCTCAGCTTTAAGGAAAAATCAGGTTTGTTTTTGTAAAACCATGTAAATTCAGACATTTTCAGACGAACAAAGACATAGCGCTATTTTCATTTGATACTGGGAAACAATAAATTAGGACACCGTAGACAGTTAAGCTCTTCAACAAGCTGCACTAAAGGTACATCAATCATTTTGTGGCCAAATTCAAGATAATACACCATGTGCTCAGTATTATCACTTCACTGTTTCAGTGGATGAATCTGAGACTTATGATGAGCGGAAACAAATGTGTATAACCTAAAAATAACTTAGACGTAGAGCAGGTTACAAATGGTTTAAACAGTGCAACTAAGTGCCCAACATCAGTAATCAGGATAAGAAATAAAAGGCTGCCTCAGTAGATAATCACTTCCAGAAACTTAGGGCTTTAAGTTTGAGATAAAAATGTCAAGTTCCTTAAAACGGTGAGAAACTATGTGAAAAGCTCGATGCAGTGCATAATTAGTGTGGGATCTGGGCTACACACAGTATACACATAGATATAATTAAGTTTTGTTGATTTACTGTTGTTGTTTTGTGGTCTTTGGGGTCAGATAAAATAAAATTATCAAGGTAAGAAGGACCTCATTGCCTTTTCTCTTAAGCTGCAGCAAGCAAATGAGAAAAAGAAGTAAACAAGAAAGAGAGAAGCTACAGAATAAAGTCTGGAAGATGCATTACATCTTAGTTTAGGTTCATTTATATAAGCATATGTGGACCAATTCGCCATAGTAAATACAGTTAGACCAACTGAAGGGCACAACTTTGGATCATGGGTGGGTTTAGTTTCAGACAACAATACAATGACCGCTAAAACAATCACAGGAAAGTGTTATTTTGGTCAGCGTTGAGGAGCAGCTACTTTAATCACCCTATGATGAAAACTGTAAAAGAGAAAGTGCTTGCATTCACAATGAATAAGTCTTGTCAATTTGGAAAAGCCTGCAACATTTCATATCAATGTACAAGCTGCATGATCGCCTCAGAGGCCTGTTTTAATGCATGCAGCTTAATTAAAGTGCACTTGCTGTGGTCTCTGCTATATTTGCAACTTTTATGCCCAAGGTCCTGCTCTCAATATCTTCAATGGTGTAAGGTCTTTTAGGACCTGTTACAGTGTAACATGTCCATCCATTCATCTCCTTAGCTGTTTATCTAATTCGGGGATGCAGTGAGGCCGGATCCTATCGTAGCTATCAGAGTGAGATGTGGTGTGTATGCTGGGTAGGACACATGCAAGCACAGGGAGGCCCCAGTGAACCAGACCAACCAACAAGTCAAACCCAGTACTGTTGGTTTGCATGTTAGAAATGATTGGCTGCATAAGACTGAAAAAATAGGAAAGTTGTTTAATCCTATGAAAAAAGCAGACTTCAGTTTTGTCTGTGGTGACACTGCCACCATATGGTGGAGAATGAGATGAGCAGTTGGTGAATAAAAATAAAGATTTTATTATTTTTACACTGTTAAAAATCAGTCAAAAAATATCACATATTTACAAAATGAAACACCAAATACATCACAAATGTAATCTCAACAAAACAAAAACAATTAGGATGATTAATTATTAGGATTACACTGTGACTAATATAAATAAAGTGTTGAAGTCTGATAATAAATTCAAAATGGAAAAAAGGCCACAAAGAACATTTGGCTTTTTATAACAAAGACACAAAGATTACTGAGCTAACAAGACCTTACAGATTTTACACTGTAAAGGCTGAATAACTACAAGGACAGAGGCGAGATACAACATAGTAAGTCACTGCTGTATCATCAAACTTTAGGCATCAGTTCCAGGAGTGTTAATGGCAGCAGCACCTCGGAGAAACACCTTCCCTCCCTTATTACTGCTGTTCACAAAGTGGGACACTAAGCCATATAGAAGAGGTCTGCAAAATAAAAAAACAAAAGAATTGTAATTAAGTTTTCATTAGAGAAGGAAAATAGGTGACTTATAGTAATTATTTTAAATTGTACGCCTTTCAGTTTTTCCTGGTGGTACATGGAGATAAGTGCTAATTTATTTATTTATTTTTTAAATTAGAATAAATTCCCAAGTCATCAAGCCAGTGCACAACTATGATGAGGACTCATGGGGACACTGTCAAATTGTTACGCCCACTCTGAACATTCCCCAAAGAGTTCAGCTAATTTTTGAACATTATGTTCAGGAGCAGAATGTACTGGTATTTCTTAAATCCTGCTTTCTACACTTACACTGACTTGGAGCTTGGATCCTCAGTGACTTTCAGCTCATTCGCCAGGAACTGTCTGTCCAGAGGAACTTCGGGTTGGCCCGACTCTGAGAAAACAAACAGTGCTAAAAAATATTCACTTTTCTCAACAATAGTTGCTGGTTATGACAGCCACTGTCTTGACCAAGTCTACATAGTTGAGTCCACTGAGTTGCTGCCATGTGATTGGCTGATTATACATTTGTGTTGACAAGCAGTTGAATGGTCATAGGTAATAAATCATAATCATAATAATAGTAGTTACAGTTCTTAAAAGTTTGTAAAAAAAAAATTAAAAATTAAAAAATGTTGAGCTTGCACTTTTTTTGACCTCACCCACCTGCAGTCAGCACAGACGCTGTGTATCTGTACTTGTTGAACTCCAAGTACTCCCTGATGAGCTCGTTGATGATCAGGTTTTCGTGGGACAGGGGAGGTCGCGGTTCACGCTGGTCATCCAGGGCGCTGAACACCTCCGCCCGGATGCGAGCCTTCAGCTGGCCCAGCACACCGCGAGACTCCAGCGTTTCCCTCAAAGCTAAAATATTCACATTTTTAACACAGCAACAAAAAAAAAAAAAAAAAAAAAAAAAAAAAAAAAAAAAAGGATAATAGATTGGAAAACTAAACAACCCCTATGGGTACAACGAATCTGTTTGGTCAGTAAATTTAGCTAACGAATGAAAGCGGGATGTTTTTGTACGACGTACACCGTACAAAAAATTACCAATTTAACATATTCTTGGTATTTTTAAAGCTATAGACCGCTTCGATAACAACTCATATTCATGTCAATATCTTCACAACACACTCTTTAAATCGTAGTAATTCTCAACCATTAATCTGTTCTTATTTTTATGAAAATGTTTATTACATGTCCTCCTCCTATGCTAACTAGCCTAACTCTGAACTAGCTGGCTAGCAGCTGTTAGCGCCCACACAGTGGCTGCAGCCAGACCCTTCTCGTTAGCGCTGGCGAACAGCGAAAATTTCATGAAAAAATCTAGATCGAATAAAGTATATTACGTGTTTAGCTATGCCGAATCGAATTATAGGTGTTAACAATAAAGGCGGCAATGGGTTGATTCATGCTTAAAATATCCCTAAAACCACTGCCATTTAGTTAGCTGACTTATTAAACTTTTGAATGGAGGCTGGTAAGGATGTTTCTGTGTTTTATAGTTTGCCAGTGTTCGTAGCTTTTCGCTAGCTTGTAAAATAACATCTAAAATTATGTGGGTTGATCTGAGATCGTGTTATAAACAAAATAATGAATTATGCTAATGGAAGTGAGCTCTTACCGCACTTCAGTTCAGTGATGGTCGCCATCGCAACGAGTGTTCCTATACAACCCACATGAGCGTTTCCAAAAATAGCGCCCCAACAGGTGGCGAAAGACAACTCAGGAAGATAACATGAGAAGACTTAAAAAAATCATAATTTTTATGGAAGACCACATTATGTACAAGTGTATTTTTACTGTGATTTTTTGGGGGGTTTGAAGGACAACATGGCTGAGCTTTAGAGGTGCATTTGGTTCAGAGTTCTCAAGCACATGGCAATGAAATGATTGACCATATCATAAATATTATTGAAGTGAGCAGAGCATTCAAAAGCATTCGCATGGACAGAGTTTACTTAAAACTAGGAGTAGGCAAGGCACAGTTTACATCAAATGCAATAACCTATGATCATAAATAGTCTGTCAAAGAGAAAGAGTCTGACCACACTCATGTAAAATGCTGAGACATGGTTAGGTTAAGGGATTCTCATACACATCAAAATTCAGATGTTCAGCCTGGTTAATATAAATATTAAAATCAGCCATAAAATAGTTATAAGAGGAATAGAAGAAATAAAATCACAAAAGTGAAACAGAAAACTATTTTGGGTTTAGGAGAGCAATGCAAAAACAGCAAACATCAAGGTTGAGTGGTCCACCGCCCTACCACTTGGAGAACCTTTTTAGCTTTCCTCAGAGCTAAAAAAAAATGTATAGTCGAAGGGGCGTTCCTTGGAAAAAACACTCAAATTACCATTTCTGACCACTGTCTATGTTGAGAAGACAACGTTTCTGTTACTTGTTGAGATCAAGTCATTTAGAATAAAGCTTTTGTTTGACAGGAACAGAGGGCATTTTGTATTTCCACAAGACTCCAGTGAGTGTACATGTGCAGCAAATGCACTGGTATACCTGACACATTTAGGTAAATACTGTATCTTCTAAATAGAGAAAAGCAGTCCCAGAATGGGTCAAAGATGTTAATGAAACTAAGATTGCAAATTTTACAGCTGGCCTGTGAATGCTAAGGATCCTACTAAAACGTCTCACAATGTGACCCAATATTGGAATTGGGTTTGATAAAAGTGGACTGCTGACGAACAGTAACATTGGTGCTAGGATCACCTACACTACTCTCCTAACTGAAAGTATTTAAAATTTCTGGGAGCTTCTCCAGGACAGTGAGTGTAAAGCAGTGGGACACACACAGGCAACGCCAAAAACATCCCCCTCAATGGATCGTTCGCAGATACAGGTCCAGCAGTAGCAGCTGTTCATTTACCCAGATCTTAACATGTGTGTGGGAAACACTGATAGAAATGAAGGAGAGCGAGTTGTTGAGAGGAAAATGTAAAATAATGTGAAATATTTAACGGACATATATCCCTGTTTTATTCCGAACTATTGCCAAGTAATGATAGGCAGATATAATGAAATGCTGTATAATAGAGTGAGGTCTTTACAGTCCCTCAGAGCAATGTTTACTGAACAATTAATTAAAATTAAGTGGTTATACACTGCTGCTTTGTTCGAAGCTTGAACAAAACTAAGGTAAACAGTCACGTTGTCCTTCTTCTTGTTCTTGTTTTGGAGCTTTCTATCACTGATATAAATAATAGCTCTTTAATCCATTGAGTGATTTATGAAAATCCCCGGACTGGTCGTGACAGATGGCCGTCCCCTCACTGAGCCTGGTTCTGTCGGAGGTTTCTTTCTCTTAAAAGAAAGTTTTTCCTCCCCACTGTCGCCAAGTACTTGCTCAGAGGGGTTTGTCTGTTGGGCTTTTCTTTTTCATAGTGTAAGGTACCGAACCTTACAGTAATACAGGAATTACTGTAAGGTTAACTGTTATCTTCAATGTTGTGTTTATACTATGGTACAAAGTCCCTGACAGTTATTGGGTTGAACAGCAAGCTCCAAATTTATGTAGAGTATCTTGGCTAAGATTCTTCTGTAGTGATGGTATATTCAGTTCTTTTTACTGAATCGAGAAGGATTTTCATGTTAATCCTACTGCTAAGATGAGTGATTGAAAAAGAAAAACAACTGTTTTTATAGAGCAAAAAAGAGCAAAAACAAAAAAAAGATTTCTAAAGGGAACATTTATTTTATTTTATTAGTATTTTCCTCAAATGTGTCAAATATATATTTTCTCATCTAAATGAGGGGGTGAGTGAGTCCTGAGTGATTCGTTTACGCTATGATTCAGCACAGGAGCGAGGGGGTGAGTAACTCAAATGTGCTGTTAGCATGTTAGCAGAGCGATGCTACTGTGAACTGGGAAGCTATTGTCCTGATGTGAGCTTTCTACTCAGAGTTTTTTCTTCCAGTTCAGAGCAGAAATGCTTTTGTTAAGAAACTGGCTGTTGTTCCCCCCCCACGCACACAATTTTAATTATAAGCTAGATATATTTCTACTAATGAAATTAGTTTGCCAATAGCAACAGGAATGAGTCAGTGAGTCAGTTGGGCTTGTGAATCATTATACACGAGTCAGTAAAGTGATTCTCGAGTACTGATTCGCACATCACTATTCCTCTGCATGCCACAATATCAATAAAAATGTTTCAGTTTCATGCCCTGATTTCTGTTTGTTTTCATTGTATGTGAGTTGAAAAAAAACATCACCAACTTCCTGTTTCATTTAAATGTGTAACATATTTTGAAACCTTTCAAAAAATCTGAACATGGCAGAATAGGTTTAATAAAGCAGAATGTGATAGTTTTATAGCTTGACTTATTTCAAAACACACATTCATTCATGTGTGGAGGAAGACAATGTAGCATTTTTTTAAAGGAGAAAAAAAGAGCCAGCTCAGTCTGTTATTGTTAACAGACATGAATATAACTATACCACATTTTGAAATTTTAAATACAAGAAATGTTATCATTTGACATGTGATCAAGTGAAACATTTTGGATTTACTCAGTTTTGAACAATGAGATTTTCTGAAATGTAGATCAATGCATTTTTAAAGTAGAATAGAATAGCCTTTATTGTCATTGTACAGAGTACAACGAAATTGGAGTGCCACTCCCTTGGTGCAAGTTTCAATAATAAATATAAATGTAAAATATAAAAAGTACAAAAAAAAAACAATCGTAAGTACTCAAACAATAGTATGTACAATATATACAGGATAGCAGCATTAATATAATGACAGTATGAATAGCAGCATAATATAATGACAGTGACGGTATGGAATAGGTTCAATTGTTTTTGTGCTTATTTACTACGGTGATAGCTCTGGGAAAGAAGCTATCCTTGAATCTGTTTGTCCTGGTTTTATGTGACCTGTACCGTCGGCCTGACGGTAATAGTTCAAACAGTTGGTTGCTGGGGTGAGAGTGGTCCTTGATGATATTGCCAGCTCTGCTGAGGTACCGAGAGTTTGCAGTGACCTCCAGGCTGGGCAGAGAGCAGCCAGTGATCTTCTGGGCTGTGTTGATGACCCTCTGCAGTACTTTCCTGTCTGCAGCTGAGCACCCTGCATACCATGTTGTTATGCCGTACGTTAGGATGCTCTCTATGGTGGCTCTGTAAAATGTCACCAGCAGCCTCTCCTCCAGGTTGTTCCTCCTGAGCACTCTCAGAAAGTGGAGACGCTGCTGGGCCTTTTTAACCACCGCTGTAGTATTTGCAGTCCAGGAGAGGTCATCAGATATCTGCACGCCCAGAAACCTCATGGAGTGTACCCTCTCCACACAGCTCCCGTGAATGTAAAGTGGGGCCGGGTCTGCTCTGCCCTTCCTGAAGTCCAAGATAAGTTCTTTAGTTTTCGTGGTGTTCAGTTGGAGGTTGTTAACTGAACACCACTCAGTCAGTCTGTTGACCTCATCTCTGTAGTCCGACTCATCCCCCCTTGAGATGAGTCCAACCACTGTGGTGTCATCCGCGAACTTTATGATGGTGTTTGAGAGATGGGTAGGGGAGCAGTCGGATGTGTAGAGCGTAAACAGGAGGGGGCTCAAAACACATCCTTGTGGAGACCCGGTGCTGAGTGTGATGGTGCTGGACCGGTGGGGGCCGAGTCTGACAGACTGTGGTCTATTTGTCAGGAAGTCCTTGATCCAGAGGCAGATGGGGGTGGAGAGTCCCAGGTGAGACAGTTTCTGGACCAGGATCTCCGGGATGATATGATTGAGTAGACATCAAAGAGAAGGATACACTTCCTTTTAAACATCACACCCACCTTCAGAAGGCATCTGACGCTCCTTATTGGCCCACAGTTTTCACTGATTGATGTCTCAGGTCACAGGGTTGAGCGATGAACCGTAACGGTTCATCCCAATGATCTTGTGTAATTAGTTGTTAAAAGCCAGAGTTGTGATTTAAATCATAATTCAATTCATCTCCCAGCTCTGTGATTAATTACTGCTGTAGGATTATTAAAAGTATACTCATCACTTCAGTGCTCACAGACATATTCAATCTGTCCTTGGCCCACGCTGTGGTACCGGCCTGCTTCAAATCCACCTCCATCGTCCCGATACCCAAAAACTCCAACCCATCTTGCCTCAATGATTACCGCCCAGTAGCACTCACCCCCATCATCACTAAGTGCTTAGAGCAGCTGGTCCTAGCACACTTCAAATCCTGTCTCCCCCCCACCCTGGACCCCCACCAATTCGCATACCGCCAGAACAGGAGCACAGAGGATGCAGTCTCCATCGCACTGCACTCTGTCCTCTCACACCTGGACAACAACAACACCTACGCCAGAATGCTGTTTATAGACTTCAGTTCAGCATTCAATACAATCCACCCCTCACAACTCATCAGGAAACTGACAGACCTGGGCATCAGTTCTCTCATCTGCAAATGGTTACTAGACTTCCTGACCAACCGCCCCCAACATGTCCGGCTGGATAACCGCTGCTCATCTACAATCACGATGAACACCGGTGTACCACAAGGCTGTGTGATGAGCCCTTTCCTCTACTCCCTCTTCACCCACGACTGCAGACCTGCTGATGGTTCCAACACCATCATTAAGTTTGCAGATGACACCACGGTGATTGGCCTCATCAGTGACAACGATGAGGCCGCCTACAGGGAGGAGGTGGATCGTCTGGCTGAGTGGTGCGACACAAACAACCTGCTGCTTAACACCGAGAAGACCAAGGAGCTCATCGTGGACTACAGGAGGAATGCTGACCCACATCCACCCATCCACATTAAGGGGACGGCTGTGGAGCGTGTGAGCAGCTTCAAGTTCCTGGGAGTCCACATCTCCGAGGATCTCACCTGGACGACCAACTGCTCCAAGCTGGTCAAGAAGGCTCACCAGCGCCTCTTCTTCTTGAGGACTCTGAGGAAGAACCACCTGTCCTCAGACATCCTGGTGAACTTCTATCGCTGCACCATCGAGAGCATCCTGACCAACTGTATAACAGTCTGGTACGGGAACTGCTCTGCCTCGGACCGGAAGGCGTTGCAGAGGGTCGTGAAAACTGCCCAGCGCATCGCCGGAGCACCACTTCCTGCCATAAAAGACATCTACAGGAAGCGGTGTCTGAAAAGGGCTGGGAAAATCATCAAAGACCCCAGTCACCCATCACATGGACTCTTCACCCTCCTGCCCTCTGGGAGGCGCCACAGGAGCCTCCGGACTAAGACCACCAGGTACCGGAACAGCTTCTTCCCCACAGCTGTCAGACTCCTGAACTCTGCCTCCTGACATCTGACCCACGTTAACACATGGACTGAACATACACACACCCACAATGGACAACTCTACCCTCAAACACACAATAATAACATGGACTGAACCACCACTCACAACCACTAGCACTTTATATAGCCTCTGTAGAAACTATCTACACCCTCACTTATCTTAACTGCACTACTGTATAGCTCTGTGTAAATAATCATTCTGTACATTCGATAATCTTTAATCCTACAACTGTTTACAACTTGCATAGTTCCCATTTCTGTATAGCTGTATATCTCAGATTCTGTAAAGTTATTTATTTCATATTCTGTATAGTTTTTCATATTTATATCCTGTTCATAGCCTGTACATAGCTTGTACTCACTACAGCCTGTACATACTTATAGTTATAGAATATTCACAACATACTTCATACCGTGTACATTATAACATACCATAATAGACCCATTTCTGTAATATACTCACATATCTATATTATTGCTAATATATATTGTAATATATCTATATCACTAAAGCACTAAAGCAAGGATGCAAACTGCATTTCGTTGCCCTGTACCTGTGCATGTGCAATGACAATAAAGTTGAATTCTATTCTATTCTATTCTATTCTATTCTATTCTAGTAGTAAAACAATAAACTGTGGGGGAAAAATCTGTGGTCTCAAAGAATCACCTGTTAGCACTTTAAAAATTGTTGAGCTGGATATGGCCATCTTGTTTGTGTTGAGCTTATTCCTTGGCCATTTGGTGAAGACAGGATACAGAGCCAGAGGGTTCTGTGTGAACCTGTGATGACACAAGTGCTGACATTAAGTCGTGCATTTTTATTTTACTATGAATGACAAACAGGAAGTTGGTACATGCAAGAATGAAATGTCCCCAGTAAATAGAACAGAATATTTACTGGGTGACATAGTGTTTGTGTTTTTGGTTTAATATTGTAAGGTAGTGACTTGAATACGTCACAGGGTGTCGCTGTTGAGCTGGAAATGCACTGTAGATTCACCTAATTTTGACCATTTGTCTGCCCTCTTCTGTAGAGGGCGTCTGAATTATTGTTCAGATAAACACCAAGGTACCAGTAGCTGTCCACAGCCTCAATGTCCATACCTTGGATGCTTAGTGGTTGCAGTGGAGGATGTTTGTGCCTGCGGAAGTCTGATACCAGCTCCTTGGTTTTATTAGTGTTGATCTGGCGGTAGTTCTGCTGGCACCAGTCCACAAAGTCATTGGTCAGTTCTCTGTACTCTTTGTAATCCCTATCAGTGATGAGTCTGACTATTGCAGAGTCATCAGATAACTGCTGAAGGAGGCACTGGGTGGATTTTTGGGAGAAGGTCGATGGTGAAGAGGAACGGAGCCAGAACCATTCCCCATGGGGCCCCTGTACTGCAGACAACCCTGTCTGACACACAGCCCTGGGTTCTCACATACTGTGGTCAATCGGTGAGGTAGTCCAGTATCCATGTAGTGAGGTGATGGTCCACTCCTGTGTTCTCCAGCTTGTCCTTCAGAACTGTGGGAAGAATGGCGTTAAAGGCATTAGAGAAATCTAAGAACATGATTCTCACAGTGCTCCCAGCGCTCTCCAGGTGAGAGAGGAAACAATGTAGGAGGTGAATGACGGCATCATACACTCCAATTCCAGGCTGGTAGGCAAACTGAAGTGATGAGCTCACCAGGGGCCGAAGCTGATCCAGGACCAGCCGCTCCAGGGTCTTCATCAGGTCGGATGTCAGAGCCACCAGCCTGTAGCTGTTGAGGTCTTTTGGACGTGGAGTCTTTGGCACTGGTACAACACAGGAGGTTTTCCAGAGCTGTGGGACTCTCCCCAGTCTCAGGCTCAGGTTGAAGATGTGCTCCATCACCCCACACAGTTTGTCTCCGCAGGACCTGACGACCTGAGCTGATGCCATCTGAACCCGCTGCCTTCTTGGCTTTAATTCTCATTTTCCTCCTAACCTGGGTGTTTGAGAGAGACAGGCTGAAGCCTTGTGTTGAATGTGTATTGGAACTGTTGTTGGGGGTGGGGAGTAGTGAGCAGGGTGAGTAGAGCAGGTGTGAAGTGTCTGAGGTGTCAGGGGTGGAACAGCAGCAGTGGGGGTGTGTGAGTCTGCAGCCGATGTTGAAGACTGCCTCATGGATGAATCAAACCTGTTATTAAAGAACTGATTCAGTTCATTTGCCCACCTCACATCCCCCACGGGCAGAGGGTTCTGATCTTTGTGGCCTGAGATGGTTCTAAGGCCTCTCTAGACTTTGTTGTTTTGCTGAAGCTGGTTCTCAGTCTTCTGCCTGTAGCTGTCCTACCCATTCCTTATCAGTCCTCTCAGCTCTCTCTGCACCCTTTTCAACTCCTTCTTGTCTCTAGATTTGAAGGATCTCCTCATCTGCTTGAGGAGGGCTTTAATTTCTGGGGTAATCCAAGGCTTGTTGTTGGAGAAACACCGCACAATCCACAATCCTGACATGCATTAGTCCGTAATGCATGTCACAAGGCTGTCAGTGTCCTCACTGTGGTCGTCACAGATCACCTCCCACATAGTAGACTCAAAACAGTCCTTAAGAGCCTGCTCGCTCTCCTCTGACCATCTCTGCAGCTCAGGGGAGGGAGAGATGAACTTTATGCCCTTCTGCATTGGCCTACAGTAAGTCTAGTGTTTTATTGTCTCTGGTTGGGCATGTCCAATGTCCAAGTCCAGTGAGACATGATTAAAGTCCCCTGATATTAGAAGAAGGGCTCTCAGAGATTGCATTTGCAGTCTGCTGACCACAGAGTGGAGAGAGTCACAGGCTGCATCCACGTTGGCCAAGGGGAGGACATACTCTGTTATCGTGATAACATCCCTGGGGAGGTAGTACGGAGGCATGCTAATGTCTAATAGCTCAATGTTTCTGCTGCACAGTATTTCTTTCACAGTGATGTGTCCAGTGTTACACCATCTGTCATCCCCCCCCCCCTTCCTCTTAATAGTGTTGGTTTTCCTCTCTCCTCCCGTCCGCCCGCAGCAGTTGCAGTGTCACGCTCGTATCCAGAGTTAGTGGTTTTAGCCAGAACTCCGTTAGCATCATGATGCTACATTGCAGGTATTCTGACAAAACATCCTACCTATCAAGCTGTCCTACTTGTTGTTACTGCGCATGCGCATGCGCAAAACTCAAAACCGGCCATGTTTTCAGTGTTAATAGTGCACGCCTATTATTTGATCCGACCCCGATCTCGTGCGTGCAAAAAAGGGTTATTATTATATGTTTTACCATTTTATTACAGTTAATACTTGTTTTCCTTAAGCTGTTGTCAATTTGTTAACTTTTCAAGCTAACATGCGTTTTGTTTTGATGCTCTCGTTTACTGTTTTAGCTGTTTGGTGGTTGTTGAAATTTTGTGAGGTTTAACCTGAGATTCTGGTGTTTCGGGCAAAGTAATTTTATATTTAAAAAATCAATTCAGGATTTTAATGAATGATATCACGTTATCCAAGCTAGAATCGATTTTAATCGATAAATCGATAATCAAAACCCACCCCTACTCTGTACACCCCAATCCAACACAAAATTACACAATGCAGAGTCCGGGCTGTAGGGAGGCCCCTGCACTGGTTGGGTTACAATATTCTTTGAGTGTTATTCACAGTTTTGACTCTCTTTTATGTCTTAGGCTCTTATTGACTGTAGTTCTCCCTCCCTCTGTGTTTATCTTAGGCTGTGTATAGTCTGTCTCCGTGTTTTCTCTGTGCCGTTCCTGTGTTCCTCGTTTCATGTCGAGTCACCCTTGTCTATGTGTTTATTCATCTCCTCTTCTCTCCATAGACAGTGAAGTCTCCCTGTTCTCCATGTTTGCTCTGTCTCCCGTCAGACGTGTGTCCCTGTCAAGTCCGCATCTCCGTGCCTTTCACGTTGATAGTCTTGCGTCCTTTGTTAATGTTTTCAGTTTTGCTTCCTCCACTCCTTGTGATGTACGATTGCTCCCTGCAGTGCTCCCCTCCTGTGTCTGATTCCCTCATTATCACTCTTTGTATTTAAGCCCTGTGTTTTCCTGGGTCTGTTGTCCCGTGGTTACCCATCATGACTGCAGAAAACAGTAACTGGAAGGACAAAACAGTCATTCTGCAGTCATTGGTGTAAACGAACAGCTATTGTGCTTCATAGCTTGGATAACAGCTTCATAGCTGTCTGCCACCTAGTGACTGAGTTTGGTAACTTAAACTAAGTTTTGTGTGAATTTATATTTTACATGCACCTTTCCCTGGTTTTTATAAACTCAGCTCTGGTTACATGCAACAAACCACAGTAAATCTCACATTGAATGAGCTGTGCACAGGCTCTGACACAAAAATGTGGATGTGGATTAAACTACATACAGAACTTGACACATGAGGAGGCAAAAGTCTTGTTTAAAGAAACAGTCCTAAATGAAATAAGAGTCAGGCATTTTTGCCTCACTCTTTCAAAATATAATTATTAGGGAATACTTGGTTTTTACTTGAAATGTGTCTTTTTTTTTAAAATGATGAAGTCAGTGGGGCATAATATTATTTGATATAAATACATAGATATAATCTCATTCGACACCATCCTGTGATTATTTTAAGTTGCCTTAATTGCTCTGTAGCACTTCTTCAATCTGCGTTCACTTGGTTGTGAAAGCACCTACCATTATATACTTACGAATGCAAAGCCAGACATAACCATTGAGTCAAATAAATTTTATTTTCCAGCATGATGTATGGAACAAAAGCCATTAACAGTAAAAGGTCAGTGAAAATGATCAAGCTTGTTATAAAAAGTATAAATATAACATAATCCTCATAATTTTAAGGACACTTAATACATTTTGTCAAATGGTATAAATAAAAACTTGGGTTTCTCTTAGAATATATTGTCTAAACCAGTAAGACAAAACAGTAAATGCTTCTTCTCCTTGAAAAGTTCATAGGGTTCATTCTTTGAATAGAGAGTAAAATCAACATGTCAGCACCATAAAAAATAAAACAAACAAACACTGATTTTTATCTTCTCCGTGTGTGTATGGCCTGGTCTGTGTGGTAGACGCTGAGAGACAATCACACAGAGATTTATCACCATTGTTTTCATGAGGCATTCTCTTCATTCATGGTGGTTTTCACTACCGGTGTCAGGTTAAATCTGACCAGAAAGGACGCTATTGACAGTTTTATGTGTTTACTTTGACAGAAATAAACAATGGCCACAACATAGTTGGACGATTGCTAATGTGTTGGCTCACTTCAATGTTTTCCTCATTTTCCCTGACATATAAAAACTCCAAATTGGCTACCCCAAGCTCAGATTTTGAATGCAGTACAAACCTCATTTGCCCATCCTTTGCCAAAGTGAACCTTTTGAAGGTTAGTGTGTCAGAGAATTTCCTGACCCACTTTCTGAGACAAGAAGACAAAATAAGACTTCTATCATTTTAAAATTATAAAATTGCCTCTTCTTTCTATACAAGGCTAAAAAAAAGAGTGAGTAAACATCCATATTTAAGCCTGAGAAAACATAAAAAAATACACACTTATAAAACTACAAAAATAATATAGCTTCCATTCTTAAAGAGAATGAAAATCCTTAAGATTTGTGTTACCCTTTCATTCCAGCCTTTGGCTTAATCCTTTTTATGGAATAAACTGACTCCATTAATCGAAATACAACATTTGTAGTGAGACTCAAATATCCAGTATAGCATTCCTGTATAGTTTTCATCCTCTGAGGTTAACAATGTCTTTTCCTGACTTGGGACAGTGTGTCTGTCTGTTAAAAACCAACAAATGCTTTTGAGATTCATCGACAATGCCCTCACGGAGAGGTCTTTGGAGCTGCCACAAAGCTTGGAATGGCCCAGATTAATGTGTGTTGGAGAGCCATAAGCATAAGGTGCCACATCTGTACACCAGGTCATCAGTTCTATGGCCAAAGCCCAACGGAGACCTAGACCAGTCCGGCTTCCCGACACATTCGATAGAACTGCCCCCTCTGTGAGATGAGGTTGGCTGGAGAGTCCATCTCAGAAATGTGGCCTCTGTCCATGACGATAACTCTGCGAAGCAGCAAGAAAGAAAGTATATTGTTTATATGCAACATATAGGTGTGTAATAAAGCTGTGCAGTACAAGCAAATATTGCAAAGCACATCTGTATTCGTATTGGTACAAAACAGTCTCCATGTCATCTCACATGTCATCATTTCCTTTGCTGTATCTGGATATAGCATAACACTCTACTAGCATATAACTTGCCTGCATCACATAGAGAGTCTGACCTCAAACACTTTTGCATAGTCCAACAAATAATCTAGCTGTTTCTCATTCAGATCCACAGGCAGCAAGAGTCAGATCCATTTTTAAAGCAGTTTTTACAAACAGATCTTTCCTCTGTATGTTAATTCGTATCTACAAATGACAGAATATAAGTTAACAATTCATTGATTAAGTTAGTGCAGTTAAATAATGCAAAAACAATGCATGTCACTAGTGACCATGTTACACCTGGATTTGACTCTTTGACTCCACAAACTGCATAGATACTACTGGTTTAGGCAAAAGTTAATATTAACAAGTTTGTTTATAGGGCTACAAGAAAGAATATATTTCTTTAGAACCATTCCCACAATTTACTGTCTTTGAAATGGTAAATAAAAACAGTTTTTTTTTCTTCTAATAACAAATGCTCTTTACATGTTAGTGTCCAGAGTCCTCTCTTTTCAAAGACTTTTGGACTGTGACAAGAAATGGATAAAAGCAGCAATATTCCAGAAGCTGGGATCATCTAATGTGGGATCTTTACCTAGCCTCAGTCACTTAATGAATTCTTAAAATTGTCACCATTACTTTTTTGTCGATTCACTAAATAGACAATGAACATTAATATACCTGGTGTAGTCCATGATGGTATTAAGGCGGTGAGCAATGGTCAGCACAGTGCAGTCCTCAAACTGTGTGCGGATTGTTGACTGGATGAGTGTGTCGGTCTCCAGATCCACAGCAGCTGTTGCCTCATCCAAAACCAAGATTTTGGTTTTCCGCAACAAGGCTCTGGCTAAGCATACGAGCTGACGCTGACCCAGACTACGTATACAAAGGAAGAGAAGGGAAGATTAGAATATCATACTGAACGTGGTGCTGGAGTAGACGCTACCGTACGCTACTGCGTGTCATATTGGTGAGCTTATGTGTACCTGAGGTTTTCTCCTCCCTCTGTGCATTCATGGTTAAGTTTGTCAGGCAGATTAGATACAAAGTTTTTGAGGTGAGCAAGTTCCAGTGAACTCCACACCTCCTCATCTGTGTAGGTATCAAAAGGGTCAAGGTTCATCCGGAGGGAGCCTGAGAACAGCACAGGATCCTGTGAGAGAGGACAGAGATTTTATTCATCACCGAAATGTCAAAATTAGTAATATAATCACTAATCATTTTTTTAATGTGATGAAAGCCAGATCTCAATAAGAGTTATTGTACCTGAGGAATGATAGTAATGCGCGATCTGAGGTCATGGAGTCCAATGTCAGCAATGTCGACTCCATCGATAAAGATCTTTCCCTTTGCTGCCTCTAAGATCCTAAAGATTCCCAGGGCAAGTGAGGATTTTCCTGCTCCAGTTCTACCCACAATTCCGACCTGGAAAAAATTAGGTTTTAGAAATGATGTTTTAGATAATTATGCAGTTTACATCAAGGCGATGAACACTTTTAATATCACACAAAATGAATTACCTTCTCTCGCTCATGAATATGCAAAGTAATTCCTTTCAGAGCCAACTCAAGGCCTTTGCGGTACTGCAGTCCGTAGTCCTGGAACTCTATAGTACCGTTCTGGGGCCAGGCCTGGGGTAGTGAGCTGCTCTCTATACTCCAACTGGCCTGTATGAGCCAATAAGGAAGGATAAGTAGAGAAACAAAAGCCCTCCTCTAGTACAGTTTATTGTCCTAAGCAGTGATTGGTGTACGTGTGTGTGCGGTGGGAATAATGACCTCTTTAGGAGTGTCAGCGTACTCGTTCACTCTCTCAACGGAAACAATGTTGTTTTCCACATCAGTCCAAGATCGCACAATCCAGCTCAGGATTCCAGTCACCTGCAATATTTAGTGAAAAGGCTTTTACTTCTCCTGAAATGCGATGCATTTCCGGATAGAAATAAAAACAATGCAATTTTCACTTTTTCTAGTTTAACTCCCAAATGCCTCATTCTGTAGCTGTGTGATCAAAGAATATATACTGTGTTTCTGGTGGTAATAAGGTGGCTACTTGGATAACAGTATAACAACGTGACTGTGGGTAGACTGTATTACCTGGAGAGAATGTGACACAGCCAGACCAACAATGCCTGGGCTCAAGGTGCTTTTCCCCATCACAGACAGAATGGCAGCAGCTAAGACCACACCATTACCAACAAACTCCAGATTGACTGCCAGCCACCTGTAGATATCAGTGTTATCATTAATATCATTAATAACATTGTTATCTCATAAATCAACCACAATTCTTAATGTTATAAACCTTATCCAACCCTCATCAACTGCTAAGTGAGCAAATGGAATATGAATAAAGGCTAAGGCACTTTATAATGATTGCATATCCTCTCACCGGGTGGCCACAAATCGAGGGAAGTAGGAGGTCTGATTGAAGTCAACCCTCTCATTAGCCTGCAGAATGAACCTGGACTGCTCTCCGAAGGCTCGGATGACGCTGGCGCCTTGCACCGTCTCATTGAAATGGGTATAGATGGGCGAGCGGCTCACAGCTTCCAGCCTGCGCAGCTGACAGGATGTGGCAACGTAGAAGCTCTGTTGGCCACAGTGGAAAAGTAAAACACCATCTTTAATGAATGAAACAAGTGGGAACACTCAGGGCTTTCCCATAACTCAGAGTGAATGCATTCAAAGTCCATGTCAGCAGGTGGGGAACAAAATTCAAGTGGATGGCAAAATCAGCAGGTTTGGTTTTGGAGCCCAGAACTTTCCAATAACATACAGTAATGGAACCCAGCTCTTGCTAAGCAACATTCAACAGCATCATCTCAAATAAGAAACTAAAGATCAGAGTGGAGAGTTTATATTTTGGGGAGAAAATATACCTGGACAAAGGCATAGAGGAAAGCGAGAGGCAGGATGATCACGGCTGCAAAGGGTGTAGCCATCAACACGATGATGCAGACCTCCATGAGCTTGAAGATGTAGCTTAGCATCATCTTCAAGCCTTCAGGGACCATACAGTCAATAGCGTCAATCTCCTTAGCAAAGCGGTTCAGGAGGTTGCCACTTGGCGTGGACTCAAAAAAAGACATTGGAGAGTGCAACACGTTGTTCAGGAGGTCCATGTGCAAGTGGCGAGAGGCGATGATCCCGCAGATAGAGATGGCAACAGTCGTACCAAAGATAGCAACACCTGAAGGGAAGGGAGAATGAGTGTTTGTTATGTCCAAACGAAGTTAAATTGTTTCAATCATTTGAAGCATCATTTGAATTAAACCCACTAACTCACCCTGCACAAACCCAAGGGCCCCAAAGACAGTCAGTTTCAGGTCTGTATCAATTTGGGTGCCGTTAACAACAGGATCATCAGCCCACTTGCTGAGCCAGTAGTTGTAAGCCAACGAAGCGCCCTGCTGGAAGGCGTACAGGAAGACGATGGGAATGATGATGGCCAAACCGATTGTCTTGAAGTACTTCTTGTACATATCCAACCTGACCTGTTACAAACAGATAAAAAGCAGCAGGAATAAGAGAACTATCTTCACATCCATTCCCTCCATTTATCCAAGTCCAGATCAGAGATAATAAAACAATTTTATTCATAATTATTAAACCAGCAATAACTATTTTTGCAGACACAACCAGAACAATGTGTCTGCCATGACCATGTGTTTAACTTTACTGCTGTGTATCTGTTTGCCGTTTGGTGCTGGGCAGGTCATGTAAAATTGCTTTTCATTGAAGATGGCTTCTTGTTTTAGCCAAAAATAACATAAGGGGAGTGACTGTCTACCAAAACATTAGACTTGCACAATCTAAAATAACAACAATGATTTGAAATATACTGGCAAGCTAAGCAGAGTTGAGGGAAACTGCAGAGCATGGTAGGGAGTGGCACTGACACCTAATTTTAGGCCTTTTTCAGACTTACTCTTCCAGTGCGTGCCTTGTCAACTTCAGTGAGCTTTCCCAAGTCCTCTGGTACTTGTTCCTGGTCTGTTTCAGAAACAGGCTCCATATTCTGCAGGTTTGTATTAGTGGTGTCACCCCTAAGGAGAGGTCAGAGGTCAGTTTCATAAAAAAGTATGGTTTATATTCCAAATATGAGAATGAGGAGTGATGCATTTGTCAATGTACCCAATGAGCTGCTCCTGTGAGAGATCTCTGGAGAATGGCATGAAGTCGACCATACTGAGGCGAGCATTAGACCTCCTGGAACCGGCTACATGAAAAGTGTGCATAGTGTTGAGTTATTACTGGGAATTTAAGAGATTGTCTTAATGTAAAACAGCAAAACTAATGTCTGAAATGTCTTTTCACCTCGTTGTATGGCACTCTCTTTTCTCTCTGTGCTTGCAAAGGTGTGGATGAAGTCTGCAAATGCGCCGTGGTGGCTGAGGAGCTCCTGGTAAGAGCCACTCTCTGTGATTTCTCCATCTACGAGGACGAGGATGAGGTCGGCCTGCGGCAGGAAGCTCATCCCATGGGTCACCAGGATGCGGGTCTGTATAGCAAGCCACACAAGTCAGAAAAATGACATGTAAGCACAATCCAACGCTAAATTGAGGCTTTCTTGAAAACAAAGGTGTCAGCAAAGTGGTTGTTTCCATATTATGATAACAATAGAACAGAACTTGTAACTGGCGCAATTATCTTTGTGGTTGCGTTGAACTGGATAAACTGCACTTTGCAGACGTTATATGGCATTACCTTGTCTCTAAGGACTCCTTTTGGTCCAATGACTTTGTCGAAGATGTGTTGACCCACATGTGCATCAACGGCAGACAGCGGATCATCCAGCAAGTATACATCAGCCTTTCTGTAGACAGCTCTGGCCAAACTGACCCTCTGCTTCTGCCCGCCTGAGAGGTTAAGTCCCTGCATGGAGAAAAAACGTTTAAAATATCTGAGACTCAACATATGCATGAAGCAGCATTTTTTTTAAACAAAGTATTCAATACCTTCTCTCCAATCTCTGTAGCATCTCCAGCAGGTAGGATGTCCAGGTCAGGGAGCAGGGCACAGGCCTCGAGCACACGGTGGTACCATGTTTTCAGCTTTTCCCGGCCAAATATGATGTTGTCTTGGACTGTGGCATTCTGAATCCAGGCTTGCTGGGGAACATACGCCACAGAACCCTGTGAAGAGACAGTCAAAAGCGAGAATATCAATATTTATTACAAGTTGCCCACAAACTATGAATAGACCTTGTTATGGAACGCAAGCTTAGTACCTTGACAGTAACTTGGCCACTTCTTTTCTCCGTTTCCCCAAGCATAGCGGACAACAACGAGGACTTTCCACTGCCTACATGTCCTACCACAGCAACAAGGGAGCCTCGAGGTACACTGACACTGATCCTGTCAACAAAGAAGTGAATTTTCCTGTAAGCCTCAAATCTTTTATTCTGTTGTTGATTTCTTTTTTCAATCTTCTTTTTCCAAAACATATAAACACATACTTAAGACATACCGTTTAAGACATGGAGGACCCTCTGCAGACCAACTGAAAGTGCCGTTTTCTATGACCACATCTTCTCCGTCTAAACAATAAAGAAAAGATTGACTTAAAAGAACAAAACCTGCAGCGAGCACTGGAAAACAGATGTATTCTTTCATCCTTAGTGATAAACAAACTTTCAAAACAAAGCTTTTCCTTGAAGTTACTCGGCAGGGTGCAGCCGGGGCGTAATTACAAGTGAATTTTCTTAATCATACAAATTACAGAGCCGCTGCTTTTTCACAAACTGTCTTAGGAAGTGTTGACAGTTTACAGACAGAGGAGTGCAGTATATTTTTTTATTTCTTTCTGAATCATATGCCTGAATTCATGCTGTGATTTACGTTCAACCGCTGAAGGGAACATCCTATAATTACCCTGTCTACCAGTCAGCCTGGGGACCCAGGAAGTGACAGTGCACATGATCCATACAAGGTTGTGGTAGTCCACAGTTATAAACAACTACATCTTGTGGGATGCTTATATTGATTATGACAGCCTGTGATTTCAGGCAGTATGGGGAACCAAACTGTGGATATTTGTGAAACTGAAAAGTATAGAAGTGTATTCATTCAGTGTAATAGTGTATATATGGGTGGGGTTCTTACCAGAGCTCAGTGGTGCCTTTGAGACATTCTCCATTTTCAGTTCTTCTGAGCACAGGTACTTCCCCAGACGTTTCAGTGAGACTACAGCCTGAAACAGTCAGAAATGAAATGGTCGATATGTGCTGTTAAACTGTGGACTGTGAAAATAATCTCCTCAATCAGGGATGGAGAAGAAATGCAACCTACCTGCAGGGTTGTGCTTATTGCAAATGGAAGCTGACTGAGTGGAGTCTTCAGGATATTGATTAGCGCCATGGAGACAAAGACCTTCTGTGCATCCAGGACGTTCTTGTCATCAAGCATCACATAGACTCCAAACATGGCGAAAGCAATCTTGGGGGGGAAAAAAGGCACTAAATGTTACTTTTATGGGCAGAACCCTGCATGCTCTTTAGGCACAGACAGTTTTAAGAACAAGGATTGCACAGGTCTAAATTGTCAATATACTTTAACCCACGTCGAGACGAAAATCAGCAGCAATGCTTTAAATGTCTGATGCTACTTTCTGACTTCCCCGCCCTGTCTGTGGCACGTAACCCTAAGTCTAGCCGAGTCTTATTGTTCTGTAGACTTGAATCTTTAAAATAAGGCCACTTATGTATAATTTTATTTTTTGCGTCTCCAGCAAGGTGTTTGATAGAATAAGATGAAATTCTCTTCAGACATCTCCAGAGGATAAATCTTAATGATCTAACACAACCTTATTGATTTAACACTTGTAATTATTGTATTGTCTCAGCTTACTTTGTGTTTCTGGCATGGTAAGATGGTATAATGGTTATACCTGGTGGTTGCCAACACGTTAGCATGACTGAGAAAATACTAGTTACTAGTAGAATGCTACTATTTAAAGGTATGGTGCAAGAGCCGTGAATGAATGGGGACCTGTGGAGCTGTGGCCTAAATGTAATTTCATGAGGTACGCTTTATTCTTCTTGTATTTTTTCGATAGAAAAGGCTGAGACAATAGATACTACTGGCTTTGACTGATACCTTTCTGTAAAGATGAGGAAATTCACAGCACCACTAAGTTCTTCACGGCATCTGTTATTTAGATTTTAAGCATTAAATGAGCTGCAGCAGAGACATTGTAGCATTAGCCCCCTGAGAGCAATCACCTTCAGTCACAGATGACTGCTTGTTATACACGCATATACATTTCTCTACTGTTTAAGCTACACTCCTAGCCTATAGTTAGCATTTGGTGCTATCATGGGACGGTCATGAAGTGAATTCCTATCAAATCTAATATATTGCTACTGTACTTGAGAAACTACAAGATTTTTTTTTGTCTACATGTCTATTTATTCAAGACCGCCTCACTATCAAGACTGCAGACTATATAGCTCTTTAGCACAGTGGGCTTATTCAGACTTTAGACATGCAGGACTGCTTGTTAGTATCGTGGAGTTAGCCTCTGTATTGGAATGTCTATCAAATGATTGTTCTCACCAAGAAAGAAGAGGAGTTAAAGGATGCGATGGAGATGGAGTAGAGAATTTGAGACTTCTTCAGAGCCTTGAGCTCCTTTTCTCTGTAGCCCAAAACCTGCTCCAGGAAGGCCTTCTCCCAGGCATAAAACTTCAAGATTTTTATCCCATTCAAGATCTCATTCATCAGTCTGATACGGCCATCCATGAACTTCATTTGAATCTCCTGTTGACCAGACACAGGGGTTTTTACTCAGTATTGTTTGAAAAAGACCGCATGCAAAGCTGGAACTGAGGCACAGTGGATAGACAATTAGCAGACCACAGGATTCATGCATTTGTGAACATGGGTTTGACTCCCCTTATTACAGCTGTAGTAGTTTTCTTGAACATCACAGAACTTGTTTAATTCAGTAAGAATTTATTGCTTGTTACATTTTAGTGAATTTTATAACAAGGAAACAACAAAGAGCCAGGAATGTGGTCACTGCATTCAAGACTAAGTTCGATTAAACTGGCATCCAAATTTACAGAAGCCTCTGTTGTTTTTCCAAAGAAATGAAAAATTATGCCTTTCTACTGCCCACCCTTTCCTGTCATTGTTTTTCAAGCATGTTATATGGACCAGACATCAAAAGGACAAGGGAGAATGCACCATCCAGGCCAAACACCCACACAGCTCTTCAGTCACTATCTAAACCAGCTGTGGTATCCCTGACCTGACGTGCCAGATGTCTGGGTTACTGGAACGAAAGTGTGAAGGATTCCTGTAACAGCTTTTACCTGCAGCTTGCTTCTTTTCTTTGCAATGAATCCGTTGAGTGGAAAAATGAGAATGACAGTGGCAATTCCTGCCAGAGCTGACGGGCCAAGTTGCTGAAAAAAGGAGAAAGGATATGATTGTTTCAAGGTTTGTTTTCTCTTACTCTGTTAGGCCTCATTTGTGCATGAATTGGATGCTTTGTAAAAACACTGCATTTAAACATACCTGCCAGAGGAAGAAGAGACAAAGCGCAATCTCAATCGGAGCCAGCCACACAGCATTAAAGTACACCACAAAGTCCATGAGCTTCTGAGTGTCTGCTGAAACCAGATTCACAATCTCGCCCACAGTGCAAGTCCTTCTGGCAGAGCTGTTTATCACCAAAGACTGGATTGCCAACAAAAGAGACAGAGTTGTTTACAGTGTAATTTAATATCCTCGTAAAGATTTCACAAAATCATTCATCTTAGGTAAAACTGCTAATCACATACTCCATTCTGGAAGAAGATAAGGTTTTTGTTTGTGCCACTTGAGACATAATTTATGTTGTGTGTCTGTGTCGGTTAGTGGCTTCATGTCCGTAGATATAGAGTGACTCACCTTCCTGTAAACCAAGCCCATGACAGCTGTCTTCACCCTCATTCCCACTGTGAAGCAAGTATACATGTACTGATGGTTGAAGAGGGACTGAAGGCAAGAGAGGAGGAACATTAGCGTGGCGTAGAAATAGCCCTTCCACAGTGGTGCATCTTCATCTCTCATGAAATCCAGCAGAAGACTACGGAGGAGGACAAAGAGATACTTAATCGCAATGTTTCAGATGGTTGCACATGTTCAATTTTGTCTTCAACCTCTGTATTGAGGCTCTGTTTCTATATCTTTCCTGGAAAGTTGCGAATGATGCAAAGCAAAACAGGCACAGACAGGTTTTTTTACTCTTTTTACAGATTCAATCTGGTATTATCTGACTCTTTTCGTGTGCTTTTGCCAATGTCCTTGAGCGCTGCTGTGGCTGCTGGCTAACTGGCCATCACAAAGTAGCCTAGGTTGCACAACAGAGCTCAGCTTGTGGCCAGGCTGCCCTCACACTTGGCCAGCGGCTCCCTTATTGTGGTCCAACTGCATTTCTGCCATTTAGAGCCTCCTCTCTCTCTCTTCATGTCCTCCTTACTGGAGCAAAGAGGGCTGTGGTCTCGTCTACTTTTCTTGCTCACAGCTCTATGACCGTAATTAACACTTCCACTGCTTCTGTGCTTTGCATCAACAACAACATTCCAGTCTGACTGGTGGGATGGTGAGGCGGGTGGCGGGTCGGCCATGACCTGTTTTCACTGCTGCCAGCTTCTGTTGTTGTTTGGCAGTTGTCATAAATCACCAAATCCCTTAACGCTATTTATCTGTCTATCTCTATATTTAAAGAGATATTTTAGACGGTTGTATTTTTGTCTGCTGTTTCTTGAATTTTCCCAGCAGTAAAACAATAAAACTTTATTTTACCCTAGCCTGGTCTGCAGTGCATCCAGGTAATTTCAGTCAGAGCTGAGGTTTGGAAAGGTCTGGCTGGAGCTTTCCTTAATACAGTACACTCAATGCCATTTGGTTTGTGGGACACTGAGCAGTGAAAAAGCTATATTTGGGAACTCAACAACAGTATCTCATTCCAAATATAATGGCACAGTTTCTTGCACTAAGTAAACCTCTTTCTATCAGACTAGACTACTTCATTTCTATCTTTATGCTAAATCGTCACAACATTTGTGGATTATATAAATGAGAGAACTGCTATCTAGGGGATTTTCAGCAATGGAAAAAAATACTCATGGGCCTTATGGTACTAGCTGAGATACATTTAATATTTGCAAATATTGGCAACTCACACTACATCTACTTAAAGCCACATGTCTTTCATAAAAGCAGAATTTGAGGTTCTGGTGCACTCTTACCTTAGCACCTGAGGGATGGCGAACATGAAGGCATCGTGGAATATGATACACAGAGTACCAGTCAGGAAGTACGGGCCGAATTTGCGTGCCAGTGTTCTGAGGAGGAAGAAGCCAGAGCTTTGCTCCTTTTGCAACTTCCTGAGGAGCTGAGCCTGCTCTGGCAGTCGGCTTCCCAGCGCCACACCGGATGCTAAGGCTTTCTCCTGCCTAAAAGAGTGAAGACATGGTCACAGTTACAGACATCTATGTTAGAGATGCACCAACATGCTGCTGTCTTTCAAGTCTCCAATGTAAAACTCTAAAAAAGCACTTGTTTTTCGTGCCATCGCTGAATTTGTTGGCAGCTTAGAAAAGCATTATTTGCTGAAATAATTATTAGACTTAACAACTGCTTTCAAAGCACTGGATTGTGTTAACAAGCCTTGGAAATGGCACAGAGTCTCTAGTCTTGACATTATGGTATTGTATTGTCCTCAAATGACTCTCTTTGGGCCTATTTTTAGCCCTAAATGCCTGTGGTGATGAGACATCCCAAGTTTTAATTTACCACAGTTACAGCTCTGCTCTGCTCGGGTCATTAATTTGACCAGCCCCATGTTGAAGTTTGACCACATTGCAATAAAATGGAACTGATTTTTGGCTATGACAATAAGGAGAGGAGTACAGGGGATCACAGGCCTATGTCAAAATAGCAAGACACGTGCATTTCCTGCACATGTCGTGTCCTGTCTTTTGTGCTGCAGATTCATGCACCAACTGCTGCCTGATACATATCAAACATTAAACAGCTGAACATGTGGTTCTTTAAAGGAGTATGCTGACATTTTACATGCTTCTGATGTGGAGAACTATGTAAAAGCAGATGCCTTCTAAAATCTAACAAATAAAGCTGATGATCCCAGTAAAGACGTGGTTACCTAAGGTTAGGATTTAAATAAGAATTTTCAACAGAAAGTCAGAATGGCAGTTTGAGGACTTGAAAGATGACTGTTTATCAGGTTGACACAAAAATAATGCTATTGGTTCCAGTACTGTAACAGATTTTGTTATAGATTTTGCATCCACTAGTACACAGAGTCCACTAGGGTACGAATGATGTAAGTTTCATCAGCAGCAGCTGCATGTGAGGCTCAGCACGGCTGTTATTGTACCCTCCAATTTGCGGTGACCCCACAGACTTGTCCACCAACTGCACATGCTTCCCCTGAGCAGACTCCAAGTAGACTAGAAAGTAGTATAATGAGACCAATTATGTGTTTGTGGTGTCTGCAGATGTTTGTGTACGTGTCTTAAAGGAGCGTAATCCCAGCCATACTAGAGAGGTATACGGATGCATATGCAAAGTGCATTGCAGTACTACTGTAAATACCCAAAGTACCAAATAAAATTTATCAAATTTAAATAATTCTCACTTTTGAAGTTTGGCACATTCAGCTGTCCAGTCCTGTTCCAGATCTGAGATGATCTTTTGTGATCTGTCTTCCTCCCTTAGGGTCCACAGATCCCCTGCTTCCAGTGGGTTACGATATCCTTTTACGACAAGTCTGAGGAAGAAACACGGGAAGTGATTCAAACAGAATAAACATATTATTGTAAACAAGCACAAACTGTTGTCGCAGTGAGTCAGCCGATGCCTAAAAATGAAAGGGTTTTAAAGAACCATCTTACCCAGTGAACCACCAGAAGAGGATCTTTGACAGGAAAGAAGCATCTTTCACAGGACAGGGATTCTGCAACAGATTAAAGACCAGACTCACTGTTGTTTTCGCAGTAAATCTCTCACCACTTGAGGGTTTTTTGAGAAATACACATCCTAACAGAGTCCGTCGGTTGATGGTTGAATGGTGCACTTGTGCGGGCTGTGTTTAAGAATGCTAATGTGCGCAAACAACACTGCACACTCAGGTGGTCCAGTCTGAGGAGCAAAGGCCATGAACTCCCACAGAACAGCACAAATAGTGCTCAGTGTTAGCGCAGGGTGAATATGACGTTTTGAGGTCTGCTGCAGACAGAGTGGAAATGTGTCATCGCAAACTATAACAAGTGGATACACACGCAGAAAAACAGAGTTTGTCCCGTCACGCAAACTTTTTGGCATCTCCTCCACCCTGCCACCCCCTCACTGGGGTGTTTGCTCTCATCATTACCAGTGCTCTTACTCTCTGTCTCCCCTCTTCCTCTCTTCCTGTGAGTAACTCTAACCAGAGCATGGGGCAGAGCAGCGGAGGAGGTGGAGGAAAATGGGTGTGTCCACCACGCCAGACTGTGGCTTCTGCACCCTCAACCTCCTTGCTACTTGCCAGCAATTTCTTAGGGGACTTTTCCAGCTATTTCAATTGTTTACCACTGCGGAAATATTACATCATATGTCTGTTTGATAAGTTAGAGGCTCATTTTCATTCACCTGTGAGTTGCCCCTAATCAGCGTATTATTCTGAGCTCAACAACGTTTGACCAAGCTCATGTTTGATGGGGTAGTGAGATCTGTATTAAGTAATTGCTTTTCTGTTGTGTGGTCACAGACTCTTAGCAGTGGTCTCGATGTTATCTCACAAAGTGAGTGAGCAGTGCTGAAGGTATGCAGACACACAGGCACACACACACAGTCATTCACACTCCTCTCACAGGAAGCCAAAGTGGACATGTGAGAGTGAAAGGAAGGAGGATGTGAATCACATCATTTCCTCCAAAAGTGAAAAGTGTCTTCACAACAAAAGCGGAAAACCACAGGACAGCCACTCCGGCATTTTTCGTTCCTAGGTAATCATAGAGGATGTTCTTGACGGAAGCGGTTTACATTCTCCTCTGCCTACCTTTTCTGAGATGGTTTTTCCCTCTGGAGGCTGGTCAGCAAAACAGCACAGGAATAGCTGGGCCAACTGGATTGTGAAGTAGGAGAAGAAGGCGAGGTATCGTACAATATCAGAGGCAATGCCCTGTGGAATAAATAAATAGGAAAAGCAATGAAAAGGCAGCTGATAATGTCAGAATGCTGCAGTTAAAGTTCTTTGAGTTTACTGGTTTCAAGCAAGTTTTGCAATTTAGACATTTATTTTAAACTAGGGACACAATTAATTGGCTTTGCGGCCGACATGACGAGGGTTTTCATTTGGATCAAGATGTATTTTGGTTGTTTCATCTCTTTCAACATTACTTAACAAATCACACAACATCCTGACTGTGGTACAACGGATCATTTGTCACCACTGTGGCTTTGTGTGCAGTTTCACAACAGCACAAAATTCATTATATAGCTTTTCCTTTGAGCGCAAGCCGTATAGCGGAGGATGGTTTCTGCACCGGGATCACAGACACAATAAAGAGTATTTTGGACCTTTAAGCCAAATCAGGGTGAAAACCCAGAGTCTTTAATGGTGTGCTTTTTATAAATGAAACAACAGTTAAATTTGTCTCGCAGTCACGCTAAGAGCCCGTATCTGTAAACAGGGAAATTGTGGTTTCACAAACCAGCACTCTTACTTTCAATCAAGGGAGCAGCTGCAATATTAACCACTCAGAGACTTTTGTGAATTGTAGGACTCGCATGTTATTCTTGACATATAGAAACTTTGGGCTCTGGCACAGGCTTTGTTTACAACTGGGACAGAGCCACTGCCACAGGCTGTGTGCTGTGTATGTGCAGCAGTATGGCTATGCATAAGAGTTGGAGCCATGGTAAACAGTAAAATGATTTTCTGTGAAAAGTGTGGTGCCGTGCCCAGAAAGGCGATACGAAGAAGCCAAACGGATCCGGCCACACTGTGAAAAGCAGGGTCAGGATGGTCGGAGAGTGGGTGGGAAAAATGTAGGTCAAGCAGCTAAGAATGACCAAGGGTCCGCAAACATGAACTCCGTCAACTTGAGCTGTCAACGCTGCAATTTGAAATGGACACATTCTTCGTAAGCATTTAGAATACATCTCAGCGCTATATACAGTCCACACTGAATAAAACTGCTGAGCTGTGCAGCCTCCGCTTCTTTTATAGCTCATCACAGCAAAAGAAAACGTCTTACTGTTTGTATTTTGTCACGCAACAGTACTGATGTTAGTGATGACCGCTATAGTAAAACCCTCAGAAAACAAATACTGGCCAGGATAACTGGGAACAAAATGGCATTTTTAATTAATGAAAATTACAGACATTGAAATATACCAGTCAAAAAAAACACTAAAAATATTTTGTTTGCAATTTTGAAACTGTTAAACAGATCTATAACGTCACTATTCATTGCCTAAATCTTTCCTTTCTTTGGTTTTACTTCTGAGATCTAGTCCAATTTTTATTTACCGATGGGATCCTGGAAATTCCTCACTACTTCTGTTGCAACTGTATGAATATTAAATTCATATTTGTACATTCTAGGAAAAAGCACATTCAGTTTCCTTCCCAAGTTGGTTGAGAGGAGTGATATCGCTTGTGGCTGTATGCTTGATACCTAGCTCCACTATTTAGCATAAAAACAAAATCTGTCTCAGTAGCTGACACATTACATTTAATTTTTGTAATCAGTTTACTGTCTTTGTGGTAGACTAAGCCAATTAGTCTACCAGGAATTATAACTTCCTTTGTTTTATGAGTTTTAGGGGAGTTGCCTGCAAATCTGAAACTTTAAATGCCAGTCTTGACGTATAATACTTTCTAGCTGGCAGCAACAACAGTTTTTGGAGGAGAGGATGTGGTAAAAAGCCTAAAGTGATTAACCAAATTTAATACGTAGATACGGTTCATCATAAACTAGAAATATGGTATGGAGGATATAGTAAGAATTTATGAGTGGTTACATGTGTGCACCGTTCATGTGTCCGCATGTGTGAAGTGAAAACATCTGCGTGTAAATCATATATGGCTTTACATTATGTGTGAATGCATAGATTTCCATCTGGCCGTGGTTACAGCAGTGTAGGCCCATAAACACAGCGCTGACGTTCCTCTGGTCTGACCCTGGGCTGCCATGTCTCACCAGCATTTATCCCAGGCCCATCATTACTCTCCCCCAAACAGTATGGGAATGTCACACTGAGAAACGATAAAACAGAAATATGGATGTGTGTGTGTTTTTATGGAAATGCAAATGCGACTGCCCCACGGCTGCGTGAACAAAAATACAAACCTACCCCCATACAACAATGATTGCTGTGTTCGACGGGAGACACAGGAAGAAAAGGAAACCCTAAACACACACAGGCTTGACCAGAATTGGCAGTGTCATCCTCCAACACATTGTGTTAACTTTGGGCTACCTTGGTTAAAATTGGGGGATAGAGATAGAAATTCTTTTCTGACACAGGGTACAGCTCAAGCTGTGCTGCTGGAGTCTCGCGTCTAGACTACAGGTAGGAGCACAGCTGATTAGATACCTCTTCACGGTGTTTAGACATGGCAGGGTCACTAAGTTCAGACTGGGCATGCTAACAAATTCACTTTGGCATGAGCCTATTTTTGATTTCAGTCTTTTTGGATGCAAGATGATATCGTTTATATTAAAGGGTACATTTATTTTTATATTCATTAATAGGCTAAGAACATACCTCATCCATGGCTAGCTGGATCTTTGCTCTTAGAGGCACCAGAGCACAAACAACTGCCAAGACCCAGAACAGGAAGAGGAATATAGAGGAACGACAGCCTCTTATTCTTTCCAACTGGATGATGCACATGGCCAGGATCTAGAAAGAGAGACAGAAATACTTTAATTTAACAGTTAACATGTGTGGTTCTTGCAACACAGGACAGGAAACAACTCTGTCCCTGAGAGCACCATAGAGAAGAGAGCCAAACTCCAGTCTGTGATGCCACGTTGATACTGCCTGAAATTATTTCACGGACAAAAGGACCAGGAGGAATCAACTTTTGTAGAGCACAACAATGTTTTTCAGTCTCTGGGAAACTCAGATTTCATAGTCTGTGTACAGTCATGTCAACTGCTTTCTAATTGGCATTGCGTCTATAGATTGCATTATAAATTTAAAAACAGAGATCTTCCAAAAGGCTTTCCTTTGACTCTAAATGCCTCTGGATTTATGTCTATATGAAGACTTCAGGTTATTTGAATATTCTGATATTCTGCAGAAATCCAAAGAAAGTGATATTTATGCTCATCGTTTCTCACCTAACCAACAATGAGCCAAACTAGCTTAGAAATCAGTACAATAACTTCACAATCCACTAACAAATGCAGTGCAAACTTAATATAGCAACAAAATAAATTGCAAAAAATGGTGACAAACGTTGAAGTTAACTACGGTTAACATTTTACACAACATTTAATTCATGGAAAAACCTTCACTTGATGCAGGGGAATAAAACTGCCAACAAGCTGTTTTTTTTCTGGTTAATATTAACAAATGCTATCTTGCTTACTAAAACAAATGCATGACCCGAGGATGCTGAGAGACGATCTTTTAATGGCTGCGTGTGTCACCGGATGCCACTCGTGGAACCACAGAACCTCATTCTCTTCTATTAGCTGCAACTGTCAGTGCGAGTGTTTTCCACAGAGCACAGATTTCATGTGATCTAATGTAATGCGGTCAATGGTTTTATAAAAACCTCCAAAAATAGCTCTGATTCTGGGAATTCCCTGGCTGCAGACACGAATATGACTTGGCTCTTTTCTCTTTATAAAAATGACACATATATGCCGCATGCCACACTGTCCTATATACTTTCCTGTTTTCTCCAAAAAACAAACAAACAAACAAGCAAAAAAAGACTAATTTGGTTTAGACATGCTGGCTATCTGTCTGTGCTCAGAGGAGGCACGCATCGGCTTGTGAACCTCTGTAATTGGTCCCTCACCGACTGGTTGGCCAAGTGAGACGTCACTTCACCGTGCCAGCTCATCACCAAGTGGGGAGAAAGCGGATTTAGGTTTCATAATGAGCACCCACATTGGTTACCCCGGGACGAGCCGCAGTGCTGTCCTGTTATAAACTGCTGGTCTGTCAGTTATATAACTTTTTTCTTTTTGCATCAACAACCTGAAGCACTTTGTGTAAATCCAGTGAATATCTTTGTGCTAATATAAACAATATTCTTGCTGCAGTGATGATGAAACATTTGATTTGATTTGATTTCATTTGTTCATTCATTTTCCCCAACACATTTGATGCTCACCAGCCCATCAGGGAGAGAGAATATAAATAGACACGCACTTACAGTCACACATATGGGGAATTTAGAGTCTCTGGTCTACCTGACTTGAATGTGTTTGGGAAGTTGGAGGGAAAGCCATAGATACAGTAAAGAGGGGATGTGAACAACATGCCAACCCAAAACACACAAATGTCAAAGAATCTTGTGTGCTTTAGGACCGAAGCTATTCTAATTAGCAATACTTTAGTTAACTGAGTAGCTTCTTTAATAGTTTTCAATGGAATTTTATTCTGCTTTAAATGCATATTTGGTTTGTTTTTTAACATCAAATCAGCAACACTGGCCTGATTTATTCATTCACTGCTTTATATACATAGCATAGCAGCGCTGTTAGCAAAAGATTTTGAGCCTATTAATGCTTGTGGTTGCACGCGCCTGAGCAGTGCCAGTCCAGCCCTGTCTTAACTCAATTTTGTGGTCTTAGCCAACTAAACACGAAATACTTTAATACTACCTGTGTAGCAACTACTGGAGATTTAAGATTATCGTCAAATGAAGTTTGAGAAAAAGAGGAAATTTAATGCCACAGTTAATCTTCCAGTTACATAACAATAGATTAAAGTGCCAGTGAATGGTAAAAATGGATTTGTGGGACAGCCCAGCATGATATAAAGACTGAACAAATGCAAAAGTCAATAACTTCAACTGTTATTTAATACACTTTTAGAAGTATTTTCCTCTGCTGCATATGGGAACAATATTCTTAACTATGTTAAACTAGATATTGCTTGTGATCATAAAGATAAAATAGTTAGCTAAAAGATGCTAAAATGCTACAGTTTAGCGATAATTAGTTGATTAACACTGGGGATGAATCAATATAAATGAATGTATTTCATAGGTTAATTTGACCCATTAGTCAGTTCATCTTATTGACTGCTGGAGGAGTTAAGTAAGACTATGGGACTACTTAACACCATATCTATTAGGCACACTCTATGTTAGTGTGCTGTACCAAGCCCATGGGAAAAACCTTCTTTTTTTTAAAATTCTTTTGCTCCTAAACACATAAGATCACATCAGCCCCAGTCCAAACCTTAACACCAAACTGGCCTTAGGTCAGCGTACGAGAGGAAGGTCGATCTTATTCCTAGCTTTCCGCTCTGTCTTTCCACCATATTGCTGCAAACCAGAAGCCCATCTGTTTGTAGGAGTTAGTGGGTGGAACTAACTTCATCACTAGGCCTGAATCAAACCCCGACCTTATAATTACATGGGAAGTGTGCAGTGCTGGGGATGGAATAGGAGCTTTACGTCATGGCATTACTGATTATAACCGGTGTCATGTGTGTACTTTACATCCGTACTGACCACGATTCATTCGTGGGCTGACTGACTTGGGCGAAAGCGTTCCCATACACTAACTTGAGTTGAAGGGCAACAAAACAAACTGGTCAGAGCAACAAGAGCACAGTGTTCCGTTCCCGCACCCAGGGACTGGTTGGTGGTATGTGGCTAGAATCAACATCTAGAAAATTATATCCTTTAATAAAGATAAGTCTGGCACATAGATTAAAAGATTGGAGACATGTTCTTAATGTGATTTAGGAGTTTGTTGTCTGCCCCCCCCCACCCTCCTCCCCGGTGTGAGAAATTAGATATTCCAAAAAAGGGACCTTTTTTGAGATGTATCCTTTTGATACAAGAGACGTCTCAGTGTATTTTTAACACAAACACGTGCTGGTATTTACTCAAGAGTCTGAAAAGACCACAGGTGGGTAAAGCTGTCTGACTTGGAGAGTGAGACTGAGCAGAACGTGTATGAGGCTACAGAGAGAGAGAGAGAGCTTTGTACGTAAACTTATACGACTGTGTGGGTCGTATACGACAACTTTATAAGCTCACAGGACCCTTCCCATCTGGGCTCTGCACCCTTGCATAGCATTGTACTTTCTATCACTCTTGCTCAGGATAAACAGCATTTTAAACTTGCCATGCCACCCATGCTGAGCTGTACTCCTCTTCTCCTTTGCCTTCTCATCCAAGTTAAGTATCATTTAAGATGTACTGAAAATGAGTGGGATCGATGTTCTCAGAAACATTCAGGGACTTTTCTATCAACAAAGGCTAAAACATTTCTCTGATTGCACGCTGGGCCTTATTTTCTATAAATAACCTTCTAGCGCTCACCCTAGACACCACTGTGATCTGGGTCGTAGAGGCCAGTATGGTTTGCTTCGAGATGTTTTGAGGGAAGATACAAACAACATTTGTAAAGATTAAAGATCTCTTCCAGACTACGTACATCTGCATATGTCTTGCACTGATTCAGATCTAAACATTTGAGTCAGAGCTTTTTGTTTTGGGTTTTTTTGGATTTTGGGTTTGGTTTATACCCAACCGAGGATTCTTGTTGCTAGGGTATCCGGAGGGCTATTTTGTCTTTTATCTTTTCTTCTTCTTTGCTAAGGCGTTGCAGTTGAACCCACTGAACTTAAATACAGTTGTGGTCAGAAGAATTGTGCTCAGAGAAGCATCTGGCATCTAAACTTCCAATCCAACAGTACACCTGTAGGCTATATAAAGACCGAATCTTCCTGTGTAATTAGGGTTAACACAGACTACAATTGTGTGTCATCACCTTTGTATTTGCTGGATTTGTGTGTTTTTGTTTTAAAGACAGACCACATAGTTGGAAGACAGTCATATGGACTTAATTGGGATTGAAGCCATGCCATTGTCAATGTTCTTCGCCACTAAGCAGCTCATTTGAATTCTAATACATAATTGACCAATCATCATGATGCATGATGATGTGTCAGATACAAACAGTACATACCTTGGAAACAGTATACACTAGATCATCACCTATAAGAAATATTATGGTTTATGCAGTGTTTTTTCATTATGTAGTGTATAGTGTTTCCAAGGTATATACTCTGACACATTATATTCAGTCATATTCTTGCAGATTTTATATCCATAATGTAAAAAACAACACATGTAGACTCACAGAAGCAAGAAAATTAAAGAGGAAGGGTCCAAACTGGGAAAGGGGAAGTCAGAGGGAATGGACTTCCTCTGGTGTCTCATGAGCTCAGCTGAGAGGAGTTTGTGTTAAAAAGCCTAAATCACAGATGGAAACATGAAGCAATTCCCATTTTTTTCAGTGTCAGTTGTATATATTTTGTAAAAGAGGGATCCAGGCTGCAAAATATCTGATTCATTATATTTGGTTTATTTGGCCACTGCCAAAGTACCTAACAGTCACACTTTCATTGCATTGGAACTTTGCACATACATATGCAGTTACATTGACTCCACATGAAACAGTAAGTGATGTCATTATATAAGTGCTTTGCAGTCCGATGAGCGATTGTCAAATACAAGCAGGTTACTGTGATATTTGCATTGCCTGCTACACCATCAATCTAGCTATAGTTCTGCATCTTTGCACCTCAGTGTTTGACCAGCATACTGTATATTTGCACAGTGACATGTGAGCCAGCAGGACACAAGTTGAAATATTTCCCAAACATCTCTGTTAGCTAAAGCTACTCTGAATGAAGAACAAATGTCAGATCTACAAATCAACGGTGCATCTATATAAAGAAATTATGGACACCTGATGCACAATTAGATGATTGCTTTGCAGTAATATTAAAGTTGTTGTCTGTGTTTAATAACTGTGTTTAAAAACTTGCGTTGTAGTTCTTGCTTTTTTATTCTTAAAGGATTTGTTTTCAACACTGTGCCTTAATGTTATCACTCCCATTCTGACGACATGTAGTTTCCCCCCTTAGTACAAACACTAAGAACACAGTGCAGTGCTTTGGCTAAATAAGGAATCGATAAACGCGCCTTGCTCCTATCCTTGATGTTCCAAATGTCATGCAAGTTCTAAAGTGTGCGTAACCTTTTCCAGGTCAATAAAACATTAAATTAAAACAACTGGAGTTTGATTTGGATAGATGTGTACATGTGTGAGAAAAAAGAGCCACAGTATTTACCACAGTCATGCTGCGAATAATAGGGCTGAGCAGAAAGACCATGTGGTGTTGGATATCCTGGCTCCTCTCCAACAGGATGTAGAAGAACTCCACAAAGCCAAATGAAGCCAGCAGGAAACCCAACACCTGAACAGAGCAGAGAGTATGAGGAGAATGAGACGAGAAGCTAAAAACAAAAATAAACAAAACAAAAAAAACCAACACAAACTTAGCAAATGTTTCGACTTTTTTTCTTTTTCTGTCATGGGAAAAACTTAAACAATAAGCTGAAGACTGGCCAGCATTTAAAATGATGTCTCACCATCTTGGCAGAGCAGAGACAGGACATTTGAATGTGTCCGCGGTCATGGCAGTAGAGATGAAGACAGTAGAAAGGGGCCAGCAACCACAGATAGATACAGGGGACCCACACCAGCACTGTGTTCTGGAAACACTGGGTTAGGTCTGGGTTGGCTGTGTACCATGTACGGTTCCAGTCCTGCATCAGAGAGAAAACAAGAAGTTCAAAAGTTCAGATTGAAAGAATATACTTAAAAGCCAGAAACCGAGGTCAAACTGTACGATTATATTCATCATCTGACAGACTAAGCAGGCGGGACAAAGTGGCAAAAATCCCGACTTGGTGCAGGTCCTACGTTTCATCCATCAATCCAGTGAGAGCGAAACCACAGCAGGTCAACAGAAAACGTATCTGTGCTCAGTCCTGAGAGAGTGCGAGCTGGAAAAGGCCTCCTTTGCCAAAAAAGCTGAGTCAGTATTTGAATGTTTTATTTTTTTTTCCCCTCACCACGTCTCTGGCTTGTTTCCAAATTTGAGTAGGACAATATAACTGTCAACAAATCAAACGATGAGGTCAAGAACTACAGTAATAATGAAGCCCATAAACTATAAAAGTTTGTGCAGACGAGGTGTGTTGAGCAAATGCTGCCAAAATGTTGCGATTACGTAACAGTAGCGCAACCAAGATAGTCTGTCTATCGTTAAAAAAAGATACTTGGGGCTAAATGGCTTGTTGTTGTCAAGCTTCCCTTGTTTATCACCTCGCTGCCCTAATGAGGGGCAGGGTGTCTGGCTGTGCTAACAACACTGCCCCGGGGAGTCACCACAGGAAGTGGTTTTAAAGCTTCTAGCATGGCACATACGTCTGGCTCTGCTGGTAGAATTCCAACTGGGATAAGATAAAGTGGCCAAAATTGGTGGCAGCTGCGAGATTATTATGTAACAACCGTCTGTCCACACACAGGCTTTTGAGTGAAGCCCGGCAGGTGAGACGTTGGGCAGACCGACGCTGTCGTTTCTGGTAACTGTGATTAATTCAAGTTTACCATCAGTCAATACTGTTTACTGCCACATGGGTCTGAATCATGATCTGACTGCCAGGCTCTTGTTTCAGTTGCTAGCAATTATGATGATACACTTCTTTGGCTGCCTCGCCTTAAAAGTCTGATTCTCACATACAGCTTCACTACATATCTGGTTAAGGTTATGCAACGAGTGCATGATTTTGCACCTATGGTATAACAGCAGCTTCTGTGAGGTTTGGCATATCAAAATCCATTTAAGTGAAAAACTGCTTGAGAAGGAGCGAGTGGGTGGCTACTTTCACAGACCTGTCTGAGTTCTGTGGTCAGTGGCAGGCAGATGAGCACTTTTATGATGACATCCAACCCGTCAAAGCCTCTCTGCGCTCTTTCTTGTGCTTTTTGCTTGTTTCTGACCCTTGGCTGAAATGGTGTCTGGTAGATGCCAATAGTGTCTATTTTTACCTGACAAAGTGATTTGAGAGTGGAGAACAGAGACACTTACTGTCCTCTGAATCTGCTCATTGTTGCTTTTTACATCCCCTTTATTTCAGAAACCAATTCAGCGTGTTGCAATCCCCTTGAGTTTTGAGGAACTGTTAGAGGATTACCTATTGTGAGTATGTGACGTGTATAAACTATAGAGACTGTAATTTAAGGGAGCGTTTATCACTCCCCTGTCTGTCTCACTTTGGCCTGTTGTTCAAATTATAGATTAGGTTGATCTAAAAAGAAAGACGCTAAACACAATCCTAGCTCCTAAATTGGCCCCTTTCAAATTTGTCCTAAAACCTTTCAGGTCAGGTGTTGCTGGAACAGATTGCTGAGCTGGACTTTACAATTTCAGTTTTAGATCCATATAAATCTGCATTGCTGCCCCAAGGCTGTGACCAGTGAGTCAGCAATGATGTCATTTCCAAAACATGTAAAAAGGTCAGTGTAGTTAACAGCAATAGATATTTGTGGCCAGCAGAAGACAGAAACATCTGTTAAAACATCCCGTAAGAACAGCACATCTGTGTTTTGAAGTTTCATGGCAGCGAGGGCTGCACAAAATACAGTAACACGCTTTCACTTTCCCAACAGTGTTTGATGGCAGTTGTTTTGAGGTTTTGCAGGAGCAGAAACAGGGAACAAGAAGTAACGAGAACCAGAAACCGAGTGAAAGAGGAAGGACGAGGGTTGAAAAAGTCAAGTTGGGAATGAGTGCATTTAATAATCCTGGCATTCCAGTTGGATCACAGCCGTTCCTTTTATTTTAGAGCCGGGATTTAGAGTGTGGAGTCTTGCAAACATGCAAGACTAAAAACCTTTTCCAATTAGAGCAGCAGACTCACTGTGGTGCATTTCATCCAATCAGCATCTCGTTGTTATGAATTATGCCGCAGGATGACAATAAACACACAACTGTGGTATTCATCAAAGGTAAAGGCTGGCGTTCAGAGAAGCTTTAGATTAGAATTAGTAATACTGGCTGCGAATACTGAGAAGGTCAATGTATGGGGGTTTTCTCCCTAAACACGCAAAATTAGTATTACTCATTTGATTTATTTATTAGTGCCAGTAATCCTTCTAATCCCAATAAACAACAGGTATCCAAGGACAAAATGCTAATCTGGCTAATGCTAATGGCACTGATCATTTAAATAATAAGATTAAAACAAGTTTAGGAGAGTTTCACCAAGAATTATAACAGTGTGTTTATACACCAACACTTCTGTAAACAAATGCTAATACTCATAATATAATCTGCCAAAATAACAAAAATATCTTTGATTTCATATTTAGCAATTCATAGACAACTACGAGCTGAAATTAACAGACATCTTTGCAGGAATAAGCAGGAATTAAAAAGACATACCTCATTTTTTAAATGAATGCTGTTTAAAAGTGACCTTGGCTGAAAAAGCCACACACTCAGTAATGCGATGTGATTCCAGGGTCAGTGAACACATCATAAACTCACCCACAGAGGGTCCAGGCCACTGAGTCTGCAAAAGGCATCCATCCACTCGTTGGCTCCTTCCTCCCCGTTGCTCCACTTGTTGGGCTCGATCAGCACTGCTCCTCACAATGGGTAGCACAGACTCTCTGCAACAGCACCGGTGGGTGTATGTATGTGTGACGGGGGGAGAGACACTGAGTCCTAAAAGACTAATGGTTGTGTTTCTTGGGTTTAGCTGGTCCTGGCTTGTCTGTCTGTGTGGTACGCTGTGTTTATTAGTGTGTGTGTCTGTTTGAGTGTGTGACCTTTCCTGCTCTTTAATAAAACAGCTTCTCTCAATGAAACGCTGTTTCTGTCTGCCTCGCTGTTTGAACTGGTGCTGCCCTGAGATTCTGTGTCTTTCTGAGTCTCACTCAGTCTGCCTGCTGTTTATGAGTGTGTCTCCTTGTTGGGTGGGTGGAAATATTTCTCTCTCTCTCTCTCTCGCTCTCTCAAACTCTCCCTCTTTCTCTCCCTCATTTACTCACACCCCTCTTTTCTCTCCCACATCTTCTGGATTTTGATCAAAACACCACAGCTACTCCCCTCAGTGGGATGACAGCTCCACACCCAGACACACTCCTCCCAGCTTCACTCAGTGCCCCTCACCTCCTGCCTTGCTCCCTCTTTTCCCCTCTTTCCCCACATCCCAAACAGCCAGTTGTCTGACCACAAAGTGTCTGTTTGTGCATAGACATACCTTGTAAACTGAGACTAGCCACACTCAGATAAATACCATGCTTATAAGATCTCCACTTAGCACAAATCCAAGATATTAGCAGTGAATATTTTCTTACATAAGTTCACCAAGCCTAGGTAGCACCAACTTATAGCGTATGTCATAATATTTGAGCTGCTGTGTATTTGAAATGTTCTATTTTTTAGTCTAAACACTGTTTTTGTGGAACTATCTTGGTAGCACAAAGCATCACATGCATTTCCAAGTATTGGACAAATTGCTGATATGGCAAGAATATAATATATTTGGTTAATTAGTCATCTTCCTGAGCTAAAACATGCACTGTTAGTGGAAAATGTGACATCATCATGCTGAATAAGATGGGGGTTACATTTTAGTAAATCTGTGTCCCTTTCGTCTGTGAAAAAACTGAAAGACGAGAGGGGGACTTGGTTGCTTGTGTTACTGTCACTAGTTTGTTAAGGAATAGGTGCAAATACTTAAATGCAGCACATCTGTAATGTGAAACTGGGGCAAAATCTGACTTTAAAAGCTTTTATATAATTGAAAAGTGCAAAAAGAAGAGCGAGTGGTCTCAAAGCTGTTTGTAGTCTGCTGAAAAGCATCACGAAATGGCGTGATGCTGGTTAGTCCGGGTAATACACAAGGGAAAACTTCAGCACAGCAGCTGCGCAGGAAAGTATGACACTGTCTTGACTGGGACTAACACCACCGGCATCATCACCACAAAGAAGAAACATGGAAAGTTCGGCAGAGAGGCAGACCACCACCAGGCCCTGTGTCTCGCCATGTGCAAATATGAGATTATTATTCTTTTAAAAGTGACTCATCACTTTATGCTTCTCCTCCATGCAATCAAGAGCTTTTTATTCAGCACTTCAGTTAGCCTCTACTGCAAAATGTTATGCAACATGACATGCAAATTCATTTGAAAGTGACGCTTTTTGGTTTCAAAGCTGTTTCATGGAGCAAATAGAGAAGACACCAAGAGGGAGTCTGGAACTGTAATTGTGGTTAAAAATACTGGTTAGCAATAAATATTTTGTGTTAGGTATTTTTTTTTAGGTGTGGTCAGAGGGTTAGAAAGTTCAGATTTTCCCTAAAGCTTACCCTGCTGACTTCAACAGTAACCAATAAGCATTAAGAGAAAATGAATTCGTGTAACAATACTTAATGTAGCTGACTGTCAGATCTAAACTTTCACGGTCTAACCGAGTGTTGTGTTATGTCTCAGTCCTAAAGCATGAGTGGAGAGTTGCTGCTACCAAGAAATGGTCCGAAACACCACAGGCAGTGTATCACAGCCAATGAAGTGGGTGGTGTGTGTATGTGACTGTAGCTGCTGAAAGTGCACCTTTTGTCCCAAATAATACCTCAGGTCCAAACATTGAGAAAAAAAGAGATTTGGCATGTGCTCCCTTTTTGTTTTAACTCACATAACTGAGGCTTGATTCTCTGTGGCCGAGTGTGTTTGTGTTTTCTAATCAGCAGTAGAAAGATGACAACATCGAGTAAATGGCTTCAGAAGCGTGTGAGAAATCTTCCCAAAAGGTGGCTCTGCATTATGCTGTTTATGTTTACTTGATCTAGCCTGAAGTTTCTGTCTTATGCTCCTCTAAATGGGTCCTAAAAAAGCTTGTTAGTAAACGTGCTTATATATTCTATGGGTTTGCAGATTGGCCACAGATACACTTTAATATCCTTTCTTGGGTCAAGAATAACCTTCACTGCAGCCTCTCAACCGAGATCTCAGCTGATCATTCCCAGACAGGAGCTTGAGGTTGGGTTTTGCAATTCGTGGAGAAAAAGGAGCACAAAAACAACACACACATGCAGAACTGTGCACATGCAGTGAAGAGCAAGCGCTGTGCAAACTGTTGTTACAGACCCAAATGCAAACATATGCACGTCTGGCCTGTAAATGCGACCCAAATGAGCTTCGTGTCAGTCGATGGCCAGACTGCAGACTGTTTATACCGATGAGGAGAGAGAAAGCACCCAGCGTGGACCCAATGGGACGCTAGAACTGGAACATTGCCACTTGTGGTCATGGTATGTAGTAGTAGTAATGTGGACCTGGCAGGCGCTGGATGCAGAGGGTGGCTGTGGAGGTGGCAGTGCCCCAGCCAACTCGTGGTTGTGTGGTGGTTAACCAGTTTAGGTCACCTACACTTCCTCTGGCCTCTCTCTCTGGGAGGAAAACAGTCTAGTCAAAATAATGGTGTCATTTTGGCTTTTTACGTTTGAGCAAGGCAAGACAAATTTAGCAACAGCAAAGTGAAAAGAGGAGACTTAAACAGATTATGAAACAAGTGAACAAAATATCTGTTGTGTGTGTGTGTTTTTTTCTTAGCTCTTAAATAAAGAGTCTTAAATGAGTGGCACTGCTCCACTGCAGCCCGTAAATTCAGATGTGTCAACCTACGCAAGCAATTAGACCTGGGCTCTGCCTTCCGCTTTTCTCCCTCCTGCTTTAACCCACAGTGCCATCGTAATCCGTGCTTAAAGCTTTGCTCTTTGCTTGAGCTTTGACTTCTGCTTCCTGTCTGTCAGCACGACTGCTGTATTGTTTAAACTGGTGGGATGAAGAAGACACTGCTCGTATGATCTTAGTGTGTCAGATCCATTTTCTCAGTCTGCAGAGTCTAGACCTTTCTCACATGACCCTGCGAGTGATACAAGCCGACAAGCATTTATCACCCTGCTGCCCAGGCACCTGCCGAGTTGCTCATTCACAAAAAGGACTGATTATTCACACACTGTGAAATAAGCAGTTCAGCAAGTATGGTAACATAGAGAGATGATGCCATAGAAGTTGGTCCAGCAGTATCAGACCAGCATCTCATATTGGTGGACGTACCAGATCTGCTCAATAGCACAGAAAGTGTTGGTCAGAAAAACTACAAAGGATTTCACATTGAAAGAAGCTACTTTGAAAAAACAGTTGATACAAAATTATTAATTATTTTATTAGAGTGAAATCAGAAGGAATGCCAGTTAGAGCCCCGGTGGAAGTACTGAGCAGGCAGGATTATTACGTACACCAGTTAACTTAAGGGCGTGCGGCAGCAGAACATTTGTTAATAAATAGCAATTGCCAGAAAATACAGTTTTTCCATGATGAGGTTGTGTGAACATGTGATGTCTGTGTGAACACTCAGGTCCTGTTGCACATGCTTATACAGTGGTGGTTGCCGCCTCATGAACACTTCTGCTTCACAGTGGTCGGGGTCACGAAAGAAAAGGAGAAAGGACTTTTCAAAGGACAATTATAGTACAGACACGATAGCAAAATAAAAATAAAAAAGCTCTTTATGGCCTAAATTTGTTGCTGTTATCTTTGAGTTCAGGACAGCTTTGGTGCATTTGGCCGGGAATATTGAGGAGAGGATTTTGGAGGTGTGGACGAAGAAATCCGGGGTCCGAAGGTGGTCAGACGGACAGACAGGATCCGGTTATCGAACTGAGTGGACAAAGGCCTTGAAAAAAGACACAGGCACAGGCCTGTTGATTTTATCCGAAGTGTGCTGAATTGGACGACAAAATTAAATGTTTGTTCAGTAAAATTGCCGGTAAATGTCTGTTTTGATTTTGGTGAACTTTTCATGAGAATTGAAAGTTGAAGTAATGACGATGAAACGTTGAATATGACAGTACTGAGGTAAAAGTGATATGGTATTCCATGGTAAAAGGAAATGAAGTGTGTTTAAGGTAATATAGGAAAATAGGTCATTGGTCATTTTATGGGTTTGAGTCCCTATTGGCAATAAGGTCGGACCTGCTTCGGTTATATATTCTTGTGAAGTTTTGACTGTTGTTTCAAAGTAATGTAAAGTATTCTAGGACGGGACTGGGAGTTCTAAGTAGTGCATTGTTCGAAGGTTACGCTTCAAATTTGTCACGGATGCGTGGCATTTTCCTCTGGGAGGGATAGTACACTTGGCAAGTGTGGAGAACTGGGGACGCTCCTAAATAGCTAGTGATTGGATCACTTTACCGTTCGGAACGGTGGTTTGCACTTGTTTGGTCAGCAAAGGTCGGACCTTGGGTGTCGGACGCTTTTAAATTAACTTTAACTTTAAGTTTTAGCAATCGGGCCACAGTCCAGGACTGATACTGGTTAATTGATTACAAAAAAGTCGGACTTTATCCGTTGGACGGTTAATTTAAATTTGTCAAAATTGTGTAGGTTGTTGGTAATAAATATGTCAGGCCTGATAATTGTTGTTGTTGTAATTAGAAGACGTCATTGTAATATAATACAAGAGCCTTTCATGTGGAGGAAGTCTGTAACTTGACAGTGAGTTAAAGGACTGATGCTATTTTCAGAGTGTGTGTGTGTGTGAAAATGCAAATTTGGAAGCTGTGGACTGCTTAAACCACTGTTGGTTTCACAAACACTGCTGTGAACATTGTTAAATGCGTGTATTTAAGATGCCGTTTATGTTTAAGAGGGTTATAAATAAAGTTTTGAGTTGTGATCGAAGGATCATTTTGTTATACAGTTATTGGTTCATAGGAAAAGTAATCCCTGACGTGGAGGTCTGGCAAAAAAACCTTGGTTGGGCAAGGTTTTCTGACATGAAGCAGAATTTCAGGAAGCCAAGTGTGTGATAGTAAAAAGGTTTTCTGACAAGGTAATTCTGAATGAAAATCAATGTTGACATTGTTGATTTAATGTTGATAAATGTCAGTGGATCTGCCGTGGTCCCTGTAAAGAAACATTGCTGGTTTTGAGAGGTTTTTACTGCATATATCTGAATCCGCCGTGATTCAGTGAAAACGTCAAGGTTGACTGATTTGACACTGACTGTTTTGAGTTTTGAGCATCATTAATTGCGCTGATATACATGTGCTGAATGTTGATGGGTCTTCTGAGTTCCATTTGATAAAGTTCTTGGTCAAATAAATGACAGAAAACAGTTTTTCAATTGTGTGGAGAATTTTAAATACTGAGGTTGCATTTTCTCCACACTCGGTGCATTGTGTGGGCTTATATCAGGATTATAAGTCCAAAGTTCATGACCTGGAGGTTAGTCATCATCAGTGTTGGGTAAGTTACTTTAAATTAGTAACTTAGTTACATTACTAGTTACTTCTATCAAAAGTAACTCAGTTACTTCAAGTTACTCGTTACTTTCAGAGTAACTAGTTACTAGGGAAAGTAACTTTGGTTTTACTCAGAATTCTCTTCTTAATGTGTTGCTTCCGTAACTGGATACCCAGCCAGACTGCCAGTCTTCTAGCTTGCTTACTTGCCATAAGTGCACTGTGCCACCTACCAATAGAAAGGAAAAAAATAATGTGCACATTTCCACGAGAGAAATCCCACGCCTGGACCGTCGTTGACCGACCGCATGATTCTAGCCTGCTTTTTACATCCAAAACAAAAACTGCAGTCGTGGTGCTTTCGATTGTACTCAGAACTTGGAAATTCTGCCTTCTGAATAGGAAGACGTAGGTAACAGACGACTGCAGATGAGCTGCTTACAGGGCTGGACTGGGACAAAAAAAAATCGTCCCGGGGAATTTGACTAGAGACCGGCCCGCCATTATAGGAAAAATCATAAAGCCTTTGAATGAAAACAAACGCTGTTGTGACAGTGATGTACACTGTTCTGATGGTATATATGTATCAATCTATCAATTGTTTGTTGTAAGACTCAGATAATTATTTTTTTTAAAAGCGAGACATTTTAAATGAGAATAAGAAAGAAAAGTATTTCCTTGTGCCCCCCTCTCCCTGTTAATGCCCTACCTGCCCCCCTGGCAACACTTTGCTAGACCCGCCCCTGCACAGTTACCAGCTGTCAGCTAATTAAAAAAAGGATCCTGGTGTTATTTCTCTCTCAGAAACAGTTCATAACTTTCCTTCAACTCATTCATGTCACCTAAAAGGTAAACCTGTTTCTCCATCACCTGTTCAGCTCTGATGATTCAGTAAGGACATCTCCTGGTTTCATCTTCATGTTTCCCTCTCACCACATATCCAAACCGACATCCTGACCAGCAGCTTTACAGCTGTGGCTCCAGCAAACATCAGCTGATAGTAGAAAGTAATATTAAATAAATTCTAACAACAGCTGATCAAGCTTAAACGTGCTGCTGTTGTTTAGCGCGACATCCACTGGTTTCCTCTTTCTGGCGCAAAGTGGGCGATAAATAAACAAGAGAGAAAAGCTGATCAGCTGATCATTGATCAGTTTCATGATTGAAGTAGAAACAGGAGAGGGAGGGAGAGAGAATGAGAGAAGAAGAGGCAGCTGTGCAGCGTAGACACAGAATAACTCCAGCTTTGTGTCTTTTTCATTGTAGCTGAAGTCCGGGACAAAATGTTCCTTTTCACCTCAATACGAAACCCGTAATATTTTCTCTGAATACGAGACGATTCTGTCTTTTACGGGACGGTTGGCAACTCTAATAATTAACCGTATGAACAAAATAAAGTTCAACATCAGTAACATAGCACCCACCCAGCTGTATAGAAACTCCGTTATGCTAGCTAGCACGCAGTACGAAAAAGTCAGCATAACGAAAATAAACTCCACCTAAACTTGGTTTATATGTGACTCAGATACACTGCAGGTCATAACTTCTTACCTGAAGTTCAGTTCACCTGATACTCGGACCGGCGGCTGCTTCGGGTCTCTCCTCTTGCCTCCCTTTTCCTTCATGCACCTGCTGGCTTCCGCCACTTGCTAATGTTATTGAATCTGTGGAAGCTCCGTGATAGCCACCACACGAAGTAACGAATAAAGAGCCTATTTAAATCCCAGTAACGAGTAACGCGTTCCTGGTTTTGGCATAATAACTAGTTACCGTGCTCGTTACCACAATAATAATAACGTAGTTACTGTAACGCGTTACTTAATAACGCGTTAGTCCCAACACTGGTCATCATGTTTAAAGCAGAACAGAAATTAGAAAAGGATATCTAAAGTCATATTTTGTGTAAATTGAGGAAAACTTACGTAATTGACTGAGTTTTGATATATATTGAGTGCACTGTACATACCTTAGACCAATATATTCCTTTTAATAGTAACCTTTCTTAGATAAGGATTTTTGTTATAAATGTGATTCATTTTGATTCGTTTGCGTAAGGTAAAAATTTCTGAGAGGTTTTAAACTGATTTTCTTTCACTTTGAGGTTATATACGCAGTCACCCTATGAATTTTCCCTGTTTTCACAATTAAGGGAGTCAGAATTCGAAAGGTTCATGAGTGATTGCTTCGTCCTATTTCAAGGACTACTCCAACTTTGTGGGGGAGAAGGCACCACTGGTTGGGAACCACCAGAGGATAGTTTCCCAGAGGACATGGAATGAGTGTTTTTGGATGTGATTTTTGACTTTTGGTGTGTTTCATTTATTAATAAAGCAAAGTGATTCCTGGGGTTGTTCATTATCATCAAACAGACAGTTTTGGGGGCGGCTCAGTTCCCTTTTAACTGTAATCACGAAGTTAAAAGGCCAAGGCCTGGTTCCCCTTTCTAAATTGCATAGTATGTTGATTTACTTCTTATTGATTTCTATGACAACATGCAGTTTGAGATAGGTGATTTTGAGTTTGAAATAGTGGACATTGAGTGTAGTGTTGTTGTCTACTGTTAAACCTAACTGGGCTGAAGAGTTGTTCAGTCTCTAGGGAGATTGGGCCTACTTCCCGTTTCTCACTGAAGCACAGGGTGTAGCTGTACTGCGTACTGAGAAAACAGAGTGAATGATTTTTAGGGCTTGTATAGGTTTTCAGTGATAGCTGCTGCTGGGTTTTGTACATTTATATTGCAGTGTTGATAATTGTGGTTTGCTTTGTGCATTGATAAAGTGAATCCAGCATTAATTTTGCTGGGTTGACTGTTGTGTTGTTTCACCAAGCAGGTGAAAAAGAGGAAGTGGCTGTTGGGGCAGTGAGACTGCTTCTGACTAGGGATGGGTACCGGTATCCGGTGCCATGATGGCACCAGTTCTGACATAAACGGTAGTAACCAGATTGAAAATCAGCGCACATTTCGGTGCTTCATTTCAAGGTGAACTAGCAAACACCGTCGTAGTTACATGCGGCTGCTTGGTGTTTGATGGCAGATACTCCCTTCACCCTGGCCAAAAAGGCTAAAATGACCAAAGAAAAAGTGGGAAACAGCTAAACATGAGAGGTTTTTGGACAAAGTTGGTGTTTTTTTTCCATTGATTAAGCACTGCTTCCAACCAAGAGTGATACCATATATGCCCTATAGCTGCAGAAAAGGCTAACATTGTTATCTTTTTACAAAAAACAGCTAAACATGAGAGGTTTTTGGACAAAGTTTGTGTTCTTGATTCTTTAAGCACCGGTTCGAGCACCGTTTAAGCACCGGCACCGTTTCAAAAGTACCGGTTTGGTACTGGTATCGGATAAAACCTAAACGATACCCATCCCTATGTATGTCAGTATAAAACTGAATCCAACAGAAGCGAGGCATCCCACATGCACACAACACGCAGCAGGAGTCGCTAAAATAATACAGAAAACAGCACACATTGTGAGAGAACACCCATTAAAAGTACTGACCACACACAGTGTAGTGTTATACGTGAACTCACAAGCATTCACTATAACACCACTGACACAACAGAGGCTGAGTAAAGTGTTAGATGCTCCAAATCTGACATTTACACATGAAGGAATCAATATGGCAGATTTAATGGGGTCAGGGGAACCACATGACTGCATTAGGAAAGCTGAAGCTGAAGAAAAAGTCAGAGAAGACTTGAAGGCAGAACCTATTCCTGGAACCGAGGACTGGTTCACAGATGGTTGCTGCCATCGTGATGAAGAGGAACTGAAAGCAGGTTACGCTGTAGTCTGCAGAAAAGGAACTGAATTTGAGGTCAAAGAGGCCAGGAGACTTGAAGGGCAACAGTCAGCTCAGAGAGCAGAAGTAATTGCACTGAGCAGGGCCCTGAGACTGGCTAAAAACAAGAGGGTGAACATTTACACAGATTCAGCCTACACATTTCAAGCCGCGCACGTGGAGCTCGCTCAATGGAGAAGAGCAGGCTTCAGAACAGCAGGAAATGCGCCCATTTGCCACAAGAGAGAAATGGAGGAACTGGAAAAGGCCCTCGATGACCCAGATGAGGTGAGTATCATAAAGTGTAAAGGACATTCTCAAGCAACCACGATGGTGGCAAAAGGAAATCAGAAAGCGGATGAAGCCGCGAAGGAAGCTGTAGGGTACGAAGGACAAAGACAAATGATGCAGGTGACTGCTGAAGAGGAACCAAGCACCAATGTGCTGGAGGAAGTGTTCGGTGGCCATGATGCCACTGATGGGCGTGGAGGTGGCCGAGTGGGCCGAGGAGTGACACAACCGAAGTGAGGTGAGCCTCTTTTAAAAGAGGCTCAAGAGAGGGAATGTGGAATTAAAGAAATTATTTTACAGCTACAATATATCCTGCAGCATTATCATTGCATTAACAATATAATCTACAGCATTGACATTGCATTAAGATGGTTATTAAACCTGCTGGCTTTACATTAACCTTTTTATTACAGGGGCAATAATTGTATACACACATTGCATTTTGTGCTTATTATGTCTGGGCGATCTATTGTGTAAGTGACTTGGAGCTATGGAAGGTTAAAACTGCATACACGCCTACAAAACACATATAATACATATAATCTAGAAACAGGCTTGAGTGAAGGCCTGAATGTATTCAGCTTCTTGTTGCATTTGAGTTTGCTTAGTAAAAGGTGACAGAAGATGTGTCAAAAAGAAGACAAGTCCCGGGGGATCTTCAGGGGCCTGAATTCATCGCCATATTTGGACGAAGATGCTAGGGAAAGGAACTTCGGTGTCCACATTTATCTCTTAAAATTGATCATTGTCTGTAAAAAATGTAAATAATGTTCTTAAGATGCAAATAATGTTCTTGGAAAACGCGAGAAGGGGCGTCAAACCCTGACATTATAAAAGCAATTGCTTGTGTATTTTTGGGTGGAGATCTATGCTGATTGTTTGCAGTATCCGTCTCCCCGCGCGTGTGTTCAATAAAATCATTGTTTGACCAGACTCTTCGGGACACTACCCCAAAAATGAAAAAAACAAAACAAAAACAAAACTCAAACATATACAGCATTGGCAGAAAAACTACATCTCTGAATGTTGGTGAACCACTTGCATGCTAACATGTAGTCAAACTCCAAGTTTAATTACATATATTTCACGTCCCAACACATCTACAGAACGATACGAGGGAAGAATTGTCATGCTTTTGGTAAAGTCTTCTCATCGACTCTCTCATAAAAACATCAGTCATCAACTTCATTTTAACTGCACCAGAGCTGGCTAGCTGTTTCAGTTTGCTTTTCAGTTCCTAAGCTCTCATGGTAAGAAATCACAGGTTAGACACACATTTCCAAAACACTGACATGTTCAGGAAAGTTTCTTATGCAGCTTTATATTTCACTTTTAAAGTTACTCGTTGACATGTAGGGAACAACAGCCATGTGACACTGCAAATTTGTGACAGAACATCATTTCCAAATGACCAGTCAGCTGACTGACTGACCAGTCAATCAGCTTTAGCTATTTCTTTTATGCTTGTTTTCTGGTTTCACAGTTGTAATGCATTATGGCTTTTATTATATTACACCTTCAGCGATGGACAAAACAGTTGTTGACCACAGCGCACCCAAAATGATTGTGTTTCTTAATTCATTAATAATAAACCCTTTTTTTTTAATTAACCTTGAAATGCACCTCACTTTAATTGAAACACTTTTGATGGTTAATAAACAAAAACAATATAGTTCTGTCTCCTGTTAGTCATATTTCAGTGAGATTTTATGTATTTTTTGTACAAATAACAAGTGAAATGGTTTTTCATTTCATGGTATTTTATAAAGGTCAGCCCAGCAAACAAATCTGTGTCAAACGGACAAATTTACTCATGAATTGTACAATTAAGTGCCGTTAATTGTTAACAGTAAGAGCAATGTTAACAATAGAGTGACCGTACTCTGTCTGGGCAATGAGCTGTGCCAAATTCCCTGAAATTGTTTATACTAGGAAAATGAAATAAGGTCTCGGATGGTGGCCGACAGCAGACAGCAGCAATTTCAGATCATGATTGCAATTTTACATTTTATTCACAGTTTGTTTATTTTTTTTTTAATTGAGCTTGTTTAAGACCTTTAGTAAAAAGGCCATCCAAGTTATTTTTGCTTTGTGCATTTTTGTACTGTAAAAAATTATTTGTTCTTACAATTAACCACCAAAGATAGATCTTTGGTATTTGTTATGGAGATTCAAATAAAAAAGGCAATTCTGCATTCTTGTTACTTTCCAAAAATAAGTCATTATCAATAAATGCCAAATGTAAAATATATGTTATATTTCAGATCTTTTACACTATAGTAAAGTAATTTAAAAAAAGTGGTCTATATTTTGTTTGGAGGTGAAATATGTCTGGATTCTTATATCTAAGGCTAAAATATAGAGACCGAAGCTGTGCAACTGTAGGATTGGAAAATTGACAGCAGTCCTCTAATGTAACTGTACAACATCTCTTGTTTACTATACACTCAAACTTACATGAAAAGATCCAACACTTTCCTGCTCATGGCCAGATGTTATTTACTCTGCATTTTAGTTGTGCTGCACAACATTAGGAGACACTGTGATTGCATAACCAATCTAGAATTAGCAAGGTAATTGCTGGGCTGCATTTTTTTTTCTTTTAGTGACTCCAATCACAACCTGACATCTCCAAACCTCAGACACAGGATGATCTTTTCCTGCCCAGACAACAGATGGCTTGCCATCATTTTCTCAACTGCGCTGGAACCTGAAGGTGTCTGAATGAGACTGTGCTGTGTTTACTCTTCAGAGGAAAACCTCGCTGGATGACGGCCAACCAGAGTAATGGCAGAGATGGTTTGGATGCGTAGTGTTTGTTTTTTTAGCTTTTACATTGACTTAGATTGACACACGCACACACACACACACACACACACACACACGTATATATATATATATATATATATATATATATATATATATATATATATATATATATATATACGTCTCATTATAAAAAAATCTGGAAAGAAGAAATGTGACAAAGCAGTCATCACTCAAATTATTAATGTTTATTCAAAAACAGAAGTGTGTTTTTTCACTTCTTCATGACTTGATTTTTAAATTGGCAATGGTGTTTGGCAGTGCATGAGCCACTTAGAATACAATGATGACAATTTTCTCTGAATTTGAATTTGGTAGCGTAGTTATTTAGTAGTTGTTTTTCTAAAGGTTCTATTTATTTCCTCTCTTATACCAAAAAGTCCATTTGTGAATATGCGTGTTAGTTTGTGCTTACATAGTTTCCAGCGGAGAACCAAATTGCAGTTTATTAAAACGTCAGACACATCTCTCACGGAATCAACATGTTCCTTTCTGTGGGAATGTAATCTTGATGTTCCTGTTTTGTTCTTGGAGGATCTAAAATAGCAACAATTCATATGCATTGTTTTGTAATCTCAGCCATCAACATTTATTTGAAATTAAATTTGATGACGCACCAACTGCGCACACTTCTTTAGGGTAATTTGCAAAGCCAATTTTTTTTTACGACTAAATATAAGCCACACACATGTTGTTAGGTAGCTGAGCTTTATGCGTCAGCTACCCAGCTATGCGACTTGTCTCTGCCTCACAGTTTGGACCACAGTCCAATATGGTTTAGATAGTCTAAACAAACCGGAGACCCTGGCTGTGAGCTAAGAGGTCACAACATGGCTGAATTCCTTCAGCGACAGGCAAAAAATAAGAGCTTAACTTTGATACAGCGTCAAATCTGGTGACTTTTTGACCTCACACTACTCCTCCATCCATCCACCATCTAACCATTTGTGATGCGTTTCATTCAGAGACAAAGAGGCCGCAGTTTAACTAAGCAGAGTCACTGAGTAAACATTGCTTTAACAATGCTTAATAGGATATTGTGGCTTCTCTCTAAACTCAAAACAGACCTGCAGCTATCCAAAAATAGTAGCGAGTGGAGATCCACGGACAGTCCCGCGTCACTAGTTCTTTAATTATCTCAGTGACTGGCTCCCCACTTAATGGAATCCAGAGCCCGACTCCCACTCACTCTGGCCTCTTGTGACGTATGGAGGCACCAGCTCATCACGAGTCATCACACTGAAGTGGTAAGACGATCATCAACAAAAACAATTCCCTCGCTTTTCACTTCAGGATTGTGGACAGAGCCTGTCTAAAAATATCACCAAGAAAAACTGAGGGGGTGGCCTGGAACGTTCTGACATTTATTAGGGAACCATACACTCCCTGCAGGCTGTAAAAACACACTTCTTTTTCAGGGTGGAAAACAAATGGGATGAATGCAGTGTGGTAAAATGATGAAGTGATGACCGGCAGAATTTTTTTTACCACTTATTGTCATACTGTAATATCATATCTGTTAACAGAACACAGAAAATACCGCAGCCGCAGCCACTTCTCTGATCTGATTTTCTGCTACCTTTATGTCGTTTGGATTCCCGCCAACTGTTTAACACTCGTTTGAGTCATAGGTGCTTCATAATAACAGTAAAAAAAGATTGTTAACATGTGTTTGCTGCTCATCATCCCAGCGTGAGCACATAAGTGGTAAAAATGACCCCAAAACACTGAAAGTTTATCTTTATGTTTTTCTGCTGTAACAATCAGCCACATCAAAACATGCCAAAGTATTTATGAGCAATAGTATTAAATCCACGTATTAATACTTTCCGCTAGCACTTTTTCAAGTTTGTCTTCAGTTCTGGGAAAAAGAGCAGTCAATCATATATCCGCTCACATGATATATCCAAATTTCAACAGCGGTTCTCATTATACAGCTTCCTGTTGCAGGACTATTTGTTCTATTATAAACTCATGCACTGGTAACCTGCAGTTTGCACTCTGTAAATCAGTAAGTACAAACATAACAGGCTTCCGGAAAGCCATATAGGACGGCAACTCTTGGGATGGCAAAGCAATGTGAGCCACATCCTGTGGTTAACTAGAAATTCTAGTAAAATGACAGGTTTCATAAACAGAGGCTTCTCGCCACACCCTTTATTAACGGGATTGTTTCCCTGAATTCTTTAGCCTTTCGTCCACAATGTGTGAAAACTGGAAAACTGTTATGGCTCTATCTGAAGTCTCTGGTGGATCTTCTTTCTCAAATGCATCACCTTTCCCGGGTAATTCTCAAACTGAACACACCTTCTTTATATAAACTAGCCTCTGTGTCTGAGCTTGCTCTTGAGGTAAATCTAAAATCTAATTTGTTAAAGGGTGTACTTTTGACTCCTGGGTTTGTTTATGTGCCTTCTTGAAATAGTCTTGTGTCGGGTAGCAGATGAATGTGTCTCCATTGGCTTCTTATCATAAACAGTGGTTATTATGTGACTGATTCATTCAGACATCTCTGGTTTGATGAGGACTGCCTGAACATGCATATATTTTCGATTTTCCGACGGTGAAAAACACATTTAAATATTTTCTCTTATCCCTTCAGCGTATAAAAAAAATTGCAGAAGGAATACTGCCAGACAGACAAGGGCCATTTAACTTGTACCAGACGACGCTAAATACACTCTAGTGTCCATGAAAACAGGCGGTTTAGAGTGTGATTTAGGTCTGCATGGTGCACAAGATAGTTTTTCAAGTGTAAACAATTCAATAATAGAAGAGAAATCCCTTTCCTCTGGTTTTAATTTTGTACATCTATAAAAAGGATTAGAAGGGATTTTAGGAGACTTGGTGAATTTGAATCAGAAAATAAATCTCTTTTTGTTTTTATGAGACATCCTGCCTTTTCCAGAGGAATACCACCAAACCCTAAAAGGGTTGGCTTTTTAAAACAAAGTTGCATAACTTTAATTTATTTCTCAACCTACTTTTGCAACAATCTGGGATGACTAAGTGTTGTTTTCAGGGAGAATACCGTACTTTTAAAGAATTTACAATGTTAAGGACAGACCAGACTATATTTGTGACCATTAACAACTCTTCTCAAAGATCATAAATAAAACCAATGTGACATGCACAACAGTAGGCGTTAAAACCACAACTCTAAAGGCCATCTAAGGGGAGTTTACAGTTGTTGATTTTGCACTTTGCACTTTGACCTTTCACCTTAGGCTACGTCCACACTAGCCCGGATAGATTTGAAAACAGCGTTTTCGTCTGAAAACGCTCCACGTCCACACTATCGTTTTCAGTTGTTTTCAGAGTTGTGCGTCCACATTGAAACGGCCGAAAACGCTTACATTCCAGTACTGTGCATGCGTGAAACGCAAGAAGATTTCAGTAGTTTTTACAGGAGCTACAGTATCCAGAGTCGTACGTAGTGAGGAGGTAAAATTATTAACAAGATAATCGACCTCTGTTGGGGTAGCGTTCAGATAGCTGCTCTGCTCTATGTTGGTACAGAGCATTGAAGATGAGAACAGTGGGTGGATTATATTCTTAAACTTAGTTACAGCGCTTTCAGAGAGACATCTACTGTGATGAAGTCTACTCTTCACCGCTGTGTAATCAATTATTGTAAATGTAAATGTTATCAGGAAATGATCAGACAGCAGAGGGTTTTCAGGAAACACTGTTAAATGTTCAGTTTCTCTGCCATATGTTAAAACAAGATCTAGAGTGTGATTAAAGTGGTGGGTGGGTTCTTTACATTTGAGAGAAGCCAATTGAGTCTAATAACAGATTAAATGCCATGTTGAGGCTGTCATTTTTAGCATCTACATGGATGTTAAAATCACCCACAATAAATATTTTATCTGAGCTCAGAACTAAATCAGAAAAAAGTCTGAGAAATCAGACAGAAACTCTGTGTAAGGCCCAGGTGGACGATAGATGATAACAAGTAAGACTGGTTTCTGAGTTTTACAGCTGGGGTGGACAAGGCTAAGCATCAGGCTTTCAAATGAATTAAAAGTCTGTCTTGGTCTTTGTTTGATTGACAGACTGGTGTGAAAAATTGCTGAAAAATGACTCGGGGGTGTTGATTCATTTAAACTAACATAATCATCCTGCTGCAACCAGGTTTCTGTAAGGCAGAGTAAATCAATTTGTTGATCAATTATTAAGTCATGTACTAACAGAGACTTGGAGGAGAGAGACCTAATATTTAATAATCCACATTTCACTGTTTTACTCTTTGGTTCAGATGTGGATACTGTGTTGTTCTTTCTTTGTGATTTTTTAAGTTTAAGTTGTTTGTTGCTGGTTTTTAGTTTGTTTTTTGTCTGTTTGGGAGCTGACACAGTCTCTATAGAGATGGGTTTTTGGGGGGGTAGCAGGAGGAGAGAAGCTGCAGAGAGGCGTGTAAGACTGCAACTCTGCTTCCTGGTCCCAACTCTGGATAGTTAATAAATTTGTCCATATTTCTAGAAATGAGAGCTGCTTCATCTAAAGTGGGATGGATGCCGTCTCTCCTAACAAGACCAGGTTTCCTCCAGAAGGTTTGCCAATTATCTATGAAGCCCACATCGTTTCTGGGACACCACTCCGACAGCCAGCAATTTAAGGAGAACATGCGGCTAAACATGTCACTCCTGGTCTGACTGGGGAGGGGACCAGAGAAAACTACAGAGTCCGACAATGAGGTGGAGTTGTTGCTGCGAGTAAAACACAAAAGTACGAAGTTGCAAAAGCGAGGGAGAATTAAAGAATTTGAAGAAAAGCTATCTGAAGCGTGTAAAAACTGATATCAACCTTTAATAGGGCTGTCAAAATTGAGAGCAAACAAAACAACTGCTGTATAATGCCATCTGCTATCTTAGTTTAATTGGTCACTTCACTGCATCACATGACTAAAATGTGTTATCGTTTTCAAAAAGTCTCTGTTTTCGCTGTCCACACTGCGACGCGAAAGCAACGTTTTCAAATGTACGTGTTTTCGAGAGCGTTTTCAAAACGCTGCATTTTCCTTGAGAGAAAACGCCGTCTCAGTGTGGACGGGAGGCCAAAACGGAGAGAAAATGATGCGCTTTTAAACGAAAACGCATCAGTGTGGACGTAGCCTTGGTTTTTAAGGTTTAAGGTTAAGTGTTGTAGAAGACTACACCTTACCTTGCAGGCTGCTTTGACATCAACAATAAATAAATAAAACAACAAGACCAACATATGACTACTAACAACAATTTTGAGTTACTCTATCAATCTATCTATGAGTGGAATTACTACATTAAAAGGAAAGAAGAAAATGGAAAGTATGTAATAAATTTGTAATAAATAAATCGAATATATATGCAAAAAAAGCCCATCGCAAATTGTGATTTTATATTAGATTATGAAAAATTCAGAATTTATAATATTGAGGAAATTTGCCCAGTATGTTGAGAAAACCCACTACAGGGCTTCTAGTGTCAGGATTTTCTTTTTAAATGTCCAGTTTTAAAAAGCCTACAGCATGATCTTCTTGTACAAGTATTAGTTCATGCATAGAAATGAACAACTTACCTGAAACTGTATGTGCTTTCTTTCAATTTCACGTCACTGGGACTGTGTTTATTGCATTTTCAGCTATTTTGATGAATCTGTTCTGTTTGAGTAGGAGAAGAAATGATGCTTTACAAACAATGTTATGCAATACGCGTAACTCATGTGGAGAAGTGGAGCATTGTGTGTATGCTTCTACACCACATAATGAATCCTGCATCACTGTCTAGAAACTATATTTGGACTTTCTATTTTGCATTTTCATCTATCATATTTTAAACATCCATTGCTCCGTAAGTATGGAAGACAGTGAGATTAGAGCGTTATTCACATTTTACAGTTTTAACGCCATTACCGCAAGACAAATACAGACTGTAGTGCGTGGAAGATAGGCCTCAGATGATTTCTAAATTAAAAGCTGCATGAAAGCAGTGTGTTTATTTTGAATGATATGTAGTCCTTTGTGTAGTCAGCAGATAGTCAAACTTTCCAGTGATTTTTTTTTTTTTGTGACATAAGAGTTATGGCCGTAAATAACAATGTATAACCCTGCATTACATCAGCTATGTTATGTCACCCTGGATTTCTTGGAAATTCACTTGTGTGTGTATCTGTGTAATGCAGGCTGGGCAACCAGACAAGGCATCTCATCCCTCAGCTGGTCATAGCAGATTGCTGTATCTCCCTGACCTTGAATCTGCAGGTGGTCTCTTGCTGTTGAAAAGCAGTTCTTCTTCCCCACTGTCCCCAAGTACTTAGACATAAGTAAGAAATAATTGTCCGATCTTTGGGGTTCTTGCTCTAATACTTTAAGCACATTACCTTACACTATAAACCACCATAAGTTACATGTTGTTTTGAACAAAAAAAATTCAATGAGTAAAACTGAATTAAAAGAATTAATTGATTTTAGTAAACTAATCCTCACAGATCAGATACTTATACTGCAAAATCTCCAGTGTTGACACTAGAAAGTGTCTATATGTGTCCACTCCTTTGAGTGTTAAATTAACACTTTTGACAGCGTTATATTTCTAACAGTAACCTAGTCAGTGTTAAAGATTAACAATGACTAACATTAGCAGTGTTGTTTTTCTAACGCTGAAATATTACTAGCATTTTTAGTTATTTTCCACTTTCTAGTGTCAGTTTAACACTGGAGATTTTGCAGTGTAGGAACATGAACTTTACAGATGTACAAATGTTTTTGTTTTACTTTTCATATATTTGATAAAATAATTCAATATGTTTTTGGAGGTAGATCACACAAATCTAAAAAAGCTACGCTTGGCTGCTCCCTTGTCACAAGAGATCACCACAACAGGTACATCAGATGCCCTTCCTGATGCAACCCCCAAAGGAGTTTATGTCTCCAGCTGGAATCAAACCAGCAACCTTTTATTGGTCACAGTCACAGTTTTTAATCTGTATCTGCCTTATTTTAAATTGGTATACGATGGAGCCCCTTGACACATATCATATCAAATTAAGCAGCATCTTTTACAATACACAATATATGCCCCAACTTTCAGATAAACTTGCTCTTTAATTTAGGCGACAATTAAGGTTAGGGTTAGGTGAAGTTAATTAATGAATTCCATCTATCCATCCATCTGTCCATTTTCTTATAGTTGCCCAATTATGGATCATAGGGTGTCACACTGAGATTGAGACATTGAGAATTGGGCAGAAGCTGTGCTTAAAATGGGCTACCAACCAGGAAAAAGCATAAGAAAGAAGGTTTAAGGTATTATACTACCTACTGAGGAGAAGGTTCATAAAGGAAAGGGAACAGTTAATGCTTAGGCTTCAGAATTTTCCTTAACTTGGCCCTTCTCTAAAAACCTTTGTCCAAATTCATATTTTTTTTAAGGGGGCATCATGTACAACATAACTTATGTAAACACAGACACTGACGCATTCTGCTTTTATTCTACATCTGAGTAAATAGCTAATTTTACTTTAAAGTCATGCGTACACACACACTCACACTCACATTTTGGGAGTCCCACCGCAAGAGTGAGGGACCAAATGAGACAAGACCTATCATGTCTCCTCTCGCTGAGAGCAGACATTGTTGACTCACTGTAGTCTAGAGGCGCTTAGCCTGCGTCCAACCACAGTTATGCACCGTCTGACCAGAGCCTTGAAGCAAGGGTGTGCAGACTCACACACATCCTTGAATGCATGTAAACACTACGCAAAGAGACACACATACATACAGGTGCACATAAAAGACAGTTTTACTCTTCTGCTGCTCTGTGGTTTGTTTTTCAGTCCCCTCATTGGTCACACCTGAGGACTAGAACACTTTCTGTTGGTCTATATTTTCTTTTGTGCTGCTGAAGTTTTGAACTGAAAGTTAATTAGTTCATATATGCACTGTTATGTGAAACAAAATGTTTATGCCTTCATAATTAATGTACATCTGTCAGACATTTGCTTAAAGATGATCTAAAAGCCACTTGATTTATCGTGTGATGCCTCACACCTCTGTTACATTGGCCCAAGTGGTTTTCTAGCCCAGAAAACCAGAATACAAATATTACTTACATGCTGCAATAACAATGAAATACAGTTAGCTGATGTATATAGTTTTATGTATAACTTTGATTGAAACCAGTTTTCTTAGGTGTGTGCAAGATGTCAGAAAAGTTAGACTAAAGTAATTATGGTATTCAGTGTCTGCAGCACTTCAGTACTACTCTCTACCAAAGAGCTTTTTAACAAGATGCAATAATAAGTATAATAAATTATAAGAAACAGTGTTCATAATAAATGATCAAATCATTTTCATGATGTGAGAACAACGTGGCAATATGAAAAGAACTTCTTCTGTTTACCTCTCTGGCCCACAGCTATGCTGTTTTAGATTACTCTGATTGCTATGTGTAGTGTGTTGTTTTCGACTATAGCAGGCAGCTGTTTTAGTGCTGTGCATTTAGGAGCCTATAAGATAAATATAGCTTCAGAATTTGTAAGATACCAAAAAATAGAGCAAAAATGAGTTAAATATCTGACTTGCATTGACCAGCAGGCAAGAGATGGTAACGTCTTGTTGCCATATTAATATAAAACTTGTATTAAGAGGCCACAAAGAAAATTCTAGCAAACTTTTTTAAAGAAAATAAACAAGCAACCAAAAACAATAGTCCATATGCAGATAGATGGTAGCTATATCCTTCTGTAGATTCAAAAAAGGCCTTTTTTTTCTTTTTTAGCTGAACTTGACCATAGTTGACGATGGAACTTCTCAGCTGAAGGTAGCTTAGTTATTAATATGATATTGTGATATTAAAGGGAAAGCTAAATTTGGAGAGTGGCACAACAGTGCAGCGCACCTTTACTTCACAGCTTGGGGCTGTGTGTTTGCATGTTCTCCCTGAGTTTGTGTGGATTCACTTTGGGTACTCCTCCTTCCTCCTACAGTCCAAAGACATGCATAGGGTTTAACTGGTGATTCTAAATTGGCGACAGACTGGCAACCTGTTCAGGGTGCCCCACCTCACACGATATAGTAACTGGGGTAGCCTCCACTGCCCCCCAACCTTGAACTGGATAAGTGGAAGCTGGATGGATGGAATTAGTTTGAGCTTTGAGAAACCCCAAAGCTCCATATACTGTCTTTTAACACAGCTGAATACTGAACATGAGTAAATACCACCCACCTGATATAAAATGGATATATAAAATGATATAAAATGGCCACATAATTAAACAGAAGTTTAAACCTCAATATAATTTAAACTCGTGAATTTCTATAAAAATTCACCCCTCCATAAAAGTCATAAAATTAAAAACGGTTTTATTTTCTTTACTTGGCTGTAACTTTGGGCATTTTAACATGGGTGTCTATGGCTTTGGAGGCAGCTTCGAGAAGTCATTCCTAGCAGTTCTAAACTGGCTTTATTTATCAGCCCTGGAGGTTCCCACATTATTGAGATAAAACAGGATATTAACTTGTATCCTTTAGTAACCAACTCCAAAAGATCAGCACAAAATTATACTAATGCAGGACAGATTTAGGCTATAGTGTAAATTCACAAAGAAATAAATACAATTATATTTCAACTATTAAAAAAAAAGAAATGACAAAATCAACCCAGGACCTGTTTGGGTTTGTATTCCCAGGAAAGTTGCTCACTTTAATCTAGCCTCACTCACACCTATGGCCGACACACCAGCAGAAAGGACAAAAGCAAACCACATTTACCGACGTGCAGCCACACATATGTAGCCACCCACAGTCAGACAGACAGATAGGGAAACACATAACCGGGCGTCTCACCACAAACACACACACAGACAAAACCGACACACCCCACCATTCACTATCCTGGCCTTGTTTACTCATGACCATCGCAGCTATGCAGCAGCCGACCTCATCATTCCACAGATTCCTCTGTCCTAACTATTTTATGTGCTTTGTCAAAGTAGTTCTTTTTTACTCATCAAAAGCAGGAAACATTTTACTAAATAAAAGTACAAAGTAATATCATGAAGCGGAATAACAGTGACAGGTGGTGGGTTAGGCCTAGACCACAGGCTATTATGATTTAAGGCGGTGACTTTCACAATTCTTTTATTTTATTTACAATAAAATTTAAAAAAAAAATGCTGGGAAGGCCTCACTGAAGTGCATATCAACAAGTTGAAACTGCCATGGAATCTGGGACCAGCTGGAGAGGACAGATTGCTTAAATGTCTTAATCTGTGCAACACTGCCATCTGTTGACTATCAGCAACATCTCTAGTTGCTCCTGAAAACCCCTAATTTTTGTCGCTTGAATGTTTAGTCTTGAATTCTGTGTCACTTCCGGCTGCTCCCTTATATAACAAGCCTAAACAAAAGGCAAACTCATGATTTGTTTGACGCAGAAAAAATGAGCATGTGCGACCAGAAGGTAATTTTCTCTTCTCTATTTACTTTTTTCTTTAAATACTTGTTTTCCTCCCACAGGGCAAAGATACGTAGGCCGAGTGAACTGGTTGAACTCTAAATTACGTGTTTGGTGTGGATTTGTTTGTGTTGTGATATAATCCTGCGACAGGCTAGTGACTAGTTGCCCAGAATGCTGACCCTGTGAACCTGCACAGCAATAAGCAGCTAGTGACTCAATGGAGGATTATACAACAGATCACTTTGAGTCCTTCCTGGTCATGCTGAAGCAAACACCGAGAACGAGGAGGCACAACAACCAAATAAGACTACATTTTATAATGTATCTTAGTTTCTCAGTTATCTTGATGAACATATTCAGGCTTTCTTCTTGCACCAAAGAACTGCCTGCAGCTTTGTGCTGAATATTTTAGGTATAATGATTTTTAATAAAGTACTTCAAAGCTCATTGTGTTTTCTTAATATGAGCTGGTATCTTTGTAAGCTAAGCAATATTTTAATAAAATATACTAAACTGCTCATGCTGACTGCAAGCCTCACATTAAAAATCAACAAACCAAACCTTCAGACAAAGTAGCTTCATTGATGATCCTCTGCTTCCAGACCTTTATCCAAGTCAAGAGAATTTCTGATTTCTAGTACTGACAAAAATCATTACAGAAAATTTTAATATAAATCAGTTCTCTTTAAGGTTCTTGCTATTGTTTTAATAAAATGATTGTTAAAAAGCATGCCATCCTGTGACGAACCTTTAAGGATATTTTGATCTGTGTGCAAACAAAGAGACATGTTTGGACATGGAAAAATACATGCACTATAATTTTGCACGGGGGCAGAAGGGAAGGAATTGTTTGGGAAGTGACTAAATGGTAAAAGAAAAAGTATTACATAAGGAAACACAGAGGTCTTTAGCTCATTTTCTAGTAGTTATTCTGACATGTTCTTCTCTCTGATCTTTATTTTAAAGAAAATTAGGTTTTATTTCAGTTATAGAAACTATTTTTCAAAAGGAAATAAGGCAGATATAGTTATGATTGACAGATCAAAGGAAACTTAATCTCTAAGGTGTTCTTTGTTTCCAAAACAGTATTGCAGTGGATTGAACAAAATAAACTATACAGGGATTATTTTCAAACTGGATACCTAAACAGCCCAGATACACTCTGTTAAACATACTAAAGGCTTAGTATAAGCCTGACCTATAGTCAGGCTTATATGGGGAGTAAATCACAAGGCTAAACAAGCTGGGGAATGTAAAGAGATGTACTTCTCAATGAATCAACAATAAATATCTTATAGTATAACGTGTAAAATCCTGAAATTAGCCATTCTGATGATTAAGTTGAGTTTGAGTCCTCTGGTTAACTGGGGCATTTCTGTGTGGAGTGGCTGCCCCTTTTCTGTCAGTTCTTCCAGAGGTTTCTTCCTGTTACAAGGGAGTTTTTCCTTTCCACCGTTGCCAAGTGCTTGCTCATAGAGGGTCATCAGATTGTTGAGGTTTTCTCTGTACTATTGTAGGGTCTTTACCTTACAGTATAAGCTGTCTTGAGGTGGCGATGCTACTGTGATTTGTCACTATATGAATTAAATTGAATTTAAATTAATTTTCCTTGTTCTCCATGTGCCTGTGTAGGTTTCCATCGGGTACTCCAGTTTTCTCCAGCAGTTCAAAGACATGCTCATGTAGTAAGTGTTTTTCTGTCTCTATATATTTGCCCTGAGTAGGAGTGGTAATCAGCTGGGATAGGCTTAGATAGGCTGGGATTGTATTGTATTTTAACACTGTTGTATTGCTACTTTCACTTACTGCATATTAGTATTTCATACTCTTTTAGTATAACACGCACAGCAAAAACAGCCTGAAGCAGCCAAGCTAGTTTCAATGCCATTTGGAAGAATTTTCTGAATTTTTATTTTTATTTTTTAACCACAGCAGTCCTGCTTAGAGAGTCATATGAAGGCTGAGGTGAAGGGACAACTCACAAGAATCACTATTCCTCAAAAATTATTGGACACATTGTAGTGAAACAAGGTTATTTTGTCCTGAACGCGGCTGTTCAGAAACCTCTTTTACTTCTCAGTTTATTTTACTAATTAGTTTGTGCAACACGCCCAACCAATTATAGCAAAACCTATAAATATCTTTCTGTGCTTCACACATTAGAATAACCAGCAACCAACTGTAATGGGTTAATGCCACGTCCTGACTTTTAAATATAATAAAATGGCATGATCAATATTTGCGACCTTCAAAATAGGTATCATGATCAAAATATAACACTTTACTGTTTAGGCAGCTATCTTGTCAACAAGTCTGATCATCAGCCAGGCTGTGCTACAACAACAAAAAAGCTGACTGGTTTTTATTTTCCTCAATTTAACTTATTATTCCAAAAACTTCAAAAACGTAGTTTTTAGTTTAATTTTAGTTCACCTAATTCAGAAACATGATGGTTGACAGAGAAAATATTCCTCCTCCCAGGGAGGGAAACTCGATAGGTGGTGGTAACACATCCTAAACGCTAGTTGGCGCCCGCAATTAAATAAACGAAGAAGAAGAGCAGACGTCTGTTACGTACAGTTACTGGCGTTCAATGTCAGTTTGATGCATGTTTTTGAACGTTTTTTTTTTTAATTACACAGCTAGTTAAACCATTACTGGACTATCATGCAGACAGCCGCACTTAGAGTTTTTTGCCACTGGCCACAGAGTAATAGCACAGCGATGATTCATCAGTGTTTAAAATGCAGAGGTAAGCAGTGATATCTGGAAGCTACGGTGCTACATGCTAAAAACACTTATCTAACCCTCACAGTATGTAGCGTCTATCAGTGCATACAGTTTACGTTTATCTGTAGGTGTAAGACTAGACTGGGTCTACACTTGTAAACGTAATATAGCCTAAATCAAATATTTGATAGATTACTCGTCATTGTCAGTTTTCTCAACTCAAACTCTTGACATTTACTTAGTTTGTAAGCGAAGTAAATGCGTGACCTTCATAGTGGGCACTTAAGAGTCGTGTAATTATAAATGTTTCAGCTTCAAGGTGGTTGACTGAAGGAGCTTTACATACGTCTTTTACTTTGTTTTAGCACTAACTCTGCAGCAGAGCTCTCGCGCTTACGGTGTAATTCCGCCCCCGCGCGACGGTGAGGAGAAGGAGATGGTGCACCGGATGCTGCGCGTGGACCATGCTGGAGAATATGGAGCCAACCGCATCTACGCCGGCCAGATGGCAGTGTTGGGTCGATCGAAGACTGGGCCATTCATTCAGGTATTAACCGAATAAACTGATATAAACTGATCATTTCATTACTTCTGTGTCACACCAAGATTATAATTTATTAAAAAAAACAAATAAATAACAGGGGGGTTCAGCCCCCAGTTGTTGCTGTGGTTAAGTTTATTGAATTATTATAAATTTAAACATAACAGCAGCTTTTACAAGAATACTCAAATTACTTTTAATTAAATGATTATGCACAGTACTCTTAGTGTCATGTTTGCCTCTTTGGACAAAGGCAATCCAGTCGAACGTAACAATCCATTTAAATCTTCCTTCTTCTTCCTTCCTCTTAAATACAATATTTTAAATGAAATAAGCTGAATGATGCAGTGAAAGATGCCCGTATTAGGGTTGATCTTTTTACATACGAGCATGTCTGTTCCTCTCCATCAGCCTGTCACAGCAGCTGCAGCACCATCACGTAAAGCCAGTAAACCGTGCACATGATTTCTGCAGGATCTTGCAGACAGCTGATGAAATTCAATAAGATGAAAGAACAGGCTGCACATCTCACTGCTGTTTGATGTTAATTCTCAGGCATGTGGTTGATAAACAGTATTTCTAGGGGGTTTCTGAGTCTCCCAAAATTCTGAATCCAGTTCATTTCTCTCTTTTTTTTTTTTTTTTTTAAATTAAAAAAACTTTAGTAAAACTTACTTATAGGGACATATAGACTCCCCTGCAAATTACATCCTGGTTCTTCTACAACCTGAGAAGAATTGTCACATGATTACCAGTTAACCATATAAAAAGTCTAAATTCCCACTGACTGCCACAGATCTTTATCCTAACGAGGACATACACAAGATCTTTCCTTCAGTCAGTTCTCCAGACATGGCATATAGAACTAGGAATGGTTAGAAATAGAGGGTAAACTAACAGAGGCCTTATTGCTCATCACTGAAAGAGCTGATCTCATGTTAGCTGCTGCATTGGATAGTTGTTTCTGTGTGCAGTTTGCACTTTAGCCTCATGGTCCTGATTTTATTTTATTTTATTTATTTTTTTTGTGCAATAAAAATGAAAGTGACATTCATATCTCCACACCTCAAAAATTGTAGACAGCTGTACACTTTTTTTTTTTTAATTTTCCCTTCCTTCCTTTTTCTTTTTTTTTTTTTTTAAATTTATGTTAAAAGTGTCCGTATGTTTTCATCATCAGTATTAGGGCTGTGCGATATGACCAAAATCTCATATCCCGATATAAGAATTCTATCGTCCGATATCGATATAAATCACAAAAATGTAAAATTTTCTGTGAATCTCGGGCAGCTCGTCTTGCGGGAAGTGTTTCCAGCTGCGCGTCATGTAGCTGGAGTCGAGTGTATTAACCGATGCATGAAACGATACATTTTTACACATAAGTTGTAACAGCCGCCGTTTTCTTTGTGAGTATTTATTACACGGCGTGCTGCGGGGAAAAGCCTGTTCTAACGTTTGAGTCTAAGGTTTATTTTTTAGCACCTGATGGCTCCTTTTTGCTTCTCATCCGTAAACACTCTGAATACTCTTTCACGTGATTCAGTTTACTTTGAAAAGTCTCAACAGGATCTTGAGCTTTATTGTGAAAGGTTTATGTGGAAAATAAACAAGCGAACACGCGATGCTGTTACCGTTGTTGTTGCTAACGACAATGCATAAAAACAGGCGCTTGTCCGTCCGTAGTGTGGTTATATTAAATATAAGAGAAGGAGAGAACTTTAAGAAATTAATATAGCCACTACAGTGACCATCAAAACGATGGAAAAATATTGCCGTAAACAGTTTATTTTGCAACACCAGGAATCAAACGATAGCGTAAAATGAAACGATAGACGTTTTTATATCGTCATCTGACATATATCGTTATATCGAACAGCCCTAATCAGTATATGTCCCTAAATTTTGACACTTTGCGCTTTTTTCCCTACAGGAAATGTGGGATCAAGAAAAGAAACACCTTGAGAAATTCAATGAAATTCTTGCTGAGAACAGAGTTCGCCCCACAGCACTGTTACCTTTCTGGAATATTGCTGGGTTTGCATTAGGTTGGTACAACACATAAAGACATAACAGAAGATAAACAAATGATTCAAAGAGTAATGATTATTGAATTTCATAATGGCTCCCTGACGTGTCATTAACAAGTGTATAAACAGTAAGCAGTAGGAAATCTCTTCATTAAATGTTAACAGCATGTATCTCTCTCTTTTGAAGGGGCATCATCTGCATTACTGGGAAAAGAAGGGGCCATGGCCTGTACTGTGGCAGTGGAAGAGAGTATCACTGAACACTATAACAGCCAGATAAGAACTCTGATGGAGAAGGACCCAGAGAGATACACTGAACTCTTACAAGTGAGTCTCTTATCTCCGTAGCTCTGCTCTGTGGTTGCCCTTTACTGTGCATGAAATTCATATTGTTCATTATGAGATTGTGGCAACAGCTGAGTCTAAAGAGGAGCCGAAGGGCGATAATATTAGGCACCTGCCCCTCCAAAAAAAAAAGAGATTAGAGTCTAGCATACCAAAATGGAAATAATGTTGAATGTTTTTGATTATGGTGATTGTTACAAGCCAAGCTAAATAATAATTAATCAATTAAACTCAGTTTCAAGCTAGTTAATACAGCTTTGTACCTAATCGCTAATCGCCTTTTACTAACATTACTACATTTAAGTAAGAGTTATCTAACCAGCAAATAAATAAAGCCACCTTAAATTTTGTTTGAGGAAAATTTCATTCAATGATGTCTGTATCCCATTAATGCCAATATGAGTCTGAAATGGTCTCGGTCTTTCCCATATGGAAAAGATATATATATAAATCTTATAAAGTTTTTATCTGTCTTGTATGAAACTTGTATGAAAAGCATACAAGAGTGAAAACACATATAAGATCCCTTGAAAAATTATATAATGAAACTTGTATGTTTTGTATACTTACTAAAAAAATATATGAAAGTAATGAGAAGGTGGCCACTTTCATGAGTAAATCATATGATTTTACTATTTCTTTTCTATATGGGTTTATAGTTAGCTTGTGCATATTTCTAATTGCATTTATTAAAAAATTACAACTGTCTTTATTGATTGTTTCACTCATTTATTGTTTAGTGCAATCCTAGCAGCTGGATCATTTTCTTTTTTTTTTTTTTCTTTTTTGCATGTAAGCCAACCACAGTCAAACCTTTGGCACAGCCTTGTTCTCTTCCTGGATCTCTGTTGACTTTCAGTGTTAAATCTATTCGTGGGTGGAATTTTTTCTGTTTATCTAAGCAGTTCAGTACAGTTCAGGTTTACTTGGAGAGTTTTACAGTTTTATAGGCAATTTCTCCAAGGCTATGCAGCATGGTTTTTGACATTTTTGACTTCAGTGCTTTCGCCATTACACAATTACATCACTTAATGGCTACTGACATTTGTTACTGCGCACTGATGCAGGTTGAAGTTTATTTAACTTCTAATTTGGACAAGTTCCACACACCAACGCAGCTTCACAGATCATAGCACATGGAATAAAATTGGCATTTCACCAGTGGCTTTTTCATATATACTGTCAAGAGTGACTCGACCTCTCTGGATGTTTTCCAGATGGGGACAAAGCACTTTTCAGCACAAAGCAGATCTTATTAGATACACATTTTCTGACCACGGTGTATAAAATTTTTCATGACTCAGTTATTTGCAGTTATTTTGAAAAGAAAATGGGTTTAATGTAACAAACTCAAGGCCAAATAGCTTGAGAATTTTGTGCAGTGAAATGTAATTAATTAATTAAATTAATTTGTTTTATCATGAATATATTTAACAGGTGATAAAGGAATTTAGAGATGATGAGATGGAACATCATGATACAGGACTGGCGCACGATGCTGAAAATGTAAGTGTATTTTATGTCTTTAAATGTAATATATACACACTGCCAGTCAAAACTTTGGACACACCTTCTCATTCAATGTTTGTTTTTTTCTTTATTTTTATTACTTTCTACATTATAGATATATGCTGAAGACAGCAAATATATGAAGCAAGATATATGAAATTATGTATCAGAGAAAAAAATGATAAATAACTCTGTCTTATTTTTTAGATTCCTTAAAATAGCCACGTTTGCTTTGTTGACAGCACCGAAAACTTTTATATCAATTAGAAAAATGACTCCACACAGGAATAAATAAATATTGCTTCATTAGAGTATTTAACTGTCTTTACAATTTTTAAGTTGTTGAAAGTACTGCTGCCTAAATGTGTGTTTTGTGTGTGTGTGTGTTTTAGGTACCTGGATACTGGCTATTAAAAAATGCAATACAGTTAGGCTGCAAAGCTGCAATATATGTTTCCCAACGTATCTAACGCTGTTCTTAAAGCAGTAGAATTGTTTTGTTATTCTGACTCAAGTTTGTAAATGACTTAATTTGGACCTGTGTTCTCACTCTGCATCTTTGTAAATGTAAATGAAGCACAACGTACCTGTACCTGATCGTATCTGTTAAAATTTCTGTAATAAATGTCAGGCCTTGGTTCTGTTTTCTGAAGGCAAATTTTTACTTTTGTGTTGTGTTACTTTTGTGCTTGCTGCAGGAAGGTCAGTCTGCCTGTCTGAAAAGTGTCAGTGTTGATGAGAAAGTGAGAAACTGGTGAAATAAAGATACTCATGGACTTTAGATATTTCCATTTGTACATGTATCCAGTTACCCCCACATACATAACATATTTTTCATATAATTGTGCCTTGAGTTGCTTTAGTGTTTTTCTTATCGGCAAGAGCTGCAAAGACCAATATTTTAATAACTTTTAGCTGCCTTTGACCAAAAGCTCGACTCCCTAAACACGCATGATAAGAACATATTAATCCAAGTACAGACACACACACACACACAACCACCACTACCACCACCATACCATTCTGTTTCACATGTAATAGTTCATATATCAAGCTGAGCAATGACTTGTCATCCAGGCCTAACTGCTAAGCAGCCTCACACAGCTGTTCTGGGTACATTAGGTCACTGAGCAAGAAGGCTTGTCCAGGGGCCCCTAATATTCATCAGGTTGTGTAGCTTGAGCCAAATGTTCATTCCCCCCCTGACTCAGTATCACTCTGTCCATATGTCCATTCAGTTGTGACCCAAACCTGATTTCTCCTAGTTTTAGCATTTTTTTTTGAGCATGAGCATATGATACATGCTGACTCATGGCCAGTAGTGGGGGGTATTAATCATCTTGTTGGTTGAGCAGATAATAATGTTATTTAAAAAAACTGAAAATCTGATATTTATTCATTGTATGTGAATTGATAAATATAAAAAAAATAAAATAAAAACCACAGACAGAGTCATAGTAAAATGTTCAGTTTGATTGTGCCATCATAAGAGGTTCAGCCTGCACATGTTAGATGAGATATTGAAATATGCAGATTTCACTTTCAGCTGCTTATTAATGGTGGCTGCCTGACTGCAGGTCAATCTTTACATTTGCTTTATGCTATTGCAGCCCTGTGTGAAGATCCATTTACCTTAGCATAAGGTCAGGTCCTGACTTCAGGGGTTAATATGCAGTTTTATCCTTCATTCCTGAAAAATAGAATTGTTTAATGTCCATCAGTAAAAGATCAAGTTAAATAATGTTAAATAATTTGTAGTCTGCATTATCACTGTTAGATGTTTGTGACTCACTAAATAAGCCATACAGAAACTAAACCAGGGTGTATTCATGAATGCGCTACAGCAGTGTTTTTAATGGGGGGAGGGAAAAAAGTGTTTGTGTTATATTCCAGTGAAAACTGAAAGGCTAACTTGCTAGGGAGCAAACGAACGCCAGTTTTTCTGACTACTGCTACTGGAACGCTGTCAACTTGGGTATGACGTCATTTTCAGCTCCAACGTTCGAGGTAAAAGGAAAGCACCGGTATAACTTTGTGCCTTTTTCTTTGACTCTTGGTAGTCATTTTAGTTTGGTAATCTATGGGTAAGGATCATATTTTGAAACCAGCCTCAAGTGGCTGCTTGAGGAGCTTTCGAGACCTTTTGATGCTCACATTTGAGCCCTGGTTGCATGCGCTTTGTGAACCAAGCTAAGCACTTCATCCTCTCATACGAATACAGTGAAATCTGGCTTAATAAACAAAGAATCACCAAAAAAGCTAACTCGATGCTCCAGGAAAAGAAAGGAACTGGGTTACAGTGGATGAATGCTCGCTACAGCCACTTTATACATAGAGTTTATAATTACAGTTGGTAGTTCAACTGACCCATGAGTGTGGCTGCCATAATCCCCATCTCCCCATTATTTTTCCATTTTATTTGTACCTGCTTGCCTTTATTGACTGCATGTTATTTGATTTTCGTGACCAAGTACTAATTACTGTGAGCAAAGCCTGGAGTATTCTCACAATCTCAGGATAGGATGGAAACGCATGACATTCACTTTCATAATCACAGGAGGTCACCCACTATAGATCAGAAACATGAGACAGTAGGCAGCTTTGCAAATCAAAGGTAGATCATCATACATTATCTTTGAACCCGATTAATAGTGCTGACAATTTTATAGCAAGGTGTAACTGTTTAAATAAAGCAACATATGTAAAGCTCCTTTTGTAGTGTAGACTACATCTAAATTATCTACCATATGTAAACACAAATGGTGTGCTATATATATATATATATATATAGACAATGTCTGCACATTCTGGTCAATTCTTCAATCATTTAAAACCATCAGGAGATCATGTGCATTGTTTAGGTTCTTTTCTCAGTATCAAAAGGAATTTGCTGAAACACAGACTCAGAAATTGGCAACAAGAATTTGAAGAGAGCAATAAAACTTTACTAAACTGGGACTGTCTTGCTACCCATGAATAATTGCAGTTGTAAATCTTCAGCAGCACGAAAAATACAAATCCCTATAAGTCATAAGATCTTTCGGATACAGATTTTATTACTTCTTGGCTTTAATAGTTGGTGTTTGCCAGTAATAAGGCCTTTCTGGGGTTTATGGTAACTAATAGCAAAAAAGTACTTCTCTAGAACTGAGAGCACAAGGAATTAAGTAGATAGAATTTTGCTAGTAGTTTGATATGATTTAATGAATGTCTGGCAGCTTTCAACATGTGTTCTTTCTTTTTAATTCAAATACAATCACTTTTTTTTTTCAAGAGGTGATATATATATATCTATATATATCTATATAGATATATATATATAGATATATATATATGTGCTATGAAAGACTGAAGACTCTGAAGTTGCAGGTTAGTGAGGTTACTATCCTGTTACTAGTTAAATGTGAGATGTTTCACCGTGTTTCATGTGTTTTTTGTTGCCCCTATAACTTTTTATTTAAATGTGTTGCTACATCAAATTCAAAATGCTGCATTAATATCTAAAAATAAAATCTAATTTTTTAGCATTTAATGTCGTGCCTTTATACTACTTTTACAGAAATATAGGATTTAAATAATTTGCAAGTCATTGCATTCTGTTTATATATTTTAAATTTACATCCATCTGAAGTTTTGGGGGGTTTTATAAATCAAGAGGAGTCAGTGGAGCTTTTCATCTACATCTGGTTTTCCAGGTCAACGGCCATGCTCTATAAATAGCAAACAGTAAACATTTTACTGTTCTGCGGTATGTCTGCACATACAGTAAATACCTGTGGTGTGATGTTACTATATGCTTTAGATCTCTGTTCTGCATTGAGGGACTAACTTATGTAAATTTTAGTTTGAGCTGTAACACATTCATTTTTCCCCACCCTTTTAACGACATGTAAATGAGTGTAGTGTGCTCTGTGCATATGTGTATGTACAAATGCATCGAAATGCCTAAGCATATTGGAAATCTTTTGGGTTACTGAGGGGTGTGTGGCGTGAAAGAGTGACCACGTGTTCACATCTTCACACTGTGAAGTGACAACACAAGATGCAAAGGACTGACATCACTGGAAGCTGGAATTTGTGATTTATGGCCTGCCGTGCAGTGCCAACCACCAACGGCTTTGGTGAGAGAAAAACACATGAAGGTCAGTCTTCTAGGAAGGTTAAACTGAGCAAAACCTAAAATTCTTTAATTCCTATCGAAAAACTGTTATCCATATTCAACCACATACATTTCAGAATGATTTTCAGTATATAGAACTGCAACATCAAAGAACTTTTAGGTGAAGTTAAGTCTGGAGTATAGATCTATTTGTGTCTGTGAGTGCAACAAATCTTTCATTCTGTCAAATCCACCGAATCAGACAGTAAGTATGAAAACTCGCCATCAAGCAACGTTTCATGTCAAATGTAAGTTCAACAGAGACCCTTCAACAAAAATGAAATGGATTGTTTTGACATCCCTATAGCATTTCCAGTAATATTGCTAAGTGCATATGATTCATGAATTGGCAGAATATTTTGTGCATATATGCATGACTGTAGAATCAGTATGAACATAATACTATGCTGTTTTTGTGATTTAACTGCTTCATCGTGATCTTTGCAAATAAAACCAAAATCCTCAGCTGGAAAACTGATTTCTGGGGCACATACCTTTAAACCCTTTTTACATGTCTCCTTTTCTCTTTAGCATCCACAGAGAATCCTAAACTATAGTAGATGAATTCTTTTGGAATTTTAATTAGGGATGCACCGAATGATCCCTTTTCATTGTGGTATAAAATATATGATTTCTTTAATAAGAACTATTTTATTTAACTGAAATGTATTTGAATCAATGGAAAATGGACATCAAAATGGAAGATGGGACCTACACGTGGGGTAGTGTGATAGTTTGTTGATGAAGTTGTAGGACTTGTGTGAAGGACTTATTGTTGAGTGCGGAGTTGAGCATGGCGTGACCCCTCCACTGGTATCAATCAATATACTGACAGGCATGGTGGCTCATCCAGCATGACTCCAAGGCCACGCTGCTGCTCCACTATGTCATGAGCTCCAAAGATGCTTAAAGCTATTGACTCTAGCGCAGCTTGACACCCTCCCTGTCCCGCACCAACACAACCATCCTTCTATCAGAACCAGTGCCCCACTTAGGTAAGATACGACCAAAGCCATTGAACTGCATAGTGTAAAGTCAGTAATTAAAGCTATAAATAATTGTATATAAATGTAAATGGGCGTAGCCACTGTGACTTCAGCCACTTATTTGTGAATGTCCATTTTCAATAATTGAAATTTGCATTAGAGCCTTTTCATCATGTCTTCCTTGTCACCAGAGGTGACCATATTTAGATGAGAGAGCAGTGCTAAGTGAACAGCTAATGCTAGCTATCTTATTTAGATAGGTGCATTCACAGTTGCTAATTAGTGCTAAAACCAAAGTATTTGCATTAAAAATCTGCCAAAAGTCACCAAACCAAACCTGTTTCAAATCAGCTGTGGTGGTAACAGACAACCAGGCTAATCAGATTTAACCTGCAAACACCTGTCACTCAGAGAGGCTACAACCCTGATAATGCACAATTTTAGCCTTTATAGTTTTCAAGTCCAGGAGTTATAAAACCTGCTTTTATAAAAGGAGAACATGGCTTAAAAAAGTCTGTAAATATGTCTATGTAACTATAGACTGTATCTATATGTCATGGATACTCACATTTCTATGATGCTTTATCAGCCTTACTGACCATTCAAAGGGCTGTAGATTACAAGTTATATATAAAGTGTACATTCATACAGCAATTTTGCAATCTATTGCCAAGAACAGACAATCACCAATTAACATGCATACATATCTTTGCACTGAAAGGCTTAAAGAAAGGTCGAGGTAAGAGTTCAAACCCAGAACCTTCTTTCTGTCAGTCAACATGCTAATCACTCCACCACCGGTTGATCCACTTGTGGCTCTCGCCGTCTTGGTGTTAGTGAAGCTGAATGTGATGAACAAAAGTGTGAATGCATAAGGTCTGGTTAATCGCTACCTTACAAAAGACACACCATAAAGCATGACCTTCTTTATTGTCCTTTTTGACTAACATCAGAAATCATAATTACAAAATGATCATTTTCTCACAGCCACAGTCTGAATTGAACCAGAAGGGTCTGCTTTTGCCGGCTATTAGAAAGAACAGGGTTAAACTTTTGGGTTCACCTTTTAGATGTAGAGTCTACATTGGACTTTCCTATACAGTTTTTGAATTTTACGTGGGGGTGATGGGGACGGGTTGCTCTTGCAGCTAACTTTAAGTGGTCATTCTAGGAACTGTTAACTGTATTCTTTTTGTAATGTCTATATTGACTTCATTTTTCAGCCCTGGAACTGCTGCTTGGGTATGAACTTACCAGCACGTCGCTTTATTTTAGTATTTACTTTGTATATGATATTTAAAACATCTTCAGCAATTAATGCAAATCTAAAAGAATATTTAGAAAATGTAAAAGTCCATAAAAATAATAATTGTACCTCCACTGATTTAAATTGTTCAGGGAAAAACAGAACGTGTGCAAGCTGTGCAACATCAGTATGAACTTCAGTAATACAAATCTGCAATATGCTTTCATGATGTGAAGCTTTTAGTGTTCTGATCTCCGTTTGCCCTTTGTACATCAAAATTTTCCTTGTGGAATTCAAGGAACTTACTTGGATGAAGTTGTGTCTGAAATCGGAATAAAGTGCACACAGAACATAGTTGGCTGTGAAGGGATCAGCAGAATGAGCTGCAGTGTGTTAAAGCAAACAAGACTTATTCATTAGTCATCTATCCTTTTCTGTATGTTACATTACACCCCCATCCCCCAGAATTCAACAACTTGTATTGCTGCTGCTTACCCTCCTCAATTTACTGTGATGCATAAGCAGCTTGCAGAAGGTTACCATGCAAGGCCTCTTAACACCTGGTTTAAGGAATAGTTTTTCCCACCCCACCTGCTAGCCTCCTGCAGTGGCTCAGCGCTTTACACCGATCCCGCTAAGGCTCTTTCTGTCATCCTCACTGATTGAATGGAGAGCTCTGGCAGTAGTGCTCTGGCCAAGTCTCATATCTCTTGCCTGAGGCTCGTTTTCGTGTCGCTTGTAAAGATGCCACTCTTATCACCTATTAATCATGGCCCTCGATGTCCAGCTATGCCCTCCACTGCTGGTGACAACAAGTGATGCTCTTGCAGATTTTCAGATTACATGCAATGTGAAAAGGAGGCTTCAAGCTACGATTAGGTTTGGATCATAAGCTTATTTAAAGTTTTGCTGGTGTATTGATGCAGCCCATGAGAGTTTTAATTATTCTAAAGAAAAAGGTTTACTGTAAAAGTTGGAGGGCTGGATTTTATACTTGTTACGCGTGGGTCGCAACCTTTCTGTGCTTTAGTGTAAGCAATGGAATTTAGATCACGACAGCCGTCCCTGGATCGTTGTTCTTTGAAGTTATCAGCCGTCAAATATTCTCGCTCATGGCTGAGCCCTCAGCTCTTGTGGTTGGTGATGACACACATGCACAGCAGACAAAGTGCCCGGACCACCCGAAGCCTGAGGTATCCTGACCTTGGAGGCTCGCTGTGAAACATAACAACACAAGGGGAGAAAGAATGCCTTCTATGCTGCACAAGGGGTCAAGTTGTTGTCCCGGTCAGGGTGAAGTTCAACATGTCACACAAGCCCCTTATGTGTTATCTACAATGTTTGTCTATCAAAGGAAAAATACACATATGATAGGCTCCAGAAGCATGTCTGGTCTCACTCATAGTGTGTGATTGTGGTGGTCTGGTAGTGTCTGCTGCAGAAGCTACAAAGGGACAAGACTGAAATGCTCTGGGAGTTGAATCAGTCAAGATCTAGAGCACAAATTCATTTTGATCCGCTGATCTGAGGCCTGTACTAAAAAACGTATCACTCTGTCCAATCCTGTATGAAAGAATAACAAAATAGCAGCAATGCCATCTCTCTGTTCGTGACATTCTCGCGAAATGGTGATAGATTTACAGCAACTTCTTTCGTTTTTTAGCTATTTGAGGTATCTGTTAAACAGATTGTTGCATTGATTTCTGGGAAGACAGATGGTGGTGTGCATGCTTCAAGACAACTGAAGGAATGAAGAATTGTTCAGCTCGGTAGATCAAATTCGGTATAGGCCTTAGGCTACATTTTTATTGCGTGTAGGCACATACGATCTCAGACATATTTTTGAGTAGCTTTGTTTTGTTTCTGGCCATAGTTGAAAGTAGATAAAATAGCACGAGGTGCTTGAAAATGAGACAAAATACCATTTTTCATGCCAAAGCAATAAGACAAACCCAAGAAAAACTGTCTGCTTTGTTTGTAAGTCTTTAAATGGTTGGGTGATTATTGCAGACAACATATTATATCATTGTATCATATGTACATCCAGAATGCATTCAGACATGTGGCTGTATCCTGACAGAAATGTTTATATACAGGATGAACCTTTAAGATTTAAATCATTCCAAAAGCATCTAGTTGCTATTTTTACATTGATTGTAAGTGTGCTGTTTTCTGTTTGTACAGTTTTCCAATAGAGATGTCAATTTGCCTTTGGCATAATGTATTTATTTTTCTCTTCTTTGCTTTATCATTCTGAAATGTGCACCCTGCAGTCTTTTCAGCCCAGACTACCCTATACAGCCCTGCGCTGCCTTGTGTAGCCACTGGCCTTCCAAGCGATCATTATTTGCTTTGATTGACACTCTGGGATGGTGTGCATTTCATTGATGAGAATTTTAGAGCTCTGGGGCTCGTGATCCTTAGTGATCGGTGGTACGTCACCCTGCAGCCATCCCAGGGGCGACAGCTACAGATCAGTTTCAAATACTCTGTCGCTTTCATCACCAAAGGCAAACTAACTTAACCTGACAAACAGAAGTCTGCAAAGCTGTGGGTAAAGTTACCATCAGTGCACAAAACCTTTAATTCTGCAGGATAGAAATCGCTGAACTTTTTTAGCTTGAGTGATTAGCCCAAGACAAGAACCAAAAGGGGGTTAGAGTATATAACACTGCTTCAGCAGTCCTCCTTTAATTGTAATCAGCGTCTGTAGATCACAGAAATATGGTAGGATAGTTAAAATTAAGTCTTACAGTGGAGCTGTTAAGTGTTAAGTGGTATCATCTGCATAAAGTGCTTGAAAATTAAACTGAACTGAAAATTGTGCGAGGAATTTACAAATCTTCCTGCATTTGAGTTAATAAAAATAATATGCTTAAATAGTCAGATTGTCTAATGACATAATAAGCTCCAAAGAATTATCTTAATGGGGATTTTGATAAGTAGAAGGCCTTAATCCCCCCCCCCACCACCACCAATTTTTTTACAAAGAATAATTTGTGTGCTGCAAAGGCCTGACCTTTTATCTTAAGTTCTTTAATAACACTAATGATTTTATTAAATGAACTAAAGGAACAGAAGCTATTATTCTTTAATTATAATATGTTTTTCTGTTAATGTGCCTTTGAAAAGGACTAAACCACGCTCCTATACTTTATATTAGTTATGTAATGACTTTACCCCAGTAAATAAATTGTTAGATATCTGTTATTCTTGTAAAACTGAACGTACTTAAAAGAATGAGGCAATGCATAATGCGTATGGTGCTACAACCAAGAAGAGTCTCCTCCACCTGTGCTTTGAGACTGTTGACCATGCGGGAACCTTACGGTACGACTGATTCCCATGTCAGAAAATGTTTGAGGTGGGCGCTCGAATGACCTCTGGGTCACATTCCATGCAAAGCGACTGTGCGGTCATGCTGACCATGTAGATGTTTAAATAAGAAAAAAAATGGCAATCAGTAGCGGATGGAGGGGGGAGAAGAAGGAGGTTAGGGGTAAAAAAGAACTTGTGCATGAGGTACGGTCAGCTGGGAAAGTGCTTGAAGGTGGGTGTGTGCAAAGAATTGAAATATGTTGAAGAGATGCGTGTGTTATCTTTTCTCCTCACCACTAACCATCCAGTACCTCCCCTTGCGGTGTGTCGTCACCAGATGATCTCAGGGCCTGAGAGGAGCTGCAAGAGAAAATGGGAGGAAATCTGATCCATATGGTGGCACTATAAAGGTCGTCGCTGATTTGCAGCCTTCATCAAAACCTGGTCAAGACTTCATCACTTACTCATGACTAGGACCCTCCTCACGCACCTTGTCACAGTGCACTGAATGTCTCACCAGTCTCTCTCTCCAGCAGAACCAGTTATCTGCCTGACCCTTGGGGTGAGGGGTTCATTGCAGCAATCTTCAAAACTGATTCTTCTTTGAAAGGTAAAGTATTTGCAAGTTGGAAAGTTTTTGAAGATTTCTCATGTTTTGCATGAATTAATCAGCATGTCCCTAATTTTTTATGTTGCCTCAGATATGAAGATACTGGGTCCATTTGTTTTCCTGCTCTTGCTTGGGGGACTGTGGTGTCAGAACAACCGTAATGCTAAAGCTACTGGAAAGTCCACAAAGAAGTCTAGTGGGATCCAACAAGGTGATGCTGGCCAGTCTGCCTCCGCAGCTGATGTTACTTCAGGAAGCACTGGAAGAACTGGAAGCACCTCCAGAAACACCGGAGGCTCAGCCGAATCAAGACAGGAAGGTGCTGCAGGGACTCGTGGAGCTGGACAACAGACAGATGACATGAGGCTGCACTACCTCACAAACACACAAGTTACATGTAATGATGGGACAGTAGCTGGGTGAGAAGTTCTGGGTGTTTTTGCTCTTTAATGTCTGTTTGCTGATTGAGTCAGTGATTTTACAAAGATGGTTTATCTTCTGTTTCTCCTCATGCTCATTCATTTGTTCTACAGGTTTTACCTAAAGGAATTCAGAGGAAGCCGCCGATGGTTGTTATTTCTGGAAGGTGAGTATTTAAAACCCCATATGGTTAATTTAGTCCCCTAAGGTCAGTTTGTTTTAGCGTGACACCCGCTCATTGGAATCTTAATGTGGATGTCATCTTGTCCTGTCAACTTTTTTGGTTGCTCCGTGTCACAGACTTGAAATGAGGTTAACACCGGGGGAGTGTCTTCCAAATTTACTTGTACTCTGATATCGAACACAAATCATTTTCCTGCATGTTACTGAGTGACAAATTAGCAAAAATGAGCAATCTGCATGCTGACAGTTTGTAAATTAAAGAGATCATTCTAGTCTTTTGCTCAACTGTGAATTATTATTGTTATTATTATCTTTTTTCAATTCTATTTATATAACACCAAATCACAACAACAATTGTCTCAAGCTGCTTTATATTGTAAGGTAAAGACCCCATAATAATACAGTTAATGCATACTATGGTCATGTTAGTGTAGCAGCCTGCAGGTGCAACCATTGCTTTCACCATTCCTCACAGGCCTGTGTGATGGGCTAACAAGGGTGTCCCTATCTTGGATGTGAATGTCTAATATTAGTGTCTATTATATTTAGGTGGCTGGTGCTGCTACAGCAGAGAGACCTGTGATTACAGGTACCAAAATATCCCCCGACTAATGAGCTCATCGGGGTGGCCTGAAACTAAAAGAGGTTAGTCAGCCGACAGTGTTTCAGAATGCCTTTCATAGACGTTTCCACAGAGTTGCTTTCTTTGACTAGTGAGGCAAGTGGACATCTGTTTAATGAGCGATTGTTGGATTTACAGGAAGTGGAATATTATCTTCTAAAGCTGAGGACAACCCACACTGGCATAACACAAATATTGTGTAAGTACCTGCATAGATGTGCTTTGTATTTTTGCGGTTAATGAAGGTGTATAAAGACAACTTTTTCTTTGTTCCCATAGTTGTTGTATTAATTAATTTGTGTATATAATGGGAGACACTGCAGGGGAGTAGGATTAAACATTCAACTTACAAATATGAAGACTGTTATTTTTTTGTATTATAAATTTTCTGAACTTTGATGTTTGAATATGTAAATGAAGTGTTATCTTACTAAATAGACACTTCATAAACACGTTTGTACATCAGAATGAAATGTTTTTACATCAAGATCTTCTGTCACTTTATATATATTGAAACCCTCTTGACAGAAAAATAATTTTTAGGGAAGAATATTCAGTAAATCAAGATATAATTGGTAACATTTATGAAGAATGTCTTTGTAAAAACCTTCGAAAATTAAAAAAATTGGACTAAAACTAAGGTTTTCTGCGTGTAAGTGCTACTGAGTATGTGTATTTTCTATGGATTCTTTACTCATTCTTTAAAGGAGAAAAGTTATAGATGTTTTTATTGGATGTCATAAAACTTCTCCAGTTCATCGTGTGTCCTTGGGCAAGACACTTCACCTGTTGCCTACTGGTGGTGGTCAGAGGGCCCGGTGGCATCAGTGTTCGGCAGCCTCGCCTCTGTCAGTGCGCCCCAGGGCAGCTGTGGCTACAGTGTAGCTTGCCATCACCAGTGTGTGAATGTGTGTGTGAATGGGTGGATGACTGGTTGTGTAAAGCGCTTTGGGGTCCTTAGGGACTAGTAAAGCGCTATACAAATACAGGCCATTTACCATTACTTACATTGAGAAAAAATATGCTGAATAAATATTCACAAATATCTGTAAACATCCAGGCCAAAACTGAAAACTGAAAACAGCTATATTAAATTAAATTAACTTAAATTAACACATAAATGTGCATTTTTTTCTGTGCACTAATCTGAAAAATGCTATAAATAAAACTTGTTTTTAGCTGTAAGGTCGCTTCCTGAAGCTGTTTTAGGTGATTTTTTTGTGTGTGAAACGTTGGATAAAGTGTCTAATGTTACAGTTCCTAAAATGATTGTATCGAAAAACAACAACAACAAAAAGGTTGCATAATCAGGGATTCAGCAAACACATCTTCTTAATGCAGCTGGTAATATGCTTGACCTAAAAAGGATTGAAAACACAATTCCTTGTGCGTGCAACACTTTCAGTGACCCTTTTTATGTCAGACAAGATTACTTAATTATGCAGCACAACAACAAAACTGTATCACCGATTAATGACGAATAAATAATTTATTTTGTTTTCTTTTCCCCTTTCTTTCTTTCTTTTGAAGATTGTTTTTTATGTTGAAATGTCGAGGATGACTTTAGTGATCGCACAGCCTGAGGAAAGAAACGTCTGAAAAGTCTGGTGGCACAGCAGGATATATGCTGCGTGGTGAACTGGCATATGCGTGTAGTGTTTTGGGTGATATTTTTAACTTTCCGCTTTCATCCATGCAAGCAATTTTAATCTTTAATGATAAAGTTTCGTTTATGAAATTCAGCAACATGCAGGCTGTGTGATCAAAATAGAGATTTGCCACTTTCTGATATATGACAGAAGTTGTCAGCTCCAGCCTGAGGTGATTTTTATGGGGGAGGGAAGAAACCAACTTCAGGGCCTCCAGCTTTAGTCTAACAAATGTGATTGTCTTCTTTATGGCAGATTCATCCCTTACTGTTCCAGTGACGTGTGGAGCGGCACTGGGCCTGCACCAACACCCCCTTCCAGGCCACGACAAGGCAGGGACAAAGTCAGAGATAGGAATACAAATGCAAGTAAGTTTCCTCAAATCTTTTACAATAAGGTAACCTGTAGCTCCTTTGGATACAAGAAAACATGTATTCTCTAAATGTTCAGTTAATTAGAGAATAAAAATCTTGTCATACTTGTCTTTACTATCAGCTGAATATAACTTCATGGGATCCCTAATCATCCGTGAGGTCATCAAAGATCTCATCCCTAAAGGAATCAAGCAGGCCAAGGTTGTCATGCTGTCTGGTAGCAGGTGAGTTAGTTTTATTGTGCTCTGATGGACAAGAGTCTCTGTACCATCTGGACCGTCTCCATATCTACCATTAAAGTCCTATTTTGGGTGCATCCTCTTGTCAACAATGAAGATGTTTACAGTCAACTGTGATCAGTGACATAATGTTTATTAAAGGGCCTTGCCCTGTAATGGTGAACATTCCTCCCAGGTTAGCAGCATGGTTCTTGAGACGTCCCCGGGCCCTAAAACAGGATCAACTGAATGTGAAACCTGCTAAATGTTTACTTCCCCGCTATGAGCTGGCATGCACTGTCAGTTTGATATCCTAAACAAAAATGTCACCCTCAAAGCCAAACTATTTATTCATTTTCTTGGCTCCCCTGCAGCGCTGGTGGAACAGGTGTTTTGCTCAACATTGAGAGGGTGGCCAGTCAGCTCCAGCAGCTTGGTGCAGAAGCTCAGGTCCGAGGCCTCGTGGACTCAGGCTGGTTTCTGGAGAGCAAGCAGCAAAGATCACCAAACTGCCCTGAGACAGTTTCCTGCTCACCTGAGGATGCTATCAAGATTGGACTCAGGTGAAGACAATATTTAGATCTCTTCCTATGCCCGATGTAGGATTTGGAAATCATATTATTCGTGAATTTTATTGATTAACTGTGCATTATTATCTCAGGCTGTGGAATGGGGTTGTTCCTGATAGATGTCGGCAGCTCTTTAAAAGAGGGGAGGAGTGGAAGTGCTTCTTCGGTCATAGACTATACTCTACTTTGACGTGTGAGTGTTGACTGGTGTCTTTGTTTATGATGATGTTTTAAATTTAAATGCACACCATATGACATGACTTGAGCAGTTCAGAAATAATGAGCACTGACATATTAGAACTGTGAATTTCCTTCACTCAATCAGTGAACAGACTGATTCCCACGCTGATGACATGATAAGCCAATGTAAGTTCATCTGGACTGGCTTGAACTGGACTGCATCTTTTTTTTAGAGGCCTTCTGAATATTACAGCCCTCGATGCAAACTTTTAAGATCTTTATTGTCACATATATGGAATTTTAAAGTTGCTAAATCAGCAAAGCATATAAAAGCACATGTTTAGTCAAAATCTCCAAATCAGGGTCTGAAATTAAAGAAACGAGATTTTCTATGTAAATCTTGAAACTCTAACTGCTACGCTGGTGCGTAAACTTTTAGATCATGACATCCTGAGTTGTATTCACTGTAATCATTGAAAAGGAGGCCAGTGTGGCTAGTAACAGTATGTTTAACTGGTGGATTTTTGTGTGTGTGTGTGTGTGTGTGTGTGTGTGTGTGTGTGTGTGTGTGTGTGTGTGTGTGTGTGTGTGTGTGTGTGTGTGTGTGTATACAGCTTAATAACTGGCAGGAAGTGACTAATAGACTTGATTGAATTTACTGATTTGATCAACTAAATGCTATTTTCCCTACAGCCCCTGTGTTTATTGTACAGTGGCTGTTTGATGAGGAACAGCTGAGGGTGGAAAACATCTATATAGGGGGACAGAGCATGTCTGAGGAGCAGTGGCAGTACATACAGAACCTGGGCTTGGAGCTCAAAAACTCCCTGAGAGATGTTACGTAAGTTCCGTAGAACTTATCATATATTGACGTCTAAACATTACTAACATTAACAGAACATAAAAACTGTATGTTTAGCACTCACTGATTTCCAGCCATTTCCTGAAATTGAAATTAAGCCCTTTCGACAACACGGAACTGCTTTTTAGTGTTTTCTTTTAATATTCTTGACCATTGATAGTGGCAAATACAATCATTCGTTTTAATAGATCAGGAAATCAATTCAATCTACAATTTATAATTATAAAAAAATATTTTAAAATAGAATTGGTGACTTTAACAAAATGTAATAGAGCTTGCAGAGCAGTGGTGGTGAGCTACTATCCCCTTTCCATTTGTACATTTACATATCAAAGCCTGTAACTGTTGAGTGAACTGCCAGCCATTTAAAACAGCAGACAATCAAATTCTATGTTAACATCCAACAGTTCCTTGACGTTCTCTGTGCCGTCTATGCATTCCTGTCAGAAGTCGTCATCACGCAGTGACTAGATTCAAATCTTACTATAGCTAGTTGAAAAATAAATCAAGATGGATTTTAACAAATGCTCTCTCTTTGCGTGTCTTTTAGGGCTGTATTTGCTCCGTCCTGTCTCTCCCACACACTAATTACCAAAAGGTAAGAATGGATATTCAAGTTCACCTGGCACCCTTGTTTTTTCTCCCCAGCAGTCATATCTACCCAGTGAGCTCATGCTGCTGTTTTTGTTTTGCTTGTTCATCAAACCACATTGTCACCAAATGCCACTTCACACTTTCTCTAGCCTCCCAGTACCACTTTAACATAGAGATTATTTAGTTGTTCACATGGACATTGATGGGTCATTGCAGTCTTATATAAGTATACTTAGTTATGCTGAAGTGGGTGCAATCAAAGTCAGGAGCTGAAAGTTCAAGGTCTTTTGTAGCTTTGTATGTTGCAACACTTGCAGTTGCAAACCTTAAAGTAAAACAGTCTCCTGCCATTTGCCCTTTTCTGGTCCTTAATTACTAACTCTGACAACCTTCCCATTTTTCTTTTTTTATTTCTAATTCATAACTTCTCCTTCTTGTTGTTCCTAAAGTAACTGGACAAGTTTTCAAGTTAGAGGCACGTCTCTGCCACGTGCCCTTCAATGCTGGGACAGGAGTCTGGAAGCAATACGTAACAACAGGACCCCGGCTAAAGGATGTCCTTTTCACCTCGTGGATTCCTGTCAGTGGCCACAGTGTAACCCCACCTGCCCAGCTTTGGTGGATAAGACCACCCAGCAGGAGCTTACCTTGCTCCAGATGCTGGTAGCCATGGGTCTGGACCTCCAGAGGCTGGGCCTGGATCCCCAGGGAGATGCAGATTCTCTTGTCAGCATGGTCAGGAATGGTGGCTAAGTGTGAAAATTTAGGGTACACGAAAGGTTAGCCAGAGGCTTAATAGATGAAAACAAATGTGTTGAAAATTTAACGTAACCATAGAAATGCTGTAGAAATCTGGTTACTATGTCTTGTGCTACTCAGCATTCCATTATGCTCCACATGACTGTTCACTTTGAGACTTGGCTGGAGGGTATGTCACTGCATCTGGGTTTGAATGGTTTAGTGGGCCCTCTACTGGACACCAGTGGAAAGAGGTGTTGCAGCTGTATTGATCAACAAGCTTAGTGTTTAGCAGATGGCTGTGCATAACCTCCTACAACACACTTTCAGCCTGATCACTCCACAGGAACATGTAACATCAGAGCATGGTAGTAGAGTTGTAATGAATAGAAAGTACCTGAAAGCTGACGGAGACACAAACATTTTGCTCAAACAAGATAGAAATGCTTTTGTGTTCATGCAGCTTTTAGCAGTTAAACTTGCTATATACTCTTTATCTACAGTCTGTTTTAGTTATTCACTGATTTCCAACATGCATTATTGAAAAATACAGAATCTGTCAAATTTCTAGTAATCAGATTACTACATAATAATACACAAATGAGCTAAATGTTCAACTTTTTTGGAGAAAACATATCAAAAAGTTTCACTTACTTTTACTCAGTAATTTTTGGTGCACTTAATTCCAAAGACACTACCGATTTTGGTGACTTAGTTTGAGTGTGTAGATTCTGATGCTATGCTGACATACATATATTTATATATATACATATATTACATAGTATCTATACATACTTTCTATGCATGCAAAATAGAAATGTGATTAGTTATTGTAATATTTCTGTGTAGGGCAGACAAAGGTGATCAGTGACCTACCACAATAATTTGTGAGTTTATTCAAGGAAAAAAAAACACAGTTTTGACATGTGAACTTATTAATGTAAAAAAACAAAAAACAAAAAACGCTGCAGTTACTCACTGCACAGTTGTGACAATCTATGTCTAGTGACATACACAGACATAATGCAACTAGTATTTCATAGGGCTTAATATTGCAGTCCTTCATTGTTGTTAAAGCATGATTTTTCATAATGTTGTGCTGTTTTTGCATTTACAGACAATGCTGTATCTGTATGTTTTAATTTCCTTTAGGTACTGCAATAAGGGTGTTGCACGTGTCAAAATGTGGAATAAAAAATATGATGTGGATCTGAGAGTTTGCACTTTGCAATCTGTTTTATTATACTCTTCACAGAGTCTGAGTCAGAATACACATTGAGAAGATTCAATAATTGTTGAAAGTATATTTTACAGTTTCCTTCTATGAGGAGCACCAAGTCCATAGAGACTGTTAGCAAATGTGAGAACAGCAGAAACAATATGAAATAATGACATAAATGATGGTGTTTAATTCAGTTCAGTTCAATTCAATTCAGTTGAGTTTTATTTGTATAGCTTTAAATTGTAAGGATTTATTGTAAGGTAAAAAACCTACAATAATACAGAGAAACCACCAACAATCAGATGACCCTCTGTGAGCAAGTGCTTTGACAAAAGTGGGAAGAAAAAACTCCCTTTTAACATGAATATATGCCCCTTTTTTCTTTACTCACCACCAAGCACACTGGCTGTACTGTCCTTCAAATTCCAGGCTAAGATAATCTCTGAGTCCTCATTTCTGAGAATATTTAAAAAACAAAAATCAGAGTCTTATTTGCCTAATGACCAAAAAAGTGTTCCTTGAAATTGGAAATTTTATTTGCAACGGCGTCAACAAATCTTACTAAGTAAACACAAGAACAGGGAAATGGCGTTGTTTTTAGTTTGTGTGAATATTCACAAATTTGTCAACATACAACCATGACCAGACATATTCACTGAGACATGACATTGAGAGTTAATTGCCTTTCCAAGTCTTCAATTTACAATATCTATTCTGAACTTCAATATTTTCCCTGGGCAAAACAAACAAACAAACAAAATATAATTTTGGCTTCTCTCGTATTTCCTAAGGGGTGGCCAGATCAGATGGATCTGCATGTTTTATTATATGCTGGATGCCCTTAGCCAGGTTTAGGACTGGAAATAATAATAATATTGTGTACATACTCATGTATATTTTCATATTCATATATTTTCACTTTTAAAAGCACTCATAGTTAAGCTCCTGGATATTAATGCAGTACACTCATCGTCACTTGGGGACACTGCTTTAAATTTCAGCAAAGTTATTTATTTTTCTGAATTTCATCTTCGTTTGAGGTCGAAGAAAGTGGCCCACTTAAGCTCACAACTATAAAAAATAAGACGATTTTTCTAAACCTGCCAAACAAAATAAAATATTAGTTACTTATAAATGTCAGACTTCTTATAAAACGCTGGCAGTTTTCAGGGACAAAATAAACATGAATTTTTCGGTACGTGGGCATTGTTGGGGGAGTTTGGGCTTTGGCGCTGTGGGCCATCTCGGCTTGAAAAAGTCTCGACCTTTTTTCCCATAATGCACTGCAAGATTTTCGTACTTCCTCTTTCCGCCATATTGCAGAACCGGTAAGATGTGTTTTTACATCGTCACCTTCAATCTTTTAAGTATCTAAAGCATCATATTGTGAAATAATCCATAAGTGAGTCCATTTCGAAGTCAAAGTTGGTAGTAATGATTTGGGCTGATTATGGTTTCCATTAGTGAAGCGGATTCATAATTTTTGTCCTGTGTTAGCGGGACTGCCTGGCCCCGGGAATTGGTGCGTTCAGGGCGGCTTGATGGCTTGATAGCTGTTAGCTTTGCTCCCAGTTATGCGAGTTTCAAATGTCCAACGAATAAGACATTTTAGCTGTCCGTACAGGTCTGTATGTGGTACATATTGTCGATAATATTTTGACCGTTGTAACTGCAGAACTAAGGGCACTACTTACTGTGGCGTTTGCAGGTGGATAAGCTAAGTAGCTAATCTGAGTGCTCATGAATGACCATGCTTCAGTGGAAGGCTCCGTTTTTCCTCTCTTAGTGTAACTGAAGCCACAGCATTACTTGTCAAGAGTAAAGTGTGAGCAGTATTTAACCTGCCATCTCTGGAACATATTAGCCGCCAGGCTCATAATTGTAGACGGAAGGAAAAGGGTCGGCATGATTCGTGTTAGCAAGGTTTTGCTAACTAGGCTTTCTTTTACATAAGTCCTCCTTTGTAGTGTAGTGAGCATTTTTGTCAAATTCACTGAGTTTTTTTTGTAACGTTTCACCATCAGTGTTCTAGTGTAGTCTGTAGAGCGTCGATGGTGATGATACTCACTAATTTCCTTCTTGTCCAGGCCTTTGGATCTAATGCTAAAAGTCTTTTTTGTGTGTGTGTGTGTGTCCACAGGCATCATGGTGCGCATGAACGTTCTCGCAGATGCTCTCAAAAGCATCAACAATGCTGAGAAGCGTGGGAAACGTCAGGTCCTCATCAGGCCCTGCTCCAAGGTTATTGTGCGCTTCCTAACCGTCATGATGAAGCACGGTGAGTGTCGTTATGTTAAAAATGTGTGCGTTCCAAGTTGATACTTTATGCACCACATGCAGTCGTAAAGCATCTTGAAGGGCTGACTGCTTTGTTTGTGTGTACAGTTGGTAAAAGTATAACTTCAGTTTAATTTGAGACCTCTAGAAGCGCCCTGATGTGTTTAACTTAATGTATATAATAATTATGCGCATTAATAACGTGTTTAACTTAATGGTCTTTGTCATTTGTGCCTTGCAGGTTATATTGGTGAGTTTGAGATCATTGATGACCACAGAGCCGGAAAAATTGTTGTCAATCTCACAGGCAGGCTGAACAAGGTAAATATAACCAACCTGCACTGTTATTCATGTCACTTCTTTGATAGTTTTAAACACATGCTTTGTTTCTTTTGCTATGAATGACTGAAGGAAATATAATTTTATGTTAGTGCCGTTTAAGTTAACTTGGGTCTTAAAGGGCTTCTAGTGATAATGGCGACAGAGAAGCTGTTTCTATACAGTCTTTACAGTTATGTACCAATAAGTCAGTGGCCATTGTTTTCATTTCGATATGTTAAACTTGGTTTAACTCTTATCACTGTCTAGCCTTGCTTGTAGCTTTAATGCTTTGTGAATGGAGTCTAAACCACTCTTTCTCTTTTGTCAGTGTGGCGTGATTAGTCCACGTTTTGATCTCCAACTCAAGGACCTGGAGAAGTGGCAGAACAACCTGCTGCCCTCAAGACAGTTTGGGTGAGAACTATTTGTCATCACACTTTGAATGCAAAAACCAATAGAAATGAGCAACCAGGCATTTCTAAGTGTATTTTGGCCCCTAAATGTCTCTATATGATGAGTGAGGCTCTGGTTTGAAAGGTGTGCCATTTGCTCCTCTGATGCCTTCTCTTTGTTGGCCCTGCCTGACAAAATGGTGTAGTTGGTTAGTGTTTCAGGTGGTTAACTGTGTCGATCCATATGTCTCGATTTGTTATGAGTAACTGTAGCATAAGTATCGCCGTTTGTCGCTTTTAAATGTTTTGGGCACAATGCAACTGGACAAAGATTTATTTTGTATAAGGCAGCCACAAGTGGATGTTTTTATTTATTTTAAATTGCACTCTTAATAGTTTTTCAGACAGATGTGTGACTAGTGCAGAACTATACTAGGCCCATCGATCAGATGGCTACCACACTGTTTCTGTAGTCCTGCACACATTACATTGTTAATGTGTTTCCCTGTTGGTTGGATGATCTGTCTGAAAGATCATTTTGCGATCTGTTACAGTTGTGATCTAGAGGGCAGAGAGGACATTGCTGCTGTCTCAGCCTGTAGCTCAGTTTAAAGATATGCAGCTGATTGAAGTGTCTTCATAAAAAAAACAGCTTTAAGAAGCATTAAAAACATGTTTAATGCTTCTTGAGCAGGTGGTGTGATAAAGTACTCTAATTGTCTTTTTACCCAAAGGTTTTGATGTAGTTTGTGCTTACAGTAGGGCTGTAATTTAATTTTATTTACAATTTTATCTCCAGGTACTATGAAAACAGGATGAAATGACTACTTTATTTTTTACATTCATTATTGCTTCCCTTACCCATGTTTTATAAATCACTTGTGTACATTTATTTTACTCTGTCACTCACAGTTTAGTCTCACTCTAATCAAGATGACTAAAAGATTTAGTTGTGAAGATCTAGCTGGATGAAGTAAAACAAGGTTTCTGGGGGTGAGTGTGTCAAAGGATCCTTAAAAGTTTCCTTTGATTCCAAATTGCTCAGGGTCACTGACTTTGTCGGTGTTGCTTTCAGTAGCGAATGACAGTTGGCCTTCAGCTTTAGCTGATAGTTGAGCTGTTCTCCCCCATGGTGGTCCTCTGAGGTATCCAAATGTACTTTTGGCTGTGTCGTCTCCTTTGTCTGCGCCCTCACCCTCCGCCCTGTATTGGTAGCAGGCCAGAAATCTGTTGTCCTTGCGACACCAGCTTTATCATTAAAAACATCTCTAAGGCCTAACTCACGACTAGATAACAGCATTACCAGCAACTTTTAAATTAGAATTTTTTTTCCACTGTACAGATCAAAGAAATGGCTTCAGAAAGCAGAGCAATAAAGACTTTTTTAGTTATAGATTTTTTTTTTTTTTTTAAAACATTACCCACCTTGACTCCACTGTGGCATTACTGTGTCTGACAGAGAGGGAGGCTGCAGCTGTTATCATACGTGTGGCTGGAAAAGAACTTTGGCTGAATTTTTATAACAATTTTGGTTCCCACACATGCCCCTTAATACGTTTTGCAGATAACTCACTCCCCCAATTTGAGTGACATCTCATCACTGTTGAGGCCTAAAATCTGTTCAGCCAACTTGGTGTCACCCCTGTGACACTCCCCCTCCTCCTCTTTCCTTTTTTTCTTTTAATCAAGCAACTGAGAATGAGTTTGCTTTTTTGGTGTCTGTCCACTGATGAGGCAGCAGCTCCTCTAAAGACTACATTCAAAGAATTAAATGTCCTAAACTAATAATTACAGCTTTTTTTTTTTTTCTTTTAATGGTAATATGATGCAGTGTCCCAAAAGGTTGAATCTGTTCATCTGGATGTAGTGTTTTCAGTGGAAGAATCAACCTTTTGGGATTGACTTACCGGGATGATTGAGCATACATTGAGACATGATGCAGTGTGTTACCTTATCCTGAGGTTAAGGCTACGTTTAACGTTTTGCTTTGACAAATTCCATCAGCATCAGACTCGAGAGCACAGACTTCACTAAAGCAGCCAAGCATACTTAACTGCTTCAGACATGTATGTTGACCATGTACATGTATGATGTTGTGACATCTTTTGCAGACAGTATATTGCTTTTAGCGACAATGTCAATAAATGTGGCAAATAAACTTGTGATTATTATGCTCTGTCAAGCATGACAGGAGAGCACACATCGTAAAAGCACATCTGTATTAAAATGTGGGTGTTTTACACCTTTGTTATTGGACAGTAAGGAATTAAACAGCAGCTATGTTTGAACAAATTAACACTGCACTGATTGTCTACATACTTACCAATGTAACTCCGCTCCTTTGTAGGGGTTTGAGTGGTTGGCGTTGGAAATAAAGGGCATGGTGCGTGCCCTGGATGGTGTACAGTTTGTACATATTAATGTTGTCGGCTCTCTTGGGTGCATTTGGACTTAATTAGGAAAGAACGAAGTATTTTCTTTCTACACCATAAAATCTCAACAACGGATTAATTTTAGCAGACTTTAGCACTAAACTCCAGCAACGCAAACACACTGTAGCACTTCACAAACTTCAACCAGCTCTGAGGTGAACGAAAGTCTGTTTAACTTTTTAAAGACCTGTGCTCGTAGAGCTTTTGGGACAACTATGGGTAATAACTGTGAGGCAAAATATTTTTATACTTTGCTGGAAATGCAACATTAACAGCAGCACTTCAGAGTCCCATATTTTACTGCAAAGTATACGCAGACTCAAACTTGTTTTTACAAAGAAATATTTGGTAAATTTTCATATGTGGACACTGAATTTGAGCCCAAGCTTTTAATTTGGGAGATAAAGGTCTTTGTTTTTGGAGATGCTTTTGTTTTTGAATGGAAATGCCAAAAATGAGCGTGAATAGGATCGAGATTGTTGTGACAGTTGTAGTTAAGCTTTGATGTGTTAAATGCAGTTGCTTTTGGAGCATGAAATCCATAGTAACCTGCAGACATATTGGGCCCAGTTTGCATCAGCCACTGACTCTCTATTAAAGTATGGGTTAATATTTCAATGGGATTTTTTAATAGCTTTATTTGAATATTTTGCAGCTTCTGTTTAGGTAAAGCGCAGAAGGGTAAAATATAATTTAATTTTGGGAGTTCTATATAGAAGTTGGTACTTTTTCTTGTTAAACACTCCCATAGCTGGCAGCAGTTTCACTTAATGTTTTGGAAGATGCATTCATAAATGTGCTGCACATTTTAATGCTCTGTTTGACTCTTGTTTCCATAGATACATTGTGCTGACCACCTCAGCTGGCATCATGGATCATGAAGAGGCCAGACGAAAACACACAGGAGGCAAAATCCTTGGATTCTTTTTCTAAAATGTAAAGAACTGCAAATAAAAAAACAACCAGAGGAAAGCTGGCAGGCTACTGTGATTTCTTACGTACAGTGAAGTGTTTGAGCCAGGACTTGAAGTGTGTGCTGTTGGCGGTTGATGGTTTGATTTCTTTGATAACTTGACGTGTCACTGTGGCGCTACAATTAATGTCACTTAATCATAATTGTACAAAAGTAGGCTCAATGAGCAAGACAAGAACATGAATCGTGTTCAAAGGTTTGAACTACCACATGAAGTATGATCTGACACAAACCACATCAACTCCAGAAATTGGAGATGTATAGTAAAGTGGCTTCAGATAACAGCTAAGCCTGAAAGTCCACAAAGAAACCCAGTAACTGCTACAAATGCAGTGCAGACAAGACAAAGTAATTTTTCAACCAGTTTGTTCCTCGGTCAAAGCTCCAATTGGTTTGAGAATTGAGAAAGTGATGATCTATTGATCAGTCTGCCCGCAGGCATCACCTGAAAGCATGTGGCTGCCTATTGAGACAACTAGAAACCATTTACACAAAGTACGAGTGGTTGGATTTTGTTGTGACCTGGGAACAGACCCTAGAGGACTTCATCCATAAAGCTATACGCTGACAGTGGGTAGATATTGAGTCTGGGCTCAGGAAAAAAACCTCAAATAAATACATCTGTGCCGTACATGTGCCCCCCCCCCACCCCACAGTGGCTATTAGAAGCTGCTGAATCTTTGCTATAGATATAACAGCTTGTTTGAAGGGGAAAAAACAGGCCCCCCCTCCTTTTGCCTTTGCACACACAGACTTTTCCTAAGAATCCTTTGTGTATTTGGTCTCGTCCCCATCCTCTTTGAGTATGGCTGCTGACCTTGCATAAGACACTGAGGAGACAAGGTAACAGGCCTGCTAATGCAACAGTTCTGTTCAAGTGCTTCTTGTGCGCAAAGATCACACAAACTGAATACCTCTCATGGGTTCACAGCACTTAACTGCTATCTTGTAAAATGGGGGGAAAACAAACTTGAGCTGGCCCATGTTTTAAAGGTTGGGGACATCAGGCAAAATGTGCAAAGATGAGATGGAAAGGTATAACTTAAGAAGTTGAACTGTTTGGATGGCTTGCAAAAAATGTGATATTACACAGACTCAAAGGCAGAACCAATTATGCCACAGGGCAGCATCCAGTGTGAGCTGATGAAAGACACTGGTCATGTTGCAATTATGAATTCAGTCTGAGAGCTTTGCCACCTCAGATGCCTTCCTCTCCCATGTCTTCTGCTTAAACACAACTTTCTAATCATACAGAAATACATTTAAAACAATTTCTAAAAGAGCACTTGAATAAATCATCAGGGCTTCAGGGAAATTTGCTCCCCTGGGAAAAGACTTAGTAAAAATTTTAAAACCTATTCCTTGCTCACTATGGATTTCTGGCATTTGCATACCCGTTTAAAAGAATAAGCAATAAATGCTGTTTTTCCCTTTTTTTTTGGCTACAGGTATAAGCTACTGTATTTCATTGGCCATGCACTTGCAATATGCAAATTGATAATAAAGTTAAATTTGTTACAAAAATAATAAAAAATGAAATGCCATAAGAATTACAATCATTTCCCAGAAAGTTATAAAAGTAATTCAAAATTAAGTAAAACCGGTTTCTCTTTCAGAAAAGCTCTGTAAGAACTATCTGCACATTTTCATTGTAATTAACAACTTGTGTTAACATTTAAATAATATTTGCTAGCACAAATTGTTTATTACTCAATACACTTTGTTGGGATCTGCATATTTTTAGAAAAGGATGATAAACTGAAAACGCCTCTAATTACGTGTTATGTGTTATTTAAACACCCTTTCCTATAAACCCCAGTTTATTGCGGGAGCTATAATTAATGCACTAAAGCTAAGTGGTCATAACCAGTTCAGGCTTGGTCATTTCTATATCGAGACGTTACATAGTAATCTCTTGGGGCTACTTTTAGGACCCCCTCTTACATTACTTGGTTTCACCAAATCCTGCAATTAGCCCATAACCCCCCCCCACAATGTGTTACTTTTTGTAGCCCCCTCGCTGTAAAATCCAACTACAGGCTGTTAAGATTATGGCAGTTTATTAATTTGTCTTTAAAAAGTCAATGACAAAGCCCAGATTCTTTCTGCTGAGTCAGTTTGCTGGTTTGTTGTAATGCGAGTATGGCATCCTGTATTTTTAACATAACTAAGCAATTTACTAATATTTCATGGTAATTATAAACCCGTTTTAGCCCCTCAGATGATCCGTAGGAGTAGCTGCAACCCCTTGAAACAGCAAGAAGAGAATTAAGTGCCTGGGCCCTTTCAAACTGAAAATGGCTCGGGGGAGAAAACACCCGCGGTTAGAAAAGTCTTTCTCCGTCTTTCTCAGTGTTTCTGCCACAGAGACAGTCTGTTTGAAGACAATATGTCACTGTACATCTGGGGATTGGGGTCCACATCCTGGCAGCCTCCAACACGTTTCTCCTGTCTTCACCATATGTCAGCTGGATCCCTGAGATGTCCCCAAAGGCTTTAGAGCACTGCAGCAGAGGAGAAGTGAAGATGTGCAGCTCTCTAAACAAATAGAATACATTAATACCGTAATAAAAAGTCTGCTGTTTGGCCTGCTTTGATAGAAAGAGCCAGAGGCAATGTGAGTGCAACTAGGTTGTGTCTCTGTGAGCCTTTGTTGAATGTATTAGATACAAAATATTGTTTTTGTGAAAGCGTGATGACATGCTTATGTACTGAGGATTTTCCCTCAAACTTCTTACTATAGAAACTGTGTAAAATTAAAAAAAAAAAAACTTTACCATAAACGAAACTATTTTACCTGCTGTTAGACCAAAGTACAATATGAGTAAATTGAGTCACAACTGTGAAAAATAAGTACGACCCAGAATGAGTCATTAATGCAGTGCTCGCGTTTAAAGCTGCTATATAAGGAAAATTCAATTACACAAAAATGTTGTAATGTTGTTCTGTGGAGGCTAACATAGCACACCTTTAGCACAAGCAAGTCCTTATGTGTGTGTGTGTGTCTCCACCACAGAGATGTTTCTCAGCACATAAGAGGAGATTCTGGCCATCTGAAATCCCCCCACAATATTTCCCTGGGATTAAAAATGTAGGCTTCTTTTCTTAACTAGGCCATTTCATTATTTCTTTCTGAGACACTCCTTGGTGGATTCACCAGTGTGCTACAGTCTGCTAAACTGCTAAGAGGCCCGCTTCTGATTCAGCTTCAACTTTTGGATGTCGCCTTATCTTTAAGTGCTCTTTGATGTGATGCAGAATTCAACAGTTGCCAGAGTTTCCTGTGGTGAATTTCAGTGCTCACTAGTCTGCTCTTTGGATTAAAAACAGTAGAGCAGCTAATCCGGGACAAAGTGAGAGTTGTTTGAAATTTAAGCCTCTTGTAGATGATTTTCATTTGGAGATTTTTTTTAAAAAAGATTTACTTTTTAAATATTTATTTATATAATATTATCGCATTTGCAGAATGTTTATTAGATTTTTTTTTAAACTTTCTAACAAATAAATGACAGATATGAAAAAATAAATAAAAGTAAATATATTAGTAACTTAACATCAGATTTTTTACCTTGTAATCTGCATTTCTAAAACAAATTCATGCACAAATCTAAATATATAAAACACAGACCTTAATGACCTGTTGCACCAATCTGATTGAAAGGAAGCACCAGCAAGAGAGGAAACAACTGTACTGTAAAGTGCAGTGTGATAAATGTTATTACAAAGAATTTGGTCGTTCCTAATCAGCTCTTCTTAAATTTTAGAAAAATGGCAAACAAAGGAGGAAGTTATAAAAAGAAAACATAGGGGTAGATCACATATCAGATCACCAGGACAGAAAACACAAAGCAATGACTGGAAAATGGAAAATGCACAATAAACGCAAATGGGAAGAAACAGGAGTCAATGTTTGTGATGGATCTGTAGCAAATGGGCTGAATCGAAAGGGATTTACACATAGATAAACCAAAGGAAAGCCACCACTAACACCTTAACAAGAAAACCCCCCAAAACAGGTCCTGTGGACTAAAGAGCAGTGATCGTGGACTGTGGATGATTGAATGAAATTGACCTTCACTGAGGGATCGTGAATCTGCGTTGGCCAAGAACATGATACTGGATTTTTTTATGTCTGCCTGAAAGAAACAAGCATACTGTCTCACTCATTTATGATATGGGGTTGCATATCAGGTAAGGGACAGGTGGACCTTAGCTTTAAATGCACAAATTTACCCAGAAGTCTTGGACTCTCTAAGATTCTATTGATAGAAAGTGAGTTTGGCCATCATGAAGTCATTTTCAGGGTATTAATGCATTCTTAATAGAGCAGAGTTTTAAAGCAGTCCAGATCTCAATCCAATTAAAATTTATGGTAGAAACCGAAAAAATGTGCATGACAATGGTCCATTCTGCAAAGCTGATCTGTCAGCTGCTATTTAAAAGCTGGAACCAGCTTGATGGAGAATATTGTTTATCATTCATAGAGTTCATGCCTGGGATAATCCAGGCTGTCATAAAGGCTGCAATAAAGTACTAATTGTGATGTTTTTGTTGATGATTTCAAAATGTTTGTCTCCACTTGATCTGGAGGAAAATATCTATCGTTAAGTAAAATGGTTTTATTTGAGGTTTGAGGTATTTTTTAAAAGAAGTGCTATTAAACAAAACAAAAAAACATGTACCGAAACAAAATAGTTTTGTGGCATACACGCGATTTATCCAAGTGTGGTCGTTCTGAGATTAAAGTCAGAATTCTGATTTTTTTTCATCAAAATTTTTTTTTTCAGAATTCTGAGACAAAAGTCAGAATTCTGACTTTTAATCTCAGAATTCAAGAAAAGAAGGGAAAAAAAAGACGTGCCCACTTTTCTCCCCCAGTGGCCCTAATCCTCTTCCGTAAAACAAAGCATGTTGCTCTACAGTCTCTGTGTGAAACCAAACCCACGTGTGAAATAATAACATTAGTGTAATGGCGAGAATTCTAACAGCCTGCTTTTTCTCAAGGAGTTCAATGGGGTTGTGTGCTGTTCTGTCCGTATTGATTTTTGTGCTCCTCGCTAACCTCTATCATTATGTAGACAAAGTCTCCATCGCCTCAAGTAATTCTCTCTGCGACTTGGGCCGAGAAATGAGACTTCTGTGAAGTGAAATGATCTGGTCCCTCAGTGTTCTTTCCGAGTGCGATGGCGATAGAGGTCGAGCGCAGCAATTCATTGCTGCAAATTTCTGGCAAGAGCGAAGGCTTTTACAGTGGACACAGAGCTTCTTGTGCAAACATCACATCCATTATTACAGCAAAATGAGAGACTAACCACTGGAGTCTGGAAACTTATTAGCTGCTTGCTATAGCATCAGTTTTCAGAGACCCCGGCCATGCTGCGGGTAATGGATGGTGTCAGTGTGTTTAATACCAGCTGGGCTTCTGCCTCCTTTGTGCTTTCAGTTTTCTTCCTGAACACTTGGGGGCAGTAGAAATATGTCTCGTGCGGAGCGTTCCTCCTCCGGTCATGGTCCTCATACTACATTCAGGCCAAGCTGGTTGGCAAGCAGCAAGACTAATTATGATTGATTCAGAGATAAGAGAATTAATATTGAAATAGCAGTTAAAAGTATGAAATGTGGATTCAGTCAAAAGAGATAAATTTCTTTTTACTCAGCCTTACAATGTCTTCTGCTGCCATAAATCACTTTGCTGGTCACAGTGAAATGAGGGAGAAAAACAAAGATGATTAGAAAGGAAAAATGGATGTGCAAAACTCAATTAAGACACTTTTATGAATTTATACATTTTACATATACCTTTTGGGATCGAGATTCAAACACAAGGTGGGAAGCAAAGTCTGCTGCATATTAAATCGGAGTTCCTCTAAGACACAGCGAAGCTCAGTTGGATTGTTTCAGCTAAAAATCTAATAAAAAAGGGTGTTGCAAAGATGAAACAACATCCTCCATCTGCATTTATAGCGGGGGGAAAAGAAAAAACAAGAAAATTAGAATCAGAGGCCAAAAATCAAAAGCAGACAATACCCTTTGCATCAGAGTAAACAACAACATTAAAGTGATTTCAGTTTATAAGGTTACACATTCTCAGGCAATGTGTCTCCTGCACCATCACAAACACATTACCATACTGGTGTTGCATGAGATCATATTCTGTATTGCACTTCTACTCCCAGCCATGTGATTTATTCCACCACCCGACACAGCTCAGGCTGATGCCGTATCTACAAAGACACGAGGAAATTCTGGAATAAATGGTGACCAGCTGAGAAGAAGATATGAAAATGTAAAGAGAGAGAGAGAGACAGAAAGAGGAGAGCTGTTGTCTCCCCAAATTTGAATGAATTCATGCATTCCAAGGTGAAATAGAGGGCTGTGCATTGTCATATGGTCATTTCGCTGATACACTTATCTCATGTTTTTCACTCTCTGCTCTATCTCAGCCTGTATGCCTTATTTATTAGGGCAAACCAGGGAGGTAGGAGTGGTGGGTGGGAGGTGTGTGTTGGTGTGTTCGCGGTGCCGAGGAGTCTGGTGTGCATATGATGAATGAGATAGTTAGGAAGCAGTGAATTTATGGCTGTGAATGCAGCCATCCATTCTGTCCTGCAGTCCCTGGCTGTCCTCAAGGGCACGTGCTCCTCCGGGTCCCATCTTAGGCGTATCACTAGGGATCCCACTGCTGCTGCCGTCGCTGCTGTGGGGAACACCAGGGTTGTCCAGGTAAACGATACGGCAGCCTTTACCCCTCCCTCACTGCATGTTGGGCAATAGTTAATTAGTAGGCAATGAGCACAAGCTGTTAATGTACATATAATAGCAGGGAGGCCAAGAGGTGCCGGTGAGCTGGCTGCCTTTATTAATTAGGCCTCTCATTTGTCCGCTATATAGATCACCTTCAGCATTACAGTACAGTTGGCCTCTTATGTGACTGATGTAGACTACAGTATGCCCTGCAATAAATCATCACATAAGAACGATTACTCTTTAGTCCTGATTAATTAACAGTGAGTGAGAGTGTAATGTAACTTAAGGCATACTTATTATATTACTTTTCTGGGCAAGGACTAAAAGCTAAACAAAAATTTGTTTGTAGCTTTTGTAGTGAGCCTTTATGAGCAGGTTATTTATTTTTTTAAAGAATTAAAAAAGAAGAAAGATTTTGTGTATGTGTATTTTTAAATGTTGTTTTAAGTTAATCTTAATTGTTCTTTCATTTAACCTTGTTTTATTGAGAAACTGCTTTTTAATTTAATACTGAAGTTGTTATATAGTGACTCTTATTTGCTACCAGGTTAAGGTCATGAAGTCCCATCTTAAAGCCATGATTTTTTTGCATTTTGGTCTGAGTTAGGAGTGAATCTGACTGAAAAACTAAGGGTGCTTTATCTACCTGTGTGTCCGAGGTGGTAATCTGCAGCACGGGGGCAGCACAGGGCACGGTTCTCTCACCTTTCCTGTTCAGCCTTTACACTTCAGACTTCTGTTATAATTCGGACGATTGCCATCTACAGAAGTTCTCAGATGATACAGCCATCATTGGATGCGTATCAGACGGGAATGATCAGGAATACAGGGGGGTCATCAGTGACTTTGTTGGCTGGTGTGAGACCAACGTGCTCCAAATCAACGCCGGCAAGACAAAGGAGATGATCATAGACTTCAGGAGGAAGTCACCCCCTACAACACCAGGTGAACATCCAAGGGAAAGACATTGAGATAGTGGACTCTCATAAGTACCTGGGTGTTCACCTCAACAATAAACTGGACTGGACTACAAATACAGACGTCCTGTATAAGAAGGGCCAGAGTCGACTCCACCTGCTGAGGAGACTGAAGTCCTTCGGAGTCTGCAGGACTCTGTTAAGGACATTCTATGACACTGTGGTAGCATCTGCCCTTTTCTATGCAGTGGCCTGCTGGGGGAGTGGATGCACGGACAGGGACAGGAGCAGCATTGACAAACTGGTGCGGAGGTCTAGCGCCGTGCTGGGATGTCCCCTGGAGTCTGTGGAGGTGGTTGGCGAGAGGAGGATGCTAGTAAAGCTGACATCCATCATGAACAACCCACATCACCCACTGCATGAGTATGTGAGTGGGCTGAGCAGCTCCTTTAGTCAGAGACTGAAACACCCTCACTGCAGGAAGGAGCGCTTTCGCAGATCATTCATCCCAACAGCAGTTAGACTCTATAACTCCTCAATCACGATGTCATAAGTCACTGGACACTGTGAACATCCACGGTCACCACTTCATGCATAATGGGCCTTCCATGTGTATGGACATATGCAGGTATATATGCATATATATGCATATTTAGTGTGTACATGTGTGTGTGTGTGTACATGTCTATAAATAGGAATAGTAGTGGTACAATAGTCATGTCAAGCTATATAGTTTATGTCTTCCATATTTCCAGCCATATCCATAATCACATACTGTGTATGCTACCATTGTATATAGTGTATTATCTTACTTTTTTTCACTGATTGTACTTATTTGTATTTTTGTATTTCCTTCTGATATCTGTACCTGAGCTGAGGTGACGCAAAAATGTTCCCGTTGTGGGATCAATAAAGTCTTATCTTATCTTATCTTATCTTATCTTATCTTATCTTACCTATAAGGCAGTGACAATTACAACGTAGCCCCGCCCTCACCCTTCTGCGTCAGCTATTTTATTTTAAATGGGACCATAATTTAAAAAGTGTACATCATTCTGTAAAAAAAGAGAAAGTAGCAACTGAGATGATAAACCTAGTAGGAAAGTGTTTACAGAGGTTATACATTATAGATGTAGGGTGATTTATTCTGCTTCCTTAACCAAGGAAGCAGCTTACTGTAAAGTACAGTGTGATAGATGTTATTGCATTTGCAGAAAATGAATGGAAACGGAAGCACAGTGAATTAAACCTGAATATCCATGAATGTTCATGTTCTTGTACCTGAAGCACACAATGAACATTTCAGCAACATATCTGTGTTTGTTAACTATTGCAACCTTTTGTGTGAACACTAGTGTTTAGGGACAAATATTCAAGTCAGTGAGCCAGCCCTCACAAGTTAACTTGCTAATTAATTTGTGACTGATACGATTGCACAGCAAATGAGTGAAATATAGCCAGATGCTTTGTGAAGTGCTTGTTATATGCTTGCTACATTTTATACAAAGTAACAAAGTAGCTTTATTGAGTTAAAAAAGATGACTGAGTCATGACCAAGTATACCTGAATTACACCCACTAAAGTGAGCTCATATTAACTTAAAAACAACAGATACAGAAAACATTTTACCCACTGAACATCTTAATCAGTTCTTCATCCATTAAGCTCCCAAAACGAGCACTTTGTACTTCGTTAGCATTGCTGTATGCTTGAAGTTCGTTTTAGCAGCCAGCAAAAAGTCTGTTAGCCTAGCATGACCACGTCACAGCTACAATTTCAATTTGCACACAACACTTTGATGTCATTATAACTGATAACCTGCACACAAGTGGTTATCACTTCAACAGGGCTACATGTTTGCGAACTGGCAAACATTTAACTGGGTTTAAGTGATGTTACCGGTTTGCCATTTTTAGGACTGTTAGCCAACTTGTATTTTAGAACAAAGAGGGTTTTATATGCACTGAAATTATCACTCAATCAATACTTTAAGACACAATGAAAATAAAGGATGCAGAGGTTTATTCAATACATCTTTTTGTCATGTATGCACATTTCTTAACTGTTATAATGTTCAAAATCTGGGTGTCAGCTTGCTAACATTTGCTAAGTTGCAAAGCACACCGATTTAACAAAAAAATCGGTGATTATAACTAGTTTAAATGCATTTTTATAATATGATGTTAGCACCAGGTGTCCACATGAACAACACCATAAATTATCTACAGACTATGTAAATCTTTTTTGCTTTGGTAAGTATCTGTAGATGAGGAAAGGCAAAAAATAAAGTGAAAGTCTTTAACTTGGCCAAAACGTTCTTGGTGTCAAATAGACTTTTTGACCTGATGACTGCACTACAGAAAAAGTTCACTAATCTACAGCATTTGCTAGCATGAGAAACATGAACATCCGCAACATATTTCATGCATGTCCCTTCGGTAGCTGCAAACACTCATTTCACACCCATCTCGTCTCTATTTCAGTATTTCACGCAATACTTGAATTTATAACCATGAAATTGTAGCAGAAGATTGGTGTATTATTTCTGTTTTGTAAAAAAAATCCCTATATTCTTTACATTCATATACTTGAAGGGCATTTTCTGTGTTGTCACTGCTGCGGGCTCCAACATCTCAGTAGGTTTATTATTCAGAGGTGGTGAATCATTTTCTTTGAGGTTGTGTATTCGACATTTCACAAACAAAATCTTTTTTTTCCCCTCGTGCCCCCTGAACATGAGTATGTACTTTGCAAAGATTACTGGAATACCTATTGAAAAAAACAGAGCCTTGTTGATGCCAAGAATTTTTTCCAAATATCTTAATGCTCTCAACATTCTCTGAAGCAATCTGGAGATTTAAGACTTTCAGGGAAGTCGTGACCTTATTTAGAAAGGCAGTGAAATTAATAAAAAGTTTTTCACTTTTCAGCATATTCTTTAGATATTGTGCAGTTTTGGCATTTAAGAAAAGTTATAATAAAATATATATTCATCAAAAGTAATATGCAAATACTGTTTTTTGACTTTAGTTTAATGTACTCTGTCTTTAACCACTCAGAGCACGGCTTTCAGAGGCTATTTCTGCTTATTTTTTTAATGATGGCTATTTAATGTGGTTCTGGCTTGCCATTAATGACTTCTCAATACCAAGGACTTTGGGAAATGATCTCACTTCCCACTTACATTATTCCTTCCTTGCAGAAAAATAAATATATAGATGTTGTTGGCCAGTAAAAGCCAATGTCTACTTTGACTTTGATGCTAGCGAAGAACAATTGTGGTCTGAGGGCCCACTGTACACTTAACTTAAAACCGGAAGGACATTTGTGATGCTCTAAATATGTGAATGTTTGTGTTTTTATGTGTGTGTTTATGTATTTAGTGTGTGTTTGACAGAAAGAGAAAGAGAGAGGTGGCAGCTGGAGGAGCCAAGGGCCCCCCCGGGCTCCAGAAGACGTCAGACCCAGCTGGCCGCCTCCAGGGGAGGTCAGGATGTGTTGACAGCTTCCTGAGGCAGATGAGAGAGCAGAAGTGGCTCTGCCTCTCATCTCCAGCTTATGTAGATGTCTCTGAAGATGGCACAACACATCACATCAAGTTTCTCTGTAATTAACACTTTTCAAGAGTTTGTTGAAGGGCAGGTGTGCCCAAAGGAAGGCAGGAGGTGCGTCTATGTGTGATCCATTCATGTGAAAATTGCCTAATGAATTTGCAAATTTGTTCGCACAGATATGTAGAGCAGATGTAAAAATAGTATTTGTGCTTTCATTACAACTACAACTACGTTACGACTAATACAGCTACAATCAAAGGGGGACTCTGACTCCACGAATTTCCTCTCATGTAACACAACATATCATTGTGAATACCGGCTTTTATCCTTCTGTTCAGTTATCTTAAGCAGCTGGGTAATGCCAGACATTGTAATTTTGCCTGTCTCTGAACTGCTCCACCCTTCTCTCACAGAGACGAATCCAGTATCAGTACCACTACCACCCTCTTCCATCACTTGCAGCCTTGCAAACTAAACCCAGGTGCAAAGGTCAGATGCAGCTGTGATCCATGCAACCATCCCTCCATCTAGGTGCCTTCCCCTTCGCCTGGCAGCCTCCATATTGATTTGATTAGTTGCTAATTAAAACTTGGCAGGATGGGCCGAGCACAGGGGAGATCGCTCAATTAGCGGGGTGTCAGAGAATCTAATTCTCTCTCTTTCACTCTCTCCCTCTGTCTTTCTCTCCTTCCCTGCCATTTTGCTCGATCACACATTTCTTTTCTGTTTAATGAGTATAAAGGATGAGTGAAAAGCGAGGGAGGATAACTCTCAGAGGAAAGAGATCGAGCACTCTTGTGGAGCTAAAAGCCTCCAGCCCCATAATCCTTAAGCTAATCTTTGCTTAAAGATGCAGCTTGTAAGTTATAAAGGATGCAGTGGCTGCCAGCGGACATTCGTTTGGGCATGTTACCTCCAGCATGCGTCGATGGCTGCTACCATCAGGAACACATGCGTTGTTGTAGTTTTAGCGGTGTGCCTCTGGGAGAGGGAGGCATGAGCTCTTGTTCTCTTCATGTGTTTGTCAATTTACCAGATTTTCAAAGCTCTTCGAAAGGAAGAGCGTTCTGTTATGAAAGCTGTTTCCACAAGGGGAGTTTCATGTATTGATTCTGCTCATTTCATGATGACATTTGAGATATTTTTCTGACGTTACATCTCGCAAAGTACATCTTTGAGGAAACATCTCTATTAGAATAACAAGCTGCTGCTGCTGCTGCTGCTCCAGATCCTTTTGGAGTTCACTATTTTTCCTTGCTGAAATCATCCTTTCATCCCGAAGTGACTGACTGACTGCTCTCTTAGATCCTTCTCTGTCTCTGACTGCAGCCCACAGAGAGTAGGAGGCTTATTGAAAAGATTCCTTTAAGGCAGCAGTTCTGTTTAATTTGAGACTACAGGTGGATGCATTTTACCGTTTTTGGAGAATCTGTTCTCTGAAATCTTCATTTTGTATACCAAGCACTTGAATATAAGATGCAGAGGGTGTGCATCTAGGACTATGTGTATGTTATTATGATTTGGCAGCTGGAGTGTTGGCTTTTCTGATCCTTCTTTGCCTCAAATAAATCTGTGTTTTCTGACTCAGCTCCCACAGCTCCCAGCTTTTGGATGGATCCAGCTTTTCTATCACCCCCTCCCTGCCCTGTGTTAGAGGGAAAGTTAACAATCTCAGAACATATCATTGTGGCTCTGATGTAAGTCAATGCACACACACGCACACAGTCAACCCCAATGCTTTATAATGGAGCTGCTGGAAATTTTAAAAAGGACCAGGAGACATTTTGAGTTAGGAACCAGAGGAGAGGTGGATTTATAAATCATTAACTATAACTTGTTTATGTAACGCATATATTTAGTTTTGTCCACTTTATAGGCGCTTAAAGCTGCAAATGAAGAACACCTCCCAAGCTCTCACCCACACACGCCAATGCATAACAGCTCTGCTAAATGGCCGTATTGTTAAGCCTTGCTGTCATCATCCTCCCGCTCCTGGCAAACTGGACAGGACCCACATTCATTAGTTACTTCATGCTCTTATATAATATTTACAAGCAGTAGTTTATGTGACTACAGAGGCCCCGAGCTTCCAGCGAAGCCTGCTCTGGTCTGCAGGAGAGCTGGCTCATCTCCGAACTGATTGACTGTGGCTTTTTATACGTCCCTCCATTTTGCAGTGCGGCAGTGCAGTCTAAAATGTCAGTAGTGCTCAGTTATTGGTGCCAGCAGCAGTCACTCATACGCTGGCACTGATTAGCTTTGAGTCAGCCAGAATAACAACCTGGTTTGTGCTGTACAAACTGTAGAAGGCTATTGTCTAATGCCTGAATGCGCAGTAGGATGATATCACCTTGACATGCATGGTTAATGCGAGCGGACTAGCCCTATCAATCATGCAAAGGGGCTCTTGTAGCTTCTGCTTCTGCTATGTGGTAATTTTTTATAAATATCATTATGTAGGGTATTCTTTTTTTTTTATCACCTTAAAGGCCATGTATGCATATTTCAACTTCTTTCTGTGTAGTGCATATGCAATAAACAATAAACTGCACCTGGCTTCTTGGCACAGCTTTAAATCTAAGCCATTAAAGCAGTTTTTTTAAGCCAGAAGAGAGATGATCTTTGTACTGGAAGGTAAATGCTAATTTATTGGTTAATGCAAGCAAGTTTGGTTAGCAAAGTACACCCAGGGAATACCTGCCAAATAATGCTAATGTATTACAGTAAAGCAAGAATTACACTCCCTAAGAAAGCAGACTTTTCTCACGGTTAGTACAAATAACTTTTTTGTAAGAGGATGCTCCAATAAGTAGAGGCTATAACCATCTAGGTCAGAACCTGCTTTGTCACTCTAAGCAGCCACTTCATTAATCACAGATAACTTTAAGGTAATACAATTTAAATGAGTGAATTATATAAACTATTATCATGATTACTGATATGCTAAAATCTTTATTTTGTAAAAGGCTGTAAACATGTTTATTTCCACTGTATAATTGGGCATTTTAACATGGGTGTCTGCAGAGACTGATTTAATTTATGAGCAACCCTCGAGTGACTGGTAGAGGAACATTAGCTTTTTGGCATTCCTTCACTGGCTTCATTTATCAGCTATTTTTCTGACAAAGTGTTGATTTTATATGAGAGATTTGTATATTTGTCCTTTTGTTTAAGCGCAGATTGGTTTGGAGCGGGTGGAGCTCTGTTGCAAAAAGGTGACATCACATTTTTCCTTGCACAAGTCAAGATGTAGAGATGTCTGAGTGAGATTCTGGTGACAGGAGAGGTTTTCTATAGTTGATTTCACTGCCAGCGAAACTAAACCCACGGTCCTGATGAAGTAGATCCAATTAGTATGTTTAGGATGACGACAGTTAAAATATGTAATATGAAAAGGTGCTTTCTTGTACTAATGAACCCAAACCGAATTATGTTTTTCATTCTTATCAGCAGCCTACAGGATCTTTGGCCTCATTGTTCTGGTTGTCTGTAAATGTTATTTTGTATTTACTGGATGTAGAAACAAGAAACTGCGTGTTAGGTAAGTCACTGTTTTAGCTATTTTATATCAATTTAGTGTTCACAGCTTCCACCACAGCTTTACTTGAGCTTAGCTTTAAAAAACATAAATTAGACTGCCTCATAAATGCAAAATGAAACTCTTTTGCTTCTGGCTGTACTTCTAATGGTATCTAGACATGCAAATATGTTATTTGGACATTTCTGCCCTTACAGTACAACTGAAGCGAGTTTCATTTCTAATGCTCACCACATTGGATAAAAGAATCCACAGAGACAACTGTTTTCAGAAACAATGTCTCCATTATTCTGGATAATTCTCGCTACACACCATCACTTACTTTCACAGACTCTTTTGCCTCAGTAGTAAACTGTCCACAGTAGAGCCTTTTTCTTTTTCTCTTCTGTTTCGTGCCAAATGCGAGTTCACATTTGTAATGGATTAGAACACAAAGATCAGAATACCAGCCCTGCAATATCACTCTGGGCACTCGTTATGCTTCTTGAGAAAAAATTAAAAAAATCTAAAAAAAGGGAAAATGTCAGTGTGGGGGAGTTATAGAAAACAAAGGACGTGTAAAAGATACAGGGTTTAAGGGAGTGTGAGAGAGACAGAGTCTATGTGAGTAATGGAGATTGTACAAGAAAAATCCAGTCATACTAAAAAGGGAAACTTAAAGCCCGCACAGGCTGAGAGGTGCGTGTGTGTGTGTGAGCGTGTCTGTGTGTGTGTGTCAGGTGACAGAGAAGGATGGGGACATGGGCAGGCCCTAGTAATGAAGGACTGATAAGTCCCTATTTCCTGGGCCTGGGTTAATTGCGCCTACAGATAAAGGGTAATAAATTGTCACAGGGTAATGGCAGGAGCCTGGGCTAGACCCTGTCCCACATTCATCATGACTGGCTGGCTGGTGATCCTGGAGAGCAGTTAGGACTGAAAGACTGGTAGGCCCTAGGAGGAAGAAAGGGAACAGGAGATGGAGGAGAATCCTCAAAAGGCTGGAGGAACAAGCGATGTGAGACACTCTTACTTACAAGGTTTCTGCAATGGGTTGAATTGTGTCAGCGCAAGGACAAGAATGCATTTATAGGTAATGGAGCCTGTAGGAAAAATAGGAAATATAATCACTACATAGAGGTGATAGCATATAACATACTGCTCTATTTCAGGTAAAGATTTTTTATTTAAAAATCAGGTTAGAAGCCCTATCAACAAAACGTGCATACGTATCACAGTATAGTAAAAAATAGCAGTTGTATACCGTGTGTAAAACAGCATCCTTGTGTCGCACATTAAGTCTGGATAATATTGAGTGAATCAGGTTTTGACATTGTGTGACATTTTGTGGCATAAAGACAGTAGGACACAGTCAGTGTCAGATGCCTTCAAGCAAGTTCAAGCAAGGGAACGGCCTGAGTGGAGTGGGAGGAGGCAGGACACAATGCCCAATCCTCCCAGTCACACTCCTTGCTGTGAATCCATTGGACCTGTTCACACATTGGCTCAACTGGATATTATACAGACTTTCATAGAGCTTTTTAAATTTTCATCACACGTGTGTTTTCTCACATAAAGCTCCACCGGGTAATTGCTTGAAAGCATCGTTCACAAATGTCTGTGTAAGATTTATTGATTTAGCTCCCTGCCTAGCATTGATTTTGATAAAATTTTAAAAATGTAAGTGTGATGTACTGTGTATTATATTTCTGTGCAACTGCAATGCAAATGCAAATGCAATGCATTCAAAGACTTGCTTTTAAAACACTGAAAGAGAAAAAGAAAAAACATTTTACGGGCCAAATCAGATGAGCAATGAGACAACACGATAATATCCATCATCTAGTTTCTGATGCTTATCTGGTTTTGGGTTGTGGGAACACCAATTTAAGCAAAGAAGCTCAGACCTCTCTCTCCTCAGTCACCTCTTACACCTCAACCAAGGGCATCCCAAAGTGTTCCCAAGCCAGCCAAAGATATAATCTCTCCACCGTTTCCTGGGTTTGTCCAAAGCACCTCACCTAGGAGGCGGCGTCCTAATCAGAAGTCGGAGTAGAATCCTCAAAAGAGGAACAAACGATGTGAAACAATCAACACTAAAGCCAACTTAAGTGGCTTTGAGGTGGAAGTAGAGGCTATTTGGAGTTCCTTCCAAATGACCAAGATCTTCACCCTATCTCTAAGGGAGAACCCAGCCAGCCTTCTACCCAGCCACAACTCAGAGCTAATGTCCACAGGTGAGGAAAGGAACGTAGATTGACCAGCTCTCCTGTCGCCACAACATTATCCAACATCCAAATTGCTGCTGATGCTGCATCAATTCAGTGTCAGTCTTGCATTCCACTCTTCCCTCGTCCTGAACTCTGAATGGGTACTGCACCCTTTTCTGGCTGGGAGCCCTCAGACTTGGAGTTGTTAATCATCATTCCCACCACTTCACAGTCAGGTACAAACTGGTCCATGAGCTGCAGGTCACCACCCGATGAAGCCAACAGAACCACATCATCCACAACAAAGAAAAGATGAGATTGTGGAAGTGCTCCACTATGCCAAGGATTTTTTTTCTGTAAAAACTATGAAGAGGATACGACTTACTGTCATAAATACAGACCAAGCTCTGACTGTGTTTTTACAGGGACCAAATGAATGAATTGGAAACACACTGTTCCTCCTGAATCTGAGGTTTGACTAATAGATGAATTATTTTCTCTAACTACATCAGTGATCTCATTCCAAGTGATTAGCAAAGTGTACACTGTTAAGTGCCAGGAGGATTGGCAGGATTTATACATCGGGGAAACCAAACAACCTCTGGCGAAACGGATGGCACAACACAGAAGAGCTACCTCGTCAGGCCAGGACTCTGCAGTCTATTTACACCTACAGGCCAATGGACACTCTTTCAATGATGAGGATGTACACATCATCGACAGGGAGGAACACTGGTTTAAGCGGGGAGAAGAAGGAGGCCATTTACGTGAAAAGGGAAAGACCATCTCTGAATCGAGGAGGGGCCCTAAGGGTACATCTTTCGCCATCTTACAATACTGTGATTGCAGCCATTCCCCAACTCCCTGTGAATAGTACTCATGGCCATTGATCAGTGGGTTTTGGTCAGTGGTTGTTGATCAATGGTCATGAGAATTTGCATAATTAAGATTAAGGAACTGACCTCCCAGCCCATTGTTCCTCCAGTGGGCTGGGTTCAGTCATTATGCAAATGTGCTGTTTATAAGATTGGGGAAACCTGCAGTCAGCTGAGCCTGAAGAAGTCACTTGGATGAGTGACGAAATGTTTCTCCCACAAAACGCTACGTCCAGATGAACAGAATCAACTTTTGGAGATTTACTTACCTGGATGATTGAGCATGCATCAAGATGAAGCAAATTGTACTCTTCATCTCCAGACTCTGCTTCAATGAGGAGATTCTCAAAGTAGAAGGGACACCTTGAGGATCTGACTGTATCTTTAGTTGACTCCACACCGTATTCCCTGTGAGTAGAGCACTACTTACCTTTCTTGACTTACTTGAAGGTTTTCCAGAATTGCTTTGAGACTATTCGAACGTCTTGCTCTGTGGTCTGACAGCCTGACAGCTCCCTTCACCTCTGGCAGCCCCGTGCAGGTGGCTCACTAATGGAACTGCTAAACATGGTCCACTCTGCTTCCATTAGAGAAGGCGTGTCAGTGGGTTTGAGGAGATCCACTCAGTGTCTCCAGCCTCTCTTGAAATGCTGTTGAGGTCCTGCCTGAATGATGAGTGATAATTTAAGATGCCATTGACTGGGGGCTCTACCAGGTGCTCCCAGCACATCCACATGATATGTTTTGGGTACATTAGGCATATCCAACATTTTTCTCTGCCACCACCAGTTGGGGATCAGTTGACAGCTCAGCTATGTGTCCAAGATATATGGCAGCAGATCTGATGAATAATTACAAAATCAATCATCAATCTGCAACCTAGGGTGTCCTGGTGCCAACTGCTCTTATACTCTTATGTTCAGACATGGATTTTATTATGGACAGACTGTGCTTTGCACAGCGGTTCAATAACAGAACTGGTTCAGACTGAACAGGTCATTCCTCTCAGTCACACTCCTCCAAATGTTGTTGCTCATGTGAGCACTAAAGTCATGGTGGACAATGGAGCCCCAAGGTGGAGCATTTTCCAGCACCGTGCCCAGTCGCTCATGGAAAGCTGGATACTCTCTTTGATACATATGCACAAATTTCAGTTAGGATTCGTTCCCTGACCCAAAGGCCAGGGAAGCAAATCTTTGTTCACTTGGGAAAACCCCAATGTACATGCACCAAACCTGTAGGGATACAAGTATACACCCCTACCTGCTGACTTTCACATATTACAACTCCAGCGTGGAACAGGGTCCACCCCCTCTCCAGGAACGTGGTTTTAGAGCTGTTCAAGGAAGACTAACTGTATCTTGTTGGTATATGTGATCTCAGTCTTTGGGTCATTACTTAGAGCTTTAGAGACACTATGCTATGTACTAGCTCAGAATCTTCACCAGCCACATAAAGTTTTAAAAGCTGTCTATTTCACCACTATCACTTCCACTTCTGGCTATTGCCTAATCCACAAGGCACCAAAGCTTTATGAGTGTGACTCATGTAGCTCCTTCAGTCTCAGGCAAGCCAGGTCCCATGGTCTTGAGCCTCCTACCCCGTGCCTTGCTCCAGGGTGGAACCCTAATAAACATGTCCTGGGTAAACTGATCACTTGATCTTTGGTCATCATAGATTTTCTGAATCAGTCTTCATCTGGCTCATAACCCAGAACCAATTTGCCTTAGGAAACCCTACCAGGGGCAAATTGCCCCCAATAACATGAACTCTGAGATCACAGGAAACACAAAAACCCCCCACCACAATAACGTGGCAATAGATGGAGGGGAGCACGATAATATACAGAGCTAAAGACCAAAGCTTAACAACATTATATCTATAGAGAATCAATTGCAACCTACTTGTTACTCATTTAACATATGATTAGTGTGTGCATTCAAGCACCAGTGGAGCACAGTGTGGTGGCAGCTGTGACAAAGGATAATGGGTGTCTGTCAGTTTATATTACACCAGAAGGAAATCACTCAGATGAAAACTTTGTGCTTCCTGTGCATTCTCTGGGTAGATGTGAGAAATGATATTTCCAGGGCTGTTAATGACAGGAGGGGTTTTTGAAAAACAGATGCAAGAATGCATTGATATAGCAAGTGCTGGTACATTGTAATTATATTTAGAGCAAACGGTCACACATAGTGTCAGTGAGATGTGGTCCATTACATAAAGAAATAATTCACAGTACATGTTTTAGTGGGACTCAGTGTGCCACCTTGCCTGCATGACAGATCACTTCTTCACACTGAGAGATTGTGGTGGTTTGAGGTTGGCGCAGAGGCTGAGGGATGATGCATCCAGCACATTATACAGAGAGCTTCTCCCACAGAGGAAGTTGATTTCCCCACCATGCAATGATGACACTCAGTGCAGCATGACATATGATGTGTGTACAAACAGTGAGCACATAGGATGGGGCCCTTGTTCCTTTTGACTGTTTTATGTGGGTCACATACAGCGTTTAGAGCCAAAGCAGGGCAGATAGGACATTTTTCACGTAGCCCATAAAGGAAGCGAAACAATGCCCTTAAGATGTGACTTCTTGCCTCAGAGGACACCGCCACCCAGTCCCACTAGGACTGTATCATATAACTTTGTGCACAGCACGTCATATGATCCTGAATGTATGCAAGAAGTTCAGCTCTTACACATTCTTTCTTTTTCTATTGTGAATTCACTCACATTTTCCCCTATAATTATCCTCTTTTGGCTGATTCTACGCTTTGCACGCCAGGAATGTTAAAAGAGTCGTTTAACGAGAAGAAAAAGCAAAAGCGAAATCTTACCGCTAACATATAAGCTGGTAAGCTTTAAATATTCTTGTCATGTGGTGTATGTTTCTCCCCAGGGGAGGATTTAGGCCTGGGAGAAACTGTGATATGTGATATGTAGTCATCACAACTTTCCTTTTAACATTTTCAATAGGACCATACGAAAATAGCAGAAAAGAAGAAAAAGGGAAAAGGGAGAATCTGAAACAACATAAACATCAGGAAGAACAAGTGATAAAGCCCTAAATATGGTAGGACAGGAGATAAACTGCCTTTTGAAATTGTTTTATTGCAAAAATAAAGAAGAATAAAGATAAAAGAACTGATTGCAATAGTAAAAACGTCAGTGTTTGGAAGTATTTCATTTACTCATTGTATTTATTATAGAAGAACCATTAAGAGATGCAGAGAGACAGAAAAGAGATGAAAAACATTTTATAACAACAACAATATATGCAAAACAATGCAAACAAGGGCAAAAGGACTGCTATGACACCAAAAACATATTTCTACAAAGAGATGTAAAATCACAATAAAGCCTAAAAATTAAATAAAAAGTGACACAAAAGTGTCAAAAGCAGATAAAGAATGGACACAAATTGGGTAAAAATGTTTCAAAATAAAACAGAGAATAGAAAAGGAACAAATTACCTTGAAGAGAATCAAATACCACCAACGCAAACTCAAAAACATTCAAGTGAGAAGTTGGGGCCCGGGGGCTTGTTGTGTAATAATTAATCAATACTACTGACCAACAATATGCTATCCTACAAGCTCTTACCTTTGCAATGATGGAGTATCTGAGAGTTTTAAAATAACAAAAGCTGGCTGAAAAACTAGCACATCCATCCAGTATCATGTAATCCTTCCCTGTTGGACTATAAACTGCTGTGTAAAAACAGGATGGTTTTTTTGGCGTAATTATGAGGGGGGGGAAAAGAACAATGGAAAACTATAGGTGCTAACCTGCAACCATCGTGTGACTGAAATGAGAAATAACTACAAAAGATGGTGTCATTGGTTGTGCATCACCATCTTGGTGTTTTAAAACAGGATTTTCCAAACGAGGTGTGGACTGAAGTTAGAAACTGTCTGATACTCAAACAATTTTAACTAATCAGTCACAAGGTAAAACCCAATTTGCTTTGTCCTCTTTTTTGACTCTCATGGAAGCATAATTTAGAAAACGAACATCATGTTGTATTCAGTGACCATAAAATCTTCAGGAATGTGTTTACTAAAGCCATAAAAGAAGGAGAATGTAGGGTTGCTTTCCAATAAACTTCTTTACAATCAGACTATATTTCGCAACCAGGGGAGCTGCCCCCAAGTGGTCATTAGAAAGAATGGTAGATTAAGGCACTTTGACATCGTCTCCCCTTCTACAAACCTAGAAACTACATCCATCTTTTACACTCATCTGAAAAAACACTGATTAGAGTCCTGTGAAAAAGTAAAGACACACTTGCTGTTTCCATGTACCAGGCGCTCCCAACCGACTGCACTTGATTAACTGATCATCAGCTAGTGTGACCTCCTTGATAAAAACAGAAGTGTTGGTGATTTCTTGGTCTGGTATTGTCTTTTCACAATGCAACAATCTTCCCATGAGTGGATGTCCTACCAAAAGAGGAAAACTGCAAAAAAACAGAGAGTTACAGTACAACTCAGTACAACTGCACGTTAAATGTTAACGTTTATGACTGTACAATTAGAAAAAGAATGAGCAAGTACTGCTTGACTGGAAGGGTTGCCAGAAGAAAACCTCTCCTCTCTAAAAGGAACACAGCAGCATGGTTTCAGTTTGCAAAGTTGCATCTGAACAAACTGCAAGCCTTTAATGATTTGAAGTTTATTTTGCAGCCACAGGCCCTGGGAACTTTGCAGTCATTAAGTTGACCATGAAGTTCTCTGCATACAGCACTGTAGAGTCAAATGTGAGTCCATCTATCTGACAGCTAAAGCTTGGCTCAAACTGGGTTATGCAACAAGACAACAATCCCAAACAGACCATCCACAACAGAATAGCTGAAAAAGGAAAAGCATCAAGGTGCTGCATTGGATTGGTCCAAATCCAGACCTCAGCATTTTTTAGCATTGGTGTCTTTTGGTACTGTTTTTTTCATATGTTGTTTAATGGTGGTTGGCAGCTTCAAGATGTGATGCAATGGAAGTGTAGAAGAGGACCAGTGACACAACATGCATTGCGTTACATACAACTAGATAGGACCTGGTAAACAAGGGAGCGTATGTAATTTATTCAATGTTCAAATTGTCGATGTTCATGACCAACCTTAATATTTAGAAGAAACAAATGGTATTACGGCAAAATCTGAAAGCACAAAAAAAACCCACCATGGTAAAACGTAAAATGCTAATTTCTCTCTATTAAATCAAAAATATTAACGCGTATACAAAACAAGAAAAGTTGAACCAAAAGGAGAATCAGTTATTTTCAGCAAACACATTTCTGGGAGGGCAAGAGAATTTCACAGAACAGAAGAGATGATAGTGGACATCAAAGAAAAGAGGAGGCAATGGACATTATAAAAGGAAAAAGACGAAGATGGAGACCCGGTGATTGCTCAGATTAATTTGTTCTCTGCCTTTCTCTACCTGGTTGCACACACCTTCTTTCTGCTCCACCGGTCAATGTTCACAGCTATAAATCTTGGAGTGACATTTTGGCCGGCAAGTTCCACGTAAACATGGTTGGCAAAATGTCAGTGCAGAAAGCAGACAAGCCTGACTTAGGAAGAGGGAGAGTATAGAGGCAGTAATGTCACCACACTTAAACACACCCGCCATCAGTCTTCATGACATTTAAGAGATATATCCCTCGATCCCCCTGGCCATTGCACACAAAGGAAAACTTTGGAGAGGAGGCTGTAAGGACCCCATGAGTCTCAGGGTGTAATGGCTTGATCTGATCACAAACAAAAGGCTAATACCCTCACTTATGAGTTATTTTTCTTGTTATGCCAGTCAGCAGTCTTACAACTTAACAAATAAAAGACCATGAGTGAACCCTGGAAGGTAAATTCATGGCGTATTTTTATTGTTATTTTTACAGCCATTTTCTTTTTTACAACCTCTTCCCTAAGCCAGGCAGGTCATTTGAGAACACATTTCTCCAACAGCATTTCATTCTTAACCTTAGATTTGCTGTAAACCAACAGAGAGGACAATTTGACCTCACAGGTCGCAACATTCATAGGAATTTTCCAAATTTTCCATGCATCCAAAGCTAAATAATTGAACAAATTAAAAAGTAAATCTCTGGAAATTCACCCAGCTCCTTTCTTCTGATGTTCTTTCTTTAACCTCTCATCTCTACTGCACAGAGGCTGTATTGATTTCCGAATGAATAATTGAGAAAGATGGCTTAACTGCCCTTTTCAAATCTCCATGGCCTCCTCTGTGATTCACTTTGCCTCCTTCCTTCTCATCTTTCTTCCCCGCCCGATTTTTGTATTTCCCTTATTGTGCCATCATCTCGATTCTCACCTATTCCTCTTGCACTTCTTTCTGCCCTATTTTGACCTTCCTATCCTCTACTTTTTGCTTTATCCTCTCCTCTCATGTGCTGCTGATGTGGATCCCATTCTGTGACAGGTTGTTCAGGAGGGAATGGACTGCTCGCTTGACTGGTCAGCCGGCCTCTGCGTATCATCCGTCAGCAAGACGCGCTGTTGTTTTAGAGTTCTGCTGGGAGCTGTCCTCTTGTCTCTGTCTCTTTCTCAGTTGTTTCACTCTTCTCACACACATACACACTCTTTCCTGTTTCTTTCTGTCTCTACCGTTCTAGCTCCTTCTCAGTCTCCATCCACTCCCCTCTTGCTGACTTATTTCCACTGTACATCTTAACTCTAAGGTGCAGCTGATCAGCATTTTAAAATTGACCTCGGGCTCTTTGCTCTGAGTGAATCAATGGCTGTGTTAGACTGGGAGTGAATAATTCTAGTATGTTAATTCGACATAGTGTAGGCTGGGGAAAAATGACTGCTTTGTTTCAGGACGGGAGCTGTTAAAAAAACAACCTCCTCCTGTCTGTTTTCTGTGGGCGTTTCAATTTATTTTAACAAGCCTCCTTTCAGGTGTATTTGTTCTTTTCAGTATTGTGTTGTGTTGTTTTTATAAGATATGTCTTAGATAACATCTTCTTTTCCTGTGACATGTAGACTTAATGAACAAAGGCCTGTAACAGCTGGCCTGTAACCACAATCTCAAATCTTGGGTAATTACAGCTATGAACTGTTATGAACCATGTTAAATTAAATCAGCTGGTTGCTAATTAAGATTAGCTGCTATATTGCAAGTTGTTTTTAAAACTCAAAATACAGGGTTAAATGGGACATGTATGTGTCAAACACATGACCAAAGTGCCCAATCCAGCCCAGTGGATGTCTCTGGAAAATGTAAAAATTGGAAAGAAATCGTTAAATGATAGAAATTCTTGTGGGTTTAAAAACATTTTCTTTTTTTCATTACATTAAATTCTTGTTTTTGTGTTTTTTTACAGTAGAAATTTAGGGTTTCTTTCTTTCTTTCTTTCTTTTTTTTACAGTCAAACACATTTTCTTTGAATTAGTAGATTTACATTTCTGGACTAATGAGGTATAAGCAGTTTTTTTCTGTAATTTTACATACAGTAGAACCCCGACTTGTGAAATTAAATTGTTCCCGAGGGTCTTTCGTAAGTCGAAAATTTTTGTAAATCAAAGCACCCATCGCCCCTTTTGAGTGAACGATAGGCTATAGGCTAATTGCTAACTGCACCAACAATACGTCGTTCAAGTGGAACAGTGAAGCGCAACTACGAAATAGTGATGTGAAATATCGATTCCTCCGATACCAGTCATTTATGTTCTAGAATCGATTCTCACATTAAAATATCGATATTTTAGTAATTTAGGGTAAATTTGTAGTTTATCATTAACAGGAACACAGTGGGAAGAACCTATTTCATTCAGATTGTCTACATTGGAAGGAACTACTTCCTCTTCTGCCTTTCATAGTCATGTGCGAAATATGGCTGTATAAATGTGGCGCAGCCCCTTGGCGTGCGCACTCACAACAATGGCTGAGCGTAACTGGAGTCATGTGCGGATGTATTTTGCATCCACAAACGTGGTTTGCGATACATGTGGCAAGAAAGTGAGGTGTTGTGGCAACACCACAAATTTGTCAAACACCTCAGAGTAAATAATATCACAGAATATGACGAGCGTATGTTGAGGCGAACTGAAGAGGAGGACAGGGACAGGTGCTGCTAGGGCAAGACAGGCGTCTCTCACGGAGTCCTTTAGTGCTGCAGGCAGGCAAGGTGTTCAAATAGCGCACAGCTTCAGGTGTTTTTTTATTTCTATATGATGAATTCTGTATTATTAAGTGATAAGAACAAGTAATCTGATGTCCTGTAATCATTATGACGCTATAATTTGAGATACAATAAATAAAATATGTTTTTGTACAAAGTATCGGTATCGGATCAGTATCATCGATACCACCCTGAATTTTACTTGGTATCGGATCGGAAAGGAAATCAGTGGTATCGCACATCACTACTACAAAAGCCAAGAGGGTTGTCACATGATTCGGAAGGCATTGTGGGCATTGTAGGCATTCTGGGCTCAGCCAATCAGAGCCAGCGGATTTCGTTACGCGGGCATTTTGCCGTAACAAGGGCAGAAATATTGCCGTTAAGTGCCTTCGTAACTTGAATTTTTCGTTAAATGGGGTATTCGTAAGTCGGGGTTCCACTGTATTTGCTTTTGAAAGGGTGAGCCCAAAGAGTCCTGCTGACGCGTTTCTTTACCAAAGCAGAATTTCTTTGTAATGAAGAAAAACTAAACTGTGTTGATTTACTCTTTTAGCCCACTTTAGCTAAAATTGAGCCGTATATGTTGTTATGGTCTTTAAAAAAAAAAAAAAAGATTTAAAAAGCAGCCAGTATAGTCCTTGAACCACATATAAATTTATTTATATACGGTCTACAGCCTAATAATGTAATAATAGCATCGCAATTATAGCCTCATCAAACTGAGTCATTCATATAGTGTGATACTAATTATTTGAATAAGAAAGACAGAAAGTAAATAAGAAATTTGATTAATTGTGCAAATTCACATATTGTGTACTATCATCATCATCATCATCATCATCATTATTATTATTATTATTATTATTATTATTATTATTATTATTTGCTTACATTTCCTTTTTTGACATTGGTGTAGAGTGATTTATAATGAATTATATGTAGTTACTGCTAATATGTAACATTTTTTAACAATAGGTCAGTTAAAGAATTACATATTAGCAATAGTGTAACAACCTGATAACAAGTTGGGAAAAGCATTTATATTATTGAAAAAGCTATCAAGAAGATCAGTCTGTCACAGTGTGTCTTTTATTCTGTCTTCCTCCCACCACCTCCAGCTGGTTGCGACAGATGGCGGTCCCTCACTGAGCTTCATTCTGCTGGAGGCTTTTTCAAGTTAAAAAGGAGTTTTTCCTTCCCACTGTTGCCAATTGCTTGCTCAAAGGGGGTCGTTTGATGTTTCCTTGTATTATTGTAGTGTCTTTACCAACAATGTAAAGCGCCTTGAGCCAACTGCTGTTGTGATTTGGCATTATATAAATAAAACGAAATTGAATTGAGCTGAATTGAAGTTTTAAGCAACAACATGCATACATTGTGTTTATAGTGCCCATCGTTCTTCCAAGACTTGTGACAAGGGGCTGTCTGGTGAATGCATCAGATATAGACAAGTATGTTAAAACACATAGTAAATCAGCCGTGAATCGTGGATATAGAGTACCCTGTTATATCAAAATCAGTCAGCAGGAATGTCGTTTTCTAATTTCTCTCTAATTTTGAGCAGTTTTAATTTTTTTGAAAAGTATGAAGTCATTATGTATGTGTTAATGGGCTCCCAGTTTAGCTTTGAAGTATTCATTATTATTGAATTTTTTCCCCTTTTGGAAGAAACCCAGATATAACAGATCATATAATAGATCATAACACAGCACAAAACAGCCACTGTCCAGTGGACTGACTGGAAAATGAGGCACAAGTATTTCCTTTCCATGACTGGTGTACGAAAAGGTATGAAGCATAAAATTCAGACTAACAACACCGGGATTTAAAAAGAGGACAGGATGAAAGAACAGGCATTCACTGTTTTACTTGAAAGGTCAGGTGACCTCAGTGGACCACTGTGAGTTACCAATGTATCATCTAAGCCAGTGCTCCTGCTCATAAGGTGACATATGGAGCCCTTGTTACCACATTTCTTCACACTGTTTGGCCATTAATTTTTCAGTGTGGGTGATTAAAATTTCTAACAGGCATTTTATAACCAAAATCATATTTTCCAAAACCTAACCGAGCAATTTAGAGTTTAAACAGAACCAAACCACAAGTGAAAATGAGACTGAACAGTGAGTAAAAGCAAGAAGCGTAAAAGCAAAACACGAGCTGAGCTGTAGTCTTTTGGCATCCAGTACTGCAGCTGCTGTGTCGCAGCATTGGTGCCAAAGGTTGCTTTGCATGTACCTCTGAGACAGCAGTGGTTTTCTCAACATGGTAAGTTGGTCAACTTTGTAGCACAGATGAACCTTCTGGCACGCAGGGCTGGTTCTGGTTGAAGAATGGAAAGGGATGCAGGCGGATTTTGACTTGTGTTTGCTGCAGTTACATATGATTTTGGGTTCAGCACTAAACCAGCCAGCAAGAATAATAAATTACAGTTACTTGCACTTTTTCAAGCAGACTTTCAGAGGATCTCTGTCTAGCATTCATCAACCTTCACACTTTTCTTTTTGTTTGTTTGTTTTGTTTGATTTCATTTCTGCGTGATGTACAGCAAACATTCTTCTTCTCCTTTCACAGATTTATGAATCTGAGGTATGAGCTCGCATTATTCTCTGCTGGGTTTTTTTTTGCCTCGAGTCATGTTGTCTGTGAGAGGAAAAGCCTGTCTCCTCCTGCCTCTCTAATGCTCACCAACACCTTGTACCAGCAGGTGTATAAGTACAGACCCAATGGATCCCTTCTTGCTCTTTACATTCCAGGTGTTGTTATTCGTCCTATTGCTGATGTTTTTAGACACTTCCTCATGTAACACCAGCACCAACCTGTCGCCCCTCACTGCTGCTCCCATAGCGTCTAGCACCAAGCCCCGCTGCATCCCCTGCACTCGCTCACCCTTTCTCACTGTCTGGAAGCTGTTACTGAATTATTTAGCACCCACTCGACTCATAAGCATGTACTGCCTTCTTTCTGCCTGTTAGGATATATATTGGCTTGGTGGTTTAACTTGGAGCTGTATGGTGAGGAGGTGCTTCAAATCGAAGTCGACTGTTAAGGAATTTTTTTCTGACATGCAGCTAAAAGTTTGCTGTTTTCCAAAGAATATCTGGATCATGCCGAAACTGAAAGTTAACATCATTATTTTGTCCACTGGTAAGATAAGCACTGTTACTAGGCAGCTTGTGATCAAAGTCTAACTATTTCCATTTGTTTAAAGCTTTTAGTGGCTGATGATGGTGGTTTGAAGCGGTAGTTGCCCCATCCCAGTTTTCAGCTCGATTCTGGCCTTGGCGTCAATTTTTGAAATTCACAAAGAAGCAACATTTTGAGCTGTGCGGGTGAACGATGCAGCAAGGAATTGTTCATAAAGGCATAACAGTGGGGTTGGACCATAACAAACATGCAAGGAGAAAGTAGGTGAGGTTCATTGCATATTCAGTGTAGCTGATGAAAGAATACATGCACACTCGAGCTGTAACAAATTCTTTAAACTGAATACATTTCAAGGCTGCAGATGCATCAACACTGTCCTGGAAAGGGAAAGTGGATACAGGGGGTGGTGGTGGTGGTTGGGTGATAAATGTAGTGTCAACAAAACAAAAACTCCTGAAGACTGTGACAGCGAGCAAGTAAATAGTCTTGCATTTTGATACATATAGAAATGGAAAAATAAATGAAATGGAAAATTGCACACTGCAGATTAATAATTTCATGATTGGATAGTAACACTACATGGATGATATTGTACTTTCACAGGAGGTAATTTCTTCATATATTTGCTGAAGGAATTACCAGATAAACTATTTTCCCTGTCTTCTTTATCTACAGGCTGGGCCATTTATATGGATACACTGTAATAACATGGGAATGGTTGGTGATATTAAAGTCCTGTTTGTGGCACATTAGTACATGTGAGGGGCAAACTCCTCAAGATGGGTGGTGACCATGGTGGCCATTTAGAAGTCGGCCATCTTGGATACAACTTTTGTTTTTTCAATAGGAAGAGGGCCATGTGACACATCAAACTTATTGGTAATGTCACAAGAAAAACAATGGTGTGCTTGGTTTTAACGTAACTTTATTCTTTCATGAGTTATTTACAAGTTTCTCTTTGTTCACAGCCATTGACATGTCGAAGAGGTTAACACGTGAGGAGCCGATCGAAATTGTGTTGATATCTGGTGAACGCAGTAACCGGGTCATTGCAGCAGATTTCAATGCAAGACACCCTACGAGACCACCCATCTCCCATGCTACAGTTAGCAAACAGCTTGCTAAGTTTCGTGAAACTGGTTCAGTGTTGGATTTGCCAACACTGCTACTGCTACTGCAGCATCTCAACGAGGATGCTGCAGTAGCAGGATGCGCACAGAATTTGCAGAATGGGCAAAACAAAAATTGGAACAGGACCCTCAGTTCACGCAGAAGATTTTGTTCAGTGATGAGGCAAACTTTTATGTGAATGGTAAAGTTAACAAACAAAACCACCGCTATTGGTCTGACACTAACCCACATTGGATGGATCCCTCCACGACTGTTGGACCAACAAAAGTGATGGTTTGGTGTGGTATATGGGGTACAACGATAGTGGGTCCATTCTTCATCAATGGAAACCTCAAGGCCACTGGATATTTGAAATTGCTACATGATGATGTGTTTCCCTCTTTATGCACTGAAGCTGGCACGTTCCCTGAGTTTTTCCAGCAAGATGGTGCACCACCACATTATGGGTGCCAGGTCTGAGCATTCCTAGATGAACAGTTTCCTGGAAAGTGGATTGGTCGTCGTGGGCCAGTTGAATGACCCCCTTAGACTTTTATCTTTGGGGTCATCTGAAGGCAATTGTCTATGGTGTGAAGATACAAGATGTGCAGCACCTGAAACTACGGATACTGGATGCCTGTGCTGGCATTTCTCCTGCGGTGTTGATATCAGTGTGTGAAGAGTGGGAGAAGAGGGTTGCATTGACAATCCAACACAATGGGCAGCACATTGAACACATTTTATAAGTGGTCAGAAACTTGTTAATAACTCATGAAAGAATAAAGTTACATTTAAACCAAGCACACCATTGTTTTCCTTGTGACATTACCAATAAGTTTGATGTGTCACATGGCCCTGTTACTATTCAAAAACCAAAAGTTGTATCCAAGATGGCTGACTTCTAAATGGCCACCATGGTCACCACCCATTTTGAGGAGTTTGCCCCCTCACATATACTAATGTGCCACAAACAGGACTTTAATATCACCAACCATTCCCATTTTATTACGGTGTATCCATATAAATGGCCCAGCCTGTATACTTCTTCTATCAGGAAAGCAAAGCTGATCAAAGCTGATAACATGTTTGATTATCTAATTATGACATAAAAGCCAACATCTTTTAATGGGATGTACTTTTTAGTAGGATGGTTGTTAGTAGCTGTTCATACTGTACTATATGACTTCTATTGACTACAACCACCACCAAAAGAAGCTAGCTAACAACACATTTGTCATGTTTGAGCTTCTTGTTATGGTTACATGGACACTGTCCTGTAGAGTGAGAGTGATGGGAAATTGGTTCCTACAAATCTCGAACATCAACAGAGTAGAATAACATTTTATTTCACTGTAAATAGTGTATTTTTCCTTTTTTTGTCATTTTAAAGTAAAAAGATCTCATGTTTTATATATACTGTCTTTTATGTCTTTTATCCCGTCTTCCTTCTCTTACCCCAACCCGTCGCCCCTCCCTGAGCCTGGTCCTGCTGGAGGTTTCTTCCTGTTAAAAGGGAGTTTTTCCTTCCCATTGTCGCCAAAGTGCTTGCTCATAGGGTGTCATATGATCGTTGGGCTTTTTTCTCTGTATGTATTATTGTAGGGTCTACCTTACAATATAAAGCGCCTTGGGGCGACTGTTGCTGTGATTTGGCACTATATCAAGAAAACTGAATTGAATTGAATTACATATAACTGCAAAAATACAGCGTGCACTGTAAGCAAGCTCTTGCTTCTGTGCATCTGTTGCACCCACTTTCTTTGAGAGTTAAATTTACACGACAGACCAAAATCCCAAGTTATATTCAGTCTTCAGAGTTGTGTGGTTATTTCATAAGCCTGGAATACTGTGCGGCTCTGGGTTCATTGAGGTACATAGCGGGACACATCCCAAGCTCAGCCTGTAATTGGTATGCATGAGTGTACTTACAAAGGGACTGCCAATTGTTGACAGACCTAATGTGTGATTTTCCTAAGTTAGCTTTAAGATTTGGACAGTAGAAGAAACAAAGAAACAGCAAACCTTACCTCAGCAAAAGGCAAGTTTCAGTATTAAGTACTTCTCTAATGTGCTTTTCAAAAGAGAGAAGCCCTAAATTATATGGAAGAGCATAAAAAACAGCCATCTGTGTATTTGCAGACTTACTGGCAATAGTGACCAGATGGCCACTTGATGCTTTCTTGGACTGACACTTGACTTGGCAGTGAGTTTTATGGTTAGATGGCTGCAAACTTTACTGCTAAAGTCTTCATTGTTTCTAAATGCAAAGCGGCTTTTTGAAATCGAGCATCAAGCAGAGCAGAGGGCCTGTGGAATGAGTTCAAACCTCTCTGAAGATGACTGTTTTAAGTTTCACTGTAATATTAAACTCAATTTGTTTGGGATCAGTGAAACAGTTAAAAAACATAAAACAATCTTTTATGTCTCTTTCAGATTACAGGTTTTCATTTAAACTTGTGCTTATTCCTTAGTGCATTTGCAACAAATATTCAAATGAACATTGTTTTTCTTTGTTCTGGTTTTCAAAATCAAATTTATACTCATCATACGCCGTATTTCAGATTCAGTAAACGCTGAGGATATTGGCTTTATTTAAAGACGAGTTTGACTGCAAAGCAGTCTTGGATGTGAAATCTTGACGCTAAGTATCTCAGATCTGCCGGCTGCACAGATGGACGATGAGGGATGAGAGTTGAAATCAATCATCGAGTATCTTACTATTAGATGGCCAGTTAGTGACTCTAATTGCATTTTATTTAAGGATATTAATCAGAGGCAATGAGCACATACTGTGCTTAAAATTCAAAATGTCATACTCAGCAGGTGACAGAAAGAAGATAACACCAAAAGAGAGATGAGGGCAAATCAGCTGCAACAGAGGAATTTATAAGCAAAAAGAGCGTGAAGACAGCAACACAGGCAGCGCACATGAGTTTACTGCTGCAGTCCAGTCACTACAGTTCCAAATTAATTTAGATCTACAACAGTGTGCCCATACTTTCCTATTAAAAGAAACTTTAAAATGTTTGTGGTGATAAGAGAATTCACTGCACTTTTAACATGAAGCTGTCAGGGACCTGGGTGTGCAAACCCAGGGTTCTTGAGCAGGTTGTGGAATTGTGCATATTTGCTGGTGTGTGGCGCTTGTGTCCCTCATTTCCAGGTTTGTGTGTATAGGTGTTTGCGCGTGGGTGTGGGGGTGTGTGTGTTCCGGAGGACCAGTTTACAGGCATCGTCAGGCCTGGTGGGTGTGACCCGTTGACAGGCTGGCCACACCTGAGGAGGATGATCATGCACACCTGCAGCTGATCAGGATCGTCAGGGGAGCTACTTAGCAGTGTGGCTGCGCTCCCATCGATGCTGAATTGTTCCATGAGAATTCCCGTCAGTTTTCCAGATAGTTATTCAGAGAGTGTGAGCTGGTTACATTAAGAGTGTCTAACGTCTGTTTCTGTGATTTCGCAGGAAGATCATGGAAATAAGAGGGCAGCAAGCACGGGATGCACGGACACTTGGAAGCGAGGACACGGAGCAGGGACACTGGGAGGAAGACACGGCACAGGAGTCTGGGGTGCACGGGATTTATTGTTGTGTGATTATTTACCTTACTGTAAATAAATGTACTGTCTGCATTGAAGAGTCCAGCGTTTGGGTCCTCTTTCCCCACATCCCCATGGTCTGCCAGTGCAGCCATGACAGAAGCTTATGCACAAGTTCAATAACTATGATCTGCAATGTCTCATCTGCCTGCTTTCCACGCTGTCAATCTCAATACCAACATCATTTCTCTAGTCCAATCATCTTCTCACCCACCTTCTTTGAGCCAATCAGCCTCCTCTTCCCATCGTTCAAATCTCTGCTCTCCATCATTCTCCCTTTCAGACCCTCCTTTGTGCAACCCACCTCCTCCCCGTCTCCACCTCAGACACCTCAGCCAGAGCTCTATTCAAGTCTCAATCTTTATCTTCACCACCACCAGCATTTAAACTCCTGAGGGTGCCTGTCCTAAATCCTACCACCGCTGGGATCATGTTCTTCCACATGGGTCATCAATACATGAATTTCTCGAATGTACTCATGTTCAAATATTCTAAGTTTCTGTGCCTCACTGTTAAAACACACATTTCTTGAAGTATTTGTAAGGCAATAATTATGAGACCAAAGCAGCAAACTACTCATCAGAAAAATATTTTTTCATGAGTCACTTGTGCAGTCAACTATGGGAATATAGCTGTTGATACTTTATATTTTTGTTACTCCCAACAACCACATAGAGACACTAATTAACATTCATTTTGTTTTGGCCGATGTTTAATCATTTTGCAGCTGGGTACAGCAATTTTTGTGTGTGTGTTTGCTTTTTGCATAAAACTGGAATTTATTAAAGACTATTTTCAATTGTGGGTTGATGTATATTTTATGACAGAAGGGCTACAGGAAAATACTACAGCACCCATATTCGTTGTTATGAAGGAACAAGCCATGCTTTGCAGCAGTGTGACTCACTGATGTGTTTTTAATAGTCTTTACAACAACACCGAGGGCTCGTGGAACAGAGGAATAATCTATAAAGCAGAAAGTATCAGCTCAGTAAATGCTTCCTGTTAAGATCAATAAATCAGTTAACATTTAAGAGATATGCAGACAACAATGAAAACATGTTCTTCTACCAATCTAGTGAAAATTTAATTTTTGTTTGCCGTGAAAAACAGCCTTTGTCCTTTTAGATTGGCACAAAACACGTGTTATCACTTAAAATGTGGTTTTAAGAATAAAATGTACACATCGTGCATCGAAAGTGATCTTTATATGTGGCTCAAATGTATTCACAAAAAGGCTTCTTCTGCTCTTCTCGTGCAGATGTTACCGAAGTGAGAAAGATGTCTTCCATCACTGTTATTACAGGCTCTGTGCGTAAAGAGATGCTTGTTAATCAAGCAGCGTGTGTCACTGAGCTAGAGTTAAAAGCTTAAAATGATCATCAAAATGTTTATGTGCTATTAATCCGAGTCATTTCCTCTCAACACCAGCAGGATAGCTTTTAGTGTTTCACATCATAGTCGAACAAACATAATACTGCTTGTCTTGCTGCCTGTGAATTCAGCAGCGACACTTCACATCCATGTTAAACATCACACCCACACATGGATGTAAACCTGCGTGCTATATTTTTTCCTTTTGCAGTTTGTGACTTTAGTGCTTTATTACTCAGTAGCATGAGCACACCTCCACACACATAAACGTACAACACTGTAAGTGTGGACTAATTAGACTGCGTGTCCCAGTGGACCTAATCTATCTTACGGGACAGTAAATAGGATCTGTTGGCACTGCAGTGTTCCTTTGATCAACGCCTGTCAAACACTGGACAGTACTGCCTTATGTTGGAAAGCCTCCAGGGGATACACACGCGCGCGCACACGCACACACACACACACACACACACACACACACACACACACACACACACACATCGGTTTCTTTATCTACTGACAGGCTTCTGCTTTTGTTTTTCAATGCTGCTGGCAGAATGACTGTTACTCTGCATCATATGAATGACGCAAAAGTTTTGGCAAATATTACGACGATGACGTAAATACATATAATGTTTTCTCTTAAGAATGTGATGTAAATTAATGGACAGTTTCTTTCGTCTATCGTTTCCAGGTCTTACAAATACTTATATTAAAGTTAATCTGGAATAGTAAGAACAAAATCAATGACATAGAAAATGAAGAGAAAACATAAAGGATTCAGTGCTAGTTAAGTTAAATTAAGTTACATTTCTTAAAGTTTAATTTGTACATAAATTTCTATTTGTTTCTTCACCTACAATATATCTTCTTCTGCAGTATTTAAATACCACATAGTTTAATTTAATCTCATCATCAGAGGGTTGGGATCCTGTATGCAAATTAAATATTTTGTACTACTTTAGTCTTGAGAGTTTTATTTGTGTTTTCTTAAATTAGTTTTCAAATGCTCACGCAATCTGGCCCCAGAGAGTCTTTCTAGATACATAGAGCGCAATAGTATGAGCATGTACAACTGTACAATACTATATCAGAGATCTAAATTAGGGCAAGCGGCATTTTCTATGAAGGCTTGTCATCTATGGAACGCACGTCCAACTGAAATCAAATTGATCACAGATATGAAATCTTTCACAGTAATTGTTGGTTAAAGGGAAATCAGAGCTGTAGTCATTTTAGATAATCATATTATATTTTTAGTATCCATACTTTTAAAAATAATTTTCTTTTCTTTTTTTTTTCTCCCTTTCCCTTTTTTTACACTATATTTTACACTGAATTCTTTGTAATTTTGCAGTGATAGTGTATTATGATTTAAGGTAACTGACACAATGCACTGTGTTGTAATGCTGTTTGTGTTAAAGCCCAGCAAAGGACAAGGGGTACGTTGGCCCTGAGAGGCCAAACACCAGCAATAAGAAAGACCCTGCAAAAGCATACAAAACACAACGGAAGTAGGAAAAAACACAAACGAAGTGTTTCTGGGGAGACAATAACCCGACGGACCAGCTGCAGGAACCCAAAACATGGTAGGTGTGTTTTATCATGATTCATATAATACTGATGACGGATTTTTAGGCTAATAGTTAGGCTAACACACGTACCTCTCATCTTTTCTTTCCTCACAAAACCGATAGATCCTCCACTTCTTTTAAGTGTCTCCCAGTGCAATTCTTAGCATGTTTTGGTTCCTGCAACTGGTCCGTCGGGTTATTGTCTCCCCAGAAATACTTCCCTTGTGCTTCTGGAAATCTGTTTTTTCCTATTTCCTTTTTCTTTTTTTCCTATCTCCATTGTGTTTTGTGTGCTTTTGCAGCGTTTTTCTCATTGCTGGTGTCTTCTTAAGTTGCAGTCCGTTTGGCCTCTCAGGGCCACTGTACAAGGGTTGAAAATTAGCAATAGCTATAAACTCTGTGTGCAACACATCAATTTCATGCTCCGTATTGGAAGTATGTTAAACTGCAAATAAATAAGAAAAGAAATGTCAATTTTTAAAAAGGCAGCAATTTGAAAATCTTTTAAACCCATGTTTTATTCACAATAGAACATAGAAAATATACTGCTCAAAAAAATAAAGTAATGCTCTGAAAACACATCATATATTAGTGCGAAAAAGAATCATGCTGGAAATCTATATGGAGTGGGTAATGCACATCGTTTGAAATTAAAATGATCAACCTACAGAGAGCTGAATTTAAAGACAGTAAAAAAGTGATGAAGCAGGCTCATCCACTTTGCTGGAATTTTACTGCAGAAACTCAAAATGACTACTCAGTAGTCTGCTTGGCCCCTAAGTGCTGTATGCATGTCTGACAATGTCAGAGCATGCTCCTAATGACACAACAACGTCTTGGGAATCTTGTTCCAGTTCTAGACGAGGGTTGAGCTGAACAGTCTAACCTGGTGAGTCGAATGGACCAAAACCTAATGTTACAGAGGTCTTCTATTGGATTTCAGGCATGTTTGGGGGTCAGTCAGTGGTATAATGTCCTTCATCCTCCTGTATTGACATGAACAAAGAGGAACCCAAGACCAGGTAAATGGTCTGTATTTGTATAGCGCTTTACTAGTCCCTAAGGACCTCAAAGTGCTTTACACATTCAGTCATCCACCCCAGTCACACACTGGTGATGGCAAGCTACATTGTAGCCACAGCCACCCTGGGGCGCACTGACAGCAGCGAGGCTGCCGGACACTGGCGCCACCGGGCCCTCTGACCACCACCAGTAGGCAACGGGTGAAGTGTCTTTCCCAAGGACACAACGACCGAGACTGTCGGAGCCGGGGCTCGAACCGGCAACCTTCCAATTACAAGGCAAACTCCCAACTCTTGAGCCACGGTGAGGTAACAAGGATTATAAGGTTTTTGACTGTCATTAAAGCAGTAATGGGTATTATCAACTATTAAGGTCTAGATGTACATCTTTCATCTTTGTTTTTACTTAGAGTTTAAGCGCATATCATTTGTAAAATGCTATAATTTGTTAAATTGGAGATTAAGTACTTTTGGACGCAACAGTATATTTGCTGATTGTGAACAAGCTCACCACAGGCAGGCAGTTTTCTAAGTCTTACAGATCTTGTCTTTACTTCCCCACTTTGCTTTAACTGCCAGCTGGAAGGGCCCTGAGATCTTTTTACAGCCTTTCTGCTTTGCAGGCACAACCTTTTTTTTTTTTTTCTCACATCGACATGTACTTGCTCAAGGGATGTAAATGTTACCACAAGGTTCAAACAGTCAGCAAATTCATCAGCTGACAATTCCTAATGACATTTCTTCACAACACAGTAAAGACCTCAAGTTTTGACTCTAGAGTGTGTTTTATTTTTGTGAAATTAAAGTTCATAAAATAAACCGCAAGAGCACACCAATAAAACGATGTTTTGTTTTATTTAGTTGTGTAGATTTGCTTATTTTCATTTAAAAAGTGTGCAGTTTTTCCAGGTCTGCCTTGCCCCGTTGCATACAGCTTTATTGGTATTCATGGGCACAATGTGTAAACTGAAGCCAACATTAATTCAACATACTAAAACTTCCCCTGTAGCCACATAGCTCACAGAGCTATGCTGTGCTGTGGGTGTGGGCTTAGAAAATCCGTGTGAGAACAATTGTTGAAGCTAATTTGGGGGAAAACATATGGGAGCAACTACATGTACCCACAGTTAACAATTCAACCACCTCGGTTTGACTGAGGAAAATACTTATGGCATGAAGTGTGTGTTAATGTCCCAAATGATTTCCAACTGTGAAGCACATGCAGATTTATCTGCAGTGAACCACTCTCAAGTGATATTTAGTAGGATAGTCTTTTGAAATAGATTGTACCCCTCAATTCGGAGTTATTACATTTGTATCCATTATTGTTTTTATTTCATCATTAAATATGCTTTTATCAGTTGTTTTACTAACATACAAAACAATTCAAATTTACACATTCAGCACACGATGTTTCTGAAGCTCCCTTTCTGGACCCTTTAAAGTGTATTATTTACTGTCAGCTTCAGCTTTAAGCTTCAGTTTTTCTCCATCAACCCTTGAGGGAAATACTTGGCTCTTTAGCGGCTAAGTGCTCCACCATGTTCACCAGCCTGTTACTAAATTTGTCCGCCTGCTGTCTGGTTCTGAGAAAGTAAGGTAGAATGGGCTTATCAGAGCTTTTAGCTGAAAACAGCTGGTCTTAACAGGTGGCAACCAAGGGGCTAGCTCCAGGACTGGAAAATGAAGCCAACACTGAAGCACCAAAAACTGTAGTTACTCGAGGGGCCACTTGAGACTGCCTCCAATAGTAAATCAATGCCCATAGACTTAAAGACATGTTAGAGCTGAGATCACATTACCTTTTCTGTAACACACATCATTGTACTTAATGCAGATGCCATTATTTGACTTCTGTTCATGTAAATGAAAGTGAAAATAATATATTAATCTACACCTTTTACAGTGGAAATATAGACACGGACGACTGCTAACCCTTTTTCTACACCCTCCAGCTTCACAGAGCTAACAGAGAAGACCCCAGGACTGAGAATGATATTCAAGCGAGGTATATGACTGCTAAGCAGCTGAAGCAGGATTTTCAAAATGCAACACAGGTAGTGATTAGCATTAAATGCGGTAGCACTGCAACCTCCTCATATCCAGTTGTTGGGAAACACTAATACATAAGGTGCTGTGAAAAACAGGGAAAATAAGTCACATAATCCCTTGTATTGCAAGCTCCAGCTTAGTTTTTGGTGTAGACAAGCTGTGATCAGTTAACTTGTGCTGCCGCTCTTTGTGGATTTAGACAACTGAATTTAACAAAAAATAAGCAGATGTTTAACAAGCTACACGGCTGATTTCCCACCACCGGAAACTATAGAGGTTGTATAAAAGGTTTAATTCAGTGAATGAATCTAATCTCTCTCTGCATCCAACATACTGTCTCACAAAACTGCAAAATGACAAATTCAGCCTGCACTAAACTGATTAGTACAGTTTCAGAAAAACATTAAATCTTAGTTCATGTTAATGTTTAGAGATGAATGAACACAAACTGTGCAGTTTGTGTTTTTTGGGATATTTATTGAGCTGTTTAAAAAGCTGCATTTGAAATTATGAGCCACGTAAAATGTTACGTTGCTGATGGTTTAACCTATTCTGTAGTGCTAGTTAGATGCTGAAATACAAATACCGTCCTTTGTCTTCCTTCTCTCAGCCCAACCAGTCACAGCAGATGGCCCCGCCCCTCCCTGAGCCTGGTTCTGCTAGAGGTTTCTTCCTTTTAAAAGGGAGATTTTCCTTCCCACTGTCGCCAAAGTGCTTGCTCAATGGGGGTTATATGATCGTTGGGCTTTTTTCTCTGTATGTATTATTGTAGGGTCTACCTTACAATATAAAGCGCCTTGAGGCGACTGTTGTTGTGATTTGACGCTATATAAATAAAACTGAATTGAATTGAATAGATGAAACACCTTTCTGGATCATTCTGGTTAACCCCTTCTTGTACCTATTTCTGCAGTAGAATAGGTGGTTTAATTGCTGTGCTCGTTAGGCTGCTGTCAGCTTTGCACTAAACTAAAAAACTGAAAGAAACATGTTGTGAGGGCGCTCTTCATTACAGTAGTTTTTCATATCAGAGTGAGGCCTGCAGCCTAGGTTTACACTGTTAACTTAAGTATGTGAAACCACATCTCAGGACATACTGAAGTAGTAGTAGTAGTGTACCGAGCAGTAACCAGTATTACTTTATTAGTAAAGTTAGTAGTTAAGTGAAATAATACACTTTTTGTGAGTAAAAATCCCAACACTGTTGGTCACTCCACTAAGTGGTGTCATTAAACGGGAGCTTGGCAACATAATGACGTTTTTGGATTTTAATTGTTTTTTATTTTAATTCTTGAAGTTTGCTAATGTTGGTACATAATTTACCACCCTGCCCTCTTGGCCAAATATGATCACTCCTGGGCCCAACAAACAAAAAAACCCAAAAACCCAACGTGGGGTAGTCAAAATGCTATAATTGAGACTTCAAAACACAAAACAGGAAGATGAAGTTACATGACAAAGACCATCTTTTACGTACAGTCTATAATGGCAGCAGATGACATGGCTTAACCAAAACAGTGAAGCTGCATAACCCAAATGTTGAGCTGAAAGAAAAACATGTTCCAGAGTTGAGAAGAACTATCATATACTTGTAATTCTCTGTGAGCATTGAACTTTACGTTATTTGTGCAGTTAACAATATTAATCTTTCAATAAGTGCAGTTTTAATGTCAATTTAAATCACATGTCGATTGGTGTGTCTTAGTTGTAAAGACTAGTGTTCTGACATACAACACTAAAACTGCATAAATAAACAGTAAAATAAAATTAAACCGCTGAATGGGGAGTCCTTGCATTCCCAGTGCAACCGACCGGAGCTGCAAAAGTACATTATTTAATAAGCAACAATAGAGTAACAGTGTGAACATGCGTCAGTGGCTTAGTGTTTTGTTATCAGCCTCCATATTCTTCATAGTATATATCACTGCAGCAGCACAGAGCCGTGAGTTGTTTTTCCATAGAATTTTATTTCCAAAAAGCAGTTGGAGAAAAGTAAAACAAGCGAGTCAAGTACAACAAAACAAATCCCTGAAAGGGAAGAAGTAAAAGCTGATAATGACAGAAGGCCTGATGATATATACAACAGCAGACATAATTTTGGTGTTGCAGTACCAGTGAATCACTTGACAGACTCATGGTATTCTTCACATAAGTTCAAAACAAACAGCAAAATAAGGATTTTATTTCAATGGACAGAGAAGGTTCTAAAAGTCAGCTAAGGCACACAGAGCCTCCCCGAAAAAACAAAAGAAAAAAATCAGAACGACGGGGAAACGTCAGTCAGAGAAATTTGTGCAACAGTTGCTCAACAATACATTCCAGTAAGAACAACAACAATCTGGCATGTGATTTTCTCTGAGAGGCAAATAGGACAAGGTCGTTGTCACAGCTGTCCAAAAACACTGAAACAGGTTATGTACTTTGATCAATAAACACCATCAATTCACTATTTGCGCCCAATTATCGACACTTTCAATGTCATTTTACCACATCTGTATTTACACGTACAATACCCTTTAAACATTATTTCGATACAAAATACCTATGTACATCCTCTTCATTTGTTATTAATTTTTGTTACAAAATAGGACTTTCACATTTAGTTACATTGAATTATTTCACTTTTTCCAAAACGGTCATTGAGCTTACATCATAATGTACTGTGTGATGTAATTGTACAGAGCATGATGGCACTAGAAAGTGGAAAACAAAGCCGCCCTTTACAACCTAACCCCGGAAACGATGCAGATTTGAGAGGAAGGAGAGATAGCAATCGTAATACACACATCTGACAGAGAGGCAAGGTGAACTTGACATTAATGAACAGTAATGTCTGCTAATTAGCCTGTTCAAAAGCACTCATTTAGCTCATGTGATGACTAAACAATGTTGACAATCACAGATTGAAAACCTAATTGGCTTCAGAGGAAACTTATTTCAAGGTAAAACAAATATGTGACCGCACCTCTTATTGTGGTACAGTGCCATACTTAGTGTAATTAGGTTGTCTCAAATGTCCACAGATTGTCTTGATGAGAGAAAAAGTACTTTAAAAGTAAATAGGGTTGCAAAGGCGCGACAGACCCGATCCAATAAATTAGTCACTTTATAATCAAGAGATACAATATGATATTCACTTGAAATTGTACATTATTGTCACAGCATGAAGATCACTACCACTCAAACCATTCTGAAACCGACGGCGACCATTAAACACCAAAAAACGCACAGTTTCTCCTACAAACAACGTCCAGTGTGTTCGCTAGTGAAGACTGCTTTTGTTCAGCTTTTCTGTTTTTTGCTCAGGTTGTTAGGCAGCTGACCTCTTACCTTACAGGTCAGAGTGGCTTTCTCTTGTGATGCACTTGGCAAACGGCCACGTAAGAAACCCAAGACAAGAAGATCTATTCAGACGGGACAACACTGACTAACACATAGGTGCGGGCCATAAAAAGGTACAGTATAAGTTTGGGGTGTTGGCCTTTGTAAATAAAGGCAGCTTTCTTTACAAAAAAATATTTATCGAGCTGCCAAGGCAGCGTTGCAGTTATTTAGTCACTGACTAAAAATATCAGTATTTATAGAAACTTATAAATAAATAGCGACTTCATGGACCTCCCCGCCCCCACCCCCCTCCATTCACACCATTTTTGAGACTTAGTGTAGAATTATGTACAACATAAAGTGGTGTTCAAATAACTGGAATAAAGAAAAAGAAGGCAACACGTAAAACCAGGACGATACGTTTAAGGTTAATGTGACATAGTTTTGTTTCAAGTTTGAGGCAAGTTGGTTAAAAAATAAAAGAACAGCTCTCGTTCTGTCCTCTGGGTGTTTTGTTTGTGTGGAAAACTCTGCACCGTGGAAATGCTAAATCTCAAAATGCTATCGTACAACTATGACAAAAGAAGCATTTATGAATTTAGTACATTTTTAACACTAAAATGTCTACATGAAATTCCTAATAGAACCCCGTAGCCTCCAATTACTCTGAGAAAGTGACTGTACTTGTTTTCTTCTCTGTTTTTTTGCAGTTTTACAACAAAATGTGACTGGTGGAAGATTTAGCCAAGCAACAAAACGTTCAACAATCTAATCAGGCACTGATACGAACTACGTTTTGAGTTGTTCTACTCATGTACAAACTTAAGAAACTTAAAAATGAGAAATTTGCTTTTACTGACGATATGTTTGAGTGGGCACAAAATAATCTGTTCAACTGGGGATATGTGAATACTCACACACTGTGTCATTTTGTTGGTGCTGACATAAACTCTAAGTAGGCACATTTAATTCAGTACCCAGCTATCTTCTTGTGTATGTCTTAATACTAAGGCCTTATCGCAGCAGAACCTGGTCTGCTAGCAGTGTCGATAGCCCGCACTCACTTGACCCACGTGCCCTGTGCGAGGCATTAAAAGCTGACTTTATAATTCACTCAGCAGCCAAATAAATGCTTAAAAATTGCAATGTTTGATCACAGTAAAACTCAGCCGTGAGAAGAAAAATAAATACACAGAGAAACTGAAATAGCAAAGCCAGCATAATCCCCTAAAAAAGGAATATTGTGGGAGGGAAATGTTCCCCTTCGCTTTCTGTCCCCCCAAAATCCACTTTTTCTTTTGATTTCAACATCTTCCGCGAGAGACGGAGAACACTCACCCCCCTGTCATCTGCAACAAACACCTCAAATAAATAAAGATAAACAGTGCCACGACCTCCTGTCCAGCTGGAGGCCTTGCTGCTACCTGATACGACCATTGGCACGAGGTGCTCCCAGCTGAGATTTGGGGTCTGGGCTCATGGAGCTCCACGGGCTCTTGGGGCACGCCTGCATGACAGGACAGGCCGTAGGGCCCACAGCACAGACGTCAGCTGCCTCCCACAACTCGCCCACCAGGCTGTCTATCCAACGCTCGAGCTCAGGGCCGGTCAGGGCCGCGTTCCTCTTGGCCTGCTCCACGTAACTCAGACTGACAGGGATGTTGAGCACCGGGTTGAGGCCGTGGAAACTCTGCTCCATGTAGCTATTCTTAGCTGGCCCATTGTGGAGCTTCAGAGTATCCTCTGGAGGTTTGTGGGAAGAAAGAAAGAGAGAGCAGACAAAGAAGTTATAGACAGTGAGCAAAAAAGGTGGTAGTCAGTGGTCAAAAATGCAGATTGGATTGCAGAAGGGGGAAAAAGTTGGGCATGGAGAAAAGGGGGAAAAGGGAAAAAGTACAATATCAAAGAAGTGAACGTGACTTTCTTTCTTATTATCTTAAAAGTGTAAATTGGATGCTTGCATTGATTTTTTTTTTTTTTTTACAACTGGACCCTCTAAATCTTCTCTTTTGATGTGGTTTGTTAGGCTACTGCAGTGCTGACTTTCTGGAAACAGTGAGAAATATTCAAGACATGAAGTCATCCTTTCTTCCCATGACGGTTATGCGCTGAAGGAAGATGGTAAACATAGACAGAACTTCTCCTTAAAACACCCTCTCCACCCTGAGCTCCAGTGAAGCTTTAAATTCCTCACTGCCACTCTAACTGGGGTGCTAGCCATCCCTTCTAACACAAGCTTCCTCTCATCCAGATGTTAGCAGACTTCAGCACTTTTTGCACACTGATGACAGAAAGATGCAGTCTGACATGGCAGTGGCCAACCAATGCCAGCCAGCTTTGTGGCAGCAGCGTGCAGTATGAAGTCATGCATCTGTGTAGAGTTTTTGTATATGCATGCGTCTGCTGCTCGCTCTCTTTGCGCATGGAAGGCCACATCGTAAAGTTTGACTGGCACACCATTTAGGAGGGAAACCTGATGTCAGCCATGGCAATAAATTATATGTGGACTCATGAAATAGCTAATAACCAAAGAACACATTACAACACACATCAAGAAAAACAAACACAAGATTATTACATAATAACTATAAATTAAACACAAACATTATTAACTTAGCGGGTCTAATAATTATGTAGCCTTACGTTATAAATTTTAAAGACTCAACTTTATTTTCCGTCAGCCACTTTGGGTGATGCATCAGTTAAAGACAAACGTCCGGATCCAAAGTAAGCTAAAGAGATGCCCCCCATCGCTCCCCACGTCCAACACTAACTAATAATATTTCATATTTACAGCATATTGATGCACTGAATTTCTGCTTGCAGTTTCACAGCTGACATGTTTATCTGTAGCAGACTCGATGTAAACACATGACCTTGTAGTACCATATCACCCCATTAGAGCACTTTGCTCTCGCACTGCAGGCGTACTTGTTGTTCCTAGAGTATTTAAAAGTAGAATGGGAGGCAGAGCCTTCAGTTTTCAGGCCCCTCTTCTATGTAACCAGCTTCCAGTTTCGATTGAGCAGACAGACACTGTCTCTACTTTTAAGATTAGGCTTAAAACTTTCCTTTTTGCTAAAGCATATAGTTAGGGCTGGACCAGGTGACCCTGAATCCTCCCTCAGTTATGCTGCAATAGGTGTAGGCTGCTGGGAGATTCCCATGATGCATTGAGTATTTCCTTTTCAGTCACCTTTCTCACTCACTATGTGTTAATAGACCTCTCTGCATTGAATCGTACTTGTTATTAATCTCTGTCTCTCTTCCACAGCATGTCTTTATCCTGTTTTCCTTCTCTCTCCCCAACCAGTCACAGCAGATGGCCCCGCCCCTCCCTGAGCCTGGTTCTGCTGGAGGTTTCTTCCTGTTAAAAGGGAGTTTTTCCTTCCCACTGTCGCCAAAGTGCTTGCTCATAGGGGGTCATATGATTGTTGGGTTTTTCTCTGTATGTATTATTGTAGGGTCTACCTTACAATATAAAGCACCTCGAGGCGACTGTTGTGATTTGGCGCTATATAAAGAAAATTGAATTGAATTGAATGTTGTATAAGAGGAAATGAGAATGTAAGTGAAGTGACTCAAAAATGTCAGCTTTACCACAATCTTTATATTAATCTTTAGTCTGCTACAAATTACAGTAAAAGTTACAGTAAGCTGTGTCCTGCCACAAAGTACGGCTATAGCAGAAAAATTAAAGCAGCTTTTCTTTGATGTCCATGGATATTTTACTTTAAGCCAAAATTTTCATGGTTCCCCGCTTTAAAGTATCTAATCAGAGTTTAAAAAGTGCTCGATCCTTCTGAGGGAGCTCTCTCAGCTCCCAGCCCAACTTAATGTGTATAGCTGGCTTGCAATATTAGACACATTTATTCAAGTGCAAGTGTAATCTTTGTATCGTACTGAATATTTCTGCTTCACTGCATTGACTGTATATTTTACTTTTTACTATCTTACACTTACCTGATAGCTGGAATCAATGGTTACTTTATTACCGAATCCTATATTTAAGTTTTAATAAGCTAAATGTATTTAAAAAAAACAAAAACCTAAAAACCTGTGTTGACCATTAACATAGCTTTGTCTGTTCTGTTTCATGTCTCACTTATAATAGATTCTTAAAATAAGTGCTTTTAAAAATAGAAACAGAAACTGCAGATTTAGAAAAAATATTAAATAGATTTTTTTTAGGTTAAAAATACAACAAATACAATGTTTCAATGTTACTTTAAGGAAAGAAAAAAAAAATCCAAAATTCAAAATACCTGGGAGCATTGTGGTATTTACTATTTCTTGATGCACTGTAACAGAGGTTCAGTGTGTAACTGTAAGAAGGCCCTTTGTTTTGGACAAAAAGACTGAGCTCACACAGCAGCCCTTTCTATCCATACATCAGTAGAAACATAACTGCACAATGCACAGTGATTTAAAAAAAACATCTAACCGTGATATTTATAATATCACCATTTTTTATTAATATTCCTCTTATTCTTGTAGCCAGTGTGCCACAGAGATTCAGGTGAAAAATAAAAAATGCCTTATGCAGTTCCCCTTTATCATTAAAAAGCTCAGTGAAATTATTAAACAGTGAAAGACATAATTATGCCAAAGCTGGCGTCTCAGCTCTCATGTGACTTTCAAAGCAACTTGGCTGCTTATGGATTACAAGACTGCAGTGCTGCCCCTTATCCATGCTGACTGATTGATTTAATTGTGTCACTGTTTTCGGAGGGCTAAGTGCACTGTTGTTTAACACTCTGCTTAGTATGTATGAGCAGCTCGCTGGGTTATTAGGGTTGACTTGATGACAAATAACCAGGGTCTGCCGAGGCCCAGAGGCTTGATTAGAAAGGGCATCGCTGCAAATGCAAGGCTGTGTGCATTTGTGTGCGTGCCTGTGCAGACATTTCGAAACACCTAAATCAGCAATCGCTTCTTTTAGACGTGACCTGTTGTGTAAAGAGTGCGATATAAAACTGATCCCATTCAGTCCTTTGAGCTGATATTGTCATGTGGGAATCACTGCAGAAATTTAAAAAAAGGACACTTAAGAAAATTCATGAAGACTGATTTTTTATCAAAGTGATCTCATCAGTTCTGCTTGATTATTATTATTTTTTTAAAAGCACAATGAGCTTCGTGGACCATATTCTTAAAGCCAGCTTATATCAGCTGATTTCTACACTTTCACACATCCAATTGGCAGATCTCATGTAAGGCTGCCTATTAACCTTGCTTTAATCTGCCTGTGATTGTTCCGCATGTATAAGCCCCTTTACAAGCCACTTCCACAGCAATTCTGCCTGTCGTACTGCGTATGACTCAATCTGTTGTGATGCCTGCTTTGTTCGGTATGAACATGTTGCTTCTGGTCTCTTCACCTCTGGCCTTCCATGGATGCATAAATAAGTGTAAGGAGATTCCACAAAAGAGCCAAACTCCTGACTAAAATTTGACTTTTACTTTTACTTGACTTCGCCAAGCAACTACAGATGTCCTTTGAAACATAAAGTAAAGTATGACAGTATAATGACAGAAAACCCAGAAAACACACCACAAAATTACTACCCAAGTCTTTTTTATGACACGGTTTCACAAAGACTCAATATTATGTGCATCACAAACTGTGGTGCTGTATTGAATTGCACTTTCAAGGTCCACAAAGTAATTGCAGAGCTTCCACTAAACCTCCACGAGCAGAGAAATGTTTGACATTTAGAAAAACACCCTTTGTATTTTTTTTTTGATGAATGGTCATCTTTTGTTGAGGAATAGCACATCAGTGCAATATGCTTAGTAAGGCTACTTTTGCAAATAACACAATCAATAGTAATTTTATGCTAAAGCTGAAACAAATGGCAAGTGCTACTTATACACGAGCCTTCTACCACAGAGACAACTTGAATCTCTTTCTCACCTTGTCGTATGGGCTGGTGTTTGTTATAAGCCAACGGGGCAATGAGGAAGCGCATCTCCGCTACAGGACTCCAGTGATGCAGGATGCGGACGTTCCACACACCGGGCCGCAGAGGCTGGTTGAGCGGTGGGCGATAGTGGGTAAACTCGGCGCTTGCATCAATCAAAATGTCATAAGTGGCTGCGATGACGTTGGTAGGGTCGATCCACACAACCGTGACGGTGACATTCGGCCCTTTAACCCACTTCTGCATGCCCACCGTCTCATCCATGGGACCCATTAGGCCGCCAAAGTTTCTGAAAATGCGTTCTTTGGCATCCCATTCTGTCCCAATCTGCCCCAGAAGAGAAAGAATAGGCACGTGAGTTGGTGATAGGCAAAGACAAGCAGAGAGATTACAGCAAAAACGCACAGGAGCTGCTGCAACACATTAAAAACACTTAAGTGGGGGAAATGGTTTGTTATTCATAAAAATGCAAAAGGCAATGACCTTTTTCAACTTTTCTGGACAGTTTGAAATATTGCAGGGAGTAATGTGCAGCCTCTCACTGCAGGTGTGTCGTACTGCAGTAATGTTTTGCAGTAATGCCACACCATCACTGTTGCTCACAGAATGATGAAAAAGCTAATTACAGATTGAGTCTTTATTTAAAAAACAAAACATTTTGTTTTGATGGCCACCGAATTCTGTAACCTGTTGTCAATATATCAACTAGTTGAGTGATATCTCAACTATGTTATCATAGGGAGTCATTTTAAGTATGCATTTTTTGTTTAAAAGCCCTGCACTTCAGCCCTACTCTCAACACAGCTGTTATGTACTATTTTAATCTGCAAAAGCTGACAAGTCTGATTCTTCTGACAAGCACTTTTAAGTAAATTTGGCTACAGTTTTGCTATTATGACTGACTCTATGAGGCTAAGGAGTCATGCTGAAAAAAGATATCTCAAAGGGGTGAAAACCAAACGCACTCCCGTTTCACACAAAGACAAAATCAGAAGGCAGTGAACACCAACACCAGTGTGAACACTATTTGTCTCAAACAGAAACAACAGTGGAGATTATTAAAACCCTAAATAAGTAAAAAATCTCAAATAGAGGAAGACACAGATTATATGCAGAGACAGGGAACCGCAGCTTTTTGACGGATAAAAAAAAGCATCTAGGGAGAAAAGCTCAATAAAAACTGGGTTTCAATGCTTCCACAAAATCAGAGAAAGCGCTTTTCTTTGCGTGAATTTTGAGATAAATAAATTTAACAAACAGTAGCAGTAAGTAAAATATATCTTTGGCGAGTTAGGAGACATACAGTGCCTCTGGCTGCAGAAGCTGCCAGCCTGCAAAACACTGGAGGGCTGCCAATGGAACAATGAGCCACTTTAAGATTATAATGTCCTCTAAGCTTACATAATTAACATTTAGAATACACATGTTTGCAGGTTATTGGTTATGTCTTTCTAACTTATATTTTGCCAAAAGTCCCGCTACAAAACATCCCGCAATAAGAAAGAACAAACGAGATCCAGCGGTAAGACAGACAAATCATAACAACAGGAACACAATTACAGTAATTGCGTTTAATATCTTTGCTGTGGTCAACTTAAAAAAGTCATCTAAATTGCAAAACTGTGAGACAGAGTGATAGAGAGGGAGGCACACACACACACACACACACACAGGCTCTGACAATAAAAGATGTCTAGGGTGTTTGCAGAAATGTGAGAGGGATGGCGGCTTTAAGAAGCGCTCATCCTTACAATAGTAGCTGATTAACACAGCCTCACCCAGCCGGACGATCAATGCCTGACTGGAATTGACTCTGCATTAGGTCCTCTGAGAACTGCGATTACCATGTACAGTATAAATAGACACCACTTGCATAAATGAGACATGCACAGAAACAGTGTGTGTTTTGTCATCAGTTAAAACACACCTCACTTTCCTCTCAATTATTGGACTGACCTCTGCCATATCTGCCCCTTGGACCTTGCCCCTTAAATTACTAATCAGCTCTCTTGTCCTGCACCTCTGTAGCTCATTACTTTATTCAATACTGATTCGCTAATGCACACTAACGCTCATATGGCTAGCAACACTCTCCTTCAAGGCCCCAGGAGGAAGTTAAAAGGAGCAGTTGGAGAGAAATAACACTGTTTTCCACTACCAGGAAACTTGCAGATGGCTGTCTAAACTGAGCTGTAAGAAGAAGATTGTGACAGTGTTCACGTGCCTAGAGGGGAACCCTCTGAGACCTGCTTCTAGTTCTTGCAGTTTATTGAGCATCTACTATGCGCAATATAAAATATGCACATTTGCATTCCAAGTTGCATTTTTTTCTAAGCCGTTTCAGGTCAGACGAGTGGGCAGTCTCCTTTCTCTATTCCACAGACTTCTGTACCAAGTTAATAAGATGCACAGGCAACTTGCCTGACTGCTGTCTGGCCTCATGACCAAAGGTCAGGGTCTATCCTGGTTACAACAGAAATACTGGACAGAAGGCCATTTTTACCACAAAAGTGTAAAAAAAAAAAATAGTATTGAGATGTAACTTTAACACGTACCACCCACAAAAACAGTTTTGCAATCCAAACAAACTCTTCTAGGAGGACGAATACACCCTAACGCATCACAAAAACTGCTCAGTAACACAAACAAGGCCCCACGGCCTTCAAACTCCCCAGATATTAATCCAATACAGCATCAGTTGGATGTGCCGGAACATGGACGATCCTTTGCCAACATCCCGAGGCCAGACACCACACTACAAGCCAGAACTACTTAACATTAGGCTTGTTTTAATGTTGTGACTGCTTGGTGTATAAACTGATCTGCTGTTTATTTATACAGAACACTTGAGGTCTTTTTTGCAAAGACATGGCAGTGTTTTAGCAATAGCAAAAGTTGGCTGGAACATTTTAACTACATTCATAAAGTTTATTGTTTTAAAGACTGCAATTATTGTTTTCCACTAACATATTTCTCTCCTGGTGATGACGTTCAAGGTATATCTGTGGATAAGAGATGGAACCAGTACCAGAAAACTCTTCCTTCGAGTATGAAAGTAGGTCGAACAGGGATTAACTTCCTGCCTACTTCAGCCTATAGCTTACGATGACCTCCACACTCAACCTGTCCCTTGGTGCTCCTACCCTATAAGCTTTGGCTTAAGACCAACACTCAATCAAGGCTTATGAGTGCTAACCAAGTCAGGGGCTCACGACCTTCTTTCGCTTATAGCTGTACTTAGAAGAACACGCTTAGGTGGAACAAATGCTGATCTGGCAACCTCATTGTGGCTCTACGCTCTTTGTCCAATTACTACATTTTTCTACCAGTCTGTTCACTCACACTTTCCACCCAATTGGACCATTTATTCAGATTTTCCGCTCTTAACCAGCAATTACTAACAGCCTCTGCTACGTTTGAAACATTTAGCCCTCATTTATCGTCTGCTGTTGACCTGACAAAAAACAAAAATAAAAAAACTTGAGAATAACCTGGATTACTTTTCCCAAATTCATTGTTCACCATTATTACCTGTATTACTTGTTTCATGCTCTGTACCTGACTTAACAGAACGCATAAAACACTATTTCATAATCCAGCTACAGTTCATTTTTTTCTCTGTGACCCAGTAACCCTGTAAACCTCTTCTCCGTGTCATCGGGCAGTCGGTGCCTATAGTTTGACACTTCCATTAAATAAGTCTGGTCAGTTTTATCAAGCAAGGTCATGGACAGTCCCACTCTACATCTGGCCCTGCTTAAAAACATAGGGCACAAATGCCCCTCGAGGCTGCATTTGCAGGCTTATTAGGGACACTTTTTGGAGTGGTAATCAAATACAGGTGTCTACTAGCAGCACCAGAAGACTCTCCGGGGGCACACGTTATGCTACCGAGGCAAGATGGATGGATGCTAATAAACATGCACAGTGATGCAATGAGTAGAAAACAAGAGAAAACAAGACAATTTCTGTTATAAAAGCACAAACTGGAGTTATTCTTGGACATGTTTTTCTGGAGCTAAACGTTTCTAGACGTTATCCAAAAAAAGAAAAATGCAAACATCTGACACGAATGGGACAATAAATGATTTGTGCTATTGTGAGAATAGTCCATGTACCAGTCCAGTAAATTTAAAGGTAGTTACATCATTGTCCAAATTCCATGTGTGGAAGAAAAAGCAGAGTGGGATGAGGCCGGATGAAACCCACGCAAACAAAGGAAGCACATGCAAACTCCACACCAGATGTCCACCTTCTTGCTGTGGACATCTGGACAAGCTGCCAGTCTATTGCAGGAGTGACACAGACATCTGTCCATTCACATCTACAATGAGTTTAAAGTCTATCAGCTAACTAAACACCTACATGTCTTTGGGATGTAACGGGAGTAATGGAGAGAATGGGAAGCGCTCCACAAAGAAAGGTCCCAGCTGTTTCAAGCTAAAATGCTCAAAAATGCATACACTTTGTCAGAAGCATTACTCTTGCTTTTCTACATTGTATTCTGTTACATTACATCATAATATGTTGCTACTCTTTTTTCCTCCCATGTATGTCCACATAAATTATCTAGACTGTGGTGGAATGAGGACGTAATCTTCAGTTAAAGTTAGTCATGGTGCTGTAGGATTTATGCACAGCTTAAAATACCTCTCAATGTCAAATCTGACTTGAGGTGAAATACTGGTTTTTAATGTGCAGGTTTTAAGCGGTCCTGTACTAAAGTGCTGTAAAAAAGGCCTATAAAGGCAGCAACAGGGGAGTGAAAAGACATATCTGTCTTTCTTTATATCCAAAGGAGGACAAGGAAACCATTGTTAAGCCAACCATATGGTTTATCTAGCAAACCCCAGTATATAGCTATAGCATAATGGTCCATATCTACAAATTTGAGAAAAGGCAGTGCGCTGCTGCAGCTACGCCGTGCTGTCGTCTTGTATTTTGAATGACAGATGGACAAACTGATTGACTGACAGCCACTACACAGCGCTAGACAGAGAATGTTTTCTCAGGCTGAGCATTCAGATAAAAGCCACAGCTCACATCACTTCTCTGTCACTCACGGTTTCATAGGTTAGACAGACAAACAGGGCTTAGCAAGAGGGAGCCACACGTCGGCCGGGCGTCTGCATCCCTTCGTGTTCAGAATGAGAGCGCCGCAAAAGGTCGAACGTGGTCAAAGTGTATCCAGGTGCACGAGCATCGTCCGCGGGCACAAACAAATTTGTTCGCAAATTTGTTGACATTTCTGCCTCCTACTAAAGCTCTGCACGATAAAAGCAGAGAAAAAGGTCAATTTGCATTCACTCAGTTAATTTTGTCCTTTTTAAAAAGACACTCTGTGGCTGTCACATCACAGCCGAGCGGCTGTATCCTAAACAGGCGTTGTGGTAAACAGAAACACACATTAACATAACAAGACAATCAAGGGAAGCATTCCAGTGTGAAGGTGAGAAGACGTTCTATTAGGAAACAACAAATAAGCAGCACATGAAGCGCTCATCCCTGTAAACTGGGATGAATTCAATCAATTTACATTTTACAAGGCCATTACAGGCACCAGTTTAATTGTGTGGAGATGCGCTGCTATGAGTCTTGGCAAGGGCGATATATGAGGTCACCATGGCAATGAGCTGTATATCTCACCTCTAATTATATGCTGAGGAGTGTGTTTTTGCTGTGTGCTGCTCAGAGTTTTAATGGAACTCATTTTCTGACACTGGCAGCGGCTGACTGATTGTTTTGTGACTCACGCCAAACAAGCGAATTCAAATTAAAAATGAATGCAAGGGCATGCAGACTAATATGCTGACTCACCTCTGCGAACTGCAACCTGCTGAATGTGCTCGTAGGAGGAGTGGTTAACTTGAAGTTCTTTGTGGGTGCCACCCAGGTCTCCATGGTCTCCAGCTTGCTTGTTGCCAGGTTAGTAGCATGGTGCTTGACCAGATAGCCCTGGAACTGGTCTGACTGGAAGTAGAGATGCACTGATACTGGGTGGCCCATGGGGAAATACCTGATGGAGCGTTGAGAAAATGAGAATCCATTAGCAAACCCGATACCTTCTGACCTACCTACTTGACGGTGCTGCTTTTCAGAGCTGATACTGTAAGAAGAGGAGAATATCAAGATTCATGTGGATAAGGTCTGGGGGGCCTTGGACATGCTAATGTGGCTGGATGCTAATGAATGCTTGCCGTGAAGGTTAGTGGAGAGTCAATGTGCTGTGTGATTGTGTGACACGGCCGACATTAATTCAATGACCTTTAACAGAAATCCAATTGGTAAAAGACATGTGTCAACTAGGCAGATAATTCCCAAACCGCACTGCTTGCGAGTTGCTGTGTCCACACTTTGTGGGTTCATGACTGCTGCTGCAGTAGATCTCAGATCAGATATGAACTGCTGAAGTACCCTTAAGAACTTCTGAGCAAACAACAAAGTTTCTTGTGCTACAATGTGCTGGTTGCTTTAACATGTGCTCTGAAGTGGAAGGGATGGCATTAAGAAGACACGTGACAGGCGGCACCACAGTGGTCTGAAAATTACAGAATAGTCATGGGCTGCATTGGCAGCATATTCAGATTAGTCACAGACGCGCATACACACACACACACACACACAAGGACAAAACCCAACTAAAGCATTACGAGACAGCTGAACAAAGTTGAACTGGGTCATCCAGTCAGCTGAAGCTGAATAAAGGTCTTGCCCCTCTGATTAGTCTGTTGTTTATTTGTGTGTGTCGCTTCATACGTGACAGAGGGTCTGCCCTCAGGGCAGCCAGCCGGAGTGACTTCTGGAAAAACAAAAAAGGGGCCAGGGCAGGCACTGCTGGGGAGCACGCTGCAGCTGCTCTCTGCACACGTCCTGAGTCCTTCTCGCCCAGATTTCTCATCCTTCTGCTTCCTTAAACTCCTCTTTATTCCTCCTTTTTGGTTGCACAGCTTAACACACACAAACGCACATCCACGCACTGTTTCTCCCTGCTCCCCTGTGCCTATGGCCTCATCAGTATTCCAGTAAAGGACCAGGAGTCAACCCGTCCTGGTAAATGCTACCCTGACAAGCAGAACAGCAAATATTTACACTCACAAGAATAGCCTTGCACACTCCCTCCACTCCAGCTCCTTTTCCCCGAGTCTTTCTCTTTTTCTCCTCTTCTACATTTTCACACCTGCTTTTTCCTCCCTTCCCCTCATCGCTCTTCTTCCTTCATTCTGCTTTCTGTCCCATCTTTCCCAAAAGAGACGTGGCTGCCAGTGTGAGAAGCAGAGAGCAGGGGGCAAGGGCGTAGCCTGCACAGAAGCTCCATTCAGGCTTTTACTCCACAATCTCTCCAATTGAGTCACAGCAGGCTGCTAAAAGAGCCAAATCACTCTCTGTGTCCATTTTTCTCTCTCTCTGCTGCTCAGGTCTCACAATGAAGTTGACCCATCCATCTGTTGGTAGCACATCTGAATTTGAAATGCATGCAAAACACGTGGCCACACACACACAAACACATTCACACACGCACACCATATGTGAGCAGACTCGAGACATCACACCGACACTTGAAAAAGATATATTTTCACATGTGAGCTTTGCTGGGGCTCGCTTTAAGCAAAAACGTGATCAGCTTTAATTACTCAGCTCACGAACTAAATTACAGATCAATAAAACTTAAACAGGACAGCTCCAGGCAGGCCTTGCAGAGTGCCAGCACACACATTGTGTGTTTAATTATTACGTTAATAAACCACAGAGTGGTGGAATTACAAAAATCACAAGCCAGCGATTCAGCTGGAAACACTTTTGTGACGTAAAACACAAAAGACAAGCGAGGACTGTGAGACCAAGCACTAAGTTATGACATCATATGACGCTATGGAAAATTAAGACCACATTATGAGACTAAAATATCACATCATAACATTTCACACAGCATATCATGTACATGTTCTTTAGGCCCAGCCTGCCTCTCTGATGTGTTATCACTACATAAAAATCAAAGTGAAACACATTTAACACATTTAATGTGCTAAACAAAGAATATTTTTTTCAATATTTCTATTGCTGTCTTTAGTAATCAAAGTGGATAAATGCACATTGTTGCATTTAACACAATTTTGTACATAAAATGCAGACAGATTATCAATATTCTAATATCATCAGGTACATAGCTTCAAGACTTTGTTACATGTTTTGTATTTACTGTACAGCAGACATATTTAATTTAAAAAACATATATCTTCCCAGTGGTGAAAAGGTGCTGTGAGGATTCCGGGATTGCCTCAAAGTGGTTTAGTGTGGTTAAAAAACCTACTGCGTTTTTCAAAGATAGCCAGGTAGAGGTGTTGTCATGCCTCTAATGCAATGCTAATACATGAAAGGTACAACCTGGGGCTAATGTTGGGTAAGATTCCAGGTTTACTTTTTTCTAATCCTGTCACTCACCGTGGAAAAAACACACCAGCGGTTACTGTAAAAAAATGCATAGGATTGTTTAACAGCAATTTCTGCTTATTATAAACCGTCTGTTGTGCTTGTGGTAATTCAAGAAAGAACCCCACATACCAGCGTAATCACTCGTTTTCTCTAAGCTATCAATTATTTAAATGCGGGTACAAGTAGTCGAATAAGCTGAGTGAATAGATTTTTATTTTAGGGAAAATAAACACTTTACCGATGCTATTGTACTGACCTTTATTGCAGTATAATTTCAACCTGGATCCCTTGTTATTGTTAATGATGGCTAAAAACTGTGGGGTGTTGGGTATAAACTTTTCTGTCTTCTCTAGTGGGGCATGAAGGAAAAAGGTTTGACAACTCATGCCATCTGCTAATCAACAATATGTATACTAATCACAAGTTGCTCTCTGATGCATCCAGTGGACTATTAATGTGATAGAAAGATAGAAAGCGCTTGCATAGAAAGGACATAGAAAAAGAAAAGTGCTTGTATGAATGGGCGAATGAGGCAAGTTGTATAAAACGTTTTGAGGGCTGAGATAGAGCAGAAAAGCGCTATATGACAAACAGTCTATTTACCATGTATGTTAACAGACACATTAACAGCATCAATTATGAGGCGCTTACCTAAACACAAACAAACCCACACTACACACACACACGCAGATATTTAAAGCATTTCTTTCTGTTTTCTTAATCTATATAAGTTGTGTGTTTGAAGCCTCTACTTTCTCTCGTTCGTGCAGACACACACACACATGCACACCTGTCCCGTGCTCCAGCTCTCTATTTTAACAGATGCACAGTGTTTGAATAACAAGAGCTGTCGCCGCGAGATGGTTTTGAAGTTTGACTTTGAAACCATGCCTTCTTTCACTGCCTGGCTTTACCTACTAGATTTCACAGAACACCCACAATGCAGCGGGGCATCGGACGCCTTGCTATAGTGGGGACTTGCTTGTGAGGAGCAAACTATCTCATCTCACATGCAGCGCGCTCCAGCTGAGGTAATGGCATTCGTGTTGCCTTCTTGACTTACTCTATAAACTGCAACTGAAACTGCCTTCGAAGACACCTGATGATTTTTGAAAGTTTCATGAGAGGAAACACAGACTGGCAGCTTGGATGACTCCCAACAAAAGCCACGACAGATCATATCGCCTTTTGCCACCATACGCTGTTCAAACAGCCTGCCTTCGTGCTGTTTTCTATTATGTTTTTTTGTTCCTGGTCATGTGGGGCCAAGCTGTGTTAATGTTTGCTGACATCATTAAGATGTTGTAGGCGTTTGTTTCCTGGATGCACTGAGATGCATGGGGCCTTGTGTCGCATGTACGCAAATTAGCAGTTTACGCTTCCCCTTTCTGTTCCACATTAGCATACTGAATTTGTGACTCTTTTGCATACAGGTCTCATCACTGTGCAAATAAACTAAACTGATGAAAGCATATGCTATTAAAAATCCTACTAAAAGACATGAAGCTGAAATGTTCCATTTGCCTGTTAAATATGAACGCATACTGTGGTTTTCCCTTTTAATTTAACCACACACTGTATGTTAACAGCACTCTGGAATTCATGCATTTCCACTAATTATACCCTAGCATAAAGGCCAGCTTTCAATGTTATGACCTATATAGCGTCATTATCTGACGGATAAATTGAGTGTCATATTGTGTTACAAGATGAATAGCATTACCCAGAGTTCCCAGTTGCTGACTGGTACTGTTCATTGTTATCTTATTTCCATGACATGTGATCTATGTGAGATAATGCATCAGCAGACAAACAAAAGGCTTTTGTATACTCTATGTTGTGGTTTCGTATACTACGTGTATGGCTTGCTTTTGACAGCAAAAGCAAACTTGAATGCACCTGTGGATGTAGGTGCAGGTGCGGCGTAATAATAATGATAATGAGTGCGTGTGGGTGTGGCTGGACAGAAGATCAAGGGCCTGAGAACTATTAGCATGCATACATGGACGTCTGCGGGGATTGTGCATTGTGCACATCTTCACTAAACTAACCTGCAGCTGTGATCCTTTGGGTTCCCCTGCAGCGAGGCGGCAGCCCTGGCCAGGCCCAGTCGTGAGAAAGCGTGGTAGTACGTTAGCTGCGTGTCGGACAGGCTGGCCACGCCATCTGGCTCGTCGTACACGTTCTCCCAGTATGAGTTCAATGCCAGCGACCCCTGGGGAAATGGTCCAAACAGGTAGGCATCCAGCTGGTTCACTATCTCCTGGTTAACGCTGGCTTCGAACTTCCTGGCAAAGAAGGTGGGCCGCACTGTTTGCTGCAGGCAGAGAGCGTAGGAAGGTGGGGGGAGAGCAAAGCAAAGACGGATGAGATAAAGAGAAGAAAAAAAGGAGAAGATTAAGAAACGGTTGTGCGCCAGGACGTCAGCCGAACAAATGCGATGTGTGAGATATGTGAGGAAGTGACATGTGGGCAGGAAAGAGAATTAGATAGGAGGTAGTATAAAAGTGAGTGAAGGTAGCAGATAAAAATAGGGAAATCATTACCATATGGGTTTGTGAATTAATTATTATGTATTAAATCAAATATACTCTCTCCCAAGACTATCTCTCTATTTCATTCTTTTGCAGTACAAATGGTGTCCTGTACTTTAGCGGTTCCCAGCATCCTGGTCATTGCCCCACAAGGGATGTTAAGATAAACTGGAGGGTTTAGATGAGCTTAAAAGATTATCCCATTAATTTAACACCACAAAATCACCATAGACAAAAATGTCAAACCACAAATATAGTCTTTTCTTCCTCATCGGCTCTGGCGCTTATGTTACCCACAATGAAGCTCTGCTGCCAGTTGGCTGGAAATTTGACTGCGTATCCTTGTAGCAGCTAATGTAGCCTCAAGTCATTGGCCTCAAGCTGCCACACAGTATTCTGGTAAATTCCTTTCTTTATTGACATTGACATAATTTAAATTTTTTTCCCCTGCAGTCACACAGCTTTATAAAAACAGTTTTCACATGATCGGTAATTTAGTACAACTCCAGACCTGTAAACAGACTTTGATGTGTAAAATGATCACACAGATGCTTATAAGAACAAAAGAAACTAGAAAACATGTTATATTAACGCCTTATTTATTAATGCATATGATTAATGGACAAATAATCACTAAAAACACTGACATAGAACCCGTAGAAAACCTCACGCTGCTCCTGTGCACGTCACTTCACATCAGCAGATGATCCTACAAATTCTGAAACTTGTGAGGCAGAACAAGCAAATCCACCTGCACGCCAATAACACAGATGTTTAAAGGTTAATCACATTATGGTGCAATTGCTATTGATGGAAGGACTTTGGGTGCATCACTGGACTTGTAAGTCACTTAGGGTATCAGTATCAGACAGCTTCATTATAGTAACTACAGTCAATACTAGTAGACAAAGAAAAGCAAGAACTAGACACGAAACTATACCCTATAAACATTTGCATGCTTTTCTTTAGTTATCCATTATTTGTCTTTTTCCTTATCAGTTCTTTGCATTAATCGCTCTGCCTGGAATCATCCACTCAAGCCACGTTGTATTTGTCCCTGCCACGCTGTTGGTTATGCAGCTGATGGTGCATCACGAAATCTGCCACCTTCACAGCCTGGCTTCCACACAAAGACATCTTTTAAGTCCTAGACACCAAACTATTCAACCGGCACCAAACACATCGGTGCTACTTGCTAAAAAAGGAGACCAAATCACGCTGTGGCACATTTCTGAGAGATGTGCTTTTTTCCTCACAGAAACTGTTGGATGCTGGTGTGGCGTGGCACAGTACCAGATGTTGCCCTAACACTCAGAGATTGGCTCGAGATATCAAAGGAAATGCAAAGGAGTGGGTTTTAGTTCCCAGACAGTCCTAGAGCTTGTGGGTGTTCTGATGTGCCCTCTGTGGAATCATCTGAAAGCAGCAGCCTGTCACAGCCTGTCTTTCTCACATTCTTCCCAAAATGTACCCATTCTAAACACATTACTAAACAAAGACGCACAAAGAGAAAAGGCACATTACACCAATCTTCCTTAATAAAACTCCTCCTCTAATGAGTACAGTTTAAAGTAACTATGGTAGGAAATTGACAGCTGTACTGACTTTAAAAAATTGTTCTGATCTGGAAAACAAATGAAAGTTTTCTATACTTGGCTGTACCGTCTCAAAGAGATTACTTTACGGTAAATTAAGTCCTAGTAATCCCAAGCTCTGGCTTGCTTCTGGAAAGTCTTTTTTCCCAGGATTGGACTTCACTGATACCAAGGTGCCAACCAGACCCAGCGGCAGTGCCAAGGGTAAAGGGTTGGCACTAAACTGAGACTGAGGCTAGACATGCGGCAGACAGCTTTGGCGAAGCTGAGCTCCGTGCGCCGACTGGTATATAAAGAAGAGGAGAGATGAAATGACTCACCGTTCTTGAAGGATACGACTTAAAGTGATATTCTGCTGAGGCAGAACATTTGTATTCACTTTGTAATTCAGCTTTAAGATTTTAGGAGCGCATTAAAAGTGTGACGCTGACTTTCTCTGGGGCTCTAGAGTCACTGCCACTCATTCACTTTCATTTTGAAAGGCTAGCTAACTGTCTCCTTAATCACAGACCCAAGGCTGAGAAGATCTAATTATTCCTACCATTTTTTTCCTTTCAGGGTCATACTAATTGAGACATAATTTTGCACATATCGACTGTGAAAGCTGTGGGAATACATTGGATGCTGAGGTTGAGAGGACAGACCTTGTGAGCAAAGAATTTAAGGATTGACTGCTGCTGATTTCCTGCAACATACTGATGTGCTGCAAACGTCTGCTGAAAGTAGTGCTGTTTTTAACATTCATTTTTGTATGTTTGAAGATGTGTCTGATTGACATCTCTGATGAGGATCCGCTGCATAGTCTTTTCCCCTGGCCTTTTGCCAGTTTTGCTTATTAAATACTTTTTTTTCTTCTTAAGCAGCAGCTTTTCCTTAACATGGGATAAAAGGACAGCTGGAATTTCCAGTTTTGCAAATCCTTTCATTCCTGCCTATAGCATTTGGCTGGAAGCTAAAAGCAGTCGTGTTAATAGCTGTGGGGAATATTACAAATTTCCCACGAATGAAACAGTAATAAATGTCAAAATTATACGAGCTCTTGCTCTTGACTTTTCTTTAAGAATGAACAATACTGGCTTTTGCTGGACTGAAGACACTGCATATGTGATCAATCATGTGATAAACAGAAACCTGCTCTATTACACTTTATGGAGCAAAGCCTGTGAGCTAGTTCAGGCTGGCAAGTCGACTGCACTGCGTCATATACACTAACATGCCTCACTTTCCTCACCTCATAACTAAACACAACCACCCAGGTTGGCGGCCTGTTGTAGCTGCAGAATTTCCCATCTCGCCCTCTTTTGTGACATCTGGCGAAAGTTATTAGACTAAAATTACATGACCAGCAAAAGAAAGTCACTTGATACATGCCTTTGTGTTCATATTAAGGCCTTGTTCTAATTCTTAACTTTACTTTAAAGCTAAATTAGCAGGTTGACAACAAAAGACTGGGCATAAAAAGTTGACGTTGCTATGGTGATGCCACCCATTAGTTTGTAAAGGCTCAGTTTTAGTACTGTGGCTATCACCATTGTGGTTTGTTGGAGGTAGAAGTGACCATATTTGGACAAGAAGGTAGAGAAGTAGTAGTAAATCAACACCAGCGTGCAAACGTCTATTTCTGGTGATAGGCTGAACATTTTAACACAGAGTTGCTTTTTGGAGTCAGCCTCAAGTGGCCATTAGAGGAACTGCACTTTTTGTTAGCTTGATTTTTTTTTAAACTGCGGAAGTTGCATCTTGTCTGCCACGTAATTCTTTCCATTTTCACTGCATTTTATGTTTGTTCGTATTGTAGTTTTATGATAAGGTAGTTTGTTTTCCTATATATGGTCATATAGTTTAATGGACAATGCAGACGTTTCTCTGCACTATATTTTCTATGATATTTTAATCTGTAGTGCAGAGCCGTTAGCCCACTGCTGTGGCTCTAAGAGTTTTTGCATAAATACTGCCAACTCATGCTTATGATGAGGAAAAGCCACAACAATGTTATTCTGTCTTTGCTGTACAGTCGTTTTTTGACTGTAATCCTTTTTTCCCTCCTCCTCCTTAAAAGAAATAAAAAAAAATAAAAAATCCAAAGCGAACAAAAAAAGAAAATGGAGCATCAGTTTTTCTCTGGCCCTTCTCATGGATTTAAAACCTATTAGTCTTGCTTCAACTTGCTGACGCCCTTATTTCTAAGTTAAATCAAACACAGAAAATTTAAATGTTTACAGAATGACATCTGTAAAGCCTCAGTTTTAGCACTGTGGCTAGCATCTGGGTTTGGGCTGGAAGTAACCATATCTGGACAAGAAGGTAGACTTTTTAATTAAGAAGTGCTAATAGTTAACTTAGTACAGGACTGTGCACAACTCCTGAGCTACCCTCCAAGGAGCTAAACTTTCTGGCTGCTTTTTCCACTCACTTTCACTCCTTTTTACCTGAGCATTTTCAGAGTAATGATTTTTTTTTATTAAGTAACTTAACACTGCTCTATAAATAATTGGAGAACAAAAAAGGGACCTAACTTAATGATTAGCCAGTGTTGTGTCTGAACACAACAGAAAAGTACAGTGGCCCTGAGAGGCCAAATGGACTGCAACTTAACAAAACACCAGCAAAAATAAACATAAACATATATGGATGTCTTACAATGTTTTCTATAATGTTTTCATCTTATCTATTTTAATTCTTTTTATTATATTATCCCTCTGTTCAGCACTTTGGCCCACACTTGATGTCTTTTAAATGTGCTATATAAATAAAGATGACTTGACTTGACTTGAATAAGAAAAAAGCTGCAAAAGCACACAAAACACAACAGAAATAGGAAAAACGAAAACAGAAAAGGGAAAAAAATGATTTCCAAAAGCACAAGGGACGTGTTTCTGGGGAGACAATAACCCGACGGACCAGTTGCAGGAACCAAAATATGTTAGGTAAGTGTGCTTTAATCTCATGATTCATATAATACTGATGGCAGATTTTTAGGTTATTAGTTAGGCTAACACACTTACCTCTCATCTTTTCTTTCCTCACAAAACTGATAGATCCTCCACTTCTTTTAAGTGTCTCCCAGTGCAATTCTTAGCATGTTTTGGTTCCTGCAACTGGTCCGTCAGGTTATTGTCTCCCCAGAAACACTTCCCTCATGCTTTTTGAAACCTGTTTTTTCCTATTTCCTTTTTCGTTTGGTCTATTTCCATTGTGTTTCGCAGCGTTTTTCTCATTGCTGGTGTTTTCTTAAGTTGCAGTCCGTTAGAAAAGTTAGCAAAGAACAAATTCTAAATTGTATCTTTAGGCACTTTGTGATTAGCAATATTATGCAAAAACATAAGACACTACTGTACCTGAAATGCTCACTCGTTAAATCTATGCCATAGATATGTTGTAACTGCACGTCAAGTATGTCATTTTGATGTATGATTTCTGGTTTTAAGCAATCTGCAAACACTTACTTAACCTCTGGAGACATTAGCAAAAAATGTCAGGGCTTCATATTCAGCCTGCAGCTCAGTAAATATATATTTTAAACAGCTATTTAAAAAAATAAAACTGATAGGTGATGGTTTCAATCTTGCATTTTGGCTCTCTACACCATCTGTTCAACTATATGCAAACATGTCTTGCTCAAATGTGATTGGTCCAAAGACTGACCCCGCCTTATTCTTAAGTGATACTGAAAATTAGCTACGATGCAAATAAGGAGACTGCTATGTTAAGCCTTTTATTATTTGTTTTTACTAATGTTTAAACACTGTCTTTAAAAATGAAAAAACAAAGGCCCAGCCTTAAAAAGATTAAACATTTTGTTATTGAGAATCCTTTCTACAAATTACCCCTTTAACAGTTATTGTTGAATGATCACAAAAGAGCTTTTGTTTAAATGTATTTGTGTATCGTTACTACCTGGAAGCGATGGAAGTCTGCTGGCTTGAAGTCATTAGGAGAGCATCCACACCAGTCCACAATGTGCTTGTACTGACATTTGCATCCCAGTTTACGGTTCCAGTTTGTTATGCGCAGGTTGTTGTCGACCATGCTCTCACAGTGGGCGCTGTTCTCCAGCACAGTGTGAAAGAATGACTGGAAAATGAGAAACAGAAATGAATAGGGAGAGGGAGGAGGAGACGGAGAGCAAAGACAAAAAGACGAAATTAGAAAATTGTATACCTTTTATTTTTTACACCATCCAATTCACAAGAGGAAATAGAGTAGGAGCAGAGAAAGGAGATTCACAGTAGCTCGTGATAAACATTCAATTTCCCCACAGAGATCATTCAGTTCTCATCTTATTTCTGCTGTCAAATTCTTTTCCAGGCAATGAAACGAGAACAGAATAAACTTTTCTATATATGACACGGTGCAAGTCCAAAGCAGTGTTTACCTGTCAGTCAAAGATTAAGAGACACTCGAACCTGTGAGAGCAGCTTCTGTCAGTGTGTGTTACCTCAGCAGGAAGCAGAGTGTAGGCGTAGAAGCGCTTCATGTTAGTGACCAAATTGTCCTTGGAGTTGATAACATATTCCACGAACAGGCGGTTTAGAAGAAACCAGTCGGACCCACCATCCACAGAGATGCCTTCTGGGATTTTACGGTCACCCAGCCTCCACATGTGGGTGTCGCATTCATAGAACAGACGATCCAAACCTTGCTTACGGATGAACCTAGCAAGCACACGGGAACAACGTTTTGGTAATATCAGTGACTATGTGAGAGCTTGTTGTTGTGAAGTCCTCTTTTCTTTTTTTGAGATATCATTTACATAAAAACAAGCTCAGAAAGGTCAGTTACTGTTGCATCAGCATATTTATATTTTCCTCCAATTTCTTTCTTGTAAACAGATTTTTTTAAAGCTCCGCTCGTTTATAGCAAAGAGCAACCGTCTTCCTGTAGGAAGGACACAAAACTTAGAAAGTCTCACTTTCTCTTTAAAAATAAAATCTTAGTATTTAATAAAGTTGGAAAAATTAATAATAATAATGGATTGGATTTATATAGCGCTTTTCAAGGCACCCAAAGCGCTTTACAATTCCACTATTCATTCACTCACTGGTGGAGGCAAGCTACAGTTGTAGCCACAGCTGCCCTGGGGCAGACTGACAGAAGCGAGGCTGCCATATCGCGCCATCGGCCCCTCTGGCCATCACCGGTAGGCGGTAGGGTAAAGTGTCTTGCCCAAGGACACAACGACCAGGACAGGCGACCTTCCGGCGACCTTCCGGTTACAGATGCGCTTCCCAACCCCCTGAGCCACGGTCGCCCAAGAAAGTGCCCCAGGTGAAGACTGTCATAATAGCTTGGCTATAAAGGACTTTATAAATGTGGTGACATCACCCATACACACACACTCACCTTCTGAAAGGTGACAGTGGGTGAACTTGTGGCACACAGACACACTCAAATTGTTAATAAAGGGTTAAACGAGGAACAAAACAGCTGCACTCTTATCATACAGCACTGATAAAATACTGACTGCAAACACAAAAAGGTAGTGCTGACTCATGCTGACTCATGCAGGACATTTTTTTTCCATGTGCTTTGGGGTATTTTTGCCCACAGTGTTTGGTGATGACTGGTTTGCCAGCGGGGTGTGATGTGGCTGAAAGCTAGGGGGAGGCAGGCAGGGTGGCGTCAGCAGAGACAAACGTTCTGGCAGCCACCTCTCTGGCTCACCCCACCAAGAAGGTTAATTAATGAAGCCACAGATGGGAGCTAATTGTATTATGATTCAGTGACCACACCGTGCTGGCAGGAGCGCGTCGGGCGTGCACATAGGTGCTGTATGTGTGTGAGAGAAACACAGACGGAGCTAGCCAGAGAGTAAGGGAGAGGGTGGGCTGCTGTGGAGAAATTAAAATTACGTTTCAGAATTTGCATCTCACCTTGCATTGTCCCTGCCGTGGGACTTGATGAAGTTCATGTATCTGTATTTAGACAGGAAGGCCACCAGCTGGTCATTGGTCCTGAAACATAACAGATAATGATTTACTTATGACTAGGAACATGTGGTAGCATCCAGCTGGAAACACTGATTTTGAAGCACAAATATCAGTTTTGGAGGAGAATTATGCAAACTATCTTTTAACAAATGAAAAACACATGATAGCACTGACTTCTTTTTGTTTTCACATTTCTGATCACACATCTTGAATTTAACTTTGCAGTAGACATTAAATCAGTGCTCAGGAAATCCTGTATAGATATTTATGGTGTCCTGCACCATAGAAGAAGTAAAGAAGCTTTTGCATTTTATTTCGGAGCAGAGTCATCAAACCTTTTAAATCTTTTAACTCTCACGGAGGTCAGAGGCATCATTGTGGCCATAACCAGTTACAGTACGAGGTCACTGAGTATTTTTATCACCTCAAAACAAAGCGGTGGCTTTTAATTTGAAAAGATTCTATAGGAAATCTACAAAGTTATGGCCCTGTCCCCCCAGAGAGCCTCTGAAAAGTAAAACTTGTTGGTTTAGGCAGGAGGCATGAAACAGATGCAGAGTAGAGCCAGGGCCTCTGAGTAAGCGATTTTTTCACTTGTGCCATTTTAATTTCAAGTGAAGAAATAATTCCACATTTTGATATTTTGTTTTATTTCTTTGTTTTATAGACACACAACACTCATTTTCCATATTCTTATATACACAATTGCTCCAGTACAAGAGGAAGTTGAACAAAATTACATCTTTTACAGTTACGGACATAACTGTATTTTTTTTCTTTTGGTTATTAGTTCACAGGTGCTGCAGCTTAAATATGATATATTAAGAGAAACCATTCTGGACCAGCCACGGAGGTGACTAATGTGAGTTTTTCTACACATGTGATCGGATTTAAATGCCCTTTCCCATAAATTCAGTCTCATTCTGAAATGCGTCACATTACAAAGGGAAAAACGATCATTTGTGTTTTATGGTAACTTTAAAGACATGGAAAATGATTGTGATTGTTGTGATTCATCATGAACACGTAATTCTTTTCTGCTGACTGCTTGCCTCACATAAAAAACATTCAGTATATGTGTTACAGTTCTCTAGTTGGTCACATGGAAAAAAAAGGGGAAAAAATGTGATTTATGTAATACCAATAACAATTATATTTGATCGACTACACCCACAGTCCCAGTTTAGCAGATCAGCTGTATTATCAAGGTCTTATTTATTGATCATCTCCACACACTTTTAATGACACATAAAATCGCAAAATATGCAATATGCAACTTATTAGGCATTGTTATTTTCACTGGAGAGTCAGAGTTTTCACATCGCAAAGTATTTGTAACTGCAAACTTTACCCTTCAGAAGATTAATGTTAGACAGCATTCCTGTGTCCAGTTCAGCACAATGGTGCTCGAACATTTAAGTGATGTAACAACAATGAAAACACATTTTCAAGCGGAGGGGAATTTTACTGTAATAAGGAAATAGTTGAGGGCTTAAAGTCACATATCAATCAATTAAAAGAAAAGGCCTCAGCTGCTCCCAGGATCAGTCTCTGAGTTCCTTCAAGCTGTTAAAGCTATTTAGGATTATACAAAAGATTGTGCTATCCATGATTTTGATGAATGACTTCATGCTGCTCTTACATTGTAGAGCAGTCTAGTTCCTCATATACAGGCCAGACAGGCTAAAAGCTTTGCTCCACAGGCTATGCCCCAGTCAATGGTTCTAACATTTCATCTGCGGTGGAGCCTTTCATGATGGCTTGGCTTGCCTTTCTAAAAGATCAGCGAGGCTCAAGGATCAGTGGGGGGAGGGACAAGCGCATATTAATGTCATTTTCTCTTCAAGGAGCAATTTCACAGCCTGGGGGGCTTATCTCAGGAGGTCCTGAGCCATAAACCCTAACTGATGATGTGCTGTACAGGCGCATGCAGTCCTCGCCGTCTCAACTCCGCACACACACACACAAACAAATGCTTACGCGTTGTGTATCTGCTACTGTGACTACTAGTGACAATGCAATGCAAATTCACAGACGAACAAATGCTTGTAGACATGCACACTACGCAGGGAATTCATGTCAACCTCCAGATTTGCCACCTGAGTGGTCACCCTGTCCACTGGGTCTAGTTTGCTTACTTTCGGCCCTGTGGCTGCTCTGCACACAGACACACACACACACACACACACAGAGCGCTGTTAGTTTTAACCCCACCTGTCACTGAAAAAATATGCACCTTTTAAATAAAAGGGCCAATTAAACTTAATTATTATGCCACTGTATGACAGCTGTGATCATACTGTTATATTTATTATGTGTTGTTTTAAATCCAAGATTTTTAATATGCAGCTCAAGAGGGGATGGCTGAATGCAACAGCTGAAACAGTTTGAATGCATGCACAGTGTCTTTTTACTCTGCATGTTAACAGATAAATTCCTGTAAGTCTGTTGCATTTAATTCACACAAGACTGCATGGATCCTTCATACGTGGATCTGGCCTGTAGAAGCTTACAAAACTTCAGCAAATAAAAGAACTAGATGTTTTCAGCAGGATCTTGAAAGGGTTGGTGTTGTTGTAAATGGGCTAATGTTCTATTTTCTTCCCGCAGCAGGAAATGACACCTATCACCTAATGAGCAAAGGTAAAGTATGAGATGCTGCACTTTTTTTTCAGCCGCGGATGACAAAGCGAAAGAGATTAGAAGATATGATGCCTGCAGCCAGTCATTGCCTCACAAAGCTCAGTCTTCTTAAAAGCTGCTGTAAAGTCTATGAAAGAGGCTTTAAAGAAAAGAGGTAAAAAGCAGGGAGAGTGTGTAGATAAAAGCTGGGAAAGGGGACTGTATTCTGTGACAAAGCAAGCGTGTAACTCATCCTCTGGCCTCTCTGGACATGCACACACACACACACAGACAGACAGACACACATAGGCAAACACAAACACACATCCACACGGTATATCTCCCCCTGGACACACAGACCCTCTGCTGGTGTGAGGGGCTGTGGGATTGCCTTTGAGAGCCATCCATGCGGCAGGACAGACATTATCAGGGAATTAGAGGGGAAATAATGCTTGTCTCCAGTCCCACTGATAACAACAGCTATAGTCAGAGCAGCACAGGGCAGGGGAGCCCCCGACATTCCTGCCTGCAAAAACACAGTGCGATCAATATGGAAAAAAAATGTGTGACCAAAGTTTTTGCATCTTAAGGACATTTTAGAGCAGATGGTTGAGTTTTCCTTGGATACATTTAATAGGATCAATTTGTGTAATGGGTTATGGGTTGTGATGAATTAACTCATGTGGCTGTATTGGTTTGCCATTGCACAGGAGGGAGACATCTGCTTATTCCAACATGTTTTTCTGCGCTGGTAACCTAAGTCCATAATGATAATGTAATGCTGATGTGTTTATTCCTAAGGAAGAGCGGCTCTCTTTTCCGGATCTCCTTCCTAAAGAGATGAGAAGGGATTGTCTGGTCATAAAAAAAGAAAAAAGAAAAAACAGCTGAATGGGCTTCACTTTGTTGCTTGAAGACACTTGAGCAGCACTCACTCTCTGACTGGGATCCAGCCGTGCCACTTAAAGGTTTATATTTGCAAGTTTAACTCTGTAGATGGGCACTGCATAGACTTAGTCAAATCCAAGCTGTGGTTACAAATGCACTTACTAAGCAAAGATACAACTCAGTTTACATATTTTTATATCGCATGGATCCAAATCATGCCGTTTCGTCTTGTTTCCTTTCTCTAACTTATTCTTGTTCCTCCGCCACTCCCTGCAATTTCTGCCTCTCGGCTCCTTCTTTCGCTCCATCAATCGTTTCGTCTCCCAACAGATGGGGCTTAAAACCTCCAACGTCAGCCCTTTTCTCAACAACATCACCCTAATGCAAATGAGGAGACAAAAGATGGGAAGAAAACAGCGCGCACACTCGCAAATACCTTTAATCATGCATTGACAGACACACAGAGAGCCTAACACACACAACTGCGTACAGGCAGGTGCTGAGACACACACCGAACTATCCAGACGGCAAGACAGAAAGTCAGGCTTCCACAAAGTGGTGCAGAAACATAGACGCGCACGAAAAGGCAAACGCACATGGACAGCATGTCAGCAGCATTCATCGACATGGTGAAACCGACTAACTCAACAAGACTGAACCCACCCATGAACAAAATCCACATTTGTTTCAGCGTCTTGGCTCCAGCTGTAGAGACATCACACCCAGCTTCCTTTCACCCACTGGCCATTACAGCTTGTCTAAATTCAACTGGTGGACATCTGGCTGTGCAGAAAAGATAACTCGCTCCTTAATAGGAGGATTTTAATTGGCTGCTGCAGAGCTACATCAAAAACCCAGCAGACCCTCAACTCCCAGAAGGACTATAAACTCACATTAAAAAAAACTTAAAAGTCATGAAATTTCTCTTCCAGTAGGCTACTTCCCTGACTTCACGTCTAGTTCACAGAGACTTTGTAGCTTTTAATTACATTTTGCAGCTTCTTAAGTGGGAGGTTTTTGAGTAAAAAGATGACTTTTAGACTATACAGTGCACAACAGGCCTGGAGAGTCACTAGGCACTGACCCTTGGCAATTAAACTGCAATCAGTTCACCGCTGAAGCAGGCACTTGGAAGATGTGGAAGGTGTGAATGAATGCTGTCGGAGAAAGTAGAGGTTCGGCTCCATTGATTTGTTTGCTTTGGAGTGACTCTGTATTTAAAGCTCACAGTTAACCACAAGAGCTCAGACTACTGTGTATTGAATTTCTTCCATATTGGCTGTGAACTACTACTGTGGTGCATGGCTTCCTAAAGAGAAAACCAAGCGCACAGATTTCTGACCTTCAGTGGATGCTTGCACCTTTTGCAGTTTTCCTTGCAGGACAATTCTTTACGGATTCACTAGGAGTAACTGCTTTTCCTTCAAACATCTCACATCTTTCTTTATTGAGGTGCCTTAATTATTAGGTCCTCTGCTGTTACCTTATGGGGTAGTCGGCAGCACTGAGACTGATAAAGAAATCCCAGCTCCAGTCTCTCATGGCCAGCAGGTCAGCCATACTGCGAAGATACATGGTCAGCAAACTGGCTCCACCCCAGATGGTGGCCATGCGCCATGGAGTCACCCTCACATTGGGATACTGGGTAGCCAAGGCCTGTACCTGCCTGTGCAGGTAGTTAGAGCGCTGAAACAAAAAGATTGATCAAACATGGACTAACGGTACACATACATTTTAGAAGCTTCACTTATTGGAAATGAAAGAAAATGGCCATCTGCGCCTTACCTGGTCGACATGTATGTAGTAGTAGTGAGAGGCGTGGTAGATGGCTTTGAAGAGACGTTGGAATTGGCGAGAGGCTCGTCCATGAACCACCAGTACGAACGCTATTCTCACTGGTTTTGATGGAAAGCTCTCAGCCGAGTCCTCATCCCACTGGATATTCACGTTGGCTTTACCTATGCATGTAAAAAGACACCATGTCTTCACGTTCCTATAAATCTGTTGCACTTAATTCACACAAGACTGCATGGATCCTTCATCAGTGATATATTCGTGGGTTGTTTACATGTTTAATTACTAAATCAAATCTGTTATTTCATGGAAGCTGTGAGAGGCCGTGCAAACAGTGTATCAGTCAGTACACGATGGGGAGCACCTGTACGTATCTTCAGAGGATGAAGAAATGCAAAGCATAATGATTATAAATAGTAATGATAATTAAATGTCATTCTCTTATTAAACAATTCAAGGAAATAGCTATATAACAAGGTTGCTAAGCAACACAGCGAGTACAAGTTTCTGTAATGATTAGCATATTCATAATAATTAAACGGCTATGTCACAAGTGAATGCTCACTGAGTAACGGTTTTCCTGATAGAGAAAGACTGTTTTTTTCTTGTAAATATGAAGATATACAGTAAGAGTAAGAAGAAAACACTGACCGAGTTATAGCTTTCTTGTACATATGCATATTTTAGACAGTTTTAGCCATAACCCTCTGAGGTTTGTGTTCTTATTAGACATGAGCAATAACACTTCACCTAACTCTAACCTTTAAATGTAGAACAAAAGGCATTTATTTAGTTAGTTTTTGAAAAGAAAAAGTTTTTGATTGCCAGGAAAAATGATCACAGGGCTAAAATCACACATTTTGATACCACTAGGTTAGGATTAGAGTCAAAATATGCACATCTACAAGAAAGCTAGGTCAGATCTGTGGTACTGACAAGTGAGTGAAAAAAGAACAGAAATGTTAGAAAGCTAATTCAGCCACACAACAAAAGGACCACAAAGCCATTCATCCATTTATTATGTAATTAAATTGGAACTATGACAGTTTTCAGCCAGACAATAACCACTCTAACGACTATCCTCCCCTTGACAGGAATCCTACGAGCGAATCCACTGGGATTTTCGGGTTTTCAGGGTGGAGCATCGTTTGACAATATGCCACCATTCCTCTAAAGCGAAACTCCCAAAAGATGAATGGGATTTTGCACAAATGACAACAATAAGCGTGCAAACAAACACAGCCCTGCTTGTGGCCAGCCAGGCCACTTTCGAACGAAACAATTCCAGCAATCTATGGAAAGTCGTTGTTAACCTCACATAGCTCCACTGTGTGGTTTCTTACTGCCTTTAACCACTAAAAAAAAAAACACTTTAAAAAATAATCTTTTTTTTTTTAAAAAAAAACTTCCTTCAAGCTGTTCTACACTGTCAAGCCCCCCAACATTTACAGACATTGTTTGTTTTGAATCTTCAGTTATTACAGCAAATGCATACACGCAGCTTTCGAGACATGTTTGTTCACAGAACGTGTCTTAAGGAGATTAATGACTATAATTTGGGACTTCAGTTCCCAAGAGCCTGTATTTGCTATAGAAGCAGAGGAAGCTGAGGGAATACTGGGGGTTGTTCTTTCCCCTGGGGTAAGGTTTTCCTAAAAAAAAGAAAAAGAAAAAGCCCATCCTGGCTCCTGCCTGCATCTGGCTATGATGTCCTTTAATTACTGTGTCTGACATGTATACTCTTTAGAAACAGGGTTAAGAAGTCCCTCTTTTCCAGCTAATCTTATTCATTCAAATTTAAGGCCAGGTGTCCAATATGGCTGTGTTTAAGGGCTGACAACAAGGGTCAAGGTAATGATATGCTCCCTTAGCTCCAATTGGCCATGGCTCCTGTCATTCACTCACACATCTTTCTTGCTGCTGTTTCTCTCGGTCTCCGTCCGTGCGTGCGTTTGTGTGTGTGTGTGTGTGTGTGTGTGAGTGACTGCTCAGGGGAAAATCTGCTGTGGGCCGTATCAGATTGAACAGTAATTGGTGGCCAGCTAAGAAGGTTCACTGGTTTGCTTTGCACACGGATAATTGGCCAGTCGCTTCACAAAGCACTTTGAGAGTGTGTGCCATGCTAGCTAGCTGAACTAATGAGCATGGCTGTGTGTGTGTGTGTGTGTGTGTGCTTAAATTTTGCTGTCAGTCTTGTCAAACGTGTGCTTATCCGCAGAAGAGCTTCACGTGTCGAGTTTTTAAAAATCACACTATGTACCTGCAGCTACCACAGCGCTCGCTGTAAAGAAAGGAAGAAAAAAAAAAAGAGAAGAAAACAGAAGGCCTCCTCTTCAACTCATCACTCTTCATCATCTTTTCCTTCACCATCAATCTTTTAAACTGCCCTTCCCTCATCTGCTATCACCCCACTCTCTTCCTCCATCATCTCGTATAACTTTGGAGTTCTTACCCACCCCTTCTTAACTGCTCATATGAGGACTTATAACAAGAGCTGAGCTATATCCCAAAGGGATTGTACCAAATTGCATTTAAAAATGTCTCAGGGATAGTGCCAGCTGCTTGAAACAAGCCACAAAGCAAGGTTTGTGGATATAAACCACACTGATGGATTTTATTTATATAAATACATTAAGTATTTTCCCTTTTCCCTCGGGAACTGGACCACGTTTGATATGTTTACTCAGGTTATTTTTAAAAATAACTAATTTATATTCAAATTCTGACAAATCCTCTCCAAATTAATATGTACACACGCACACAAACACACATAAAGGTTCTGTTACACACAGTGCAGCTCTGGCACTTACAGGATTCATTTGGAGCGCTTTCACATTACAGAGCTTTCCCTTCAAAAACATTCATTATAGCATGTTTAAGTATGGAATCGTTCTCACTACAAAGCCATTATGATATCACTCGATTGTTATGATGCATCAGCTGCCAGTTGCTTTCCCTGCTGGAGCAATGTAGCCGGGTAACATCATTATTAGAAAAAGTTTACACACGGGAAGCTAAGAGAGTGAACACATTCCTCCTGTATTCAATGATGCACATAAAGAACTGACACAATTGCTAATTTAGCAAAGGCCTCAAGGACAGAATGCACATTAAATCAAATTGGACAATTTTGGGCTAACGAGATTAGGACTCGAATTGTGAATAACACATTGGCAGGCAGCAGGCTGGCAGACAGAGAGAAAGAAAAGTGATTTAATTTTGTCGTCGTATTGTCACAGCCCTGCCACCAGGGGAAAGCCCTTTTCAATATCTATGTCGCTTTTGATCAAACTATCAGTTTGAGTGAGATGGTGAGCTGCTGTGTGCGATGACACAAGCTCAGGCGGAGGCACATTCTCCTGCTCCTGGGACGGGACATGCACAAAAGTAGCTACAGTTAGATACGTGCCTCTTCAAGTTATAAAACATGAACGAGGGCTGGGAAGGTGCCTGACAGACAAGGTATTGAATAGCTTTCTCCTCCTCCCCTGCTGTCCATGCTGTATTCAGTCCACTCCCATGCGGGCACATGTGATGGTGTGTATGTGATGTTCACTTAAACATGGCCGCTGATGCGTGGTGCTCACTGAAGGCTGCAGCCGCAACAGATTTTGTTTACAGAATCTACAACCAGACTGCAGATGTCTATAAACTCTTAGGAAAAATTGTGTGTGTGTGTCCGTGTGTGTGTGTGCAAAACCAAGGGGAACCTATGTTTTGTGGCCAGCTTGAAAAAACAAATGAAAATGGAAAACCAATTTGAATCAAATACAGACAGCATCTCAATTTCCTCCAACAAATTTACTTCACCAATTACACAGACATCAGCAAAAAGGACAGCTCTTGCTTTTGATGAGAAATTGCAGTTACAAGAGCAGGAACTATTTGACCATCCATGTCTGTCAGACTACACCCTTTATACCAAGCTTTGTTGGTATATTTTAAAATAATAAAAAAGTAAAGTCTGTTTGCTAGACAAATCAGCTAGGGCTGTGCGATATGACCAAAATCTCATATCCCGATATAAAACATCTATCATCCGATAACGATATAAATCACAAAAATGTAACATTTTCTGTAAATTCTGTGAATCTCAGGTATGTGAAGTGTTTCCAGCTGGGCATAGTGTATCTGAAGTCGAGTGTTTTACCAATGCATTAAACTACACATTTCTAGACATAAGTTGTAACAGCCGCCGTTTTCTTTGTGAGTATTTATTACACGGCGTGCTGCGGGGAAAAGCCTGTTCTAACGTTTGACTCTAAGGTTTATTTTTTAGCACCTGACGGCTCCTTTTTTCATTCTCATCCGTAAATAATCTGCTCTTTCACGTGATTCAGTTTATTTTGAAAAGTCTCAACAGGATCTTGAGCTTTATTGTGAAAGGTTTGCGTGGAAAATAAACAAGCGGACACGTGATGGTGTTACCGTCGTTGTTGCTAACGACAATACATAAAAACAGGCGCTTGTCCGTCTGTAGTGTGGTTATATTAAATATAAGAGAAAGAGAGAACTTTAGGAAATGAATATAGCCACTACAGTGACCATCAAAACGATGAAAAAATATTGCCGTAAACAGTTTATTTTGCAACAGCACGAAACAAACGATAGCGTAAAATGAAACGATAGACGTTTTTATATCGTCATCCGATATATATATCGTTATATCGAACAGCCCTAAAATCAGCTCAAACTCGATCACTTATCTGACTTTGAATTTATTTGAGTAGTCCTTAAATTTGAGATTTAGAAATACTCAAAGAATAAGAGCAGTTCCCACTCACCATCTAAAACATTTCTATATGTCACAGAGCTGTTTGATTTGATTGGTTCTGGTGTATTTTACAGTATGATGGCGAGAATAAATGTCCTTCATCCTTTAAAGTAAATCAGATTTTGTTTTGTTTACTTAAACCTAAAGCAGTTTTAATATAAAAGTATACATCCCAGGTAAATAATTAAACTGTGAGGTGTTGAACATCCTGGAAACCCATTTTTTTTTCATTCAGACTACTTACTGCAATAAATTGGGTTATCTACAAAGTGATAAATGTCCCTGATTATTTTATATCTGAGATTTCCTGATTTCTTTTATTGTCCTCATGTTTATAACTGATATTAAGTTGGTTGGATTGACTGGGGGCTTGAGTTTAGCAACAATTACAATATATATGTGTTGTGGGGTTGTTTGCTTATGCTGCCAGTCAGTCAAATCCACACAGAACTCTTGAAAGAGACTAGTTACATTTTTCAGTGTCACAGTCTCAATAACTTCTTGATATGTACCTATTTCAAGGTCATGATTAGTGTATATTTAGTCATGAAAATGAAATGTTAAAAAGAAGTATTTCAGATCTGGAAAGCAGCTTTTTAAGAGCTCCAAACAGATATAGTGGAAAAAGGGGAAGTTTGACAGTTGTGACTGTGCCAGCTTGGCACGACTCCCCTTTCACTAAAATCAAACAATCAGTTCTTTCAATCAAAATGAAAAACTTACCCTCAATTGGGCAGTAGCGAGTGACCTTCTCAGGCATTAACTGCCCCTCCTTGTGTCTGCAGTACACCTCAGCGATCTGCTGCCGACACTCCTTGCTTTTGGCTCGAGACAGAGCTGAAATGGCTTCCTTTCCACTGATCTCACACTTAGGTGGCTGGTCGTAGGTCACCTCCAGAGTTGCTGCAGTTGCTTGCTTCCTGTGGGGATGCTGATGTCTGTGCTGTGACTGGGTCTGCTGCGCTTGCGAGGCATGGTAGCGCTGCTGCGGTCCTCCACCAACTGGATAAGAGGCGTTGTTGCCAACTGCCAGTGGCTGGTGGCCTAATGGCAGAACCTCATTTGAGCTGCGGCCCAGACCGGGGGAGCTGTCCCGCCAGGCCTGCTGCTGGGCGTGGGCCTTCTCCTGCAGATGCTCCCGCTGCTGCTTACTGCTGATGGCCCCTGCAGGCTGTCGGTGCGGCTGTGAGCGTGCACCAAAGTTACTATTGTCTATATTTTCAAAGTCTTTGGGCACAGAGTTCTCATTGTTGCTGTCGACTCTACTTTTCTCTTTTGGGCGGTGGGAGTAATATCCATCCTGGACATAGATAGGAAGGAGACAGACAAGGGAAGCAACGGGTAAGGAGGAGGGAGGGGGGATAAGAAGAAGAAAAGGGGGACATAAACAAGGAAAACAAGATCAGAATTGAGTGAAAACAGCGCATATCAAGTGTTGGATTAACAATCAATGTGGCATGTAAGAGTGGGCAGCACTGCATTGAACCGTGAGGCATGAAATGAAGTAGCAAGGTATTATGTGTGAGGGCTACAAGGTGCAACCTAACTGGAGGTGAAGCAGGGCCGAGGGCGCTGCTGCTCTGTGCCATCATCAGATTAGCCCCGGTTTCAATTAAATTCTCCCTCAAATGGGCCCAGCACTCCGTAAACAGATTACCAAGTAGGGATAAAGAGCCAAAATATGACTGTCAGTTTGTGTATGTGTGTGCGCACATGTGTACAGTTTTTTCACTGGAGCCACATGAGAATCCCAAGAAATTGTAGCGTCGTGGCATCTGACTGGAAAAGCTGAACTTGTCTACATTTACCAAATAGTGTTTGCACATGTCTGAACGTACAATTTCAGATATCTTTCTAGTAGAATAGCCTGAAAGCGAAAAGAGGGGCATAGCAGAAAGAGGAAAAAGGGTAATGACTGATAGTGGGGAGTGCAAGGAAGGAGCGCTGACACCAGGCATGAGTTCTTCTCCCGGGAAGAGCCGGCGCGTTCCAGTGAAATGTGCTGTGATGCTTCAAATGAAAAACTAAGAAAGCTGCCTGCCTGCCACGCCACTGTCATCCCCCTTGCTAGGCACACAAGAGAGGGGGGGAAAAAAGCGAGGGGGAAAGAAATGACAATAGCAGCCGTGAAAATATAAAGCTCAGAACAGCAGAGATCCCAGATGTGTTTCTCCATTTACAGACACAGAAAAGAGAAAAGATTGCTGGGGAGGTGGAGGGTGGGGTGGGCGCAATAAGATGTATGTGAGACAGAAAAGAAGGAGGTGAAGCGAGAGACACCAGGGAAGCAAGCGAGAAGCCATTGTGAGCCGGCGGCTCGGCATGGAAATGTCTTTCCGGCCCTAAAGCAAGGCCCGTTATCAGCCCATCAACCTTCTCTCTCTGTAAACACCTTGTACAAGCGCAATTACAGAGGTGGCTGGATGACACACTTTCACACTCAGAGAGTCAGAAGGAGGGCTGATATTATACAGGTGAGATAAAAAACAAAAACCTGGGTGAAAACAAGGAGAAGACAACGTGCTTATCATCAGCTCCTTTTAAGCTTCTTCCTTGGCAGAGATTTGGTTCTAACAACACTGAATTGAAGCTTTCTGCCTCTCCTCTCCTGAAATCTTTGCCTCTTCCCCCTGTCCTGCCCTTCACACTTCTCTTCACACATCCCGATTCCACCCTTCTGCTCTGCTCCGTTCACCTCTCATCCCTTCTGCTCCACATATCGGTCCACTTCTCTCATCATCTGTTCCCCATTTCACGTCTCTCACACCTCCTTTACTACCACTCTCTTGCTTCCCTGTTATTATTCTCAACTTCATCCCCGCTCCTTCCGGTAACCTCGCCCATTCTCCTCTCCTCCTTGTCTTTCTCTACCTCCTTCGCCCTGCCAGTTTAAACAGAACATGTTTGTCTGAATGGCAGAACCTGCTAATCCTGCGTGTAACAGCTGCTTAGGCCAGTGATCACCTAAAAAGAAATCCTTACTTGCAGAGTTTCAAAGGGAATGCTTTAGAAGGCTAATCCATGCAGTGCAAGTCACTGGCTGTTTGCAGAGGTAGAATGAGTATGTGTGCACTCATGATTATGGGAGACCGGGCAAGCTTCTTGTGATTAAAAAAAAGAAATGTAGACTTGAGTGTGTAAGCAAAGTGGAGGCAGCATATGTTTGCCCTGGGGATACTCCCACTCTGACTCCTACAGTGAAAGACATGAGAAGATGAGGGACACGGTTAAATTGGAATAACGTTTGAGTGAGCAGAGGCAAAGTAAGAAACTTCAGCTGATCATCTGATTTAGTCCAAATACTAGCTGCGTGATTTTTTTTTAAACTACTATTATGAAAATTGTTGTTTCTTGGGTGATTTCCGTTTCAGTGGATCCAGGAAGTTACTGATCAAAGCTAATCTGTGCTAAGCTTCACAAAGAAAACTCCTATTTAATAATTGTGTGGGGGAACTTTTCAAATCGAGCTCAACAGTTGGCATTCATTGATTGATTTCTTCCATTATTTAATCAGAGCTTTGTCTTGTAGCATCAAGAAAAAAACGAAGAAGAAGCAACCTTTAAAGTTCTTTCGAATTGAGAATAATAAAGACAAACAGCCGAATCAGCAAGAGTCAGGTGTGGAAGCATCCACACTCCAAAAGCCAAATATATTCAGTTTGCAATCATGTAGACAAACACAGCAAATCATTACATTTGAGCAAATGTGTGGCATTAGTTTTTAGCATAGGATTACTCTATTTAAACTATTAACTCTTTTACTTCCCATAACTGCCCCCCCCCCCTACACACACTTAAAGGGATGGGAAGAAGATCACAGGTTTAGATTTCCTGCAATTAACTGACACTGCTAAAAGCCCCACACGGTTGGTCCCGTGTGGTCTAAAGTAGAAATGAGTGGTATTTGTAAGCTAGCAAAACAATCTTTACACTGGGCTCCCTTCTCCCTCCCCCTCTCCCTCCTCCTGTGAGTAAAGGACTCCAGTAGCTGCGCTGCTCTTTAATCTCAGGGACCAGGCACTAAGCAGGAAGCGGAGGGGCACAGAATTAATAGCGGTGGCGGCCATTGGAGACAGAGCTGCGTCAGGCTGCAGATGGGGCGGGGAGCTGGGGGGGAGCTATCGATTGTTACAGGGGATATGTTTTCTGCTCCTTGGGAATGTCGGGGAAGCGAAGCCAGGATTGTCTGGCATGCAGTGAGGTGGTTGCGCAGGCCCGTGAACACACACACACACACACACACACACACACACACACACACACACACACACACACACACACACACACTTGCAGACAGTGAGCTTCCTGAGCTCTGCTGAGGACTGAGGCAAAAGCAGAGGGGGTAAACGTAAAAATCATCTATCACTAGTGGGTACATTTAGAGAAAGCCTTGTGGAGCTGGGAATTTCAGAACCCCCTCTGGGGATGGCTTAGTCCATTTCTCAATACAGAGCTGGCCCTTTCCACTTTCCCTCATTTCCTCTGCCACAGGGGGAAATATTTCACCTGTCCTTTTTTGCTCTCTTTCTCTCTCCTTTTCTCTCCATTCCCTGCAATCTCCCATGCAGCAGAAGAAAAAAAGCACATATCTCTCTCTCAGCACCTGTCCAGCTTCTCCCCTGTCCTCCTCCCCTCTGCCGTATCATCACTTGCTCTGGGAGGGAAAGCAGTTCATCTGCTCCACACCCTCCCCACCTCCCTAATGCCATCATTTGCTGTTGCAGCCTCACGGTAGATGTGAAGAAGAGCAAGGTAGCAGCACATATCAGTTTCACCCCACCCTCCCAGCCCGCTTCTTTTAAAAGACATCATTCCTATGGGGCCTGAGCTGAGACAAGCTCCTGTGTGTGCCAGGAAGCTGCGCTCTGTCAACACAAGCTGGTGTATTGACAGCTTTGTGGGCAAAATGTACATAAACACGCAGTTGAGGTTTTTAAGAAGTACAGTACTGCCCATGCGTGAGTGAGTGGCTGCTATGTCAACTAAACAGCTTATAAGCCAACTTCTGCTACGACCTGCCCTCCATGTGGCTAACGAGCTCAGATTAATTACCTGAACTGAATCCCTGCAATACTCTGAGCAAGATGTGGCATCTGGCATGACACGGGAGACTGATATACTGACAGACTTATTCACAGCTGCTCAAACACCTCAGGACAGTGCGTGGAGAGTCACGCAGGGTAGAGTGGGGACAACCTAAATGCTTCTTAGAGATCTTACTCATCATAGCTTATTAGCTGTGGAGGGGGTAAGAAAAGAAGCTTTTTCTTTATAAAGTAGCAAAGTAGGTTGACCTTCAATTCAAAACAAAGTGTCTGAAATCTTTCAAAGGGTCTAAAATGTAGTTTAACCCACAATGAGAACAGTCACATTTTACAAAGAGATATTTTCTGATGTTTTACTTGAGAAAAAAAAATCTCATGTGGCAGTTTTACTTGTTTGTATCCCAAAAGATGTTCATTGTATTCCGTCCAGTACCTTTCTCTTTGTTATTTCCCCTTCAACACTCTTCTTTCCCGGAGGCTAAAACTGGAAGATGCTGGTCACAAGTTTACGCGTGATTAGCAGCAGCTCCTAATGAATAGTTCGGGTTTGACGTGCGCACAAGTCCCTGGAGCAAAAGTGTCGGAAGCAGACTGTGTCTTTGTATGTGAGTGCAAATGTGTTACAAACATCTAAAAAAAATGATGTGAGCTTTCAGAGAAGGGAAGGAAGTTTGCTCTAGTTGAAAAGAAAGCAGAAATACATGTAAAACAGCTGAGTAAATGTTAAATATTTTCCAGATGTAATGATCCGGAGGCTGACCCTTGTGGGTATTCGGAACACGAGGGCAGAGGTGAACTCACTGCAGTAGACTTCCTGCTCCTTCCTGATGGACATGTTTGTAATATAATTATATGATTTTACTGGCTATATTTGAATGCATGAATTTAAGCTAGGCAAGGAGACAAAAAGCACAGACTTCTCCACTCGAAACCACAGACAGAAGGAAGAGACAAGTTTCTATTTCTTAAAAAAAAATTAGGACAGGAAAGCTTTGCATGAGAAGCTCGCCATCAAGATACACATAAAGAAACTTATTAACTCTGGGGGACTCTCCAGGGGGTTTCTTTAAGGCCACAGTGGAATTAAAAAATACTTTTGCTTACTTCGCAATATGTTTGCATTCCATAACAGTACTTGTATTGTGATCCCTTACAATAGTTTCCACAGAGCCCCTCTTGTGTATCCACAATACTCAGCCCACTCAAAGAACTGTGTCCTTTGATTGCTTTATATATATAAAGAATCAAATCATGCCATTACTCCACGGTGGATTTTTATAAGCCCAATATATAGCTTTTTTCCACTCTTTCAGCAGTAATAACTTCATTTAGGTGTTTCGCATAACTGTGCACCGTTCTCTGACATCTGCTTAGTGTTCGACCACTCTTCCATGCTAAATTCCTCCGGTTACAAGATGTTTGTGGCTTTTCTTACATGTGCTGCCTATTTCAAATCTCCCACAACATTTTAATGGGATTCAAATCTCAGGCTTCACCTAATCCATTCCATAACCCTTCATATCTTCTTTTAGAGCCATTCCTTTGTGGATTTGCTTGCGTGCGGATCATTATTCCGGTGAAAGGCCCGCTTCTGGTTCCATTTCAGACTTCGGACACATGGCTTCAAATAATCTTTAAGCAGTCTTTGATATGACGCAGAATTCATTGTTGGAACAGTGACCGCAAGCTTCTGAAAAAGCAAAACAATAGCAAACCACCATGATTCATAATCGTTGCCAGGTTCTTTGTCTGAAAATCTTTGGTTTGTCTACAATTACTGAAAACACCAGTTCAGGTCGCCTGCACTGAATTCTATCTTTTAGACGCCTCAGGAATTCACAGAGGATCACTGTGATGACAGTGTGATCCTGGGGGACCAATCACAGCGTGGGAAGTTAACAAAGGTACCTGCAAATACTTAAAGTCCCAGATTTGTAAGCAGATCAAACATATTGTTTAATATACTTCAATAAATGCTGTCTTCTCTTTCCAGACCTGCACAGCTCTGCAGAGCTAAACTAATCACCTGCAGGATGTCTTTTTTTCTATCTAACATAGGATAGTGTCGATATTCTCAACCAACTCTGCAATTTTGTTGTGGATAAACATATGAGCTGAATTATCGGTCATCTAACAGTATTATCTAAAAATGAAGAGGACAAGACAAAGGTTGTGTCAATAAAACATGACAGAAAAGTTTAACGGCCAATCCCCCTCCTGTCGCTTTGTCAGTTGGGTGTTTTTGGCCTTTATCCACCATATTCAGCCATGTTCAATAAACCCACCTTGCTGTTTAATCACCTTCCTCCTGCAATGCGGGAAATCATTTGCTCTCTCTGTTTCTTACTTCATGTATTACTATAGATTTGTATTCCTGGCTTACACTCTGCACCATTAAAATCCTTATTGCTCGTTGTTTTGGGCATTTGAAATCGAGGAATTTAAGCTAATTCATCTCTTGCATTTACTATTAGTCACTCTGGATAACAACATCAGATAAATGTTTAAAATGTAAATGAGTCACTTAATGGACACAGTATAATTTAGAATCCACTCAATGCTGTGAAAATGACCTTAGGTGACTTCGACATTTGAAAAATGATAAAAAACTGTTTTTATATCAACATTTTTCTTTTCTCATACTTTCCGCCTAAAGTGGATTAAAGAGAAATAGAGTTGAGAGATAGCCTTAAATAACCCTAAAGATTTATTCTGACTGTGTACAGCAACAATGAAATTCATACCGAGAACAATGTTAGAGCTAAAATCCCCAAAGCATGAGGCAAAAATAAGGCTGGCACGCCTGAGTCTCATAAGGTTTGGTTTGCCTTCTCCTGTTAAAAATCTTTACTTGGAAGCTCAGAAGCTTACATAGATGGATTAATAAAAACACACACACGCACCACACAGTACTGTACACACAGACGTCTGAACACACACATGTGCACACCAGTCACATGTGAGCCTTGTTCAGTGCAAGTCACATTTGTCCTGAGGACTGCTTGTGTTTGTGTCTGTGGAGGAGCAAGAGCCCGGCAGAGTACTGAGAGTAATGCTGGGAGTGTTTCAGTTTTTATGTATAGCAGAAAGAACTGTAAAAAGAAAAAAGAAAAGTGCAATTTGCAAATTAATTTCCACCAAAACATTTCAATGCATGGCAAACAGCAAAAAATAGCTTACTAATCCATTAGCATTATTAAATCAAGACCTTGGAAAGAGGAAAACGCACCAGTTATTGTACAGTCATTGTTTTTTTGTTTTTAAATGACAATGTAAGACAATGTTTTTTGAATGTAAGACAATGTTTTTTTGGGTCAGCAACTACGGCCCATTACCCTGAAATCCTCGCACTGCTCCCTTACTCGAGTTGAGGCTTCTTCAAAAATGTAACACTGAGATAGCAATGCTTCCCAAACCAACAGCTAGCATCACACAACTAGTCAAAATGTGGCAAAAAACTATGTAGACTAAACAGTGAATGTAAACATGAGATAACTTGTAAAACCAGCTAACTATCTATGGGATTATGAAGTCAAAAAAAAAAATCTTACAGTAACTCGTTATTAAATGTGACAATGCCACACTTAAGACAGGTTGTTCTAAGCTGGTAGTCATTGTGATTAAAATATCTGGGACAAAATAGGTTTAAGCTATGGGGCACTGTTTGTAAACTGAAACACGCTGAAATTAACGGCAACATTTTTCCACATTTAGCTCAAAATCTTACAAAAACGTGTTTTTTCGAGTCATTTTTCTACAACATTTATTAAAATATTTACAAACATTTACAAACACAATTGTAAATGTTAAATCTAAATATTATATTTAAATCTAAATGTTAAATCTAAATGCTACGGTAAACTAAATATTTAGCTAAAATGCAAATTTATGGTACGGGTCAACGGAAATATCAAAATAAAAGCTTTATGTAAACCTCCGGTGCTAAAGTGTGCCGCTAATTTTGACTAAGTATCTTTCTTTTCCAATTCCACCTAAAGCAAAAGAAAATTACTTTAAAATTGTAAATGCCGTCCAATGACTATCTTCACAAGAAATTCAATATAGATACGAACGCATGCAATTTCTGCAATACTGATATTGAGACTACAGAGCATCTTTTTTATTCATGTGAAAGTTCCACATCTTTTTGTGATGATTTTCAGTACTGGTTAACCTCCAAAAATATTGACTGCCCTTCTCTAACCTTTCAAGTAATTAGATTTGGCCTGCAAACAGAAAAAAAAATAGAATTTGGGATTAACAACTTATTTATAGTTGCAAAATTTTTCATTCACAAATGTCGCTTCTTGAAAATTACTCCGATTTTTGCTGGATTTAAAAATGAAGTCCTGCTGTGGAAGGCTTCATTAGACTTAAATAAAGCTCACACCTTACTTGAATTTTTGATGCAGCTTTTCAGTTGATGTAGCTAGATTGTATGTGGATACTTTTTTTTTGTTTTTTACTTTTATATGATAGGTCACCTAACTGTACTTATATGCTGCTTTATGGTATTTCTGACCTGTATACTGTTCTTTTGTTCTTTGTTCGATGGCTGCTTTGTTCTTAACCACTTATACCTGTATATAACTTTTTGTTGACATGTAAAATAAGTGCTGTAGTTGTTATTTTGTACAAGAAAAAAAAAAAAGAAAAAAAAAAGTGTGCCGCTAGTGGTCAGGTTGTGTGTCTGTCTTCTCACCGCCATGAGCTGCTTCACTTCTTGCCTACCAACATGTCCAGTGATTTAGCTGGACATGTGCTGCAGCGATTGTGGAGACTGCAGCTGCACTACTGCTGAACCTTTGGATGGCCGACAAAATGGCCCTTGCAATGCTTGTGCTTGTGCATTATGTGGTAATTACATTGTGGTCTTGACCTGATGCAAGCTGATAGAAATAAATAAAATGCCGGGAGTATTTTCCCCTCTTGTGTCCCCACTATTTGCTGTTTCTTGACAAATATATTTGTCCCTCAAGTTTGTATATTTCCTCATGTCAATTCTGATAGCTTGGAAATATTTGAGTCAAACATTTAGAGTTGGGTCCATAATTTGGACAAAGACCTTTTCCACCTTTTTCCGATTTTGCCTCTGTATACCAATCCAGTTTCACGGAAGAATAGACTTCCAGCTGCAAAAAGCTTTCATGGGTTTTACAAAAATTAACCATTAACCTTTTAGGAATCGCAACCAATATAATAAATATTATAGTCCTCTATTTTAACAGGCTCAAAATTAAGTGGGCAAACCGTTTCATGAGCAGGTGAGGGCTATTCCTTTGTTATTTCAGGACAAATGAAGCAGACATAGTGTCGGAAGTTGATTCAAACTGTTGAATTTGTATTTTTAGCTTTTTATCATAATTTTTAAATATGAGCTCCAAATAGAGGTCACTGCAAGTGAAAGACACACAAAGACAGAGAGAATTAATAAAGGTATGAGCAAGTTTGAAACAAAGTTTATCTTTTATCCAGAATAACAGGAAATTAAAGTATGGAGAAGGAGAAAAAGAGGTCATGATCCCAAGCACACCACATCCCTGTTGGCATGGGTATGTAAGGCTGCGTTTATTGATGATGTGACTGCTGACAGAAGTAGCAAAGTCAATTCTGAAGTGTACAGGAGTGTACTCTGCAAAACTGATTGGGCAGCGTTTCACACTGCAAATGATAATGAGACAAAGCATAAAAGAAGCCCAAGAGTTTCTCAGGGCGAAGAAATGGGACATTCTTCTGATCTGATCTCAACCCAGTACAATATGTTTTTCAGGTATTACATGAAACGCTAAATGCAAAAGGAAGCAGCAGCTGGAGGTGACTGCAGTAAAGGCCTGGCACAGCATCTCAAAGGAGGAAACAAAGCATTTGGTGAAGCCAGGCAGTCATCTTCTGATTTTCATCCTCAAATTAAACAATCCTTAAATGTTAATGACTGCATTTACTTAAGAATTGGTGTAAAATACTTGAATTAATGCTCAAAATTTGCTCTTCACATATTGATCATGAATGTCTGACTGTCTGGTGTCTAACTATGCTCAGTCCTTTAAAACCATCATCATCGTTTTGTCCCCTGTCCTCCTCTACCTCGCAGATGGGTGAATGTTTGCAATTTACAGATGACAACAGGAATCTAAATCACACAGCTTATATACAGTATATTAGGCCCATATCTCACAAGAGCATGAAAGTCCTTTAACAGGCTGTTAGAAGATACTGGCAATTCTCCCACTGTGTCTCTTTACCCTTTCTCTCTCATATACCAACCTCTTATTTTCCTCTGTGAATAAACCCCCAGAACTTTACATCTCCAGCTTTGAATAGGCCCCATCAAGCGATTTCTGAGCCATATCTTGCAAGGGCATGAAAACGCCTTACTCCCCCCACTGCACACCTCCCTGTTCAGCCATGAAATGACACCCCTATTTAATCAATTGTGAATCATGAAATTTTGCACAAGAGACCCCTTTTCTTTGCACTTGACAGTGATTGAACTGCACAGCCATGCAATTCCATTCACCACGGCGATGAGAAGAAAAGCGGGTGGGGGAGGGGCTGCATCTCTGTGTATAGTGTGTGTATGTGTGTGTGTGAAAGATGAAGGCCCCGTGACATCATGGGTGCCCGCTAAAAGGAATGACAACACAGGGTCTCTTCTATGCATTGAGACCACATGGTCCGACAGCACAGAGGGATCTTACTGCTAATGTATAGTAATGCAAAGGAGGTATGATACAAGGACCAAGGGCCCTTCACAAACATTTTACATACCATCCAAAGAGACCAGGGGATAAGAATAACAGAAAAAGGGAGGGAGGGTGTGGAAATGATAAACAGAGATTACAAATAGAAGAGGATGGAGGGGGTAGTGTAGGATAAAGACCAAGAGAAAAAGCAGAACGGTAAGGAAAGGGCTGGGACATTTGCTTTCTTTCTACAGCATTAATAGTCTGGTGGAAGCAACATGTGAAATTATGATGTAAGCTCTGCAGTGAGTGTGTCAGAAAACAGCTGAAATACCAGGATTCTGTGTGGCATAGCAGTGATGCAGTATACCATGACCCTAGTGTGACCCTACTGGAGAAGTCAGACTGGATATGGCTCTACAGTAAACAATGCCCTTTCATGACTGTGATATACAGTAAGGATTGGGTTAAATACAGCGTGCATGTGCAAATTCACTCTTGTGCCTTGTGTTTCAGAATAGCATGCTAATGATGTGCAAATATATCAAGGCTGTGCATTACGGTTTCACTTCCACTTCCACTATGCAACCACAAATTCTGCGGGACAGGCCTCTAGAATCACATTATTGCGTAACATGAAAAACACAAAAACTCCCTGGTGACCAACTGGACTTTTTTGGGTGCAAATGTGCATTAAGTTAAAGAGCTGTGTCTGTTGCTTTTTGTGACAGAACAGGTAGTGACGTTTTTATCGGAGATGCCAAAAAGGACAAAAAAAAGGGGGCAGGAAGAAACATTTTGTTGCTTCAAACTTTTTTTACACATAAAAAAACAGCTGAAATCGCAACAAAAGCAACACCTCGTCATGCTTTTTTCACAGTAACATTACAAGCGTCAAATGTTCACTACTGATGACTCCCGAAGCTTCAAAGCTCAAAAAAGGGTATTTGGCACAGGCTTAAATTGCACCACGACAAACCTTCTAGAAATATTCAGAATTTTTAGAAATGTATTTAGTCATGCACACGGCTAGGCTCTGTGAATGGCAACGTCAATCTGACAAATGGTTGGGCAAGCCACCAGTTTCACGCTGAAGTATCTCAAAAACTATTTTCATCGATTGCCGTGAAATTGCAGACTTCCAGATGACAAACTCTGCTGCCTCTTTCTTGTAGTCTTGCATATACAGAAAAGATATACTGAGGATAATTTATAATCATTTGGATTCTCTTTCACTTTAACAATCATGAAAATGCAATTTGGCTAAAACATTGGTTTAAATTCCCATTTTATCCTAGTTTGCCAGTGGGCCATGGGGGCAAAACTATTCTTGCTCACATACACATTTATGGTATATTTAGAATGATGGACTATTTATGAATAAGGATAACTTTATTGATCCCAGAGAGAAATTCACATTTCTTGGCTCGTCTGCTATTTGTATGAGGCCATGTCACACATATGAATGATGTAATGCATTTAATATATGTCCAAAAAATAAGACAATGTGCAGAATACAGAGAAAGAGCCTCTGGGAAATAAGACAAACTGCTATAGCGTTTAGAAGAGGTGTATTTTATACAGGGTCCAGGCAGTCAGTGGCATAAAATATGGTGACAGAATAGCTCTGCAGAGAAAGCTCAGTCACATCTGGGGTAGTATTACTCAGTGGTTATAGTAGAAACTCTCCCCGGTTTTACTTCTTGCTATGGTACGCCTTTTTGATATTCTGACTGCTTTTATTTACAGCATGTTGCGCAGGGATTGCTCAGTAGGTAGAGTGTTTGCCCCGTGATCGGAAGGTCGGGGGTTCAAATCAAACCTGAGGTAACCCTGAGCAAGGTACTGTCTCTACACACTGCTCCCCGGGTGGTGGATTGGTAGCTGCCCACTGCTTCACTGAGTGTATGGGTTAAATGCAGAGGACTAAGCAATCCCCTACAGGATTAATAAAGTACACATTATTATTAAAATAACATATAAGTCTTTAGCCTATAGAAGAAAGCTGTAGCACCCAGAGTAATCCTCGGGGCATCTTCCAGAGCTGATAAATGAAAATGACGCAGAAGGAGCAAAAAATGCATTGACTGACAGCAGTTCTGAGACAGGCAGCTGGAGTTGACTCTTGTCTCATCCACTGGCTCCGTCCACTGTGTGTGTGCTGTCTGTGTGTTTTGGACCAATTTCCATGTACTGGTTGACTAATATTGTGGTTTGCTAAGAAGTAACAACCCCCTAGAAGTGGTGAGGGAAATACTAGTATTTTACTAGGTCAATCCGTGACACTAATTAGGGAATATGTGTATCTGTGCGTTGCAGACTTTGTGAACGTAGCCTTCGAACCAAGCTAGTTTCTGTTAACCGATAAATTAGCGCTTCACCCTTCCATACATAAGAGGCAAATGCTGGCTCTAAGAAAAAAACAAAACAAAACAAAAAACCCAACATGGTGGCGAGCAAAACGCTAATGCTGAAGCTGCAAAATGTGTGATGTCATGGTGGATGCGTCCTCCTTTTATAGTGAAAACCGACACGGGGAACACAGCGAACATGTAAGCTTCAACTTGAAATTCAAACAGGGATCTTTTATTGCAATGGGAACAGAATGAGAACAGCACAGGCTCATGGAAACGTACAGTAAACCAACAAATACTCCTTGTGTAACACTGTTAATCTGTTAAAAGGTTCCTGGATTAGTGCTAACAGATTGGCACCAGAAAACAAAAAAATCACCCTTTTCTTGTGCCACAGCCTAATTTTCTACCTGCTGTTTCATAATTTTCTTTATAGGTTTTGCTTCCTGATTAACAAACATGAAACAAACACTTTCTGTGTGAGATAATCACAGCTCGGGGTATTAGTTCAAATTGTTTTGATCTAGTGACTAATACACATGTTGTCATGGGGATGAAAGGCACCTGTTAATTACACGGATGAATTTAGCTGCATCTCTTGCCACACATGCTTTAACTTGTTCTCCTCTTTACTCAGTGTAAATGTAAAGAATGGTACATGACTACATCAAGGACCATGCAACAACAGTAGATATTTTGCTGGGGAACAATTTTGCAAATGGCATAAATTGCCAGTGACCTGGGTCGCACTAATACAACGAACACGCGTATTATGAACAGAAGTTACGTTCCTATCTTGTCCATTTATACCCGGATTGCAAATTAATTCTGGAGAACTGACAGACTCACAGTGAAAAGGTGATGAAAAGATAGTTAGGATGCATAATGTTCTTGCTTGTTCTTACAGGCCAAACTACAGATTGCTACAGGAAAGATAAAGGAGGAGTTATAGCTGAGAGTATTTATCTCTCTATGTATGCAAAACCATTTAGCTGAGATTAGACAACTTCCTGAGCTAAAGGTAGATGACTGAATCATACGATCCTTCGGGCTAAAGAAGCTTAGAGATTTATTTGAGATTTATTTCGCTTCACTCAGGTGTCAATCATAATGTTTTATTTAAATATTATAAAGGAGACATAAACTGGTATTTTCTAATGCCGCCAAAGAAAAAAGATTTGCAATCTTTTCATCGGGTCAAAATGAGTTGACGCAAAGCATCATCTGTTCAAGTCTCAAAGCAAAAGTCTATATCGCTGTTCAGCAATCAATATATGAGGCCCTCACAAGGTTATGCAAGAGCTAATAATTACATGGTCAGGGAGAATTGACACATGTTAAATTGTCAATTTTAGATAGCGGCAAGACTTAATGAAAATGTCTAAAACGGGAGGAAATAGTGTTTTCTGCACTCCTGTTTGTTTAGGCCACCTACATGGCGAATTTTGCATTGTGATGGCAAGAGCGAGCGAAGCAGTCTGTTCATACTGTTGCTTTTGATCCTTTTATTTTATTTTATTTTCCAAAAATGGTGTTTGTTCTGAGTTGAACCAATTCTACCCAAAAAACAGCCCTGAAAGAGGTCCTTCAGAGGCCGTTTGTGAAGTCTGAACACGCACAAACCTGCAGGCCGCCCTAAAAGAACTGCAAGTTCCCGCAGTAGATAACAAATAATTGGTGACCTGCTTAATTTATTCACCTCAGTTGTGGTTAGTTGTTCAGCTTCATAATTATGTTTAAAACATGAAATTATATTTATTGCTACAGAGTCATTTTTGTTGTTATATATTGGGTGGTATAACGTTGCTAACTAACAGTAGATTTGTGAAAAATAGGCAAAGGTCTTGAATTAGACGATGAAAGAAGAAACGGCTTCACTGTTAGCGTGGCAAATATTTTTCTTGGAGGATTAGATTGGGTTCCCTTACTGCTATTTGCCTACCACTGCATTACAGTATGAATGAAGACCCCTTAAGAGGGCCAATTATTTCCCCAGGAGATCATTTAAGTCTGGTCCCTTATAATGATTTCATCTCAGACAGACAGAAAACAGTTGGTGCTGTCATGCAGGAATCAGAAATAGTGTGCAGAGGAAGTTTCTGGTTGGATATCTGCTGAGAGAATTGGGGATGCAAATCTGTCAGGGTGCAGCACAAATGTTTACTGAAGCAGAAAAACTCTAAAAATTACTTTTTCAAAAGTGTGAATGGTTCAGTTGTTACATTTACATTTGCTTAATGCATTCTGCATGCTGAGCAGTTAAACATTCGTCTTGAATATAATTTTCCAAATGATTATAATCAAGTCATTTGGAAGTCACGTCAGATTTGCATTTGAACAAAAAATGCACACAAACGAATGACTTTTCTCCAAACAGCTGTGATCCTGTGAGACACACTGCCAATGTGTAACACGTTTATGCTGTCGCCTCTAAAAATGTAATAAAATAGACTTAAATAACAATCTACTGCTTTAGAGGAATGCAGTTAATAACTGTCTAAAGTCACAGAAGTCCAGAAGTTATCTGTCAAGCAGAATGACAGGTAGATAAAGATCAGAGCAAAACAGGGAAAGCAGTTGGAGGGGAAGAAAGTGAAGGTGAGGAGTTAAGAACCTAAGCTAGCAATAACGAGAGCACAGATGGCTGATACGATCTTCAGGCCTGACACCCAGATCATTAAAACTTCTAAATGATTGAAGGCCCCACTGTCCAACAGAGACAATCCTGAGGCACAGAGGTGATTTCAGCCTTTAAGCTGTTTTCACAATTATCAGAAACACACACAGAAAAAAAAATCAACAGGCCACAATAATAGAATTTACAGAATGAAAATTTTGCACTATGGCTTTGAAAAAACAAAACAAAACAAAAAACACATCAATTTGTAACAGAATGGTTTTCTTTTGCCCAAATAAAATCTAGAGATTTCACTGCTTAACTACAGTTTTACCAGGGTCACAAAGGTTCTCTAAAATAACACTTTTCTTGGCATTTTATGGGAAATACAGAACATAATGGTGAGTTTGAGGCATTAAAGATCAGATAAGAGAGATTTGAAACACTGACCTAGCAACAAACAAGTTGCTCTGTAAAGATGTTGTAAAGTTATGCCATTCTTAGCAGACAATAACATCACACTCCCGCTGTGTGTCATAATCAGAGCTTGTCTTTGTGAGATCCTCCCTTTGAAACTGTTTGCCCTCCACACATTTACAGAGATCAAAGTAAAAGTTAAAGTGAGATGGGAGAGTGCTGTTCTCAGTGTTCAACTGGTGTCTCAAAAAAAATAAGAGAATGAAATATATATCGTATTTTCCACACTAATAGGTGCATTTAAAATGCTTCAATTTTCTCAAAAATTGACAGTGCGCCTTATAATCCGGTGCACCTTATGTATGAATTCTGGTTGTGCTTACTGACCTCGAACCGATTTTATGTGGTACACAGCGCTCAAAATCTGTCAAAATCTTTTTTGTTTTAGCACGACTTTGGTAAGCTATGAAGCAGCACTGCTTGATGGATTGATGGATTTTCTCTTTTTTTTTTTGCCTGTCCCGCCAATATGTGGCTTTTTATTCATGCCAAACTCTGAGTGGAATGAGTGGACTGCCTTTAATACCGATAAGATCTACCTATTTTTGCATATATAACACACTTTTGGCATCATTTACATAGACGCAACATCAGATTCTGTGGAAACTGTTAAATTAACTGCCAAGGTTCTAGAGAACAAGTACGCTTTTCCCCTCAGTGTTGACTTTTCAAAACTAATCCCACCTCAAAACACCATGGAGTCTCTCTAAAATCTCACCAAACCTTTTAAACCCAACATCAAAAGACGTGTGTAGACAGCAGGGCTGCCTGACCAGGCCACACCCAAAACAAGCTGCAACACAATCTGGTCAAATTACAATGTTCACCTCCCCCATTTCTACCCTTAAAGGGCACCTTAATATCCCCTCCACCACCTGGCTGGCATCAAAGCCTAAAAACCCAGCGCTTTGCAGGACACATCAGCAACATTTCTGGCTCTCATTTCCTTCTCCACAGCAGGGGTGCGCAGGGACATGCCAAGCCCGGCTCAGTGTGAAAGAGGTAAAGATGGAGGTAGACAGGGAGTCTCTTTTGCAGCCAATAATGTCTGTAATTTGTCCACAGATTGAGGCCAGAAGAGACAAAGAAAAGCCCTCAGACACCACTCATTTAGTTGAAAGCACATTTATGAGCTTGTGTTTGTGTGTGTGTGTGTAATTAGCAGCAATGCGTTACAGCCATCTTGCTTAACAGAGGGGTTGCTGGACACCAGGATTTCTTCATCGCCCCCATCCCAGCTGCAGATGTACAGTTTGGCATGGACAGATGTTTCCACATATACACATATGAACACAAAGATACACGCAGATGGATGTGTGATGTAAAACTGCACTGACTCGCACACAGCAGGGACACACAGGCTTTTTCTTCACTGTCTCTCCTCTAGCCTTTCCTGCTGGCCTTGTATGGCCTCTACACACCCACCATATGCTAATGGCTAGAAGAGAGCTATAATTTGTAAATGATTTAACCTTTTAATAGAGAAAAGATGAGGTTGGCTACAACTGAGTCCCTCTGGATGTAAAGTCAGAGAGGAAAAATATGGACTGGAGCAGTGATTTAGACATCATATAATTGTACTGTCCAATTATCTGTGCAGTTCATATACTGAAGTGATTTGTCTGCTGTATGTGTGCTGTGTGCATGCCTACATGTGCACTTGTTGGTGATCCTTACTTGAGGATATCGTGTGCAACCTTGCGTGTGTGTGTTTGTGTGGTTTTCAAAACAAGCTGGTGCCAAGGCTTAGCTGATAGGCTAATTAAGCTCACCACAGGGAATAAATGTTTCCTCTCTGCCTGCCATTTGTCACACCTGGCACGGAAATGTCACTACGAAAAGAAACACACACACACACACACACACACACACCCCGAGCAGAAGACACACGCAGTGTGAGAAGTGCTGAGGCGACAGAGCTAGTGTGTGAAAATAAGTGAAAGGGGGGAAAAAAAAAAAACACACGAGCAGGAAACTAAAAAAGAAACAAATGAGACACAGATGTACGGCAGGAGAGAAAAACATGCAGGGAATTGTGCAAATGAGAGAAAATGATTAAAAAATATTAGTGGGGGGAAGAAAAACTTTCTGAGCTCTGCCAGACAACATCATCATCATTATGATCAAACAGCATCGAGCCTCATTAGTATGACGTTGCTGCTAAATAAAATGTGAATAAGTGCTTCTTTCAAGTACAGTCATGTTAACATATTCCGCAGGATAAGATTACAAAATTAATTGAGCCTTTGTAACTCATAAATCACAACATCTCATTGCTGTGGCAAATCTGATGCATTCATTTTTATTTATGATTGTTTTCATCAGCTGATAGTGTAATACGGGTGACATATAGTTACGACTCCCATCTGGGCTTTGCACTCGTGGCACATACACCTCTGAATCAACAGCCCACAGTTTTTATTCTTCTTCTGTTTTATACCTTTTTAAAGTTTTAGCTCAAAGCCAATACTTTGTCTTCAAAATGTCATAAACCGGCTAATGGTCTGTGACAAAAATGGGTCATGCAAAATGTTAGCGAAGATGAAATATTTATCAGAAACAAGAGGTGCACATAAAGCGTAGTAATCCGCAGTGTCGGCAGTGTAATTGTGTAAGGACGTAGTGTAGTGTTGTAAGGTGCTGACGCCAGAGACAAGCAAGGGACACGCGAGACCACCCACTCACACTCCGACACCAAAATGAACCAGAACAGATTGCAGAATATTAAATAAACCCAGTAAATCCAAATCAACCTACAGAGCAGGAGCCTTCACAAAAAGCAGATTCTGCACATGAAAGTGAATTTGAAAAATCCTTTCCATTGGCTCAGTCGTTCCTTGAATAAATCCCCGCATAGTCTGACGACAAAATCTAAACTCCTTGTTTGGTGGATTCAAAAGTTCTGCAGGAGCTAATAAAATGAAAGCTTTTCGTGCACTTTCTTCAGTGAAGTGCAGTGGGGTGATATTTCCTGGTAATAACACATAGGGGTTGTTGATCGGACAAAACGGTGGTTCAAAAAAAACAAACCACATAAATAAAGACACCTATTTGATTTGGCAAATGCATGCCGACAAATGTGTGCTGTTATGACCCAACCTGTGGGTAAAGACAGTATCCTTTCTTATTTTGTCTCGTCTTATTTATCGCTAACATGTTGTTTTGGTTGTCACGTTCCACGGGATAAAAGCGATCGATTGCTGTGGCCGATGCGGATAATGACACCTGAGCCCACAATGGTCAGACAGCGGTTTTCCTGTTAGGTACTGTGTGTGCCGTGTTACACTTCAGCTTACCCTCCATTTTTCTCTTTCAGACTCTCACACACCCACAGATGAGCTTCTTCACACTGAAATCTGCTGTTTATTACAGGCGTGACAGCTTAAGTGGAGTGTAGCCCCACAGCCATTGTAACAGTATCACCAATAACTACCAGTCCCGACCCTGCTGCTGCTGCTGCTGTAAAGTTGAGCAGAGCACCACACACCTAACAGTCCACAGGAGATTTGAGGTTGTGGTAACTGATGATGACAGAAATTATGTAAAGCCTCCTCCAGCTGACATGAGTTTTGGGGAGAAATTGAGAGAACGGGGAAAAAAACTACCCTCCTACTGTTGTAACCATCTCTTGTTAGATTGAAACAAATGACCTGGTGATGTTGTTGTGGCGCACAGCAGTGAAATAGATGCTTTCTGAGCAAACACTCCATGCGTGGATTACACAGTGCAGGGCTGAGTGCTGGAGTGTGGCGCACAAGTGTTGGGGGGTAATTTACTTTCATTTCAGCTTGCTTGAAAATGTAAACTGAAACTGCTGTTCATTTGCAAGCGATTATTGCCCAATAGATTAGATATAACATCCTTTTCGGAGCAGAAGTTTTTCATTGTTCAAACTTTTATCGAATCCAGCTCTCAGAATTGATTGCAATTGAAAATAAAGTGAGTTCTTATTGGCCAAACAGTGCGAGGATGCACGCGGGTGTAATGTTGTCAGAGCACATGGAAATTACCGTAGCTGTGCAAGTCAATGAAGATTGTGAAGCCTCAGCATTAGGGATGCTGCGCCTGACTTGCTCTTTTTTTCCACCCAGTGCTGAAATTAATGCATGCCACATGGTGTTATTTCCACGGATCACTTCAAAGGGAAGTAGAATCAAAGATCTTGTACTTTATGGAAGCACACTGGCATCAGAGGCTCACTGATACTCGCCTTTTTCATCTTTGTTCCATGGAGTCCTCTTATCAGCCTCTTGTCAACATGTCACTTAGTCATCCTTAACTAACACCAATCTTGGTACCAGCTGTCCTTTCTTCCTTCTCCTCCCTTCCTCCTCTTGGGCTGCCTCTCGTTGTTCATGCCATCTCTCTCCCCCCGTGTTGACAATCGACACATTACCATCGCTGTCATCTGCTCTAAGTCGCGATCCGTGCAGTCCAACAGCATCCGTATGGTCCCATCCTGTCCAGCACAGCAGAAAAAGGCGGGGCCCATATGGAGGGAGCTTTCTCACAGAGGGAATGTATCCTGGATGGCAGTGGGGACAGTAGCTAGATGATGCTTATAGACCGGTGACTGTTGTGCTGTAATGATGTGGAAACGTAAGCTGCTTAAACTGCAAGGTGGGACTATTTTCTTGATGCTCGTAGCATTCTGTCTCCTTTCTTTTCATTTTTATTTCAGAGTTTTCTCAGGAAGTTTAAAGAACAGAACATCACTCATATCAGATGAGTTACAGCCTATTCAGTTGATTTTTTCATGACACCTTAACCCCTTCTGAATCTGCAGCATCCTTCTTTTTTGTATGCACCACTGAAACTTCTCTCCATACGCTCCAGCAGTTAATACTGAGACAACAACAGCTCACTGTGTTGTCATTAAAGACCAATGTTCCCATGCAGCAGTGATAAAAGAGGAGAAGAGCAGAAATCAGACAGTATATGAGCTTGCGCCTCTTAATCTCTCCTCCTCCGGCTCAGCCTAACTGACATTTTCTTAATTTATTCCTCTCAGGATTCCAACATTTTAATTAGGTCACTTCAAATCTCCTCCCACGCAGCGTTATTCCGAAAAACTTTTTTATTTCATCATATTTGTCATTTGCCTGCTTCTTCTCTCATTCTCTCTCTTTTCATTTCCTTTTTCGTACTTGTCAGTTTTGCTTAGTGGGTTATCTCACTAATGATGTACGGTAGTTTTCCGACCTGCTCCTGCCAAAAGTAAATACAGCAGAGGTAAATACATAATTGAATCGTGGAAATACATTTTTAAAAAGTGGGTTTAAATAAAGAAATGTCTTCTCGGTATTTATGTATTAGAAAAAAATGTAAAGATTAGTGGAAATAAATAGTTGAAGTGCTTCTGTCAACTTTAAAATGGCTATGGTCTGTGCTGTATATGTGCTTATATATGTTAATGTAGGTTAGTGTCTGCAGTGTGTGTGGAGGCGTGACATCATATTTTGCATAAGTGTCTCCTTGAGACCTTATACAAAGTTCCTATGGCTCCCTGCACTATGCACACCTCTGTGTGTGTGTGTGTGTGTGTGTAGTTGTACTCTGAGAGTTTTTTTGTTCTCTACTATAAGAGAAAATATGTTCTGTATAATCTGTAAGTTGTTTCTGAGTGTGGCAGGAGTTCTGGCTTATCTCCAGCCTCAATGGAAACAAGAGGAAATTACTTTTCTGCAAAGCATCAGACAAGGCAAAATCCTTACCACGTTTTCCAGTGGCGCAGCAGGACATACACTGCGACTTAAGTGCTTTGCTGAAGGGGCCTAACACAGAACAGAAACAGTTCTCTTCTGGTTGCAATTCCCTTTAATGATCAGTCAGTAGGAGTAAGTGCCCTAAAACACCACGCTGACAGATGACTGTTTGGTATGGTGACTGTTAGGTCGTGGTAAAATGTCTCCGTGCGACCGTCACTAGTAGTTTTGGTAGCGTGTACGGCTGTTTTGTCTATTGCCACTCATGTTTCGGCTGATGTTTTGGTCGAGTGATATGATGCATGGCACATAAGTCAATAAACTGTAATTAGGAACTGCAAAGAAAGAGATGAGAGATGTTATAATCATAACCACATGAAAGCAGTTTTAAACTGGTTTCGACATTCATTCTGTGAATGTCCACACCAGATATGGGTCCCTCCATTGAGGTCATTAAGAATTTTTAATGCAGTAAACACGCTAGTGTACCATGATGCTAAGAGATGGACCAAAAGCTTAAAGAAATCTCCGTACGGTCAGTATGGAATTCCACGCTGAGAGTCGGGAGGACAGAGGACTTGTTTGGGACTTACCTCTTCTGTCCAGCTAGCTAGCTAGTGAATAATTAGATTATTGATCTAGTAATGATTTGTTGATTGTTAATATTAAAATCCAACTTGGGCTTGATGGCCTTTTGATACTCCTTTCTTATCTCGTTTCTGAGTATCAGGGTCATATCACTCACGCTACACTTGATATAACTGAAATGCTGCATTTTCAAGCAGAGAAAGGTGAATTAACCTCCCAGGACCTGGCATCACATTTTGGGATGCCTGGACCAAAATACGTAATTTTTCTCTACAAGGTCCTGATATCCACTTACGAGGACATTATACTGTCACTGTTCTATCAAAATTTAAAATGAATGTCCTCATATGTGGATCTCATTTTTCTCAGAAACAAAAATTCGGTAAAAAAAAAAAATAAAAATCTAGTAATTCTTTGTTTTTAAATTCATCAGGTCCCAATCAACCCAAATAGCAAAGAAAAATCAAAAATGCATGCCATGAAAGAGTTCGGGTCTTAGGAGGTTAAATATAAAAACTCATTTAGTTGACCCACTAAGGAAGTTCTTTTGGGTCTTGTATTCCTTACAGTTGTATTCTCGCTCTCAGGAAAAAACATAAGGACTGACTGCACTGTGAGACTTTGGATTTAAGAATTTCCTGGCTTAGTTTTGTCTGCTGCTTCTTTTCCTGTTATGGAGTTGGGATGTAGCCAGGGGAAATTCAAGTCTTCCATATCCACTTGCACACTTGTAGTTACAAAAAGACACAGACATCTGTACACTCGGCCACACAGATAAATAAATATACACCTGATATTACCATGAAAACAACGTTTTAAATTACTAACTAAGTAAAAATACTTTAATCGTTTTGCAGAGTTTGTTTGGTCGATTCTGGTACTCTGATATAGAGACACAGTCCTCTAGAGGAATGCCTGCCACATCCTGATCTACCACAGTCCAACCACCACCAATCAGACTTTCCTACCACAACTCGGAGCACTTCAAACTGTTACGCCGTTGACTGCGCTCAGTGCTGATCCATAAGAATGAAACAGAGCTACAAGGCCCAAAGATTGCTAATACATGACCTTCTAAGGGAGATAAGCTGAGAAAGCCTGCTCTATCTTCACCACACAGTGAGGGCTATAAAGGCTGAGCTCTAGCCTTGTTGTCTCATGTGCTTGAGGGTTCAGCTAAAGCAGCTCTTTGCAGCTCGAATTGTGTCTCTGCACTCCATTTCGAAGAGATTCTGCCAGACAAGTAATTATGTGGTTAGCCTTGGCAAGTGGTGGAGGATAGCTGATTCTTGGTACAACTGAAGGACCAGAAGCCGAAGGCTCCGCTAGCCAGCTACAGTGATGCACTGTGTGGCAAACCGAAACCAGTCGGGAGCTACACTCCCTCTTTCCGAGAGGAAACTGTTTAAAGAGCCACACAGAGCCTCCTGTGTGCATGTGTGTGTGAATGCGATGCAGCGAGTACTTTTACTTAAGAGTGCAGGGATAGCCTAGGTTCACTGGGTTCAGCCACACTATGAATCTAAAGACTGCTTTGTATGCATGTGTTGGGTGTTTGTATGTGTTCAGGGGATTAGATTTAAGAGTTCCAAACTCTAAAAAAGCACAAAGAAAAATCTGTCCCTTACTGACCAAATCACTGGCCACTATCCTCCCTAAACAGACACAAACATAATTTGGATTAACCCACAGACCTTTGCATTGTTGTTTGGGGCATTTATTGCCTTCCAACAAAATCAAGTCACTTAAAATACACTGAAAAACAACAGGAGCTGACCCAAAGTGCTTCCCAGTAATCCAGCATACAGAAGTATACAAGTGTACAAAAACACAGTGAACAGAAACAGTGATGAGACTGAACAGAGTGCCAAAAAATATCAAAGACCAAAATGTGCAAACATTGCCTTTATCCACTGTATTGTGGGGAGATTTAATGATTCTATTACCATGCAAAACAAATTCTAATAGAAAGTGACAGATCTAGCCTAATGCCTACTAGTACATACGGAAACCATATGGGCTTGTCATCATAGTAAAGACAGCTTCTGCTGCTCTAATCACTCCGACATAGCAGATGCACAGACTGAGGCATTATTGGCAAAATTAAAGCTTCTTCCCCCTTTTTCACATCGTGAAACAGCTGTCCAAAATTTGAGAGTGTAAGCTGGAGAGAAATAAGAGAACAAGGGAGAGTGGGAAAGAGAGAGAGGGAGTGCAATGAGGAAGGGAGCAATGGTCCAAAGTCATACCCCAGAGCGAGTCAGATAAGATACCCCAGAGCTGAGGATTAAGTTTTTGATCCAGATTTTAGTCTGGATTTGGAGCTTTTTCCGCAAGCTGGGTCCATCTGAAAGTCAGGGTTTGCTCAGCGATGTCATGTTGTTTATGTGCGTATTTGTAGGAAACAAAGCGACAGAAGAACGTGTTTACGGCTCATGGTCGCTTGGTATTCAGAGTACATCGCAGCCGGTGCCAACCACAGTAGAAGCAGTTAGCCAGTCCGGCAGTATCAATTTGTCGACATATCCCAGCAAAAATCCTCTGGGGCCCCTGGGAGCCAAAGCAGGGTATTGGTAAGAGCGTAGAGTGCCTGGGGTGACCCAGCAGGCACTAAATACACACAGCTGTACACTGATATGGAAAGCAGCAAAATATGCACATATCATTCACAATGACTACATACTAATTGTGACAAGTGTGTGGCAAATATACATATTTAGCCCCATTTACCATATTTACTAGCATTACAACAAAAATATACACACAGCTGCAGCGTTATATTAACAGCTGCTATAGGAAAGGGTCAAAGACAGTGCATGGCACGCAGCCTGTGTCCTCTGAATCACGAGTCAGCTGGAGGCTGAGACGACATGCAGAGCATGACATGAACACACACACATAGACACACACAGACACACACGAACATATCAAGACAGGACTAAAGCTTTCCCTGACCTCTGACGTTCAACGCTGCATCCACCTACCCACATACACCCTTAAAGAGCGCATACTCAGGGGTATGATAAATTCACAAACTCTCATCCATTAAACATAATAAGGTGCAGGTTTTCTGTACATGATATATATAGTATGCAGCACACACTGACAGGCCTTACAAGTAACAAACAGTGAGATCTCGGGCATCTCTCTGACGCTTACCACACAGTGCATTTATAATTTACTGTGCATGTACTTTCTCTGGGATTTTCTTACTCCTTCCTATTGGGCACGGAAAAAGATATAACTGAGGAATGCAGCGACCTATAACATGCTGTCGCTTTATTGTGTTGAAGAAACTGCAAAAAGCAATTTGTTCTCACATTTGTTGTGGAAAGCTAACTCACTCTTTGCATTTATGCAAATTACACAAATTAGGGTGGAATAACCTAACTCGGTTTCACTTTTTTGATGACTGCATTGTCATCAGGTGGGATAAACTGCACCTAAAAGACAGAAACCACTGCAGTGCACTGCATCTACCTGTAAGTCACGGCCACACACCTAATACTGCAACTTTTATTGCGTGAGATGTAAAAGCTACTTCCTTTCACAGTTGGTATTAAGGGCTATATATATATATATTAGCTATAGAGAGCAAAACTACAACTGCCTTGGTTGTAAGCATACTTTTTAATGTTGTATTGGTGGACATCCAAGAGGATTACCTTACTTTTTTTGAGCCAGCGAAAAGTGGCCACTCCAGAAACTGTAGTTTCTGTAGCACTTCCATTCATTTTTCAGCCCTGGAGGTCCTGTTCAAACTACAGCTTAATTTCAAGGTCCTCTTACCTACATATTCTGCTGCTTTTTGACAATATTAAGCAATCCTTATTAGCAGATGGTGCTTGGTATAATGGAAAATTTGAGCATTAAAATCTCCATGACCTAAATGAGCAGCCTCCATCTGCTGATAAGGAACATGCTAGAGGGGATCATGTGAAGTAGTAGCAGATAAAGTCTCACTTGTTGCTCTCGTCTTAAAATTGCCTGTGTTAAGGCAGCAGGGGGAAAAAAGTGGACTTAGACATCAAAGATCTGACAAAGAGCCATTCTTGCAACATCCTTGCACCAAATCCCAGAAAATGACATAATGCATTTGTGGACATGGACTACCATAAACACCAACAAAACACAAACAAGGATGATCAAAACCAGGATGGCAATTTACAAGGAATATTTGACATTTTTGGAAGATCTGCTTGTGAATTTTCTTGCTCTTGAGTTATAAAAAGAAAAGATTAAGCAGACTGTATACTGGGAGAAACAGAAAGCCAGGCTTTATTCAGAGGTAACAAAATCCTTCACTCATAAACATGCTATTATCTATTTAGCACATATGACAATTTTGACATTTTTGGTTAAACAGGATTGTGCAGGAATAATTTCAGTTAAAGCAATGTAATACGCACTGTAGGTCTAGCAAAAAACGCACAATAATTTAGAGAAGCTAATAATCCTGCTTATTAATCTCCCTCACTGCCACTGGACATAATGCCAGGGAAAATATAGTTCTATGCCTTTGATTGTTCTTTGTACCTTACAGCAACACACTCACATCAGGCAAATAGCTACCAACTCATTACACTCCCCCTCTATTGCTGTTAAATTGCAGTCATTTGTGTCTTTTAGGCAAATAGACTTGAGTGCTAAGCAAGCAGACATGCCCTGGCTGAATTATAATTGCCTTGACCAAATCTCTTTCTCAGCAGTTAAGAAAATTATATCTGCACAGTCTATATACCTCTGGAGCAAATGTGCACGAGCCTAATATGAATAAACACACCAACTTGGTCACACGCTGAAAATCATCCATCCAATGTATACGCCAGGATTGGTGTACTTCCTTTTAAGCCCCACAGAAGCTCTGCCCAGACCTCTAAAAAAAAAAAAGAGGTATCATCTATACACCAATTAAACTGAGAATTGTCTAAAATTGTTCTTGTAGGCCTAGTTGCCACGGCAATTAAGCAAAGAAACTTGAGGACAAAGAAAAAAAAGAAGAAAATCTCAGGCTGGCTATTTGGAGGGGCACGCGAGAGGAAAAAAGAGCAGCATTGTTCTCTGTTTGAGCTCATACACAAAAACACTAGCAGAGTGCTGACACCAATAAGCAGTCAATGATTTTCCTAATGGTTCTCCTCTATGGAAAGCCAATTCTCCTGAGGATGCTTAAAGCACTGAAAGCCATGTGTAAACTTTACTCCTGCTCAAACACACATATAAACGCAAACACACGCAAGTCTATAACCTGCCTTGGCAAATTCTCAACCTCCCTTTAACTTCTCTTTTTTCCTTTACAACAAAGTGCATGTGTATGGATTAACCTTTCCTCTCCCTTTCTTTTGATATGCAGGCATACCCAGTCTTTCACCTTTAGCAAACTCCCTGTAACGGCCATTGCAGGAAACACCGAGGCCGTTATACATACAGTATAACTCATACACGTGAGCTCGGGTCTTGAGAGTGAAAAACATGAAACACTCGAGCTAATTGTTAAGTGCTATTGTGAAAAAATGACCAAGCTTCCCTGTTTACTGAAATAGAATCATGAATGCTTTATGTAGTATGTATCCAAAATGTGTTTGATATTACGCTTGCACAATCACACTTCCTAATTAACTTCTCTTCCTTTGCCCCCTGTTTCCTGCTCACACATATACATGTTTTTTTTTTTGTACAGTGTAATTTCTCTATACCTCTGAGGCCCTGTATCCAATGAAGTGGAACAGAAACTGGAAGTATAGCTGGAGACAGATGAGAAGGGTGAGTAGTGGAGAGCACAAAGTGAGGGAAAGTAAAAGCGAGAGGAAATGGGAATAAAATAAGTGGAACGAGAGCAATCGACAAGAAAGAGAATCTAGTGAAAGAGCAGGTCAACTCAGGCGGTGGCAGTGTGGAAGCGTCTACGGAGCGTTGCTGATGTGATGGCATGATGATGATGGTGTTGATGATTCACCGCTGGTAGGAAATCAGAGAGAAGAACGTATTATTATCACGCAGCTCAATTACACCGCAATTTCTCCCCGGCAGCGACAGCCTCTGCAGGGCTCCTCATTGAAGCTGATTTGGGAGGCCTGCGGCGTCTGGAGGACCAGAGAACGACTCAGCAGTGCGGTAAGACATCCCCACTTGAGAAGGGAGAAGAAGAGGAGGCAGGAGAGGACGACCGGGGAGTGAAAGAGTGGTATGAAGAGACTGAGCGAGTATTTAAGGTGAATGGTAAAAATATGGGAGCGTCTGCGTCGAAATCTCATGAGCTCTGCACTTAAAGTGTTCGGCAGAGTGGAAGCAGGCAGGAAGGACAGACAGGATCTAAATGCGCTGCTGATGGAGAAAACACCTGTTCAGTAATGGGTACCAGCTCTCCGGCTGTTCCCGGTGCTTTAATATGAATACTGAAGAGCAGCTATTCAGGTGGTGCTTTATAATTTTATTTACTCCCAAAGTGTGTGTATGTTATGCATGAGCCAGGGGAGAAAGCAGAATGATGAAAACCTTTGTGTCCATGCAGTAGGGGTGTGTACGTCTGTGAGAGGCAGATTGCATGTGTGAGTGTTTTTTGTGATTCAGGACAGAGACCATTTTAATGATTTTATGCATTCTGCTGTTGCGTGCCTTTAGCACAGAAGGGACACTGAAGAGTGTGTGGGAATGTGTATGCACATGTTGGCATTTTATGTAGGTGTTTGCATCTACTGGTGCATCCCTGCTGTCTCAAGTGTACCTGAGAATTTCCTGTACAGTGGCTACCCGACAGCAAGGGCAGCTTCAGCTGAACTGTTACAATTGACTTCATGGTGAGGGATTACTTAATATGACCTTGGCAATAAACTCTCCCGCATAACATGTCATGATCACGATTATGATTTGTTCTTTCAAACATCGCCGCACTTTACGATTTTATCACAGGAGATAACCGCTTTATGTTGGTGTAATCTGACCACATTAATTTTAATCTAACATATCCTTAATGTAGCTTTAATGCTGCTTTTGTAAATATTTATTTGTAAGAGATTAATTAAACCACTCTGTGCAATCTAAATAATGTTCAAAATATTGTTGAATTAATACAACTAGGGCTTCAACCAAACATTTGACTATCCAGCAACTCCTTTGTGGATTTTAATTTTAAGTTTTAGTATTACTTGTTCTTGTTCTTAATTACTACAGACTTTCATATCTAGATTTAACTCCTTTTCAAATGCCTTTAACTGTTTTTTAATCCCTCTGCTTTGTAATGACTGTTCTCCAATTTGTGACTAAATGTGACTCAGTTACCCCCATCACACCATATTTGACTATTTTTCAACTATTTTTATTCTTGACTGCTTGATACAATCAACTTGATTTCCAACACAGCAGGTTTTCAGGTTTCAGCTCTGTTGAATGTATGACTCTACCTGCAACCTGCCACGGGCCAAAGCATAACTAGCTGGTCAATGCAGTTAAACAGGAAATGGTATTTACCTTAGGAGCTGTTGGAGACCAAACTCAAGCTTAAACCGGGACACTCATGAGGAGAGAAAAAACTCACACAAATAATAGTCCTAGTTTGGTTTTTGTTATGTTTATGATCTCGTGTTGATTTTATAGTTCTCCTCCTTCAGGTTTCTTAGTCTTTAACCATTCTGGCCATTCCAGTTTTCTGTCTTCCTGCTTCAAAGTGTGCTGTTTGTTACTGTGTTTGGCATTTCCTGTTTTATTTTGTTAATCATAATACTTCCTGTCTTTGTCTCATTCATTTCTCTAATTCCCTAATTGTGTCCTAATTACTCTGGCTTGCTTAGCTTTGTGTTTCTTATTCTGTCGTTTGTGTCTTTGTTTGTCAAGCATTCAAGAGCAAAAAAATTTTTTTAAAGCAAGAGAGAAAAATAAAAAAGACTGATTTGGGGTAGGAAGCACAGTGTTGTGGTGCATTATTGCCTCATAGCAAGAAGTCCTTGGTTTCCATCCATTTTGTGTGGAGTTTGCATGTTCGCCCAATGTCTGCGTGGATTCTTTGTGGGTGCTTGTGCTTTCTCCCACAGTCCAAAGACATGCAGGGGGTTAGATTAATTGGTAATTCTAAATTGAATGAAGGTTTGAAGGGTTATCTGTCTCTGTCGCTGCCACAAATTAGCGATCAGTCTAGAATGTACCCTACCTTTGGCCCTACAACAGTTGTTATAGGCTCCAGCTCCCCCCACAACTCCCCCACAAGGGGAAGAATACATGAATGGATACATATTATACTGATACTTATAGGTGAATTTAAATCATACTTTTGCATTATTTTGCAAATAATGTGATGTTGTTCTTTAATATTCACCTGCTTGCATTTTTATTATTTAAAGTAAACCAGGTAGGTGACTGCCCCATTGCATGCATGGAGCTTGCATGCTAGAATTTTATCCATGGTTAATACAAAGAAATATCCTAATGGAACAACTTATCAGTCAGAGTGAAGAAGTAAACCAGTGGAGTCACACCAAGTCAGTTGTGTTGAAACATCAAGCTGAGATTATTCTTTCAAACATCTTCCTCAGTCTAATCCCAAATCAGAGCTCTTATTATATATTTACGGTTGATAAAACCTGCTGATCACTGTCTGGCACCAGATTTCCACTAAATCTAAGATTTTACCAACAGAGAGAAAAATTACAGACCTGAACCCTGAAGGAGTGGAGACTATTTGGGCTCAGGTTAGTTTCCAGAAACGGTCTCCAACCACAGAAGTCTATGCCAGTGGGACTCAAGCTACACTAACAAGCCTTCAAACCAAACCGGGTTCCCCAGAGGATTACGCTGGGATTTGAGTCGACATCGGATTTGTAGAAGGGATGAGACGTTCATCTTTTCTTTTTTTCCATCCAACATTTCTTCTTCCAGCTTTCTTCTGTCTTACATATCTGTCTTTCTTTCTCTGCATGTCTCTATCTCTCTTTTCTTTCCCCTCTGACTTTCTCTCTTAATCACGCAGACAAGTCTTCTGGGCTGTTGGCATTCAGCTCCAGTTGTGAGAAGAAGAAAAAAAGAGGAGGAGGAAGAGGAATAAAAGCACTGCTGTCAGTTCTTCTTCTCTTGCTCTACGGGACTGGAAGGACAAAAGCTTTCCCTGACAGACCGGATAGCCCTATCTCTACCCAGCCATCATGTCTTTACCCTGTGTCTTCACCACACCGCCATGTGCTCTTTTCTCTTTCTGTCATCCTCCCTCCCTCTGTCTTACTACAATAACACAGTACATGGAGATTAGTGTATGGCATGTTGAGGAGGAAATAGCAAGGCGTTGGCTCATTGTCAGTGTCATTAGTACGTGTGGGCGTGATTACATGTTAATGTATTTGCATTTTGCATGTGGACCAGTGTGTTGCATGTTGCTGCAACGATTTAAGGGAAGTGGACAGTCTGTCATGTGCTTCCTCATTGACAAGACTGTCATCCTAAGTAAGATGTGACCATTAGGGTTACAAGAGGAACAATCTCCATACTGTTTAATGAGCCACAGCAAAAGCTCATTCATGGTGAATGCTGCAGGGTATCCAACAGAGATGCTACATATGCAGTGTGCAGTGTCATCAAGGCCAAAACATCAGCAAGAAAAGAGACGTGAGTGCCAGTACAGAAAATCTGACCTGCAGTTTCTCATCATGTCTACTTGACAGCCTACACCAGGAGGAAAGCAAATCACTTACTGTATGTTCCTTTAGAAAAAAGATAAAGATTACTTGAGTTTGTGTTTTAGCAGAAACCAGCTGCAGAGTTGCAGAAATGAGTTGTTAAATCAATCAAAAACTGAACTCAAACAGTTTGTGTGCACCGGTGGCAGAGATGATTTTTATATTAAAAAAAATAGCGGGTGATAATTTCTCACAGCGTTTAGTCTTTTAATGGCCAATTTTCTTCAAACTGAATGTAAAATAGGCTTTTTAACATCAAATCAGAAAGACTAAGATAGCGCTTATGACCTCAGTATGTCATCATCGAGTTTATTTTCTCAGACAGCACTGCTTCAGAGATGCTCACACCTGTTTTTATTAATCAGCAAATTGCCAATCAACCATGATCGTGTAAAAAAATTGGCAGAATATTTCTCAGTTACATCTAAGACTCTCACGAGACTTTGTAATTTATTAAGCGTTAATAAATAAAAATCAACAGGACTCCGCTTGAGTTTTGCTAATCTCTGATTACTGTGCATGGCAATATGTATTACTTTTTTTTTGTTTAACTGAGCTTCAAACATCTAGCTTTGTCAGACTGATATTTCTTATAAGAAAACGAGTTATATAAAAAGTTTCGGGGACTTTAAATTCAGTTTTCTCAAAACAAAATTTTTCTAAGCAGTGCTTTTGTTCATTGTTTGTTAAAAAACATTTTTACGTATGTAATCTGAGTTTTTCAGTGGGTGGCACTCATCTCTTTACTGTTTACACAAAAAATAAACGATCTTTTTAAAGGGATAACCCTGAAACTCAAAAACAGCAAGATTTAAAAAAAAACAACAAAAAACTGGCATAATAATCCCTCCACATGGCGAGGTTCTAGTCCAAACCCGTGTTTGTGCGTGTATGTGTGCATTTATATTCAGCCTTTAAACTGCATGTGCTAAGTATTAACATGGATACCCGAAATTAGATAAATCTAATTTCACCCCCCCCCAAAGTTTGTCTCTCTGTCTCTCCCTCCCTCAAGGCTGTCTGCTGAGCCTCTTACCTGTGGGATTATTGGCAACGCTACGTATTTTATAGCTTTATTCATCTGGATGATGCGTCATTAATGTGTTGGGGAATGAAACCATCTGTAACGACAGGCAACGGATGATGGGAGGATGAAGGGCAGGGTGGGTGACGGAGGGGTGGGGTGGGGTATGTCACACTGATGCAGGAGAGTTGGCTGGTCTGAAGTTGTGGTGTGTAGTGATTTCTGTGTATGCAAATGTCGGTTTGACGCAGAGCTGTAATGAGCGATAATAGTGAGCTTTGTTTGAGTTGACGTGGCGGAAGCACCATGAACAGTAGTTATGAGCTTTGATTGTGCAGTTTTACAGATGAGGCAAACAAAGGCATCAAGCAGAGCACATCACACACAGAAACACATCCATATACAGAGTCTAATGTGTTGGCACATTACTCTGAGAGTGCACTGAGAGACACCGAAGCTGATTTTCTTTCAACTTTATCCCTTTCAAATTTATGGGAAAACCTGCATAAATGAGTGAACAAACATAACCAACACAACGGCATCTACACAGGACACAAAGACTCACAAAGCACTTTAGGACTGGAGAAAGCTTTTGTAGTTCAAATAGCTTTTGGAGGAAGTTCACACTTTTTGTGTGTGCACTGCAGGAAAAAGGAACTATCAGCAAAAGAACAACCTGATGGAGTGTACAGTAATACATATGGATTTAAGTGCGCTTGACCTGAAGCAACATCAACAACTCCCATATTTTTTTTTAAAAAAATGTAAAAGTTAGCTGAGGTACTATAAAAACACTTGGGAAGCAGTTGTGTAAACAACAGATAGCTGGGTAGCACATGTAGAAATGGACTGACAGTAAATCCAGTTTATATTTAGCTTTCATGCAGCTGAGAAAATGCATGAGCTTGAATTGTTATAGTAAAAAATAAAAAATAAAAGACTTGATTATAAGGTTCACAGAAATAATATATACAGAAACAATTAAAAAATAAAAAGTGAATAAAATAAATAAATAAGAGGCAGGTTGTCCATAGTTTTGGACTTTCTAGGGCAAAAGCCAGGTCCCCTTTGTCACTGACTTCATGACTTCATGTCATTGCTGTAGTTGTAGTTATTACTATGGCACCCATTAGCTAACTAACTAACGATCACGGCTCAAGAGTTGGGAGTTCGCCTTGTAATCGGAAGGTTGCCGGTTCGAGCCCCGGCTTGGACAGTCTCAGTCGTTGTGTCCTTGGGCAAGACACTTCACCCGTTGCCTACTGGTGGTGGTCAGAGGGGCCGGTGGCGCCAGTGTCCGGTAGCCTCGCCTCTGTCAGTGCGCCCCAGGCTGGCTGTGGCTACAATGTAGCTTGCCATCACCAGTGTGTGAATGGGTGGATGACTGGTTGTGTAAAGCGCTTTGGGGTCCTTAGGGACTAGAAAAGCACTATACAAATACAGACCATTTAATAAGTTGCAGATGCAAATGCAATATGAAAAAAAATATCAATGACAGGTATATAGTTCTCAGGGGTTTACCGCAGTTGGTGTTAACCCTCATGGACTCCCCAAAATACAGCCCGATTTTGGAGTGACACGTTTGACAGTTTTTCGGTAAACGGGAGAATAAGATTTAGATTCTCATTCCTATTGTCCAGCAAAACAGAGCCATTAAGGAAAAAGCTGCGAAGCTTGTCTGATAAGCATCTGCCTTGTCATTACAGACGTTAACCTCATCAGTTTGATTTTTCATTAATTTTTGATTGAATAAAATGTCAGCGTCGTCATCTTGCATGGAGATCGACCATCATCTCCAACCAACAGAACAAAAGAAACATCATTCTTACTCTTAGATTTGAGAAAATGAAAATAAATAAAAGAAATGCACTTGCATAAATTTGTTGATCTATTAAACAGTTATCATAATTATTGCTGCTGATTCCGTTTTTTTTTTTTTGTAAACTATAGTAGAAACCTACCGGACAGTGAGTTAATTTCATGATGCTGTTATCCCTTTGAACTGTTAAATAATTAATTAATGGAACACGCTTGATGCTCATCTCCTAAGCAAGAGTCAAGATGACTGACAGGACTGTGTGAGTCATTCTTCTCTGTGTTCTGCTCCTGATAAGTATGTTTCTCATGCTGTGACACCTGTTGAATAGTTAAATGGCTGTTCCTCCTTTGCACAATGTCAGTGGAGAAGAGGAAGACAAGGGAGCGAATGCTGCAAACTGATTACACCGAAAAAGCTTCCAATTAGAGATGGACCGATCCGATATTACGTATCGGTATCGGTCCGATACTGACCTAAATTACTGGATCGGATATCGGAGAAAAATAAAAAATGTAATCCGATCCATTAAATATCACGAAAGCACCTCACAAAACTTGCAACACGCCGTAACTCACCTCAGAACGTTAGCACGTCGGAGCAGTATGCATCACGTGATAGAGCGGCTGCGGCATGCGGGACCTGTCGGTGGTCTGGATAGCATTTGGAGCTTCGCTAGCAACCCGGCATTTCATCTCTGACAAAGTTATCCCGAGAGAAGTAAAGCAAGTGTGTAAGTCCATCTCTGAATGTTTGTAAAGCATTCCTGCTTTAAGCTTAACAAGCGACTGCCTCTTCTTGCTGCTACTTCAATCATGAAACTGCTTAACGATCAGCTGATCGGCTTTTCTGTCGGGAATCCGTCTGTCTTGTTTGCTTTTGGCCCACTTTGCACCAGAAAGAGGAAACCAGCGGCTGAACAACAGCAGCACGTTTAAGCTTGATCAGCTGTTGTTAGAATTTATTTAATATTACTTTCTACTCGAGGATCTTTTTCTACGCAGCTGACAGCTGTAACTGTGCAGGGGCGGATCTAGCAAAGTTTAGCCAGGGGGGCCGATAGGGCATTAACAGGGAAAAGGGGGCAAAAAGACATACTTTTCTTTCTTATTCTCATTTAAAATGTCTAGCTTTTAATAAATAATTATCCAAATCTTACACCCAAAGTTTTAATTTGATGTAAAATGAATAGAAGTCAATTACTGTATATAGTAACTATTAAGTCTAATATACCCTAGTAAGCTATAGTACTTTTTCCTTTGGGAAGGTACCATCTGTGCAGTCTGCAATTTTGTTGAAGAAAGATGTTGAATCTATTTAATATTTCTTGAAAAATAATTGATTTCTGTGCATTTTTTTTCACACTGCATCAAATTAAGGTTGATTACGTCGATTAAGCATCATGAGGTGGAGCGTGAGGGGTGGTTCCCCATTTTTTATTTATTTATTTTTGTTGTTGCTGGGAGTTGGAACCCTATTAGTTAGGTTGCTTAATATTTACGCTAAGTACTCTTTAAAATACCAGAATAGGGAGGATGGTGTAGGTTTAAGTTTATTAGATTGATCAGTATTGCTGAACTATGAAATATTTTTTTTTGCATACAGGTATAACAGAATAGCTTTAGTGTAGTTGTTGTTTTAAACTTGAGTAGGAACTTATACAAAATGCAGCAAGCTATTTAAAAAAACAGTTTTGTTGATTAAAACACACTATATCGGATTCATATCGGTATCGGCAGATATCCAAATTTATGATATCGGTATCGGTATCGGACATAAAAAAGTGGTATCGTGCCATCTCTACTTCCAATACATGCATAATGTGAGCTAGGAAGAGTGTTAAACAGGGAAATATCTGTGCTGTGGATTCTATGAAACTTTCAGTCTCCATGCTACAGAGCACATAATCAAAGTTTTAGGATGCCACACTGACACTGACATTTTTGCCTTTTAGTAGGCTCAGCTTAGTGAAATAACATGACAGGGTTTTAAGAGTATTGCATTATGATAATGATAAAATGTTTTTTCCGTTGCTGGAAGAAGCACCGGTGTCACGTATACAAATTACACTTCAACATCAAAGTGTCTTGGGTTTTCGATGTGTCTCTTTCAAGTCTGAGGTGCACACTTCCTCCCTTAGATCTGAATATGTTCCCACCTCTCTCTGTGACTAAAGGCACTTAAAAAAAGAAACTCCCTGTGTGTAAAAGCACAACCACAGTTGGATGCACTGACGGGCAGGCTGTGCTTTACTTTTGCCTCATTACAGGTTTAACAAAATAACACTTTATTGATGTAATGATTGAGACGTTTGAATTTTTAAATCACACAGTGCATCTTCATGGACTGTAATTATGTACGTTCAAAGGTCTGTTTAAAACAGAATAGCTCGCACTCTACAACGATTTACTTTAGGGGAGTGCCAATTTAACTGCCAATTACCACTGTGAAAATGGCTTTGACAGGATACAAAACCCAGCACTGACAGTGACTGGTGCATGAAGTAGCGCCGGGGCAAGTGATACCGCCAGGAAGGCAATGTGAGAAAGCACTGAATTTAAAAATGGAAGAAGGTGAACAAGCAGCTTTTATCACAAAGTGAACAAAAGACTTTCAGGGAAGGACAAATGAATATTTCGGCCCTAAACTCATAATACAATCACACTTTTGTATTACTTCACAGTGATTTACAGTGCATGCCCGAAGTGTCACAGTCAAAAATCAAATTTGCATGAATGACAATTAACATGTGAATGAATGTAAACACAGCACACAATCTAATCTTTAACTACCTCTGCAGACTTGCCAGTTCTTTACTGCTTCACTTGGGGGGGATTTAAGCCAACATTACTGTCAGTTAGGTGAGCGGCTGTATCTTAATCTATTGTTTGGTGTAAATCTGAGCTGCTCTTTCGTGTTACACTTTTTAAAAAGCTTTTTATCATTATTTTCCAGTGTTTGCTAGCAAAAGGGGGCACAAGAAGCACAAGCAGTGGACATTTCTTGGAAAAAAAAATGAACATTTGCTCATAAATATAGACAACATTAGCACAAATGCAATTATTTATCCTGTCTGCTCTTTAAACTACAGCACTACATGTATATGTACATTCAAAAAGGGAAATTTGAAAACAAAAAAATGACGCACACTCTGTGTGTAGCTATAAATTTCTAAGTGCATGTGGGTGTTTGTGGGGAACTGTTTCCCTGCACGCACACAACATTTTGGGTGTTTGTTGAGCGTGCTGGTGTGTATTTGTGTCAGTGTGAGTCAGCAGTGTGATCACGGACACAGTGTTGGTTGTGGTGGTGGTAGTTGGAGGATAGATAGTAGCAACAATGGATTTTAACAAAGCTCCTAAATATGACAAATTTAAGGTGTACATGTGAGGCGGTGTGCATGATGGCAAGATGAACGTTGGTCCCAGCATGACTAGAGAAAAAATGTTTCCATTTTAAACTTGATGTTAATTCTGACACTCTTTAAATCCATTTTAATGACAATAAAATATTGATATCCAAGCAAAGTGTGGCCAAGGATGTGAGCACCTAGAGATTAGGGCTGCCACAAACGATTATTTTGATAGTCGACTAGTCACCGATTATTTATGCGATTAGTCGACTAATCAGATCATCATCCACTGGACGTAAAACTACAGCTTATTGCACCAGCAGCATCTGCTCTTATATAACTATCATTAGCTTACAGCTTTAAGCTTTTAAGGTGCTAACTAAAAATAAAGACAAGATGATAGTTTATTCAATTTTAATGAAATTTGCAGATTGTTTCGGTAAAGTTTAATAAACTCCTTGCTATCTAAAATATAACAGGACACCGGAGTATATTCTCCAGCATCTCACACTTCTGATAATCAGCTGTCTGCTTTATGTTTATTCAGCTGTGTAAAAACTATAACTTTAATCTCAGCCAAACCGATTTACTCAGGAACAAATAAAATACTAAAAAAAAAAAAAAAAAAAAAAAAGCCAAACAACAACATTTTTAATTTATCTAAGTGACTCATATATATTTAACCTGAGTCGCGAAAGACGGCGGTGGGTTTGAAAACAATTTGAAAACAGTCCGGTGTTCTCACGGCGCTAGTGACCTAGCCCCCGGCTAGCTATCGAGCTAGTGGGTAACAGACGTCTCCGAAAACGTCGGAGCGCTTTTGAAAATATGTGGTGTCCTGATAAACTGAGCAGATATTTGAGGTTTACACAGCTACATTCTCGCCTGAAAATATGTTAAACGTTTATTTTGTGACCCAGAAAGAATAATAAGAGTAATATTAAAACTAACTAGCTACCGCCATTGTTGGAAACTAAGCTGGGCCGCGCTATGAATTTTGGGACACAGCTGCTTCTTCTTCTTCGGGGTTTAACGGCAGCTGGCATCCTTGTACATGCAGTGCTGCCATCTTCTGTTTCAGTCCGTTATTACACTCTTAAATCCTGCTACTTCTGCGTCTTTTGCGATCTTACAAAGCTTCAAACGACACGTCGACTATTAAATCAGTCGTCGACGATTTTGATAGTCGACGTAATCGTGACTAGTCGACAAATCGTGGCAGCCCTACTAGAGATACAGCTCACAGGACAGCAATCGGAAGCTTCCTCCCAAAATTTTCTTTCCTAATTTGAGAGCAAAACTTGTGTTTTGCTCCGACTCAGAACTAACAAGGCCTTGTCAATCACAAACAATTCGATTAACATATCTGCTGTTTTTTGCTTCTTTGAAGAAATTGGATATACACCAAAGCCAAATGCGTCTCTGTATTGAATATCTTTATATTACAATAAAATTTATAATAATTTGAGGTTAAGCACATCATTTATCATCACCACACTGTGGAAACATGTTGAAAAAACAGTAAAAAGACATCTCCAGATGGTTTGTAATGCCATATTTGCTATTGGAAACCATTAGGAAAACTCAGCACAATGGAAAAAGTGTACATCAGTGGTAATGTTACGTGTCTTACCATGACTAATGGGAAAACTCTTTACAACATGTGTGAGGTGGACACCCGCTGGGCACATGGGGATGATGATAGTATATGACTAGTGCAGCAGATGGAAAGAAACTGCTGACGACCAGATGTGAAGCCAGACTCTTTTCAGAGCTTTCCTCAGTCTGCTGCTGAAGGTAGATTGGTTTAATTCTGGCACATTAACAGTTTTTCACATCTATCACCAGCACCGCCTTAATAAGCACCTATTAATAATAATCATGATACTAATTCTTGTAATAAACCGATGTCAGGCAAAACAAGACAGACTAATTAATACGTGCAGAACTTTTTGGTCATGAATCTTTAACAGGTAGCCACAGCGTGCGTGAAAAGACAAATTCAGAGCTGACATAATATCACTCGTGATTAAATCCAGTTATTTGTGAAGGAAAGCCGTGGTGTCTGTTGGACTAGAAAAGAAAATGTCTACACTCTCGAGCAGAATTTCCATGAAGAGACACGACAGGAAACAACCACTAATGACAACTGTAGCTCCTGCCTGCTGGGATGACACATCCAAAGCTATGCATAATGTTTCCATCCAACACAAGTTATCACATAGAAATTCTTCTATTGTCATACTGTAGCTTGTGGCTCATTCTATTCTGGATCAAAGTGCTGCTATCCCCTCTCTCTGATGTGGTGACTCATATAGCATCAGTTAGCAGGCGCTTATGCATCAGCCTTAGGCTGGACAACTCTGCCATGCCAAGCCACATACACAAAAACACACACACAAACCAGCCACAAGGCGAAAAAAAAAATGCAGCGATTAACCAGTGTATGTGGCCGAGAGCACCAGTTGAATTTATGAATCCGGGGGGGCCACCAAAGTGGAGAGAGCAAGCAGAAATCCGACAGGCATGGAGCAAGTGCGCTCATAGGCTGTACTGACTGGATACAGGCTGACTGTATGTGCTTTAACAGTCATACACATCTGGCAGATTGTTTTTAAAGCAGCGAGGGAAAAAAAGGTCTTGACACCCAACTGTTACTCTTATGTCATACATGTACAACACATTAAAATAGATATAAAACCATAAAGCGTTAGAAGATAAACTCACTAAGAAGGACCACTGTCTACACAGGAGTAATGCAGGGATATTTCATTAGAGGATTCTCTGTCAAAAAATAGAATACTGACTCAAATATAACCTTGCTTCGGCGTGACTTTGCATTGCGGAGATGCCGGCAGGTGGAACTCAGTGTCCCACCACATGAAGCGAGTGAATCACTAGAAAATCTGCAGAGGAGACAGATGATACAGTGCACGGCTCTGAGAGACTGGCTGTCGCACAGTGTATCAAACTACATCAAAGCCTGTTATCTACTGGTTGCATGGTGGATGAGGAGTGGGCTACACATGAATGACTGGCAGCTTTATGAAGGGAAACTACTGCACACTTGCCAGGAACAACGGTGTCCAACTTTTTCAGGGCAACCTAGCTGCTTGACAAGAACCCCAGTCAGAAGCTCGGTTTTCGAGAATGTAATCTGATACATCAGGTTGTGAAAATTAATCAAACGATGTGTGGAAGAACTGTGGAACCGTTCAGTGTGTTAGCCTCTGGCAAAAAACGTCATTTTGTGGAACCTGCAAATAAATATTTGGATTTGTAGAAGCCAGTTTTTTTTAAAGATTTTCAAAGAGTCAAACGTGAAATTAGATTCTCTAAATGACTGTAAATGGGTACACTCCCACAGGCAATAACTTAACTTGATTTAGTATTATTGATTTATTCATATTGTTTTCAAGATGTTCATTATGCTGGTCTGGGAGTTTGTTTCGGCTCCACGTCTGTCGTGTGCTTCGTGATTCACGCTGCCACAACCAATAAAACTGTTCCTGTTTTCACAAACAGGCTCTCTGTACACTCCAAAACTACTTTGCAAATTAGGTTATGTTTCTATTTGGCCTGCTGAGACAGTGCTGCTGAGCCATGCAGCAACTGTAGTTGACTTGAAATACCAAACAGAGCATGACAGGTATAGGCTACAACCTCAGCCACTGACTCTGCTATTAAAACAGCCTTATTTAGAGAAGGATTTACCCCTCTGTGCTATTATTCCACACTGGAGAGAGCAGCGTGTGTGAGGGCTGACTCCAGATTTCATACTCAGCTTTGGCATTTCAAACTCAAGTCTGGACACGAGTGCGTTCATTTAAACGGACGTTCAAACGGTGCAGTGTGGCTCCAGACCAAAGCGAGCATCCAGCCGAGGATGCCAGTCTCCCAGCACTGGTAGAGTAAAAAAAAAGGGCTCGCTTTGCATCTGACATCCTATCATTTCCTTGCGAGACAGCCTTTGCTCTACTGACAACAATTCAAACACTCATTTGGGCCCTGCCGTGTGCGTGGAGATGTTTGACCTGCCTGCCAACCCCATTCATCCCCGGCGAGACAGTCTTTTTTTCGCGGGGGATACGATATGAATACATCGGCAGCGCCTCTGTCTTACCGGCTGCTGTGTGTGGCGAGACCCCCCTCTCCCAGGCGGAGGGAGATGCTGCCGCTGCTTGTCCCCGTGCTGGAAATAGTGGCTGCCAGCGGCTTTGTTGCCCGCGACCCGGTCCCTCTTCTCCCGCACGCTTGACCCTCCGTTTTCTCTTTCTTCCCCGGAGTCGAGGGTGCTGAAGTTCCACACAATCAGCGTCTGCACCAGCAGCACCGTGAGGGCAGCTATGAGCGCGGACCGCGACCGTCGGGCCAGCCTGCGAGCACACAAGCCGCCGACCATCTTCGCACCGGGCTGCACGGAGCTGGAGGACCGTCTGTGGCTCTGCGCAGCGCGACGGGAGGAAAGAGTGGAAGTAGAGGGAGGACGAGGAGGAGGAGGAGGTCGTGGTGGAGAAGGAGGGAGGGAGTCTCGGTTTTACGGCGGCTGAGGCGAGGAGAAGCGTCGAGAAGGAGACACAGGGCCACCGTGTGGTGAAACTCGGTGAGCTTTCCAGCAGCAGAGGATGCTCCCGGCATCTGTACGGCTGTCTCTGCTGTTCACTGTCCGTGAGAGGAACTGAAGTCTCATTTTTCATCTTTTAAAGGAATTCAGGTAATGACCAAATAGCTACCTGCAAATGTTTGAAATGGCCGATGTCACTATCATTAGAGGGCAGAAAACAGCCGTATTAGTAAGGCTTAAATGGGTTCTTGTCAGACACTGGCAGCTTTTATCTAATGCACCCCAGTGGAATTTTTTAGGGCCTTTCTGGGTTTTAGAAAGATTATCTCCTTTGCACTACATTTGCTGCAGCCCAGCTGGGATCCAATAGGAAAATTACATTTGTCCTCCCCCATGTGCTACAGCTGAATAATGAAGCTGGTGATTTGCCCCCAGTCCAAAATGAAAGATAATTTTCATTATGGGGGCTGGTCATCTGGTCAACTGTCCTTTTAACCAATAGACCCACCTGCTGTTCACACTAATCTTTCACCCAGTAAGATCTGGAAGAGTGCTGGAGATGGTGGCTGCCCCCAGAAGAAAATGTACAGTTTGGACTTTATGACGATATTAGAAATTCATAAAGTCTAGCACAGATTTATGCTTTTAGTACTGGCTGTGTGATTATGTCCACACAGCCACTTTTTGTTTTTTTATTGTTACTGTGTGGAAGAGAAGTGCTCATTGACCGGTTACTGTAACACACCTTCTGCCATGGATTTAATGAGTCTCTCGCTCTCTCTAACGTTCTTCCTTCATACCAGCAACATAATTAAGATTTCAGAATAGACTGAGAGCAGGATTCACCATCTTACCAAGGCTTTTCTAAACCCTTTGATAGATTCAAGATGAAACTATTTTCCCATCCTTCAGTTCATTGGTAGTTTATTTTATTTTGACTTGTACAGTATTTCTGAGGAAACCTCTCTTTGGCCACTCTCTCTGTCTTACACTTTCTTTCTCTCTTCTAAAACGCTCCATGGTTCCCAGGTTTTTTTTTTATAAATGACAGAAAGAAAGTAATAATATCTCCTCCAACAGGCCTTTTTATACACAGCAGGCATTTTGACTTGCCATTGTAGAAAAAGCGTAGGTGTTGCTAAAAACATTAAAAATGGCTCAGATCTATTCAAGTGTTCCAGTAAGTCACAACAGTGACCCAGCATGAAGAATACCAGGAGCCTGGAACTGAGGAAGCTGAATAGAATTCAGTCATCAATAATTTTATTCTTTTACAGCTGTGCTTTCCCTGCTGTGACATGCCAAAATGACTTATGTGAAAAATGCCTGTGTTTGGAGAGTGGAGCTGTCCTAACAATCAGCAGGTGGCGAATATTCATGCAAATGGCACCAGTTTGTTATTATTATTATTATTATCTTAAATTTACATGCAGCTTATTGCGTTTAACATCTCACTCATGAGAAAAAAACAGAAACCACTAGAGACAACCAAACTGAAAGTGAAAGCACTCAAAGCTTTTAAAACAGCAAAATTAGCAAACATTTTAAACTTTTTTTTTTGTTTTTTTGTTATCGGATCAGATTTGACTGATTATTATTTTTTTACATATTGTTTTTTTTTTTTTTAAATGTCCACATAACCATTAAATTATAAGTCAATTTTTAGACAATGCTGCTACATAACTACACAAAAAGTTTCTGTTATTGTTCCAGAATGGCTTCAAAATTAGGAGAATTTGAATACATTTCAAAACAACTAGAAGTGACATTGAAATGCTCAAATGATTAGCATTTTCATAAAGAAGGACATATCTTTAATTGCTTTATAGTTTAGCTTTACCCCTCTGGCTCTCTTCCACAGCATGTCTTTTATCCTGTCTTCCGTCTCTCTCCCCAACCGGTTGCAGCAGATGGCCCCGCCCCTCCCTGAGCCTGGTTCTGCCGGAGGTTTCTTCCTGTTAAAAGGAAGTTTTTCCTTCCCGCTGTCGCCAAAGTGCTTGCTCATAGGGGGTCATATGATTATTGTGTTTTTCTCTGTATGTATCATTGTAGGGTCTACCTTACAATATAAAGCGCCTTGAGGCTACTGTTGTTGTGATTTGGCGCTGGTTAAATAAAACTGAATTGAATTGAATTAACATGTGATACAGCTAATTAGGTAAGGTATTATGATGGGTTAATATGAAGAAAGGAAATCTTGCCATTTGAGTTCCAGTGACAACGCCACAGTGTCACTGATTCTCTAGCAACTGTGTTTGTGTTTATTTCACTCCAGTGACACACTTATTCAGTAATTTCATAGCCTAATTTCAAAAAGTTCTCCTCAGACTGGTGACTCATCTTGGATAGGTCACTTAATCACTCACATAAAACCATTTCTTAAGGCGTACGTACACCTTAGAAATGAATCCATGAAAAAATCCAAAGCTCTGTAATGCTGACGAGTAACCAGAAGCTCGCACCAAACTCTGCACCTACTGTTACTAATTACCATTTACATTCAGACTAAGAAAAAAGAAAGAGAATCTGGCACTGATGATGTCATTCACACTTAAAAGGAGATTCGCTCGCTGAGAGTTTGTGTAGGAAGCTTCACAAATAACTCTCATGTCCCACTCTGAGGAGCGAATATTTTTATACCAATCAAACTTTCAGTTGAACTCTTCGGAGTGATTCAGAGATGGGTGTTAAATACGCTTCCTGAGCTCTACTGGCTCTTCTATCTCTGAGTAACAGAGATAGAAAGCTTCTCTTGTAGATACACAGCCCCATACTTCACCTACACCTACACCTGCAGTTTGGTTATGCTCCGTTTCTACAGTAGGATTACATTCACGCTACCAGGGTTAAGACCTGGTCCTGTTATAGAATAAATGCAATATATCACTAAAAGCAGTCACAAACCTTCACCTATGAGTCAATAAAATAAAAAAAATAACAAAAGTAGGGCTGAGTACTGTGTAACAGGGTGCAAAAACTTAAAGCTGAATCCAAACTAATCTTGAAATCAAGTTCATTGAGTGTTGAATTCCAGCAGTGGCCTACCCACTGGGCTCAGTGGGCTCCGTAGGAGGCTACCACACTCAGTAAATGTGCTCAGTCAATCAGCCAATCACAGGGAGATGAATGTATCAGGGCTTCATTACACCATCCAACATGGATTACAGCACACCTATGGGCGGCCATTCACTATAAAACATCCAAACTGTTTTAGATTTTACATTTTCTGTTGGTTCTTTTGGGTCAAACCCAGGAAATGCAAATTCTGATACGTCCTAGTTTAATTGACACACAGCCATTGAATTTCCTTTGTTTACACGAACAGACCTTTCATTAAAAATGATCATTCTCCTTTAGAAGTTATTAGACATATGGTCTATATATATAATATATGCATATTTCTTTGTTTTGCACATTTATTTTATATTAGAACATTTATGTGCACTTCCTGCCTGCATTACAATAAATTCCTTGCTGTGCCCTAAATCATATAGGGGATGAGAATAGTTTTAACATGTTATATATGTAAAGATATTATGTAACATTTTTAAATTATATGCAGAATGTACTCTCAGATTATTTCATTAAGTCCACTGAAGACTGTAATTTATGTGGGTGACTGTATACTGGCCCCAGCATTGCAAACTGACCATGAGATGAAGCTGCAGTCCATCCACCAGTGGTGACTCAGAAAACAAGGCTCTCTCTGTTGGTTAGTTTACTATAGAGAGAAGAAGAGGACAATCCCTTCAATTTCCCACTAGATGTTTAGCCTTGAGTTTCCCTGTGGCTGTGATATACATCTCTTTAAGAGAAGAGTTCTGAAAAATTCACATTTCCCAGTCAGATGTTTTATGATAAAAGTGCCTGGCTATCTCACATAATTATGATCATGATTAGCCTTCATATTCCTACCTGTTCTTGCCTTAACTCACTAATTTTGAGCATTAAGGGAGAGTGAAAAAAACTAGAGAACACCGTTAAGCCTAAAAGTTATATCTAACATTAGCAAACATTTACACAGACTTATTTCTATACTTTTTTTCCAACTCTAATAAAAAGTAAATCTAGCATATTTGGGGCCTACTTTCAGGTACTTGCCACAAGGGCTGACCACAGAAGGTAGCTCTGCATGTTTGAGTTGGCAGACTTTTTCTACTAGATCCTCTTCCAAAATATTCCTAAGGGCAGATTTTTGTCTCTGGCTGGAATTGAACCAACAACCTTAAATGCCCTAACAACTACACCATGGGAGGCATCCCTGTAATTTCAGCTTATTTTAGCCATGGTGCGGTCAAATACTTGGCAGTGTTTATTAGCAAGTCACTAACTTTGTCTTGTTTTTTGCTCTAAAAGCAACACCTTTTACATAGCATACAGCTGTTTGATCCACTCAGACACTGATTATTAAACTTAAATTTGATTAGACACATCACAAGAATGAGTGATGATGAAAGTAAAACCCTCACAGTGTTGTGGCTTACAACTGCGACATCGTGATCAACAATTACTATTGATCCAACATACTGATCCTGTTGATGTTAAAGCTCAAGCAACCATACCATTAGTTTGTCTAATCACTCAAAATGAACAGCTCTATTTGATGTAACGGTTCCAGTTTCATCTGTCTTACATTCAAGCATAAACTGAAGCTTTTAATGTAAGCTGCTGGGCTATGCGGGGAGTATTTTTCAAGACATAACACACCAGGGACAGTTACATCAGACCCTGAGAATTGGTAAATGAAAAAATAGCCTGCTGCCTACTTGAAGCATTTATCATGTTTACTCTGTGGTGTTGAATAAGTGATTGAGCTTTAGGCGACTAAAGAAAAATGAGGATGACTATTAAAAACATTTCAAAAGGCAAATTTAAAATGGTTTACTGTCCGGAGAGTTTAAAAAAATTGTGTCAAAACATTATGTCTACCAAAACCTACTGTGCTATATATCAAAACAGTCCAGGCCCACTTAGGCATGGGCTGTTTGAGACCTCTAAATGTGTCCTGTATTATTAAGGATCTACTTTAACAGCAGTTCCATTGTGTCCTGTAAGCTGGGAGTATGAGCTACCATGGACTCCAGCATCCCCCAACACCCCATCACTTGTTTGTGGTGCCTACCTACTTGAACCACTGTTAGTAGGCTCTTATCCCTGCTGCCTGGGAGCACCCCGCAGGCCTTGCAGTTTGGCTCCAACCCAATCTTGTGGCTCATGTCAAACTTACTTAGACCTTTACACCTTCCCATTTGTCCACATCCAAGAAGTTGCACATGAGATCCACTTCCTCGATTGCACGAGGGCTCTCGAGGTAGAGTGGTTTGCCAAATTATTTGAAGGTCAGTGGTTTGATCCCCACCTCCTCTTTTTGATGTTTTAAGGTATCCTTGGGCAATATACTGAACTCCAGATTGCCCCCTATGCTGTTATTGGTGTGAATACATGTAAAATAGCTTTGAGTGGTCAGGAAGCCTTGAAAAGAGATATTTAAATGCTCTTTTCAAGGCTTTAGTGTTGATTTTCAATACTATGTTGAATGCATATTGAAAGAATAACTTTTCCCAGCTGGAACAAGATTTTCCAGCATTTCCATGGCTGTGTCCTACAACACTCAATGTGCCCAATATTGAGGGAATACACTAATTATCAGACTATCCTCTGCACTAAAGAAAAATGACACAAAACTGTATCCAATTATATTCATCATCCATTATAATCAATTTATTTGATGACCTGGGATTGAAATTGGGTTAGTTATTCACGTCAGTTAAACATGTCGTTAAACAATAATGTACTTCTATAGTGCTTTGATTTTTTCTTTGACCCTGGCTAAATCCTAAGTGCTGGTTGTGCACTAAGGATCAGAAAGCTTTTGGATATATGAGACATCACTAGCGACTTTATTTCATAATCGAGTCTTTCGTGAGAGCTATTCATTCTTCTTTGTTTTGGAGTAACACAACACCGAGGTGAATAAATAAGAAGACACGTGGGACACAGACAGTGGCTATAGCTTTCTGGCAACTTGGTAGCTAAATGAAAGTCAAAACAACATAATTGAAGTAGAATGGACAAAATATTCTTGATAAAAATTCTGACACTAGTCATTGTGTGAATATATCCTGCACAGAATTGGAAAGTAAAGTATATGCTGTAGTGGGTATGAAATTATCTTTTTGAGGTTCACACTGCAGTTTTTCATCTTCAGGAATGCCTTGACTGACACAGACACAAAGCACACGCAGTCCCAAACCACAGCTTGATACAAGACAAAGAATGTGAGCTGTTAACGCTGTGACAAGGCAATAAGACATTCTTACCATCCTCAGGCTTCCATCTTTATTTTCAGCTTAACTCCAAGTTTGTCTTGTACAAGACTTTTCGCTTAGGAAAGACTTTTAAAAAGAAGCGGGCCATTTCAAGGAAAATGTGAGGAAAATGAATTTGTTTTGCTTCCATCATGCAGTTAGATGGGAAGAAAAGTAATGTCAATGGAGCTTGAGTGAAGTCCTTGTCAAAAAGTAAAGTTCGCTAGGTTTCTGCATTTTGAAACACCTAATCTGCGTTCTGATCATACAGATTTCTTGAAGCATTTGAATTGCCATGCAAGTGATTAACTTGGTGACATTTCTGCAGGCAAACAATGCGAACATTTCAGAGATAAGGGTCCAGACCGCAGACTGTTGCACTGAATTTCAAAATCTCTTTATATGCATGCAGGCACTCCAAAAATATTTGAGCATCTTATAAATGTTAATTCTTACTTTGTTGAGGAGTGAGAGACAGGAGGAGGGAAGAGAGGCTGCAAACTGCAGAGAAGTAAAGGTGTTAATTACGACAGAGATGAGAACAAGGAAGGAGGAAGGAAAGGCAGTGAGGGAGGGGATGCACATACTGCAACAAATGAGAGCAAAATGAAAGAAGAGCCAGATGAAGAATAGTTAAAGGACGAAAATAGATGTAATTGGAAAGTAGGGGTGAAGTCAGAAAATGGAAGGGAGAATAGAAAACATAATCAAAGCATGGCAAGTGTGCCTATAGGTCTACTAAATTAGTAAAGAGTAAAAGAGAGAGGTAGATGATGTTATAATCACTGGAAGACAGCGAGCAGGAAAAACAAAACCATTTATGAACTCAATATGAAGAGATTAAAGCCAGAGAAAAGAAAAAAATAATATGAGATGGAGAGCGGCACTGCTCCTCTGGCAGCAGAGCCATGTCTTCCCGTCTCATTAGCTGTAGCTCTGTTGCTTAGGGGACCAAGTGGGCTGACTATCGCCACAACGATGGTTACCATTCCCGGCGGCAACAAATGCTGATTTTAATTAGAGCCGACCTCTTTGTCACTCTACCAGACAGGCACACACACATCGACTGACCAGAAGAACTTGCTGGGATATTGAAGCAAGCATGCAGTTGTCCTCTCAAACAGCCCGCCTGTGTCTTCTGAGGAATAAATAACAGCGAGGCAGAGAGGAGGACAGATGAGCAGACAGCTGGTGGAGTGAGTCTGGGACAGGAGGGAGAGGAACTTGGATGGGCCCTGCACAACAGGACTGGTGAAGCCTTAGGCGTCCTGCTGTAGGACACTTTATTGCACTCAGTGTTTTATGTAATCAGCCAGCGTGCTGACTGGAGTGCAGTCGAACACAGCGAAACACAGTAGCAGACAGGTGTCCTTGACAGAGCTGCCCCAGGGGACCAGAGGGAGTCTTTTTTCCTCTCACCGTGATATGACAAGAGACTAAAGCAGCAGACATTGTTCATACATAGCTGAGGCCACGGTATGCACAGGAGAGAAGAAGCTGCTAGACTCTCCGTGTAATGTTTAAGATGCTTAAAAGAATAAGACGTGTCATCGCAAGTAATCACTGCTGTGTCAAAGCCTGAAAATGGCACCGTCAAAAAGTTGAGAACACCTTGCTTCTAATCCAGTTTTATATTTGCAAAAAAAATTTTCACAATCAATAAAGGTTTATTTTAATTTACTTTACTTGTTTAACATGTAATAAAATGCTATATGGTACATGGCCATATGGTATATGGTACACATTTCAGGTGATGTCAGTCTTGAGCTCAGTATTAAGCGATACGCTTTTTGTTCATTTTGGTTTTAGCTATCCCACCGACTAAATGTCCCTCTACAAACAAAAAGCTTAGCAGTATGCTTATTATTTGATTCAATAAAGCTATTGGTAATATTATCAAAAAAGAAAGGGACGGAAGGGAGTATCTGCATAATAGAATCCAAGACGCTCCCTATCAGAGATATGAACAATGTTAGCTGCTCTTTTCTGCTCTTTATTTGATTAACTGATTCCTCTTGACCCAACTCACATGCCAAATATTACAGTGGACACTGTCCTGAAAGCTCTTAAAAAACACAGATTTTGTTTTAAATGTTATTAAGACAAAGAGGCTATAAGGTCTGGTGAAAACCATCTCCAAAGCTAACCCAGGCATGCCTTGATGCAGACAATTAGTCCAGACGTGACTCTTGCATTGCCAATGCAAGGGCAATAGGGGTTACAGAGAGGCACTACACCATAAAATCCTTTTGGTGAATAGACACAGCTTAGAAACACAAATGCTAAATTGCAAATATTAGCTCTGTGTTGTCTATATATGCATTCAAACATTAAAACCAACCAGGGGTTAAAAAACAGTTGCATTTCTTTTTCTAAAAAAGACTAACAGCTCCACTTTGCAAATTCATGAACAATGCTGCATGCAGTCTTGTTGTTTTTTTTTCTTCTCTAGATCTCTGTGTACTCTTTAATTACTGTACATTCCAAGTTTAAATATAGCACCACATTCACTGTAAATTACATGTGTGTTGCAACACTAAGTGGGTGAGCTTAGCAAACGGTCACTGAGAGGATTTACAGAATCGGACACAGGACAAGGTTAAAGAGTCCCTCGTTCTTCTACAGGAAACCTCCTAACTGTGAAATGACCTCTTATCTAAATGCTAAGGAAAGTTGCTTCTTTGTGGAAAAGGCAAATACTAATATGTTAAGCCTACCCCAAACAAGATGAGGACTTTTTTTCATATCGTCATATAAGTTAGGACTTAAATTATTAATATCTGTGAAAAGGATGGGGCAATCCTTCTCAAAAAGACAGTTAACTTGTGCCTTTTTTTTAAAAAAAAAAACAAAAAAAACTACAGTGTAGAAAATATGTGAGTTGGATTTTTAGTTAGTGTTTTTTAGATTTTTAGATGGTCTGCTTTAAGAAAATGGCATACCTACTTAGCCGAAAGGCCGATTTACCTCTAAAACTGTCTCATTTCATATTGCTTTGCACTTGACAAAAGGCCACTCTAGTGACCATTCCAGACTGTGGTTGTATAAGTAACCATCTAAAACATTTCAGACTTCACCAGAGTTAAGACCAGTTTAGTGGAATATGGACTAGACTAAGTGTTATTTCATCTTTCATTGCTGATTTATTTCTGGCTGCAACATTGCCATTAGTATCTTCCTGTGCACCCATTTTATAAGTCCAATCAGAGTCTCTTAACACTGTGCCTGCCTGTTCAACACAAGACTAGTTCTTAACACTGCTGTCTGTCTTTTATCCTGTCGTCCTTCTCTAACCCCAAGTGGTTGTGGCACACGGCCGCCCCTCCCTGAGCCTGGTTCTGTCGGAGGTTAAAAGGGAGTTTTTCCTTCCCACTGTCGCCAAAGTGCTTGCTCATAGGGGGTCATATGATTGTTGGGTTTGTCTCTGTATGTATTATTGTAGTTTCTATCTTACAATATAGAGCGCCTTGAGGCGACTGTTGTTGTAATTTGGCGTTTTATAAATAAAATTGTATTGAATTGAATTATCCTAAAGCATATATAACAACAATAAAAGCAAATATAGTTGAAGGCAGAATCAAAATATTGCCTTTGTAGAAACCTACTTTGTGTGAAGTGCTTGTGGTAAATAAGTACAGATTGCTGTTGAGATTGGCTTATTTGGACCATAATTTCAAGTTGTTGTATTCCTTACAGTGAAGAGCTGTAGGTTTCCTTTGGCGTGTGTGCTCATGTGTATGAACGTGAGTGTATTTCCTGAGGAAATGGATGTATTCCAGGGTACTAAGCTTCTCTCACATCAGACAGCTTACCCTGGAGGAACACAGCACTTCTTATCAGGTACAAAGCTGAAATCACCTCCAGGGAAAAAGACCATACAGTACAATGTGAATCCACAGCTTCAAAAGGGCAAATGGATAAGAAAAAGTGAAGTCGGGCACAAGAAAATTTCTACAAGACAGTGCATTAACGCCACATAGCTTCTAAAGTGGGAGACCATCAAAAGATGTGGAAACATATTTGCACATCAGAGTGGTGATTTCATGTGTTGCTGGAATTGGGCAAATTTTTCTGTTTGTTATATCAAGATTTTTGTGCGCCTTTGGAGACGTGAAGTAAATACCATAGCAACCATTCTGGTTTCCGATGTCCTCTTCAAAGAAAAACTGTCAAATCAAAAGTTCAGCCCATCATTTTTGCAGTTCCATAAAATCTTTTTGTTGCTAAGCAACAAAGGTAGATGCTGTGTATGCTAGCCAACATTAAGACTTTTTTTGATCCGAGAGAAATGTTGACTTGCTTGGGCAACAGGGTTTATATTTAGCATGCTATATATATAGTTAAAGAAAAGACCCACCTACTTTGGTTGTTTTGCTATTAAGAATAGACTCTGTTCCCCTTTAAGTTCACTGTAACTATACAAACTTGTATTAAAATGCAAAATCTTATGGTATTCCTGTTTCTTTATATAACAGGAATTTATATATCTTTAGTGATGTGTAAGACCACATTAGTTGATGACAAATGACAAACACAACACACCATTTTTAAGGATCCATAAAACGAATTCATTGCTGCCACTGCTTTGGGAGAGCTGGAAAAGGTTAGCACAGCTTGTCCTTTCTTCGTGTTTCTATATATCAGTGTGGAGTTGGGGTGCATTTTTATCCTTCCCACTTTTTTGTTTTACTTTTTCACAGTGTTTCCAATGACATTGAAAAAAAAGTGAATTAGCACAGATCATGTCTAGTCCCTGCAGAAATAAAAACGACATTTAAAATGATTTTTCAATAAGTTAATATAGACCTTATTAAATGACGCAACCGACTACTTAGTTATTATATAAGCATTATGGGACTTGAATGTGGAACAGACAGTGAACTGTGAGAAATATGGATAGTGTCGTCTACAGCCTGCAAGAATGCATACGTTTCAGCCAATTATTGGACCTCAAGGTAATTATGACTACCTTTCTGAAGGCTGAAAGGGCGTATATGTTATCAAGCAGTACAAGGCACATGTTTGTGTTTTTTAATGATAACTGCTTGAAAGTATTTTTTCTAGATTAAAGTCTGGAATATCATGAGACCTTCTGTGTTTGTCTAAATGCAAACAGACATTAGACAAATAATAAATTCTACTGTTAGATGTAAAGTTTAAATGATCTTTCAAGTTAGATTAAAAAAAAACATTGGTCTGACAGGGATGATCTTTTTCTACTAAAGCCCCTCTGCAGATTAACTACTGATTCTAAATTGGCTTAAGGCGTGAGTGTAGATAGATGCTCTGAGTTTTCATAGAAACTGGAAAACGCCAGTTTGTGTCTATGTAAGTGAAAAAACATAATTAAAAAAAGTTTTAATATTTTATTATTTCATATTTTATAATATGCCCATTTTGTAAATAATAACCTACAAAATTCCTTGTACGTAGATATCACCTTGTAGAGCAAAATTTAGTATTTCATTGAGTAATTTAACAGAATACGTTACAAAATACATTTTGGGGCATGTATTCTGTCATCTGTAGTGGAATACATTTTAAAAGTAACCTTCCCAACACTGACTGTACGTCTGATAAACATAACACATCCTCTCGAGTTCTTCTCTCAGCTCTTAGCCTTTCTCCAGCTTCTCATGTTCCTTCTTCCTGATGTTGCTATCACTCAGTATGGCTGCATCTATCACTACGGCCATCTTCCTCTGCTTGTCCACCACTACTATGTCCGGTTGGTTAGCCATCACCAATTTGTGCATCTGTATTCGGAAATCCCACAGGACTTCTTAGCTTGGCCATTCTCAACCCTCCTAGGGGGCGTATATCATTTCCACGTCGGTACTAATTACACATTGTACATATTACTAAGTATTGTGTTTTCAGGGCAGTTAAAGCATTTTACAGTTTTCTCGGTCATGATAATTGATTTGTTCTCACTCATAGGTGTAAACCATTTAGAGATAAAGAAGAAAAATTCTGTTTTGGTTTCTTGCCTGTTAGAACAGCAGATAGAGAATAAAGCAGCTCATGGTGGTAACGTGGTTTGGGTGAAATCGCATTGCAGTCTCTCACCATGTTAACAATAAATAATTGTTTCCTGTTATATTTAGTCCTTACTACTTTGTGCATTAAAGAGAAGAAAAAGAAGAAAAAAAGCTTAAAAAGTACTGCTGATTTTGTTCTAGGTCGTTCTCTTAGGATCTTAAAGCAAGTTAGGGGTGCTCTGTGCCTTCCAGACCTATCCATTTTTTGCTCCCATAACTGAAAACCTTTCTTTTTCACCTGGCTTGATGGACCCTGTGTTTAAGCTTTGGTCAGAATTAGGTCTTCACACTATTAAGGACCTCTACATCGACAATTGTTTTGCTTCATTTGCTCAGCTGCAATCAAAATTTATGCTCCCCTCTGCTCATTTATTTAGATACTTACAAATTAGGAATTTTGTTAAACACTCTTTTACCCATCTGAATAAGCCCCCTGCTCATAGTGACTTTTATGATTATTTGAATAAAAATCCCACTTCCAAACACCTAATCAGCCAATTTACTACACTTTTTACACTTATACCACCTACTAACCACATCAAGGATGCTTGGGTTAAGGACTTGGAAGTAGACGTATCGGATGCTTTGTGGGCCAATGGGTTGAAGAAGATTAAAGAATGCTCTGTTAATGCCAGACTACAACTTATACAGTTCAAGGTCCTTCATCGTTGGCATTTTTCTAAAACAAAGCTATGCAGCATTTTTCCATCTATTTCGTCTTTGTGTGACAGATGCAAAGCAATGGATGGAACCCTTGGTCACCTTTTCTGGTCTTGCGCCACACTCAGGAGTTTCTGGGCAGAGATATTTAATATATATAACCGGATTTATGACTTAAAATTAGAGCCGGATGGGAGCTAGGCTGCTCCCTAACCTCATTGGCACTCAGACGTCCTCTTCAGAAAGCCTTAATGTTTGGCATGATTGTAGCTAGAAGACTTATTCTTAGAGCCTGGAAATCACCATCTCCTCCATTGTTCAGGGTTTGGCTACGTGAGATGATTGCTTGTTTGTATATTGAAGAGGTTCGTTATCGTTTGGCTGACACACATTTTAAGTTTGTCAAAATCTGGGGCCCTTTTCTCAATCATATTAATGGGAATTCAACATAAACTTTAACCCATTTGACTGCACTTTGTGTTTGTGTGAAACTGCACTTCTGCCAGACCCTGATTCCTTCCTGGACTTGTTTCCCACATCTTTTGGTCTTGGTGAACTCTCTGTTGCCCTGTCTAAACTCCCACAGAAGATCATCTTCTTTGGACAATGGTGTTTCTTTTGAACTTTTGATTTGTACTGGCTAACTGGTGTATTTTTATTTATTTATTTATTTTTTCCTTTTCTTTCCTGTTTTCCTGTTTGGGTTTTTTTTTGTTTGTTGTGTGTTTGGTTTCTGGTTTTTCTTTTTTTTTTTTCTGTGCTTAAATCTTATTGTTTTTGAATCTCATGTCCTTTGTCTGGTGTGACGTTATGTAACTTTGAACTTAAAATCTTATAAATAAACATTTAAAAAAAAAGAAAAGTACTGCTGTTCTAGCAGCACAGTCTATCTGTGATTAATAAAAATACACTTTTACTTCATGAACTGAAAAATTGCGCGACATGTATTCTATTTGTAAAACACTTAATTCACTGGTTAGGTGACTTGTCATTAAAAATTGACAGTGAATGACATTTACAGAGCATGAAAATTTATCTGACTCTTCAAACTTTGCGGTAACGCTCAACAACCATGAACTCCTCTTGCTGCTGATCTGAAAATGAAGCTAATTGATGCCTACAGAGCACGGACGGCTATAAAAAGATATGAAAACACTTCTAGCTTGTAATTTCCACTGTCCAAAATGTCATTAAGAAATGGCAGTTAAGGGAAACTGCGGCAGTAGAGACCTGAAAGAGCAAGAAAACTTTCCAATAAAACTGCAGGGCAGAAATGGAAAGTTAAACCCTCATATGACTGCAAAGGCGGTTCAAGAAGGCTTAGCTGTCATGAGAGTAATGGTGCGCAGTTCCACTCTGCAGTATTATTGCACAATCAGGCTCTACATGACAAAGTCCCCCAGAAGGAAGGGAAGAGTCCAATTTTGACAAGAAATGAAAAGAGGCTAAGGCTTTTTACACTGGAAAGCAAACTTTTGTTTAAATGTTTTCATTTTTTAAACAGCTCAAAGGATGTTGTGATGGTTAAGAGTCAGAGGATGAGCAGAGTCACTCAGAATTATTTACCAGACCACGAGCAATCATACATTTCTATTAATATTAATAGCTACTGAAAAAATTTAAATTACTCTCACAAGATTAATGCCAGAAAATATTGGTAGAGTTGGATCTGGCTGTAGTCCATTGTTTTCATTCTCACAAGCAGCACATGACAGTAGATAATTTGTGTCAGCTGTTTTCACATCAGTAAAAATGCTCACTAGTACCCTGGAAGTAGTTTTGCAAAGCCAAATGCAATGTTGAGCATTTGGAACACAATGTGAATACCATTTGAACACATGGCAGTATCTTTCCGTCATGCCATCCTGTAATTAGTTGTGCCACAAATTGTCACCATAAGGCACCAGAAAAAGGGCACCTTTAACTACAGTTTTCATCTTTAGCCAGACTGTATGGATGTTATGTCATGTATCCTGTCAGTAGCATTAACCTTTGGGGAATAGCACAGCTCTCTGTAGTTTTACATCTATTAATATTGATATTCTATGACCTTAAAGGTATTCTGTTTGTCCCGAGTCACTCAGTGAATTTGCTTTCCATTTTACAGAAAAATCTGCTTCTATGCATCTTCATTAAAGCACCAAATAAATTGTCTTTCCCAAATCCAGCCTCTCTCATCTTTTTTGCTAGTTTGACATAATACAGACCACATTTAAATTGATATGACTGGATCTCCATGTCTGACAGGCAGAAAATGATTTTTTTTTTCTGCACTGGAATCCGCTTCTCTGTTTTTTGAGAATGATTATTCATATGACATGGAAGCCAGAAGTGATTATCAGCTGGACCATGTGTGACCTCTATGTAAACAGGAGGATATTGGATTTCATATAACCTGATCGTGTTAGGATGCCTGAGCCGTTGACCCAGGGCTTTGAGTTTATTATATTATTTATCATTTCTAGTCTTTGGTTTCTTAGAGTTCTGTCTTATGGTTTATGTCGCTGTGTTCTCTAGTTGCTCTGTCTCCACTGTCAGCTGTATCCCCTTGTCAAGTTCGTGTGTCTGTGTTATGTTTCCTGTTTTACTTTGAAAGTCCGTGTTTCATGTAAATGCATCTGGTTTTGCTTCCTTTGTCTCGTTAGGCCTGATTTGCCCCAGCTGTGTTTCCCTCCTGTTACCCATTCCCTGATTGCTCCCTCTGTGTATTTAAGCCCTGTGTTTGTGTTGTGATCAGAGATGGGCAGTAATGGGTTACTGTAATCTGATTACTTTTTTCAAGTAACGAGTAAAGTAGAGGATTACTATTGCAAAAACGGTAATTAGATTACCGTTACTTTCCCGTAGGAACGCTGCGTTCCTGCGTTACTAAAACTGTAATTTTTTTGCGAGAATGTCTCATGACAGTGACGTAAGCAAGTGCGACGTTCGTGACAACAGCTGTGTACAGAGCAACAATGGATAATTTATCGAGTGCGGGAGAGAGTATGAGCGTGCAGCGTTTAAAGCGTGGAAGTACTGACCTTACTTTGAGTTTGATTCCATAAAAAGTGACAAAAACATTAGTGTCCGTTGTGCGTGGGAAGAAAACTTGTTTTTACAGCGAAAAAAACCCCTAAACTTCCAAGCAAACACAGAGTACGCTACGACATAATGGGAAATTCACAGAGAAACTCGCGGATTCTTCCACTGACCGCTGCGGCACACCTGCACCAGGGTAAACCTCCGCCTACTCCACTCCTGCTTTACAGGTGAAAATAGAGCAACAGGACCGCTGAGTCTTTGACTTTATTTATTTTCTGCTGTGTTTTACTTGCATCTATTTGAAAGAGTGAGTGTAAACACACACAAAAAATTATTTTATGTGCTGGAATGTGCAGAAAATAGGTTTAAATATTAAACAAATTTCTTCCAGTCAGAGAATGTCGACTCAGAAATCGAGAGAAAACCAACAACACACCCGGCAGAACATTATGTTATTTACACGGGTGCACATAAGTGGTCCGCATGTGCGCATTCGCTGTCAAAATAAAAGACGCGCACCAGATAAGAAGTTGCAACGCGCGTTTGCGTCCATATAAAAGACACTGTTTTTGTCCGCTAGAGTGGGATTTTCACGGCACATTCTGCACCACATCTCTGTGCGTTTATCATTTGTTTGAAGCCAGCTCACCTCCTGCAACCACTTTTCCGAGAATACGCGCTTCTTTTGTGGTTCGGACTCCTTCTGACATTTGTTTGGAGGTGGAGGAACACCAAAGTAATTGCTTAAAGGAGCTTCTTCGACATCTTTAAGAGTTTTAAACAAATGTCTGTCCTCCTCCAGAAAATCTTATGTATGCAAACACGCGTTGCAACTTCATATCTTGTGCGCGTTTTTTTTTAAATTTTATTTTGACAGCGAATGCGCACCTGCGGACCACTTATGTGCAGCCCCGGTTATATAGCTCGTCATATTGCAGCCACAGAAATTCTTTTGTCCATGAAACCATAAAGCTGCACTTTCTTTTTGCCTTATAGTCTGATTTGTCATAACTTTTCCATTTTGTGGTAAGCTTTTCTTTGGCTGTCACTTCTTCACCCTGACCTCTCTTATTTGGCTCAGCAGAACTAAAATATATATCCTGCTGCTTTTACACACACACACACACACATAACGGTCAGCGATTCTCTGCGCGATCAACCTCTCACATGTTTAAGCTGCGGGAGATTTCACTTGTCATGTTTGCATAGTAAGCTAACGATTGATAAGACGATGTCAGAGGAATTGGTGCGCAAATTATCATCACTCACCAATCAGTACTGTCGCTCTCTATACACAGTTCGCGCGATTGCAAAGTGAAAGCAAAAAACAAGCACAAATTCAAACGCGATTTCAATATGTCACATATTGACAGTGGCTCATCGATGCCAATGACATAATTACCCAGCTACATTTCCGAAAGAATGCAAAAGCATTGACATATATTTTTCCTTCCTACAATAGCCCGACGGGCAGGGCAGAGATAGATTTTGGTAGCCCGACTGGAAAAATCGCTAGCCCCGGGACGTCGGGCTAGCGATTTTGCGAGCCCTGTATCTGATTGAGGAATCACTCATCTTTGGAAAAGAGAGTTTATTACAGAGAAATGGCTCTTTCCAAAATAAAAGCTATACTATACGCTTCTTCTGGGCTATATTCTCAGCAGCATATTGTAGCGGGTCAGGGCTGTTCGGGGTTCTGTTTGTACAGTTATGTTTTGTTTATGTTGCCATAGTGACGGGTGACGCCCTCTCGCTGCGACGGTGTGTCCTTCCGGGGTCAGAGGGCGCCCTGTGTGTTGTTGTTGTTGTTGCTGTGCGGTTGCCGCACTGAGCAGTTAGCTAGCGGCAGTGTTCTTCTGCAGATGTCAATAAACGGCTGTGCTCCCTGGCTAGCTCACGGGAAGCAAGACCAAACGACACCTCCGTCTCCTCCTTGTCTGAGCTCGCCACAATATTAAACATATCAGGTCCCCATAAGGAGAATCATGTGCTAACGGCTGTCTAAATGACTCGGGTAAAGTTTGTAGCATGCATGCTTGTTGTTTTGTCTGCTTCCACTTGTCTTTGCACTAGGATGATGTCGGCGTAAATGTGCAGTCATATTCGTTGTGTTCCCACTAGTGCTGTCAGCGTTAATCTCATTGAAATGACGTTAACGCCACAACACGGCAAATCTCCATTAACGAGCTACCCCTGTTCGCCCCGTGCGTGGGGCTAGACGGCCAACACGTTAACGAGCTAACTGCGCTAACACACTAGTTCCCACCCATGTAATTGAGCATTGTGTGGCACATCCAACATACTGTTTTACTTTAGTCCATGACGCGCTTACCTTCAGGGTCATACGTCACATGAAAACCAAAATAATTCCAAACGCCAGATCTGAATGAGGGTGGGGGAGGTTCAATTTGCCATGTTGCAAGGAGAGCTTAACTTCTGTCTCGCTAGCTTGCCCTGCGCTCTTCCTTCTGAGGATGCTGTCTGTGTTGAGCGCTCAGTGGATCTGCGCTTGACAGTGCAGCCTAGGCGGAGTAGTCGAACGCAGATTCACTGAGCGCTCAACACAGACAGCATCGTCAGAAGGAAAGTTGATAAAATAAATGACAAATTTTGTATTATTCGATACATATGCGTACCGAACCGAAAGCACTGTATCGAACGGTTCAATATCGATACGAGTATAGAGGTCACCAGTGTAACGCAGGGCTAATATGGGCAATCGTGGCTCAAGAGTTGGGAGTTCGCCTTGTAATCGGAAGGTTGCCGGTTCAAGCCCTGGCTTGGACAGTCTCGGTCGTTGTGTCCTTGGGCAAGACACTTCACCCGTTGCCTACTGGTGGTGGTCAGAGGGCCCGGTGGCGCCAGTGTCTGGCAGCCTCGTCTCTGTCAGTGTACCCCAGGGTGGCGGTGGCTACAATGTAGCTTGCCATCGTGAGTGTGGATGACTGGATGTGTAAAGCGCTTTGGGGTCCTTAGGGACTAATAAAGCGCTATAATACAGGCCATTTACCATTTAATATAAAGAGACAGCCATTCACATGGTAATAATCTTTAGATTGTGGGAATAAACCAAAGTAAGAGAACTCTTACATTGAGCAAGATAATGGCCATCACATTCAAACCCTGGACCTTCTTGCTCTAAAGCACTAAACATTGGACTGTGCCAAGGTGCAGCCCAGAGGAGCTAAACCTATGGGCAGAAATCTGTGCCATCAGAAACTGAATTTGAACAAGTTAAATTTGAATTTGAATTGCTCGGATTGAATCTGAATTGTAACTTGAATAAATGCTTTTAAAAACTGAATTTGAATTAGCCTAATTTGAAATTCAATTTATTGGTTTGAAAATGATTATCACTAAATTGAAATTGAATTTTATATTTTGAAAATGAATTCATTTGCTTTGAAACTGTATTTTATCCTTTAAAAATTTAGTTCTCGAATAATTTCAGATTCACTTCCCACCATTCAGTTTCAGTTCTACAATTCATTTTTTGGGACTTACATCCGGTTCCAGTTCAAGAGTAATGATTAATAGAACTAAGTTTTACTAGAAAGTGTTACTGACAGGAATCTACAGCGTCTTGAGCTGAATTAAGACTTCAGAAGTCATTCGTCATGTCGAATGACCAGCGGATAAACTCTCAGGTTGGTAATAAATGTATTACATGTATAAGAACAAGCGTCATGTTAACAAATGATAGCCGTAAGGTAACTTTTATGCTTATTGTAGCTGTTAGCTAAAAACGCTAATTTAGCGTAGGTTGCCCTGGATTCAGCTTTGACAAACAAATATGATCGACTGTTTCTAGTAGAATTCCAAAGTTGTCCTATTGTTCCCTCTCAGAGCCCTGTATACTTGCAGAGACCCATACAGTAGGGAAACATGCAAAACAATGTCCAAACCTTTGTATTTTAGCTTTATTTATGTCTTACACAGCATCCCAACTCTTTAGCTAACTTAATAACTTTAGCTAAAGTAAATAGTTAGTCTAATTCATGCTAATTCACATTCAGTTTTTAAAAGCAGTTTTTCAAGTTACAATTCAGATTCAATCTGAGCAATTCAAATTCAAATTTAACTTATTCAAATTCAGTTTCTGATGGCACAGATTTCTGCCCATGTAAACCATTCTTCCATGAAAAATTCCCCAGATGCAGGATACTCTCAGGTGTTTTTATTTGTTCCTCTTTTCAGTCCTTGCAAGCCACCAGCCTGGGGCAGTTTAGCCACATAGGCATTTAGCATTTATAGCTTTTGCTTTCTGAAGGCGTAGACCTTGTCATGAAAACACCTGAATTTAGATGCAGAAGTTCTAAACAGAACATCATCCACCTATATTCTAATCATTCGTACTAATGTAGAAGCCCTAAATTTAATTTTAAGAATTAGAAAGCACAGTAAATACAAGGGCACTAATTGCTTATTTTTTCTTCCTATGACTGATTAAAGAACACACTTCAAATATCTTGCATACCACAGGGAATATTTGAGCTCTCAGAGTGAGGTTCCACTCATTTTAGGCAAGTGCCATGATTAGACTTTGTTTACCTGTTTACATGTATCTGTATAACACAGAGGTTTTTAACTCTCATAGTTAAATTAAAACTAATTTCAGGCTCATATCATTTGTTAAATACAGAGAACTATATAGGAATGGGTAATTTCAAAAGTTAAAAGCAAGCAGAAAACATATAACACAACTCTGTGTAAACAAAAATATTACAAATTCAATCATTAAATCACCTGATGCTTCTGGATGGCATTAACATGGTCAGAGGGTAGGAACAATTCACACAAGTTCCACTTCACTTAGTAGCTACATCAAAGTCTTTAGTCCTTTTAGTTTTTTAACTGTTCAAAGGTTCCAACTTTTCCCCGCCAAATGAAAGGACACAAGCCTGATTTAAACTGTGATTTTCCTTCATATTCACTCAGCTCCAGGCTGATTCTTTTCATCTGTCTTCAAGGTTAAGAGTTTGACTAACCATCGTCTAGACAGTAGCAGGAGCTAGCGCTCCCGCTCTGTGTTCTTTTCCTCCCGTCTCTCTCCATCTCAGGGGCTCTACTTTCAGCCCCAGGGCCATTTGCTCTAAGGGCAGGCATAAGAGAAGTTCCATGCATTCGCCTTCGATCACAGTGAGCATTTTTTTTCTTCACCACTCCCCACAGTCCTCTTTGACCAAGCAACCTTGTTAGATTGGTAAAAATAGTAACACCGGCAATGATTCTGAAGAAGCAAGACTCTGTTTTTTTAAAAAAACAAAAGAAAGGCAAGAGGGAAAGCAGGAAAATAATGAGGGAGACAGTCTGGAAAATATACGCACAGGCTACAAAAGCCCTTAGAGTGGCCAGACTTTCTGCTGCTTAGGTGAGAGAGATTAAATGCCCCGACTGGTTTGGGTGATTAGCAATGACCTCTCCTACAGAAGCTACAACATCACTGCCTTAGGCTCCCTTAGACAACAAGCACACAGTGTGCATTTCCAAGAGATTTTTAGAGAATTACTCATTTAAATAATAGCATTTATTTCTGGTTGTTCCAGGAAGTAGCATTTCCATTGTGGATAAATTATCCATCAACATCTGTTCTTATAGAGTCCTTCTAGCATAAGTAATGCATTCATGAACGATTAAATTAAATTAATCTGAAAGACATAAAAAAATAACATGCTCCCCATTAAACTGACAACAGATGTCCTGAAAGAGAAGTCTAATTCCCGATATTTACAGTAAGTACAGCCTTGCACATAACATGCCTTCAAAGTTTCATCTAAAGTGTGGACTAAACTTTAGCCGGAACTAAGGTCGAGCTTTAATGCCATATGTGATATTTTTGGCAGCGGTAGTTGCGGCACTGCAGGGAAAGCTCTGCTGAATTCAGCATTAAAACACTAACAGAATAGTTTCCACCCAACTTGTCCTCAATCAATAAGATGCCATTGTAAGTGTTTGCTCTGAAATAAATTGGGAATTCATTTTGTTTTGTTCCTCCTCCCCCTTGCTAGTCTCCACTGATGCTGTGCTCCCACTGTTGGCGTTGGTGGTTAACTTTTCTGCCCGATAATGGAATAGAGTGGACTGCTTATCGATTTGTTTGTCTAGATACAAGTCAACGCCCGCTCTCCGTGGAGCAGCGCTGTTACATTTCTGTGCATTGTGCGGCAGACTGCGGCGTCGATGCTTCAAATTACAGAGTGACAAGAGGTGGTGGAAAATAGGCCACATGTCAACTAATGATAAACCTGCTACATTTTCAGACAATTTGTTTTTCTTTGTGCACTTGATGAGGTCAGTGACGAATCTTGTCTGCGAATTGCCTCTCACACTGACAACAAGCAATAAGTCAATGCAGGGAGAACTGCATGCATAAGGTTGGCTTTCCTTAGTGAGCATTGTGATAAATGAGCACTATTAGAGATGATGCATGTGATTTTGTGATGGTGACTGCTACTATTACATTGACCTGGCAAATATGTGGATTCTTTTTATCTTAGTTCTAACTCCCTAACTGAGTCATTTCTTTCACTGTGTTGCACAACGGTAGGAGGATAAGTTTTTTAGTTCATCTGATATCCAGGTGGCTCAGTTCTAGCAAGAGTTCTAGCAAGGGGCCAAAGATCTATCGTGTAATAACTGGAGCCGGCTTTTTAGCAAAAGGAGTGCAGGTGCATAAGTGCAGAGGTTGGTGTATAGATTTGCTTGTGTGTGTATATTAAGACTGGGGCTGTTGGAGGCATTTAACTCAACAGTGCCTTAATAGCAATATACTGTATAACACTAGTGTGCTGTTCTACACTCTCTCCATTTGTCTCTCTCTCTCTTTAATCTCAGACTCTCCTGTCAAGGTCCTATCTTTTTCTCTGTCCCATCACTCAATTAGGCTTTCCTGTCTTTTTATTCTATCTTAGTCTTTTCACTTTAATGTAAAAAGGAAAAGAAAAAGAAAAAAAAAAGACTCTCCTCTTGTATTTGAAAAATGGCCAACTTGCTTCTGAGCCTGCGTTTTAGATGGTTGTCTACATTTCAGCCAGTTGTCTCCCCCAAGCCTTATTTATCCAATTCTACGCTATGGGAGCAATCATAATTGTCTTGACAGTCATGTGGTGAAAGAGGCCGACCAGTCAGTGTGGGTGGAGGCATCTTTACACTCACACAGATTCAGCGCTGTCAAGGTCCTTCTGTCCTTAGCCCATAGCCCCTGGACCCGGCTGGTCCTGTTGTCTGAGCAGATTAGCATTCAAAGCACAGCAAAACCACACTCAAACTGTACAGTCTAGCACACATACATTAAAATATGCATGCTGCAAGCATCTACACATATGTGCCAATGCTATAGGAGCACGTGACTCAGGCTACAAGGACAACGAGTTTCAGGTCGCCACGCTGTTGCAGAACACCGATCGAATATGAATATGATTTATTCCTTTGTTTATTCCAGGTAGAACCAAAGCTGTGTTTTGGGTTGAACTATGGTTATTTGATAAGGGAGTCCAGCTGAGCATGTCTGTTGTTGGCAAACGACTCCCTCATTAATTTGACAAACAGCAGTCTATTTCTGGTCAGTGCTTCGGCAGATTTTTGGAGTAGAAATTGAGCACGTAATTCCATTATCCTTTGAATCTGGAATTGAAGAACAACTGGCGCTTGCAAGCCTTTCTAAACATAAACAAACAACAGCTGTGTTTATGCAACTGTTGGAGTCAGCTTGGCTTATAATGAAACCTAGCTTAGACATAGCTATTACAGTGTTGTGTATCACATTATGATGAATGGAAATCCCATTTTCATATCAGATACATCTGTAGCTGAATAAGCTTAGATATATGTACAGTATATCATGCTTGTAACAAGAATGATAATTATATAAACTGCAAAAGTTGTTTTTTTTATAATTATATTTATATAATGTTTCAGGAACCACAGTGTTCCTATATACTCTTGCCTTTAAGGGTTTTTATTACCACTGTCAATATAACAATTCAGAACTTAAACTAATTAAGTTAATTTCTTAAAAATATACGAATTAAAACCACGTCAGATTTGAACATATGACCACAGGTCAAAGCAATGGAAGATTGTAGATACTTAAAGGTCCCTATTAGAAACCAGTTAACAAGTGGAGTTTAATGTGTTTTGTGTCACCTTATGTTTCAAAGTGCAGCCTCAAAAGTCAGCTTTTGATATTTTGAAAATAATTCCCTACTAGCACATGAGAAAATAAGTCATGATTATGCAAGTACTTTCCAAAAAAACAGCAACAACATTACGTGAATGCATTGTGTAACACAGCAACTTCTGCAAGTGTTTCTCCTTAATTTGGGTCTGATGCTGATCGACATCTGCACAGCTGAGTTCTGCTCTCAGAAAACTGTACTTATACTTACAGCAACTATGTTTCTAGGACCAGAGAGTTTCTAGGTTCTGAACTTCCTGTTTGTTCTATCTTTTGTTCCCTAATTCTGTAATTGTCATGGATTGAGGATGTTCTGTCACATTTAGCTGTAAATTCTTAGCAGACCCAACAGCATACAGAGCAGAGTGCTAGGGCTTTCTTGGCTACAGGGCTTTCCCTTGCTAAACTGATTAAATCACATCTATAATGAAAGCTATGTCTTCTGTGATGTTTTATTTTGTCTAAAATCAGGTGTGAATGCTTTTATTTAATTCTATTCATTTATTCCAGTACAATGGCATTAGGGATAGGAATAGACATAATTGGTATTCCTTTGCCTCATTTTCACTGAACATTCAGAGTAGATAAGGCTTGAATCTTCTTACTGTAAGTATATATAAAATAGCAGGTAAACACAGCTGTTACTAATAACTAGATCCAGCAGAACCTTCATTTATGTTATTAGTAACACCATGTTAAAATTAGTGCTGTAAAAAAGCCAGTAGAACCTTTCAGACAGAGGGTGAAATGTGGTACATTGTGGGAAGAATACAGTGGTTTTCACAATCTAATGTTATAAAGCTATTCTAGTACATGCCCAAAATAAAATCATGCATAATTGAGAATTATATGGACTGGAAAACTAACTTAAGAGCAACTTCAGAATGGTAAAAGAACAGACATATTAAATTCCTAAAAAGCTATGCAGGCTGTTGAAAAATCCTGCATTCCAAAGTTTCCTTCCAATATTTATTTACTCTACAGGGGAACCTGTGATCAGCATTAAACACTGTTGAAATTGACTCTTTAAAACCCAAAGTCTGTCCTTTGATTGTCACTATCTATGCTCCAAATTACCAGCTGAGACTTTTGAAGCTTGCTGAGTGTGTGGTGCTAAATGGTTGTTGTTAGTAGTTGACTTTGAAGCAAGATAATGACACAAACATCACTCAAAAGGCAATTACATCCCACCCTTTTCTTTTTGAGACTCAATGGCGTGTTAATGTGAATGAAGGGAAATGTAGTGTGAAACCAGTGAGGCTGTATAGTCCGGGTTAATGGAAGCTACAAACGGTTGGATGGGAACTAGTCTGTTCATGAGGGCTCTCTCCTCGTTCTGCTCTTTTAAAAGTAATATTACACCGGAGTGTGGCAAAAGGATGCACTGAGGACTCAATCAAAGTCAGATAAGAAACACAGAGAAACTGAGGATACTTTGGGGTGAAGTGGTTTGAGAGTAGGAACATTTATCCTAGGATGTGTTATCCTAGCTAGATGTTCTAAATGAGTTGTACAAGGTGTGTGTGTGTGTGTGTGTGTGTGTGTGTGTGTGTGTGTGTGTGTGTGTGTGTGTGTGTTGGGGGCATGTCACTATTAATTTCTTTCACTTTAGACACTGTCTTAACTTACAGGCTGAAGCAGTATTCTCTTACATGCAGTATATCCCTGACTGAACAGTCATTTTCTACATAAAGCAAGTTACAGAGAGGCGAAAAATGTGGAAACATAGTACACGCAATACGGAGAAAAAGAGAAGAAATTACAGAGGATGGAAAAAAAGGAGAAATAAAGAAGACAATATTAAGGCTTTTGGAGAAGCGGGCCTCGGAGAACCACCACGGGACAGAATGGAAAGAATAGCCTGTATTGTTTTCTCTTCCCTTTGATTTTCTGCCCTCAGCAATAACATCCTCCTGCATACACATACAACCACACACACATATGAGCTTGTTCACATATACAGTGGCAGAAGTACTCCAGCATTGTTCCACCTGAAACTTGAGCTATTTCCATCTGAATCAGTTTTTCTGTAATCAGAAAAATGACCTTGTTTGCCTTTTAAGGTCTCTAATGTCTTCCAGAAATAAATACCTCTTTGCAGTTAGTAATTGAGACCCTCAGCAAGTATGTGGTATCAGTAATGAGGCAAAACAAAACTGTCTACGTTGTGAAAAAATAAATAAATGACAATAATTTGGTTACTCATACTAAAATATGACGCCGTTTTTTCCCCATCCAATGGGAATCTAAGGTTCAGGCACATATTTCATTACCTACAGATGACCAGAAAGAAGTCTAGCCATGTTTTGCTTTTTAGCAGTTGTGAGCTTACACTACTGTTTTCTATCTGTAGCAGACAGATATGTGGGGAGAAAAACTCTTAAAATCTTAAAATGATATACAGAGAAGACACCAGAAGTTTTTCTGATTTCCATTTGCAGTCTGAACAATATTGGAGAATCACGTTTAGCAGGCTTTGGATCCATGCAGGAAGAAGACGGCCCTGGCCAAAATACAAGCTTCAACATAAATAGCTCCTATTTAACAAATATTTTATTAACATTTATCTACATTTACAGTCAGACGATAAATAATAACTGGCTTAGCTCAAATATCATTTTTCTTATTCTTCCTGGCTACAATTAAACCCTCTAAGCAACACTTATGGTTTTCCTTACAAGCTATAACTTAATAGCAAATGTTAGCTGATCCTATGATTGAAGCATCAAGATGTATCAAGATCCAGACAAGTAAGCTTGACTAAAAGTCAGCGTAACTGATGGCCAGGTTACCAAAAATAAAATACAAAAATCACTACTTACTGAATACCATCCACGAAAGGTTGTTCTGACAGGAATAAACTAAAGATGTATATAAAGTACATCTAAGGACTCTCAGCTCACTCTCCACACCTTGTGAAGGCCAGGTGGAGCTCTAAGGGATGCTGGGCACGCGGACTGGAAGCTGTGCTTCTGAATGCCAATCACAATCTCTGGAGACGCCTGATCCCCCAATCCTTCTCTCTCCTTCTCTTCTCATCGCTCCTTTTTCTCTTGTCAGGTGGAAGTGAATGCTCAGGGCTACATGTGTTAAGCAGATGTGTGGGAATTGGAGAGAACATCAAGGTTAAGAGGAAAGGTGCACCGAAAACCCCAGGCAAATCTGCTACCTAGTAAGTATTTACGTGGAGAGTCTCAAGGGAGGAGGGATTTATTTGCATATACAGGTGCGTGTGTCAGCGAAAATGGTGGGTATTTCTATTCATGCTTAATGTGCTATCACATTGTATTTGCTTATATCTACTGTATTGTTTGTATGGTGGCTGGTGGTCATGTGTATCTTTTTTATAGCATGCATGTACATATGTCTAAACTGTACATATTGGTGCACAGAGTATGTAATATTTTATTTTTATAGTATATTATTAATAATGCATTTGTTTTGTGTTCCTCTGAGGACGTGTAACTATACAGTCACTAGACACTTCATTAGGTACACCTTGTTATTATTACCAGATTCAACCCTTTTTACCTTCAGTACTACCTTAATACTTATTAGCAGCACAGATTCGACAAGATGCTGGCAGCATTCCTCAGATTTTGGGCATACTGGTATGATAGCATCACACAGGCGAGCTGCAAATCCATGACGTGACTTTCCCTTTCTACCACAGACCAAAGGTGCTCTATTTGATTGAGATCTGGTGACTGTGGAGCCCATTTGAGTACAGTGACCTTAATGCCATGCTTAAAAAAACCGTTTAGAGATGATTTAACCTTTGTGACGTGGGATGTGATCCACCTGGCACATGGTATGGTGTGCTGCTGTTGCCCATCTACTTCAAACTTGTCAGAGATCCTCTCTTGCATATCTTGGTTGTAAGGAGCAGTTAGTTGGGTTACTGTTGCCTTCCTATGAGCTCAAAGCAGTCTGTCCATTCTCTTCTGACATCTGTGGCACCAACAGGCATTTTCACCCCAAAACCAGCCGCTTACTGGATGTTTTCTCTTTTTTGGACCTTTCTCTTTGAAACCTGGAAATGGTTGTTGAGTTGTTAACATGTGTTCAGCTGATTAGAAATGTGCATTAAAGAGCATTTGAACAGTTTTACCTAATGAAGTGGCCGACAAGTGTATGTAGCACATTTCCATGTTATTTCCACATCATTTATAACTAACATACTGATCATAAATGAACATAAAAGAAAGATATAACTATGAACCCTCGATTATGAGAATGTTTTATATTATGAGGATGTAGAGGCAGAGCACTGCACTCTTCTCCATCATCTGTCAGAAGGATACATGTAAACAGTGTGAAGCCTGCTTGCAAGACAGCATTTCTCTGTGTATGTTTCATGAGGATGATGATATGATGATACAACAACTGCCGTTCAACCGTTTAATTTTAACAAGCTTCAAAACTTTCCCTCCTGTGATGAGAAGTTCTTTGATGTCTCCATAGGAACAGGCAGCGCGGCGTAACCATGCAAAGCTTCGCTACGCTCAGTTCTTCTGCCTTTTGTTTTTTAATATATTCCAAGGTGCAAAAGTTTTTATGCAAAATCCTATTCTTCTTCTACAATGTTGTAAATAATTCAATAAAAATTGTGCACAATAATCCTAGTGGGGCTTCAGAGCATTAGATTTGGTCCTGGTTGCAGGTGAAAAAAGATAAGATATTCAAATGATCCCGATACGTATTCCACTGCGGCCGTGCTAAGCGTTTTTTAGGTTTAAATCTTCTCTCTAGCTAATATCTGCCCCAACTGTGCATATATGCATGTGCGTATCTGTCTTGTAAAGAAGCTGATCATGATGCTTTTGTTTTTACTCACTTCCTCTTTTGCTCAAGTGAAAACATTATCCAATTTTTTTTGACACAGCAGAAGAAAATTAATTGCGGACATTTTTCTTGTTTGTAACTGTAACTACACCTCATACAATATGTGACTGCTGCATGTAATTTATTCATTTTAGTAGGTAGGCCCGTGCTGCAGATTTCTGTATATCCTGCAACCATGTGGTATTCACAGATTATGGAGATGTATCACTCATGTAAGGAGAATTCCCTAGAAAGTGCCCACAGCTGTCCCGCTGCACATCTGATCCAATGCTTGTCTGCTTTTCTGCACCAGGATTATTATCTGCATCTTAACAATATGTGGAAAGAGTATAAAAAAAACCGTGGTAAGAATGTGCCAGAATATTCAAACACCACCATAGCAGACGTCTCGGATGTCAACTCGATAATCTACCGCTTATCATACCTTGCTGTTCTTGTTTGTCACAAGTATGATAAATATCAAAGCAAACTTTGTGCTGCCTCTGGAAGTCAAATACACAGGAAAGGTTATTTTAGGAGCAGATATAATGCAGATTTGGCAGCGTGGGGTTTATTAGAGCACTTTCTGTTCATTTCCAGTGCACCATGCCAAGATAATGGTAATTAGTGAATCGGTGAATCATCCTCAGTCATTATCGGTAAATGCTTGAATTTAATTTTTTGGCTTTAAAGGCAGATTTTATTAACAGATGAACTCAGGTAAGATCCTTCTCATTTCCTGAGGTAGACTTTGAGATCGAAAACATGTCTCTGTGAGTGATTGTGTTTTGCTGATTGCTCATTTTTCTTGCTTTGGCAATGCGTGTGGGTACACACACACACACACCATGAATGCATGTACACAGATGAGTTATGATTCCAGACACTAGTATCCTCACACATCTCTTGCCCTCCCTTCTGTCCTTTTCTACTTTTACTTAACACAATAGACTGTTATTTTTGGAGCATACACACACAAACACACACATGCACACACATGCACGCACGCACACACACACACATACGCAGTATGTTCTATTGATTTCTTTTGCTGCAAAATCGAGCTTGGCAAACATAAATTTTAGGAGCAACGTGTTATATTCAAAATTCCCCAAGTGCCTTTTGTGAATATGGTTTACCAAAGGGCATTCATAGCCAAGCCACATAACACTCAGAAACTCTCATCTCTTTCCATTTTTGGAACAAAACACGAGTTAAACCAAAGGAGCCCAACTTTTCTTGCCAGACAGACTCAAAGCCATGCACTGGTCCCAGCTGTCATTCTGCAGCCATGCGTAACAGAGACAAACAAACAGTGGGGGCTGCTCTGTCTCCGAACGCAACCCATCGATCATAACACAGCACCGCACATTTCCTGGAAGAGGGAGACAGACAAGCTGATGCGGAGAGAGAGAACAGTGGAGCCGATATACTTCCTTGTGTGTGTGTGTGTGTGTGTGTGTGTGTGGAGACTGCATGGAGACTGCGATGTCCTCAGAGATCTCCACTGAGACATCTGCCACGTCCCAACCCAGTCTCCTGATGCTTCCCTCGGTCTGTGGTCAGACTTTCTCTCACACCTACCACATCCGGGGGAGGATGTGCAGCATTGGTGGAGAACAAATATAACACAGAAAGTTCAAAACTAAAAAGTGGATGAAATAAATGAAAAATTAAGGCGATAGGGAATAAAGAGAAGATAAGGAGGGTATACTAAAAAGGAATAGTGGGATTAAAAGCCCAGCGATAAACTCTGTCTTCTTCCTTCATCACATCCAGGGGCTATCTTCACTCACTGACTCCCCCAGCCCCTCTTCCCCTCCCTCGCACCTCTCCAGGCTGTCTTTACTCTCATCACTGAGAGTCCTGGAGAAAAGTTCACCTTTGAATTTTCATTGTGGTTGCCCACACCAACCCTGCGTGTCATGAAAGTTTCATCTCTCTTTCTCTTTCTGTCTCTCGCTCCTCGTTCTCTTTCTTGTCATGTATGCATCCATGGCTGGATGCAGCTCCCCAGGTGAGGAATGATGATGAGAAAATGCGAGATATCCAGCAGAGGTTTGCCATGCTGGGCTGTGTGGAACTTTGCTTGGGGCTGAATGACAGCAGCCTCCATGAAAGAAGGCTGGAATTGCCTTCATATCAATGCCACGTAGCCCAAAGCAAAGACTGCAGCTACACTGATTTGAGATTTAAGGCCTGTGCTTCACTGGTATGAAGATCTTCTGGGAAAATGCCTCTAGCGGACAGCACCAGATAAATCTACTGAATGCTCAAGAGACACAGCTGAAGATGCTAATTTGACTTCGCAAACAAAAGCAGAAACTCTGTGTGTTACACACTCACATGTCAAGTGAATGCAAACCACAACTGCAAAGCCATAGATACAGATTGGCTTTGAAAGGCTATACATAAAATAATATATGTAAAACATTTCATCTGAGTCTTTTAGGTTTCTGCCTAAAAGTTTAATATCTCAATTTAATGTCCTGTACATGCAGGACATACAAAATGTAAACATGACATAAAGTGTAACTTTCAAGTCTATTGTCCCATGTCTAAAGTGTCTCTGTACAGTGCTCCAAATTTATGCTAAAATGTGTGACATACAGGGAGTGCAGAATTATTAGGCAAGTTGTATTTTTGAGGAATAATTTTATTATTGAACAACAACCATGTTCTCAATGAACCCAAAAAACTCATTAATATCAAAGCTGAATGTTTTTGGAAGTAGTTTTTAGTTTGTTTTTAGTTTTAGCTATTTTAGGGGGATATCTGTGTGTGCAGGTGACTATTACTGTGCATAATTATTAGGCAACTTAACAAAAAACAAATATATACCCATTTCAATTATTTATTTTTACCAGTGAAACCAATATAACATCTCCACATTCACAAATATACGTTTCTGACATTCAAAAACAAAACAAAAACAAATCAGCGACCAATATAGCCACCTTTCTTTGCAAGGACACTCAAAAGCCTGCCATCCATGGATTCTGTCAGTGTTTTGATCTGTTCACCATCAACATTGCGTGCAGCAGCAACCACAGCCTCCCAGACACTGTTCAGAGAGGTGTACTGTTTTCCCTCCTTGTAAATCTCACATTTGATGATGGACCACAGGTTCTCAATGGGGTTCAGATCAGGTGAACAAGGAGGCCATGTCATTAGTTTTTCTTCTTTTACACCCTTTCTTGCCAGCCACGCTGTGGAGTACTTGGACGCGTGTGATGGAGCATTGTCCTTTCTCACCCTGGACACAGTCTGTTTGACCTGCTACCCTCAGGCAGGAGGCTCCGGTCCATTCGCACCAGAACCTCTCGCCATAAGAACAGTTTCTTCCCCTCTGCTGTTGGACACATGAACAATAACCATATGACTGTCCCCGCCACTAACACATGACCCTACGCTGTGTCACTGCATCATTCCATGTTTGGCACTGATCACCACCTGCACTCATGTATATATCTTTCTACGTAGCACTCTTAATTCTTATTCTCATGTATATCTCATGCACATATCTTTCTACGTAGCACTTTAATTCTTATTCCTACTTTTATTTTTTTCATGTCTATTTAAGTGCTATTTATGACACTATGTTTGCACTGAAGCACCGCAGCAATTTCCTAATGTTGTAAACCTGCTCAACATTTGGCAATAAACCCCTTTCTGATTCTGATTCTGATTCTGATTTCTGTCCTGCATGAAAATCATGTTTTTCTTGAAGGATGCAGACTTCTTCCTGTACCACTGCTTGAAGAAGGTGTCTTCCAGAAACTGGCAGTAGGACTGGGAGTTGAGCTTGACTCCAACCTCAACCCGAAAAGGCCCCACAAGCTCATCTTTGATGACACCAGCCCAAACCAGTACTCCACCTCCACCTTGCTGGCGTCTGAGTCGGACTGGAGCTCTCTGCCCTTTACCAATCCAGCCACGGGCCCATCCATCTGGCCCATCAAGACTCCCTCTCATTTCATCAGTCCATAAAACCTTAGAAAAACCAGTCTTGAGATATTTCTTGGCCCAGTCTTGACGTTTCAGCTTGTGTGTCTTGTTCAGTGGTGGTCGTCTTTCAGCCTTTCTTACCTTGGCCATGTCTCTGAGTATTGCACACCTTGTGCTTTTGGGCACTCCAGTGATGTTGCAGCTCTGAAATATGGCCAAACTGGTGGCAAGTGGCATCTTGGCAGCTGCACGCTTGACTTTTCTCAGTTCATGGGCAGTTATTTGGCGCCTTGGTTTTTCCACACGCTTCTTGCGACCCTGTTGACTATTTTGAATGAAACGCTTGATTGTTCGATGATCACGCTTCAGAAGCTTTGAAATTTTGAGACTGCTGCATCCCTCTGCAAGATATCTCACTGTTTTTGACTTTTCTGAGCCTGTCAAGTCCTTCTTTTGACCCATTTTGCCAAAGGAAAGGACGTTGCCTAATAATTATGCACACCTGATATAGGGTGTTGATGTCATTAGACCACACCCCTTCTCATTACAGAGATGCACATCACCTAATATGCTTAATTGGTAGTAGGCTTTCGAGCCTATACAGCTTGGAGTAAGACAACATGCATGAAGAGGGTGAAGTGGACAAAATACTCATTTGCCTAATAATTATGCACTCCCTGTATATGGGGTTAATACTGTACCTAAATGCACTTAGCAGCTATGAGCGTGCTCTTAGTATTCTTCGTAGTTAGTGTCTTTCCATTTTACACCAACTTTTTAAAAAATTCATAAAGTGCATGGTGCAGATCTTATCATCTCAAATTTTATCGTATCATCTAACATTTTATGATTTGAGAACCACATAAAACACACACAAAAAAACCCAACAGTGCCATGCAGTCCTATACATAAAAATAATAATAATTTAAAAATCCCAAAACACACTTTGCTTTTTTGTGATTACAGTGAATGCTCATAGTTGAGACAAATGCAAAAGGCATGATGTTTACAGGTAGCATTAGATAGATAGGTACAGTAAGAACTACTACTAATCAGACAGTTCATTCAAAACCATAATTCTCACCATGACCTAACATTAACTTAGTGTGATGTTAGGTCAAGGTGACGTCTCACTGTGACCACTGGGTGAAATATGAGGGCAAGTCGTCTAGTAGTTTTTAATACATTTCAAGTGGGGGACCAACCAACAAGACAACATTGAGGCTCAAAAAGAAAAAAAGATCCACTACTACTTAAAACATCTTAAGGTAAAGTCTTTTTTCCTTAACCCTTTAGACCCTCACCCGTCGCCGGTGATGGGTGAACGTTTAAAGCATGGGTGGACAACTCCAGGCCTCAAGAGCCAGTGTCCTACAGGTTTTAGATCTCACCCTGGGTCAACACACCTGAATCAAATCATTAGTTCATTACCAGGCCTCTGGAGAACCGCAAGCAGTGTTGGGAAGGTTACTTTTAAAATGCATTCCACTACAGATTACAGAATAAATGCCCCAAAATGTATTTTGTAACGTATTCAGTTACGTTACTCAATGAGAGTGACGTATTCTGAATACTTTGGATTACTTGATATATTATCATGCTTATTACAACTACATGAATGTACTATTGCTGTGTGATTTATTACTATTAATGGAGGTCCGCAGCTTCTAACTGTAGTAAAGGGAACTCTGGCTAATACGTTGGGTTCCGTGTCGGGCTCGTAGCTGAAAAATAGCTTTACTTTGTTATCTGGGTCAACTTTGCTAGTGAGAGACAGAGAGAGGCGTTGAAAGGCTGCTCCAACGGAACTTATTGTTTCGGAGGAAAACACAAACACGGTGTACAGTCGAGTCTTAATAGCTTACTTACAACTGGGCTCGTCAGGCACTCTTTTTGGCTGCAGTGGTTATTATTATATTTACATGCTTCCAGCTCCCGTTTCTGCTCGGTGACAACTCGTACTTTTCCACTCTCCTTTTTCTTCCTCCACGCGCTCACAGACACATAACAGGTATGGCAGTCCATTCTCGCTGCAGCACTGCCCATGAGGCTACATTCTTTAGGGCTATGCCTGTACCATTCTGCCTATTAGCTTAGCACAACAACAACAACAACAAAAAGGAACTCTCTCACCCATGAAACACACAGTCGCAGAGAGAGAGAGAGGGCGTGTCACCCTGTAACCATGGCAACCATAACGCTGCCGCCTGGAACAACAGAACTGTCAAACAAAACCCAAACAGTCCTGACCCGCAACAATATGAAACAGGAAAATACCGCCGTGTAATCCCTTTATTTCAACAAAGTAACTGTATTCTAAATACCACCTTTTTAAACGGTAACTGTAACGGAATACAGTTACTCATATTTTGTATTTTAAATACATAACGGCAGTACACGTATTCCGTTACTCCCCAACACTGACCGCAAGACATGTGGAGGAGGTAATTTAGCCATTTAATTCAGCTGTGTTGGATCAAGGATACATCTAAAACCTGCAGGACACCAGCCCTTAAGGCCTGGAGTTGTCCACCCCTGGTTTAAAGGGTAAATTAGGTTAGGGTTTAAAGGGTTAAATCTAACAGATGTGTGAAATATACGAAATCCCCTCATTGGACTGTATGTTTTTGTGCACAATCTAGAGCTACTGTGCACAGAATCCGACGTAGCGTCTAACAGATGCATGAAATCCCCTTGTTAGACACTACACACATTTCTGTGAACAGCAGCTCAGGTTTCATAGATTGTTTAAATCATGCCACCTATCTGAACAAGCAGCATGACTGTCAAGTCTCGTTGTAGATGTTCTTTTAAATCCCTGAAAGCCAGTTTCTAATGCACCTGCCTGTGCAACCTGATGTCGTTTCATATTAAATAACAGAGTTTGTGGAGCCAACAACGATATCTCCCCCAATACAAATAAACCCAGATAGTCTTTATCTTGCTTATTTACAGTAGCTGCTAAAAGCTGCATGTCATTGTGTAGATTACAAAGAGCAGGAGGGAGAAAAAGAAAAAGGATTGTTAAACATCACTTACTAAATACCAAATTACTGTAGGCCATCAGAATTTAGAGGGAAATATTGCTGTCGTATATCAGGGTGACAGCTGAGTTTCTCCGTGTTGAAACAGGCACGGTTGCCCATAATGAATCTTAAATGCCAATGCCTACTGGCAATATAGCGTTCACTCCTTCACTCTTCCTTCCTTCCTGCCTTACCATTTCTGTGTTCACTCGTGTTCATACCCCTGTCAGGCTTCTCCCAGCTCTCTGGTTCTATCTCTCCCTTTAATTCTTGTTCAATTCAGCGTATCATAGGCCCATAGTCAGACATCCTGTATGACAGCAAGCTGAAGAGCTCCGAAGGCAGTTAACCAGTTCTTTTCTCTCTCTCAAACTCTTTTCTCCACACTTTCACCTTACTTGTTGATAGTTTCAATTGAATATTTTTTCCAGACTTCTATGTGCACAATTTAAAGATACCACCGTTAAATAACTTCTTTTTGCATTGGTCCCCTGAAATATTTGCCTCCATCTACACTTTCAAGATAGATGTGTTTCAAACTTTTCCATAGAAAAGAGAGACAAAGGGCGAAGAAATGCATTTTACACAAATATATATTCATATATATCTTTTGCTGCTGTAGTAGACTAGCATGTGATTAACTGTCTGTACACTGTATTAGCTATTACATTGTCATGCTTGCTTTCCAAACCCCTAGCTGTATAAAAGTGGAATTTGGCCAGTGACAGTGAAAGCATCATCAGCTTAATTTCAGTTTGATGATTGCTGCCCTCGAGCTAACCTAACAGTGACAATGAATACCACAGCTTGCCATTGCACCATGCCAAATTATTTTACTACTATAAATTTTACTGCTCTTCTCATATCATTGTGTAACTCTCATCCTATCGACATATTTGACATACACAAACTACTAACGAGTCCCCGGGGACGCAAAAAATAATTTACTGCGAGAACCAACTATGATATCAAAACATATGTTTTCTCAGATTATTATTATTGTTTGTGCAATTAATGTCAACCAATAGAGAAAAATCTTATTATAATTATTGCTTAGTTACAAAATTATTTGCACATTTTGTAAAATTTTACTTGATTATAACTTGTAGCTTTTATCCATTGTTACTTAAAAGCCTGTTTGCTAGCCTTTAATTCAGGTACCAACTGTTTTTTCAGTAATTTCATTTAAACATTATTTATGTCGTATTCATGTAATGAAACAAATCAGAAACAAAGCAATATTAAATGTATACACAGCTGGGGCTGGGCCATATCATACTGCGATAGAATATGGGCAGAGCCTTTGTTTTCATACGCACATGGCGGAAAAAGCATGGCGGCGACGGAGAGTGAGAAGGGCGAAAGCGGATCATTGAATGAAACAGATGAACCAGAACTGGTTTGTAAAAAATGCTGCAACTTCAGTGGTGTGGCACTGGTTTAGCTTTCGTCCGTCAGATACACAACAAAGCACTATTTTTGGTAGAGTGTGCTAGCGGGCCGTCGTTATTACTGTGTTTTTTGTAAAATACGGCACACTTAAAATCAATCCTTTGATTTTTCTGAAAATCGACAGTGTCCCTTATAATCCCGTGTGCCTTATGTATGAATTCTGGTTGTGTTTACTGACCTCGAAATGAGTTTATGTACACGGCGCTCGAAAATCTTTCAAATGTTTCAGTACGACTTTGCTAAGCTACGAACCTGCACCGCTTGATGGATTGTCGGAGCATTACGGCTATCGTAGGCAGGCACCTCGCGGAGTGATACGTACTGTGCTTCAACATAATATTACCGTATTGTGTGTGTATATATACTATTTTTAAGTTTTGCGGATATTATACATGGTTATGCTGAGGATACGTCAGCCAGTTTCCACTGGAAATGCCTTTTGGTTAAACTGCCAGCAAGGAATTTGCATTTGTACTGTTACATTTTTATATAACTTTATAAACAGCTGCTTGTTTAAGTGGAAATACATTGATGTTTTTTTTTTGCACTAATAAAATTGTGGAGTTGTAAAGTATTTTGTCTAGTGTCAATTATATCGTCAGTTATATCGTTATCGCAAATTTTGATAAATATTTTTGGTCATATCGCCCTGCTCCATACACAACATCAGGTAACCTAGAGATCTCTCCAGCGTGTTCTGAGTCTGCCCAAAGAGCTTTCTCTGTGGAAGGTCATACCAGAAACACCTACGAGGTGTCCAGGAGGAATTCTGGTCAGATGCAGCTGACACCTTTTGATGAAGAGGAGTAGCTGCTCTACTAAGACATCCTTCGGAGGAAACTTATTTCTGCTGCTTGTGTTCTCATTCTTATTATTTCAGTCACTACCTACAACTCACGACCACAGGTGAGAGCGGACTGACCTGTAACTCAACAGCTTTGCTTTCGAGCTCAGCTCTCTCGTCACCACAGCAGTACAACATCTGTCTGTCAGTGTCCAGCTCTACTCTCCCCTCACCCATGAACAAGACCTTAAGGTACTTATACACATCCACCTGGGGCAGCAACTCATACCTGACCTGGAGTGGGTACTCCATACTTTCAGAGGACCTCAGAGGATGGCTTGAGAGATGCTAATTCCAGCTGCTTCACACTCAGCTGCAAACCTTGCCAGTGTAAATTGGAAGTCATCACCTGATGAGGGCAAAAGAACATCATCTGCAAAAAGCAGAGACGAGATCCTGAGTCAGCCGAAAGGGAATTTTCCCTTCCAGAAGGGTGGAGACGTTTCATTTTTAAAATGACTGACAGAGTAGCCCTATCCCTCTTGATACTGCGTGACATTAATTATGTCTCACGGCAAACATTAACTGAATAAACACTTCCATTTATTTAAACTGCATAGGTTTAATTTGGTGCTTTTCCCTGAAGTCCACTGGGACCCAAAACATTTGCAGTTTTAAAAAGCACCAATAAAAGCAGAAATTAAAAAAACAACGGTGTTTTGTTCCATTAGGAACAAAATGACTGACAAAGTCAAACAAACAAACAAAAAGCCAGAACTGGAATGATAGAAAAAAATCTGAGATATGACAAAAATATAATGCTGTGGTCTAAATGCACCCCAATATGTAGGATGAGGGATAAACACAGTATTATGATTCAGACACTGTTTTACTAAAAAGAGTAAGCATCCCAGTTTCTCTCAGGCTGTGATAAGGATCACTGACTTTAAATCATCATTTAACCCTAAGGGTCTTCATTTTTTAAGGCCGTCAGCACGCTCACTTGTTAATGCATAAACCAGCCACTAGTCTGTAAGACTTCCATACACTTGCACATAAAAACACATAAGGACAGACACAAACTCACAGCCATGTACCATCATCTGTCTCTGACATGAAGTGGGCAGCCGCACTGAGGCGTGTCTAGGGTTGGAGGGCATGAATCAAGATCACCATAAACAGAATTAAAGAGAATAAATACTCAGCTATCATAGAGGCCGAGTGATTTATTCTGCACTTTCACAACACTAGCAGAACAGCAGCCCCCAAGAAATCAATATGTAATTATAGACATCCTACCCTGGGCTGTTCCTCTCCAAGCATCAACCACCCACCACCTGCCCTGCACCGACACCACCGCCCTCAAAACAAATGTCAGAATGGGACAAGTCCCGGAACAAGAAATAAAAGGCTTCGCCCTGCTGAGAATAGCCCTCTGTTTTAGTGTGTTTACTGTCTGTGCATGCAAAGTCTTGCACACATGTCTTAGAGCCATTTTTCATTATGGCTTCTTCCTCTGGATTCGATTTTAACTTTATAGAGAATTCAGATTGTTATAAGTTTGTATATACAGAAGGCGATAAAGTAGGAAATGGAATTCAGTTCATTTCCAGGCTTACATTTATCTCTCCTTCCTTTTTCTAATGGTAAAAGAACCTAACCATATCTCGGCTACAGCTTCTTATGTAGTGTACCGATATTAGAGTGTTAGGCAGTGTGTCTTATCTCGATTTTGACAAGCAAATGGAGGTATTCCCACAAAGGGAAATAGACGTAGAGTTTCATCCATCCATCCATCCATCCATCCATCCATCCATCTTCTTCCACTTCAGCTGCCATAGGACAAGACAAACAGTAAACCCTGGACTTTAGCAAGGCTAACAGAGACACACAACTATCCACACACACATTCAAACCTACAAGCAATTTACAATCACCAATTAACCTGGTAACTGGGTGTCTGGACGGTGGGCCAGAGAGAACCCATGCAGACACAGAGAGAGCATGCAAACGACCACGTGGTGAATTTGAATCCTGGACCTTCTTGCTGTGAAGCAACAGTGCGGTTGAGCAGTAAAAGTAATCCAACTAGCTAACTAAAGAATGTTTCTAATAGTAGAAAACTTACTAGTAGGTTTTTACATCAACTGGAAGCCAATCTGTTGCCAATATGTCATGCAGCTCTTTTGCTTGTTTGATATATTGAGATACTGCTGTATAGTTACATTGTTTATGCTACACGAATAGCAAACATTGAGCCAGGATGCAAGCTAGACTCCAGCACACAGCTGTTTAATTCCAAATATTTATAAAACCACGGACATCAGAATATTTTCCAGACTTACAGAATGCAACATATTTTGACTGTTTTGATTTTGAGTCAGCACGTGGTGTAGTGCTTAGCCCTGCCATCTCACAGTAAGAGGTTCCTGGGTTTAAATCCACTGGCCAGCTGGGGCCTTTGGTGTTGAGTTTGCATGTTCTCCCCATAGCTGCATGAGTTCCTTCCGTTTACTCCAGTTTCCTCCCAAAGTTCAAAGACATGCCTATTAGATGAACTAGTGACTCTAAATTGGTCGTTGGTGGAAAACAAATGGTTGTCCCTGCCGCCTGCCCAGGGCATAGCCTGCATCTTGCTCCATGACCCATGTGATAGGCTTCATCCCCTCTGCAGAGTAGCCCCACAGGATAATTTACAATCAAAAATCTGGGGTCTGCCCCTCCCTTCCTTCCCTCCCCATCTCCAGCTGCCTCCCTCTTCCCGCTCCACCACAATCACCCACACATGCAGGGCCTTGGGGTAAAGATGTGTCACCAGGGTGCAGGGGAGGCATCCCCCCCCCTCTGTCCCCTTCTGGCTTCCTGTGCCTCAATTTTATCCCACAACTTAGACATTCACATTACTCACACTCTCATAACACATACATATAGGATCTTGGGGGTGGGCACGCTACACAGAATCCAAAAGACCATCAGGGTGTACAACCTCACCCCTGGCGTCGTTGCCCACCTCTCAATTTTAAATACACGTAGACATTGAGGGCTAGCAGGAGGGGCTATGCTCTTACCTGCTGCTCTCTGGCAGGTAGCTCCATGCCCTCCTGGGTTTTAAAGGCACCTTAGAACACACATGCATCAACACTACATATGAGCGGGTGGAGGGAGGTTTGGAGTCTTCTCTCACCCCCGTTCTCTGCGGCCTGCTGGAGCGGGGGGCCAGGAGGAGGAGTTGGCCGTCCGACTGGGGTCTGGAATGTGGGGCCTCCCTGCTGCTGCGGAGTCGGGGCGGTCTGCTTCTCCCCACCCCAGGAAAAAGGGTAACACCACCTGGGTCTGGGTGCAGTTTCCCCCTCCAGGGCAAGGGTACCTAGACCCAGGGCTTAGAGTACGCTTGGGGAGTGTGATTGTGTGTACAGTGTCTCTCTATGTCTGTCTGCACGTTGGGTGAGTGTTGAGTAAGTGCATATGAGAGCATGAGGGTGGGAATGGATGTTTGTATCTGTGTGTGCCTGTTTGTCTGTGTCCATATGTCAGGTTGGGTACCAGACGCCACCTCTCTGGGGACATCTCAGGTACTCCAAGGTATGGAGGCCTATCTCCCCCCACCACTTCCTCTGCCAGTGGCAGACGCCCTCAGACATCGGTGCGTTGGTGGTTCTTTGTGTCCGGGGATGGGCGTCCAGGTACACACCGGCTCACTCCTTGGTGGCTGCTTATCGGGGCCTGGAGCCTGGGGCTTGCTCGGGCCACTTCGGGGGTGGGGTGCCCTCGGCCTCTCGGCCTGGGGCTCGGTCACTCTGGCACAGCTGGCTGCCGGCGGAGCTCACGGGCACGTCACTGCAACCCCCCCTGGCTTCTGCTCCGCGGCTGCTGAGGGACCCCTCATCTGGGACTCTCGTCAGCTCTTTCTGGGACAGTGGTGCAGCTGCCCCTCTGTTGGTCTTCATTGGTCTCTTGTGTTCTGAGGGCCTCTGGATGTCTGGAGTTTTGATCTCCTCCATACCTGCTTCATGCCCTGGTGGATGAGGCTGTGGCCCCCCCACACCCTCTAGCAGAGCATTACATGAAGGAACTTTTTAAAAACAAGCGCGTTCATGCTCACAGGTGTACACACGGGTGCTCACACACACAAACTACACCCTTTTTGGCTCCTACCTCAAAGCACACTGCGCTGTCGATCTTACGTGCTGCACAATAATGTTTAATATTTAGTATTTACAGTTATATTCCCATAGATCATCGTGATGTTGTTTATTCTATTGCTCTCTTTTTCTTCTGCTTGTTTTCTTTTTTCATTCTCAACAGGTGAAATTAAAAAAGTATCTACTGTTATCTATTGTTAGCTAGTTTATTGTGATGGTGTTGTTTTTATTATGTTGCTCTTTGTTGTTTGTTTTCTCTTCTGGTTTTTTATCTTCATACAGGTGATCCAGGTGTTTTGTTTGTTTTTCTTTTTTTTTTTCCCCCTTTCTCACCATCTCTTCTCCCCTCTATTTTTCTTTCTCTCCCTCTCTTTCTTTCAGTCTTTCTCCCTGTTCTATCCCCCAGTCATGTCTGTCCCGTCTTTAAAAAACGAAAATAAAATAAATACATAATTATAATAAAGGTCAATCAAATGGACCAATATAGCAAGGCCATGATGATCCACTTGGTCAAGTAAATCCACTTGGCATCTTTCTTGGCCTTCAGGCAACAATTCTGATGGCTAAAGATCCAAACAGGACAGGCAAAAAAGAAAAGAAAAAAAAATCAAAAATCTGAACTTCAAAGTAATTTTATAACAGAATAACTGCTGTCTTTAAGATGTTTGGATATTTACCAAATTTCCCTGATGCATTTGTAATACATGTCAAAAAAACATGCATGTTATGTGCAGACTACATGTGTATTTGAATAACTATTATATAACACATCTGCGCACTTCAAAATATGTTATCAAGAAACAAATAAATATCTGGGTTTTGGAATGTCATTCAAAGATGTAATTTCAAGATAAAAAATAGAAAACAAAGTTGAGCTCTCACTGTAGTGTCTGATGACTCTAGTACTTGTTTCTGTTGAAGCGAGCACCATTAGCTCAGCTGATATGGTCACACACACCGGCCTCGGTGGGCTCCGCATAGACCCTGACACATTGATAAACAGCAGTATTAGTATGAACTCTGCTCATCGCTCTGTGGTCTCTCCCAGTTAAATCAATGAGGTAACCAGTCAATTCTTGCCCACACTCAAGCTATTGCCAAGCCCTTATCTGGCCCTTGCAGTTTAACACTGACCCCCGCACAGGTAGCAGGAGACACACTAATCCATCTCTCGAGTCCAGACAGACTCATCTCATCTCATCCCAGCTACTCCTACCCCGTCTCTCCACACTTCACCCATTCTGTTATTCAAACACCTTTTTCCACCCGTTCCTTCACTCGCTCCCTTGATGTCTTGCACAGTTTCATTTTCCCCTTATCTGCGTTCTCATCCATTTCCCGGCTGCTGAATTTCTCTCTGTATCCTGAGCTATCTCTACCCCCACCCACTGTTTTTCACGCCTTGTTCATAGCTCTCTCTCTTTCTTCTTCCCTACTCTCACTGCGGGTGCCTCTTGGTCTGGCCATGGGGAAACAGCTCTGGTCAAATTAACACACACATCATTGCCTATCAATATATGCTCTCAATGAGGGCAGAAATTATTTAGAATTTGAGCTGTTTTGATTCACTTCTCCTTCCTATCACCTCAGGCTCCAGTATTTGATTACCAAGAGCTTTGGTTGAGCTGCATGTCTGAAAATATCCATAATGGCCAAATGGAAGTAAAGTCATTTGATACAACACACCTCTAGGATAATTGCAGAGGAAGACGTGTGATAGCAGATTGAGGCTCCAGACATATAATTTTATCATACAAGCAGACAGTAAATTGGAAACATCATATCACTTATGGTGTTATCCTTGTGAAAACAATTAGCTGATGTTGTAAAAACAAAAGACTTACATGGCCTAGCAGCTAAACACAGTTTCTATGGTGATAAAACGCAGCCAAATGGAAGCCTTATGTGAACCTATTCATTGTGAGAAAATCCCATACAAGAAAGCCATGTAATTATTGAAAACACATTTGCATATGGCTGCAAAGCTTATCTTGTAGCTGTATGAAGTGCTTAAACGACAAAATAGAAAAAAAAATCTCGTCAGTGCCTGCAAGACAAGGCGAACCCAAAATCAGTCAACAATTTGAATATCTTTGGATGTGGTTACAGGGATCATCTTAGGATTCCTTATTCATCTGTGACACGTAATGTTACGAAGATGAATGCTCATTTCAAACATGGCAAAAGTTTCACATAACGAGGTCAGTGAAAAGCTCAGGCTTTCGACTGCTCTAAATGCTTGATTTCAGATAGCTTTACTCTTGATGCTCTTGGCTTTGTATGATGTAACGAGAACAGTTATCTATAATATGGCCATCTCAGAAACAGAGCTCTGTAAACCCAAAATCCCCACTTACATGCTGTGCAAATCTTTTGTTTGTGAGGGGCAGACAATCAGAAAAAGTTGGCTCGGAGGTTGGGAAAGGAGCTAAAATGGATTGTTTGAGACCTTGACTTACTTGGGGGGCTCCAACAAATCACATCACATAATATAAGTAGGGCACTTATCCAAACTGACATACATTTAAAAACTTTTTAAAATTCAATAGGAATAAGAAGACACTTTAAAAAATATCATCAGGAATAAGAGCGAATCCAAGTCTAAATCATCAGTGTTGCCCTTTAGACGGCCACTATCGGAGCACCAACCCATGTTAACTGCCTCGTTCTGATTTATGGGCCTCCTCCTTCACTGTGCTCAGTAAATAAATGACAACTAGCCCAGAAGTATTCTCCTCTGTGGTCCTTAGCTTGTGGAAAAAGTTACTTCAGAATGTGAGCACTTACCTCTTTAAACCTAATACGTACTTTTTCTTTCCATCTATCTCACCATTCTTTTCTTTTCTAAAATCTCATTTAGTGGAGTACTTGTAGTCCAGAGCCTTTGAACATTTGAACAGTTTCACATTTTTAAGGCTCTGAGCTTCATCACATTCAATGTGAAATAAAACTGATACTACATTCAATTGCTAAGTGGGAGTTTTATTTTAGCTAGCTTCACATGAATACAAAGAGACTTGTGTGCAACAAACTCCTGCTAACATTTCATTTTGAAGCTTTATTATGTGTATAGCTACAGAGATGCATGCAGTCACACAAAATTATCCTATTTAGTAATTTGTTAAAAATTATGCTGTGGATGACCCCCAAATAGGAAGATACTAGATGCTTTGTATCTTACTGTGGTCTGCTGTCCCAGACCTTCACTGCAAACACCCTTAGGCTTTGTTGGTTGTGCAGTGTCTCTGGCTTCAATCTGCTCTACAAGTGGAATGTGTTGTGTTGAAATCAGGGGGCTAACCTTTACGAGGATATGTTCAAACTTTTCCCTTCTCTCAATGATCACTGTCCTCAATGATAGTTTATGAAGGCACTTTAAAGTATTTCAGGACCTCCAGCAAGAAAGCTAAATCTGCCAGCTGCCAGAGAAGTTCATTTGTAGAGTTTGCATGTTCTTCCTGTGCTTGCAAGTATTGTCTTAGCTACGACACATAATGGCTGATGCTATTGAGGTATTCATTCACAAAATCAGAAAATAATCCCCCCCAGCATACAACTTGTCTCTGTTTCTGTCCTTTTCATGTGCCTATGCATAGTTATCTTCCAAATCCAGCTACTAAAGAGGAGTAATGGCATGAGGTTTTTCAGAAGTTGCGGCTAATTTCAAATGTAACTTTTGAAACAGCTCAAAAATACCAAAAACACAAAGTGTTTTATATGTTTAGTTAGAGAACAACAGCTTATATTCAATCAAAATCACAAGATTATAAGCTCGTGTTTAAAAAGGTAATGTGATTCCTTTTTACAAATGACTTTAAACGAATAATGTACTAATTAAGTTTCTTGTTAATTCTTATTGGGTTAATTTTTTTAAATGGAAATTTAAAGATAATTACATTTTTATCTCCGTAACAGACTGATGATGCATCATTCTGATAGATGAATAATTGTTTTTATAAAGGCTACATGAACGTACTGAACACAAAAACAGTGCTTGAGTTAATATTTCATTATTTGGGGCCAAACAAGTAGAGGGACACACACAGCATGGCTGACCTGTTAAAGCTTAATTACTGATCAGCAAAAGCACAACAAAGAAGAAAAAAAAAATGGCTTTATGGTTTGTCAGAATACAATAACAATTGGATACATTGAATCGTAAGATGACATAATGATTCTAATTATTTCTAATTAGCTCAAAGGGAGTCTCTGTTAGTGGAATGCTTTGTACTGCAGCCTTGTGGCGTGAGGGTTGAAGGGATGCTGTTATATTGCATAAAAAACAATATATATGATATGTTGCTTTTTAATGCTTTTGAACTCCCACCTATGGTAACTGTTTAAAGATATAATAGCTTGCATTTATGTAGCATATGTCACTTATGCTTTTCAGATTTTGAAGCAGATATGATTCTGAATGCATACATTTATGTCAGTGGTGTTCTGCCACTGGAATCTACAAATAGACATCAATAAAAAGGACCTGAAATGAAAGTGATTCCTCTCTCCAACAGCAATCTGTAATGAGGCTTCTTGCATATTTGGATCCATGGTTTAAATTGCTGCCATCTTGTGGTCATACTTGGCTGTTATCTCTGGAAGCAGACTTGCCTCCACTTAACTCCAATTCTTCTGACGTTTTTAGCATGTCTCACTTACATGGGCGAGTCTATTTTCCATTAATAATGGCTTGAGCTTGTCAAGCTGAGAGGCCAACAGCTTTTCCTGGCTGTTTGCGCATGTGCACTGTGGAATAATCACTGCTCATCTCTGCTTCTACACAAAGTGAAGATAACTGAACTCAGAGCAGTGAAAGCAGCTTGGTCGACCATCAGTTTTCTGTATTTTTCCAATACATTTTTTGACAAAGATGAATTAATGGATTTAAACCAGGAAGTGTTAGGAAAAGTAGGGATCACTGAAAATAGATAATTGATTTTAGAAAGGATTAGGAATGGTTTCAAATCATCTTGTATTTATTTAAGCAGCGGAGTAAAGTTCAACAATTAATGGGTATATATTTAATGTTTCCTATCCGAAGATAACACTGTCAGCCACAACCCCCTCATTCAGTCAAAGTGGTAAAATGGTAGACTTTAACTAGTTTACTGAGTAGCTGGAAACTTCGGAAAATGAATCAACAACCCTAAATGACTGTGGCAGAGGAGAATAAAGATCCTGAAGGAATAATAACACATCGTCTGCATAAAGGACACTTCTGCGTTCTGTATTAAATGTTGAAATGCCTTTAATATTGCAATATTGCCGGTAGCAGCAACTGTCTCTACAAATAACACAAACTAATAGAAGTCTCCTTTTGCACATAGCAAGAATGCCTTGAAGATGTTTGCAACGGTACAAAAGCTGCAAGCTGCATTAGTGCTTTGAGATTTTCATGAATGAGAAATCAGTTGGTTGACTGAATGTATAAAGTGTAGCCACATATTTTGCCAATAGACCAACTTAATTTTTCATCAAGATATTAAATCCCCTTGTAGATATTGACTATTAACCATGTCACATGGTGTTCACAGCTTTTAATTCAGTTGGAAATTTTTTGTCTTTTTTAAATTTCACATGTACTTTTTAAGATCAAGATCTTGGCTCGTGTTTCAAAACTCATTATTGCCTTTTCTTGTGTTTTCACCCTGCAAAAGTCACCTCACACATACTATTGTCCACATGTGACAATAGACTGCAGTATTTTTTGCTCTCTGTAAATATAAAGCATGTATGTACATATCTATATCCACTTTGTTTGCACACTTCTTCTCCTTAGTCTCAGGACACTATGAATCTCAAGCACAGACTCTGTTTCTTCTGTTACAGTTACTGGCAACAAAGAAAGCACCTATAAACCATTTCATTTGCATTTCATCTTGCCTCTGAACACCTCAGCAGTGACGGGCAGCTTTTAAAGATAAAGACATTACAGCAGTGAAGAAAATACGGCTGGCACTGGAACCTTCTGTCATCATTCCTTCTTTTCCGACAGTTTAGGCAGCACTCTGGGCATCGCCCCATCATCTTTTCAGTACATGAATTTGATCAAGATGTAGACACAATGAGAGGCACCATTAACATGATTTATAGTTGCAATCACGGTTGTTGTGGCAACCCAACTTTCAATACTCTCACCTCTGTGGAAGCAGTTTGAATCCCTATTCCTTGCCCACTAATGCTTGTGCACATTATATACTGGATGTGGAAACACTCAGAGACCATACTCATTCACGAATGCACACAAACACAAACACACCCACACAAAAGATTGCTCAGTGAAAGCGGCACAGTTCTCCCAAGGCCAAGGAGCTTGTGTAACACACTTCATTTGACACATTCATCGTGCAGCTTGAGCTAAAAGCATCGCACTCAAATATAAACTGAATTCATTTGCACGAAAATAAGAGAACAAAAACATTTCAATAACCCACTGAAACGACACTCGTTTTCCCCATCTACTGTGACTCGGTGCCTGCATGGGCAGAATGAGTTATGGCTGGAAAAAAGAGACAAATCCAATCCACTAGAGCTGTCGTTGTGCAGATGAGTATAATGCCACCTAAGCTCATCCCTCAAACTCTCACTTGCTGTTTCTGTAGCTGAACCACAGCCACTCATTGCTGTTTTGCTCCTGTAGTGACCCATCAAAGTCAAGGCAAGGTTTCAGTCATGTCTTCCTGTTTTCAGCTCTTATGTCTTTGCCAAGGTAAGGTTTAGCAGCCCCCCCTGTGGCGTTCATCAACTGCATCATGACAAAAAAAAGGGGGCAATCCACAGCACAACACTTCACACATGACAAATAGAGAGATCCAAGTGGATCGAATGTGTAATCTGTGAGAAGCGTGGTGGTGTTGGGGAGCGGAGTAATGAAAGACTATCACATTTTATGATGGATATCCTGTCAGGGAAAAGGCAGGGCTGCAAGCAGCATAGAGGCATTACAGTACATGTTCCATCTAAACTGATGCCTGAACATTACCCGTTGTAAACAAAAGGACATTCCCCAAGAAAAAGTTGCTGCCATCATGTGTCAAAAATCTTTTCTTTTTTTTGGCAACGTCTTTGAAAATATTTTGATTTGAAAACACTGTCGCTGAAAAAAACCCTTCTTTCAACACATTTATCAAAACGTTACCAAACCATCAGCAAAGTCAGTGTATTGCTTCACATTGGAAGTTGCAACCAAGGATTGTATTTCAAACAACACTGCAGTTTATTGTGTCTTTTACCACTTAAGCATGATGCCATCCGTGACCACCTGCCTTAAACTATACTGGTCAGCTTCATGCTCAAAAGACCATGCGGCTTTTCTAATTTTATGGAGTGATGCAGGGATTTGTAATTGTGTTGATGTTTGACATTGCTGAAAGTAATGAGACATGATAGAAAACAAATGTTAAATTGATTGTCATGCCGTGTAATATAATAAGTATGTGATAATTATACGAAAGAGTTCCCTGACAGACGAAAACAGACGACCAAGAAGAGGAAAAAGGTAAGGGATAATCTGATAATCACACTGATTTTCTTCACTTAAAGACTGATTATATTAATTATTGGCTGGATGTTTGTTTTAACAAACCAATTAGTAGAGCAGCAATGATGAGTTATGGATTACTATCTGGCACCAAAAGAGTTACATCTTACAAAATAGTTTCACGTGTATTTGAGTGCCCATGTACAACCCTATCTTTAGACACAATGTCTTTTCATTAATGTCTTTGTGTAAACCCAAGAAGTTCCAAAAGGTTTACGCTGTCTCCCATCCTGAAGATTGTTGCTGCCATCAAAGTCAAGATAAGCTCATATTTTTCTTTAAACGCTACATTGTCTCACTTTGTCTCACTTATTCACAAACTGCAGCTTGTTCAAAATGCTGCTGCGCGTCTTTTAACTGGGACTGGTAGGTTTGAGTCTATTACTCCAGAGGTGACCGCGCATTCGCCTTTGTTGCACCCTACCTCAGCAATAATCTCCCTCAAGCTATTCGCGTGTCTGATTCAATCCAATCTTTTAAATCTCGATTAAAAACTTATTTATTTAGCCTAGCCTTCCCGGCTTCTTCGAGCACGCATTTGTAAGTGTACTGTAATTTATCTTTTTGCTCTGATTAATGTTTATAATGATTTAACCTTTAGCCTTTTGGCTTGTGCCTACTGTGCCTGGTGTATTATTGCTTAGTTATGTCTCCCACCTGTCAGTATATTTGTATTTGTATCTGTTATTGCTCTTAATTGGTTCTGTGAAGCACTTTGACACACCTCTGGTTTTTAAATGTGTGATATAAATAAAGTTGTATTGTATTTTATTGTATTTAAACATCAAGCATTTTTTTCTATGTTCTAGTAAAATATATGTTTATGACACTGGCAAAACTTTGCATTCATTTTTACTCAGATACCTTATTTTTCAGAATCAGGTTTGCATTATGTAAATAAGGATGTGTCAAATGTGGTTGGACACCTGACTAAGCTGTGCCATGTAATAAACGTAAGAAGCTACTGTGAATAATTATTAGATTCATCTAATTAGTTTATATATATATATATATATATGTGTGTGTGTGTGTGTGTGTGTGTGTGTGAAGAGAAAGAGAATTACATTCATACATACATACATTATGGTAGTTAATCTTTGTGGATTAATATTTGTAGCCAAATAATATAAAATCTTTTATACTATTTCATAACATACATGATGATTGATCTGAATAGAACAAATACTCTTTTCCCTTCCAATGTTTTGCATAAGTGCAGATTTTCGTGGGGAGGGTTTTTACTCACAAAATAACATATCTTTTGTCCAGCATGCTCCTTTGTATTTTCCTGAAGCATTTGTTACACACACGTTTTTAATGGAAATGTGTCTTTGGCCAGATGGATTTGGATTGGTTGATGATTTCAGTGCATCTTTGTGAGCTGGATGGATACACTGATGTGCTGTACAGCCTTGGTTTTATGGGCATCTGAGCTGATGTTGGATGACTCACGTTAGCAACCATTGCATTGTTTTTCTTGGCCTTCATGCATTAATTATATCGCAGTGTGTGTTGTGTTTTCGGGTGGCTGAACAAGTTAGTTGTGTTGCTATGCACCACAGACACAACTCTACAGCAGTCGGTGCATATAATTTCTTCTTGGTTAAATCAATTGTGCTAAATCCAAAGTATTTCCCTGCAAAAATTATTATCCACCTTGGGAGACAAGCTCTTCAATTTCTGATTCACCAAGCCTTTACGTTTTCTTATGTACTGCTCTTAGTTGCCATTTTCATGGCAAAATATTAAAAAAATGTGTGGTATCTGAAGACCTCTGCACAATACTGTAATCCTTGTGGAAATTGCTGCCCTAGCATGCAGAAGTCTATGATTTGCTATTATAAGCTGTAATTCAAAATTCATACTTCAAGGTCAAATGTTAATGCATCACGGAACATAAAAGGTAAAGCACGGTTTAAGACTAAAAAGTATTATTTTATAAACTCCTAAATAATTTACTAGTTATGAAATATTGACTGGGTCTGCTGGCATGGCAGGTTAAGCATGCAACAGCGCATAGTTAATTAAGCCTTCTTAACATTATCCCAAGTGTGATGTTATTTGCAAAGGCAACTTTATTTAAATGCAGCTGAGGATTTAATATTCCTGTAGCAACATTATATCTGCCAAGTGATCCATATTATTTAAATGAATCAATGCTAATGTGACGATTTTTCACTGACACAAGCCCCATGGGCATACCTGACCTGCCATCCCTCTTCTTCTGCTCTCTGCACACTCCATCCATCTCACCTCACCCCTCTCTTCCTACTCCTCTTCCTGCACTCCATCTTGTTTTGTATCTTTTCTAAATGTCTGGCCGTGACCTATTTTCTATCATCACTTCTTGCGGCTTCAGCATTTGAAACAGAGACGGTGGATAAGGACAAATAAATAAAACATCACAAGATAGAAACATTAGTGTTTCAGTTAATATACGAAAACTACAATAAGTTGACAGAAAAGGATGCTCGGGAAAGGGTGAGATGAAGGCAGGCGATATGCTGTGATTACTCCCAAAGGAGACAGCTGAAAGAAGAAGAAAGAAAGATATGAAAAGAGTAAGGGTAAGTAAGGCGTCTAAAAGTTGTAGACAATGATTGGTGCCTTTTGACCAACACTTCTGACTCCTCTCTTTCTTTGGCCCCACTCTGTATTGGATTTCTTCTGTTTTGTTATTGCCAGCAAAGTAATTTCACCTCAGCCTACAACTTTATTTACATCTCCTCCAATTCCCTCAGCAATAAAGGCCACAGCTCAAAGCAGCTGCAAGGACATGCACTTGAATGGGGCCTTGCTTTGTACGTGTATGTGTCTATGCATATCTGTGTGCTTGTGTTTTGAATTCCAAAAAGTTTTCAGAGACATTATAGGTGATGTTTAGAGTTCCTCAGATGTCTAAAAGGAGGATTTGGTGCTTACAGAAAATTTGGAGTTATACGAAACAAATTCGGCTCTGTGCAGGCCTTTAGTCTTTCAGTATCTCTTGTGTCCCTCAACCACAGCTCTAGGTCAACATCCCCCCCAAAGCCCTATCAGTACTTTACAATTAGTTGATTGAACCTGCCTCCAGTGAGCCATCTGCCTGGGCACATGGTGGAACTGATGTCCTCACCTGCCAGAGGCAATTAACTCTAAATACGACTGTCTCCACTCGTGCACCACAATTCTTCTCCCAGCTGAATATAATAAGGTTGAACTATGTTGAAGATGAAGAGGGGGTGGGAAGCCTGCTCATGGCCCCCAGAGGGTGATGGGTAATTACTTCCGTCAGATTTATACTGGCAGTCATGCGGAATGGTGGACGACTGTCTTCGACCCTCGTAGGCAGGAGAAGCAGCAGAGGTTTTCTCTGCCGCCTTGGGTCAACTCGAATTGGAGGATGGGACTGAAAGATGGGGGAGGAAGGCAAAGGAAGGGCAGCCACTTGCGTGAAGCCAAGGTTAGGTGATTAATTGGAAGAGCGGCTCAGGGTCAGCCTCTATTGTTGGGGTGATGGGTCAAACGAGTGCAGCATTGAGAACATCACCTGATGCATGGCTGACCCTCCTGTCCTCTGATATGGCAGAAAGATGATGTTGTAACTCAGAGCGGTACGAAGAGAAAGATAGATGAGAAATAAGAGAAGGAGAAGGGATGAGGACACAAAAGAGACAAAACAGAGAGATTCTTCAGATTTGGAGTCCCTGTCTCTCAGCTGACATTTCAATTAAATTGGTATCACAGTTGCCAAGAGTATTGTTGACTTCATATCTTTTTTCACACTGAAGGATTTGAATTATTTGAAAAAAGTGCAAAAAATGTGCCCAGCTAAAGCAGGAAAGGATAGACGTGCCAGAAACTGTCTCAGGTTTCACTGCACTTGACAATAATGAGATGTCTACTTGTAGAAAAGAGCAGTCGAAACAAACAAAGGTAGGGAACAGCCAGGGAGCGTGTTTGTTCACAAAAATCAAAATTCACCTAAAAATTAAGGTAATTTCTCTTCACCGTTCCACACGTAGAAACTGACATCTCTAGTTTTTTTTTAATCTTTTCTTTAAACATCCCCCAGGTTTCTGTGAATGTCACTGCAGCCCAGTTCTCCTGTTCACCCATTAAAGTCAGCCTGGAACATGACAGATCTTTGAAGCTGCACCCCCCCCACTCTCACCGGCGATGTTCCTCTCCTTACTGCCTAAAACAATGAGATCTGTGCTGTGCTGTATTTCAAACCCATTGTGGTAACATTGTTGACAGTGGTGTATTTCTTCAGAGTGCCCTACCTTTATTTCTTCCATTCCTTCTATTGCATCTCTCTTTCTATTATTCAGAAATGGCATTTTATATGGTGTTGTATACCCCCAATGTCCTTGACGAAAAACAATGGAGATGTACAGAATGCTAAGAGGCACATAGGCGTATCATTGATAGCAGCAGAGAGCTATCAATCTTCGAAACAGATGGCCTCTCAGTCGCATGGCTTTGTCCTCGACATGTCTACACTGCTTAGAGGTGACCTTTAGAAGATAATTCACACTAAAGATGATGGTATATGCTTGATTCAACTTAAAGTAAATTAACTTAAAAAAAAAAAATAGGACACCATTGTATTTTACTACTTTCAGAATTTTGATAATCAATACTAATGTACATAATTAACAGTACTCCTTATATTTTCATGCCCTGCTTTTTTTGGAAGCTAATGAAAGCTCGGATGAAGTGTAAAATAAATGATTAGGCTATAACCAGCTGCCCATTGTTCCAGCAGCACATCCCGCTTATCAACTGCTCCATGTTGGCTTTCACTGCACAAGAAAGAGCAGCCATGTCAATCCTCATTAATTCTCCCAGTGAATTAGAAGCAAAGTAGATGATAGGAAATTAATGTCTGCAAGGAGATACTTAAATTATTCAACAGTAACAGGATTATGATGAAAGATCCCTACACTGACTTCTTTCTCTTCTATCCGCATCAATTCTTCTCTCACTCCTCCACCACCCCCTCTTCCTTTTTGTGCTTTCTTCAGCTTTTCTTTCATTTGAGGCACATAGCAGCCATTGCTTGGGCTATATGCATGTATGAGTGAATACATATATGAATCAAACAATCCTGCCTAATACTAGTTTTGTCCCCATTGTTGGTTTTGGTGTTACATCTTACCATGCATTAAGTTATTCTAACACTTTTGTTTTCATCTTTTAATCCTTAAAAAATCAAGCACATGCATTCAATTTTTCCTCCAGGAGGAGATTAAAGTATATTCAGAGTCCAGTCTCGTTTGTTTGCATGGTATTCAAAAATAAAAAGAAATAAGGAATATTAGCAAAATATGGTGGAATATGACTTACATGACTGAGAAGCCAGACTAAAACCCCAAAATGAACTGGTGTATAAATGTGTCTGCACGTGTCTGTATGTGTGTTTGTATGCTTGATAGAGAGAAAACAGGAACCAAATAGACACACTGTAGATCTTGATTTAAAAACAGCATATTTTTTCATTGGTGAATGTCATTCATTTAGAAATACAGTCTAGTATTTTTTTTAATTCATTATGTTTGTTGTGCAGATTTCAAAGATATACAGTGTTAATTACTCAGATGCTTATCTACATAACCAGCCAAGCTGTTCCCTCCTAGTTTTAGTCTTAATGCTTAGTGGTGGTAAAGGTCGTACGACAGAGATCTGCTGTATTTTGTATGCGATAACATTATCATTACCATTTTATGTGTATGAATCTGTGTTGCTAGAACAGGGGTGGGCAATCTCAGTCCACGAGGGCCGGTGTCCCTGCAGGTTTTAGATGTGTCTTCGAACCAACACAGCTGATTTAAATGGCTAAATTAGCTCCTCAACATGTCCTGAAGTTCTCCAGAGGCCTGGTAACGAACTAATCACGTGATTCAGGTGTGTTGACCCAAGGGGAGAGCTAAAACCTGCAGGGACACCGGCCCTCGTGGACTGAGATTGCCCAGCCCTGTGCTAGAACAAGAACTGGAATAAGTGACCCACGGTCACTGTTTACGAATTTTTATTACATTTTGACATTGACACGTCTCTGCGTATTATCAGTGACATTGTTGATGATGATAAAATGGTAAATTGACTTTTCTACTCCACCTGAGCACTCCAAGAGATTTATCCAAGGAGTAAACATAGCTCATTTGTGATTGATGACAGTGATAATGAGGTGAGTTGTTGAGGATATCTGTAATTTTCTGTAAGAATGCGTTGTTGTTTTTGCCTCCATCAGCTGCGGTTAGCTCCTGTTCGCTGCTCTCACTGAAAGTTTTGTTGAAATAGATCTTACATGGGTAGACTCGTACTTAGTAAACAAACTCTCATATGATATTAAAATCTAATCAAACTATTATCTGACGTAAAGTATTAGTATTAGCAGTTTTAGGACATTCGAGTCTAACATTTGCTGTCATAATGTTAGCTTAAAGCATTATGTTGTTGTTCCATCCAGCTCTTGTCAGCTTTCCAGGGATGGGAGGGTCACATGTCTAATCTGCTGGCAATAACTAATTGTGACAACACCAAGAATAAATTAGCATACCCATGTAGGTTTTCTTATATTAGAGCTCTGGTTTCATGCGTGAACTTTCTGGTCAGGACATAACTACCTGTCTGTTATCACATCCAATATAAAATGGGGGACAGCTCGTGAGCGATGTGCACATGGCTTTACATGCAAAACCTCCCATTTCTCAGATGTATGTGTCTTGAACCCTTTTTCCCTTTTGCTCTTTAGGGCTGACCTTACAGTTTATAATAGCCGATGTACATCACCAGTTGTACAGGTAAAATAAAGCCATTATTTCATTTGTTTCTTGGGTTTGGGGACTTTGGATTGATCTTTCCTCTTTGTTTAGAAAGAGGAATCAGAAGCATGTCATCCTGCTCAACTACAATTTAACCCGAGGAGTCAGCAACAGATGTAACAATATATCAGAAAATACTGATATTAGTGAAGTTGTTCTAAAAAAACATCTGAACTGTAACTCTATATACTATGGTGCAGCAGCATTCCACATTCATTTTAATCAGAGTACTACTCAGCCTTTTCATTCACTGAGCGATGCTTTGAAAAATGATGCCGGCTGAGTTTCTATAAAAGGTAGATCCTCCAGAGTGGAAGAAGTTATGATCTAAGTTTGAGTTATTTCTGTAGAAGTAGATGGCACTTTTTTTTGCAACAAACAAATACCAAAAAGTTTTTTGCTGATTTTGGAGACAATGACAAGCAGCAACTCCAGGCAAGAAGACAGATTGGAGGAGCTGTGGAGACATTTGAAGATGTTATTGTACTATGACACCAGAGACTGAAAAATATACTGTATGTTCTGCCCATACAGTCTGTGCCTTGAATAGAGGCATGTGCCACTTCCGCTTAAACATAAGCATAGTAAAAGGAAGAACATTGTGTCCTAGTAATGATCAGTGAGTTTAAGCATAGATGAAAAATAAAAGCATTCTGCCATGCAGAAGCAAGCACAGTAAAGTGAAACTGAAGAAGAAAAACAGCATCTGAATATGAAAAGGAATTAATATAACATCAGTTTCTTCAAAGTAAATAATAAATACGTAAATGTTCTGGGTATTACATATTTATTACACAATCTAAACTTAAATTAGAGCTCTTCTTGTGTTGTGACTGAGGTCTCTCTGTACTTTTAAAGCTATTTAAAACAGAGTGCTTTGATGAACCTGAGCGATGCCCCAGTGCTTGCCATCTCATATTATGTGAGAGAACATTTCCACCTTGGTTACCAAATGTGGCAATTTAATTGGGCCTGCTGCATCAACAGAAGTGCATGGTACCTGTTAGTGTATTCATTCTCTTTTGCTATAATGAACACAGTTATCCAATGAAAAACTCTTTTTTGTAAGAATATATTGAAAGAACATGACTGTATAAATGAAAAGCAAACCGGTTCTCTGTAGTTGAAAGGCCTTGATTATGAGTTCCCTCACTAAAGTTTCTATAGTGTATATTCTATTAGCACGAAGTAAAATATGAGGCAATTTTTGGAATGCATAAGTTATAAAGCCAAATGTACTCACATCACATTTTGCTTTTACACAGTCTAGAGAAAAAGGGTCCTTAAATGCACCACAGCTGGCTCTCCAGACTGAAGCATGAATTTGTTAAATGAAGCCACAGAACAATTTGTCCCACTCACCAACCGGTGCTTTGTCCTTAGCTGGCGCTGCAGGACGACCTCAGAGCAGTAACCTGAGGCCAGGAATATACAGCAACTGTGCTCTAATTATCAGTTGCTTCAGGTAATGGTCAATTAAATATTCATCTGTGTGGATTATAGGGACATGACACCAGACTTGCATGAGTGGTGCCTGAGTTTAACCTCAAGCGATTGTATAAGCAGGGTGGGTCTGTAAATGTTAATGTTAACACCATAATGTGCCCAGACATAGACTATTAATATGAAATAATATCCAGTTCTTTTCCCAGTCACAGCAGGAAGTACACATTTTCCCCCTCAGCTTGTCCCTTAAACCCTTATATTTAAACATTATTTTGAGCAATAGCACTTCTAGACAGAGTGTAGACTTGGTGTAAATAACTAGGGGAATGAAAACAAAAGGTTTCCCTAATGTCACAAAGCCTGAGGACCAGGTTAAATGTGAAGCATCTGATGAATTTGCTCTAACGAATTATGCAAAAAAAGAAGAAGAAAAAGGAAAAGGCAAGTGGAACAAAAGGATACAGAACAGTTGATTCATTGTTTCTCCTGGGGTCATGGAGAGAAACCAGAGCAGGAAAGAGGCAGAGAGAAGATGTACAACTGGAGCCGTAATTAGACACTAAGAGCAAGGAATAGTTTACAGCACATAGTGGACATAGCTTGTATCACAGCTATTGCCATGACCCAGCTGAACGGAAGGACATATTTGGCATCATGTGGATCTTTCCTACTCTACTGTATATGTGGGAAGCATAGGTTAGGACAAGCAGCAGCAAGATTGCAGAATAAGGCAGCAACTAAGGAGAAGCTGGGTTGTAAAGCAGCTTGAAGATGGGAAGTGTCAGAAGGCTAAAGATGCTTAAATACTACGCCCACCTATATGAGATTTGCAAGTAGGATGTGTGAAAGGGTAACAGCTCAGCCACAGCCTGATGTGGGCTGGCAGTGGAAATCAGCTGATCTGCCTGGATTGAAGCTGAGCTTGACCTTACAGGATGCTGCTGTGCTTTATTTTTAGAAAATAAGAAGAATAAAAATTCTCACCACAGTGTAAAATTTTAAATAACTATAGACTATATTAATTTGTCTCTGCTTTTATATGCCACAACTGGAAAACCTCTGGGCTTAAAAGTAATATGAAAATGTCACAAAAATGATATCTGTACATGTTATTGGCATAGTAACACTCAGAACAGCATCATATGTGTTTACTTTAAGTAGGCATCTCACCCTCTGCAAAGCGTTCACTCCGTAGCTCCCAGACACCGATCAGAGAAGATGTCGTCACACTGAAAGAAAAGAGCGAATGAATCCTTTACTGACGCCAGCATCTATTTAAAACCAGCAGATTGAGTAAGCCAGATGTCAGATGTGTTTTCATATTAGTCACAGCTCACTGGCAAAAGGGATGAAGTTGGCCACATCAACAAGACATCATGGCAACCAGCCAGGGCTACTCAGGCAAACACAGGCGACAGCCCCATCAACTGAATGACAAAGCTAGGTGGCTAAGATAATGTGATGTAATTCATTGACAGTGCATTTTCCTACTGAGCCATTCAAAAGCTATCTATATAAAACTGAGCTAACAAATGGCAGACAGGACTATTAAGCGCTACAGAAATGAGGCTCTTTGTCATATTCATACTGATGTTTGTATTCCAGCTTAACTTTTTCTCCCCTTTTCTCTTTAAACACAGGTCTCCATTGTATCAAAGAGAATAGAAAACAGGACTACGGCTGTTTCAACTGAGACCTCAGGCAGTGTGTCTTGATTCCTGCCAACACTGCATCGCATCCATTTTTTGCTCTCACCTACTTTAACTTGAAGAGCTTTGAAAAAAATGTGACAGAGCATGTTGAGGGAATAACCTCGTGCAACCTAAAGGGGTTACATGTTAGGCTCTTATGTTATTTCAGTGATGGTATGCAGCTTTTTCTTCGTGTAGTGTTTGACATGATTTTGTGCTTGAAAGGGCACTTTTGAAAGACGTGATACTACAGCACAAATACTTGTGGCTTTGATTAGAAGCTTTAGATGTTTTTCTTTGTATGAAACTATTTGATTAATGTCATGAACTGCTATTTTTATCCCAGAACAAAAAAAACAACAACTTTTGTTCTGTCAGAACAGAGAAATATGCCAAACATGCTGTGGCGTTGGTTCCCCGCCACACTGTAGTACTACTGGACACCAAGAAATAACAGTTATCTTTTAAGGAACTACAAAACCCACGTTAGAGGAACTTGGAGTTCAGTGGGATAAGTCACAATTTTAACTGCACATGCTGACATTGATGTTTACTTAGTGCTTTTAATTGTAACATCAATAGGACTTTTAAAAGCGCCCATTGTGTCATTACAGGCCACATCAATGGATCATTTGCTTCCCACCATTCTGTCACTATTCTGGCCCACCAACCTTCTGCATGTCCTCCTTCACTATATCCATCTTCTTTGTAGTCTTCTTTTCCTCTTCTCTGGCAGCTCCATCCAATATATTCACTATTACTTCACTTTACAAGCCAAACCAGCCACTCTTGTCCATTGCCTGTGCTTTGGATGGTTGAACCCAGATATTTAAACCCGTCATCTTTCATAGCCTCTACTTCTTTAATTCACACACGTGTTACTTCTTGCATTTACTGAATATCATTCTTCTTCTCTCCAGAACATACCTCCACCTCCTCCCCACTCTCACTACAGATCACAAACTCATCTGTGAACATCATATTCATTCTGTTCACACCATATTCATACTAATGCCTGACATCATCTATTAACCTGTTCTTCACTATTTCAAGTAAGAAGGTGCTTTTAGTTGATCTCTGGTGTAATCCACCCCCTGTCATGAAACAGCTGTGTAAAGCAAGCAGGATAGAAGCCCCACTGTAACTCATAGGCTGAACGGAAAATACTACAAAACTAAACTGGGGAATTACAGGAAACTAAACACACAGAGCGGCACACAGAGAAACACACAGCCATGAGGGAGATCACAACACTGGACAGAGGGAAACAGAGGGCTTAAATACACCAAGAATGACGAGGGAACAGGAAACACATGGAGAACACAGCTGAGACCAATTAGGCACAATGAGAGAGAAGAAGCAAAACTGAACACACTGAACATGGAAGGTGAGACTGTCACAATAAAACAGGAAACGATGGAACACAAGACAGACACACGAGCTTCACACAGGAGTGGAGGAAAGGCAGACGAGAGAGGGAGAGAGGGAGGACAAGAGAGACATGATGGGCTGGGGGTAGGGCTGTTCGATATAATGATATATATCAATGACGATATAAAAACGCCTATCGTTTCATTTTACGCTATCGTTTGTTTCGTGGTGTCGCAAAATAAACTGTTTACGGCAATATTTTTCCATTGTTTTGATGGTCACTGTAGTGGCTATATTAATTTCTTAAAGTTCTCTCTTTCTTTTATGTTTTATATAACCACACTAGGGACGGACAAGCGCCTGTTTTTATGCGTTGTGGTTAGCAACAACGACGGTAACTGCATCGTGTGTCCGCTTGTTTATGTTCCACATAAACCTTTCACAATAAAGATCAAGATCCTGTTGAGACTTTTCAAAATAAACTGAATCACGTGAAAGAGCAGATTATTTATGGATGAGAATTTAAAAAAGAGTCGCCAGGTACTAAAAAATAAACCTTAGACTCAAACATTAGAACATACTTTTCCAGTCCCGTATCTAGCAAGTGAAAATAAAAAAATAAATAAAATAAACAATAAAAGGTGAATCAAATAGACCATTACGGCAAGGCTGGGATGGTCAGTTTGGTAAAGTAAATCCATTGGGCATCTTTCCTCGCCTTTAGACAATAATTCTGATGGCAAAAGAACCAAACGGGACAGGCCAAAAAAGAAAAGAAAAAAAGAACAGGCTTTTCCCCGCAGCACGCCATGTAATAAATACTCACAAAGAAAACGGCGGCCTTTACAACTTATGTCTAAAAATGTATCGTTTCATGCATCGGTTAAAACACTCGACTCCAGCCACATGACGCGCAGCTGGAAACACTTCCCGCAAGACGAGCTGCCCGAGATTCACAGAATTTACAGAAAATGTTACATTTTTGTGATTTATATCGTTATCGGGACGATAGAATTCTTATATCGGGATATGAGATTTTGGTCATATCGCACAGCCCTAGCTGGGGAACATGGATAAACATGATAGACGGGGTGAACATGGAATGAAACACAAGGAGAGGAACATGGGAACAGAGAGGGAAACAAGACACAAGGACACACACATGAACAGAGAGGGACACAGAGGACAAGGACACAAGGCTAACATAATAGACAAGAACTAAACAGGGAAACCTGTTTAGGTCCCTAACCCTGTGTAACCCACTGTGGCTGGGTTGACATACAGCACTGAGAGGGTCATAAATGGCAAATGGCTTGTATTTGTATAGTGCTTTACTAGTCCCTAAGGACCCCAAAGCGCTTTACACATTCAGTCATCCACCCATTCACACACACATTCACACACTGGTGATGGCAAGCTACATTGTAGCCACAGCTGGCCCTGGGGCGCATTGACAGAGGCGAGGCTGCCGGACACTGGTGCCACCGGGCCCTCTGACCACCACCAGTAGGCAACGTGTCTTGCCCAAGGACACAACGACCGAGACTGTTGGAGCCGGGGCTCAAACCAGCAACCTTCCGATTACAAGACAAACTGCCAACTCTTGAGCCACAGTCGCCCCCATAATTATAATTATTCCGAATTTAAACAGTCTGGTTTATTGTTCATTTATTCATTCAAAATGTATTTTACTGTCAACCTTGCACAGTTCCTACTTGTTTACTCTTAGGACAGTAATCAACATTCTGATAGAGTTTTTATATTCGCATGAGAAACACGAGGGTGAATTGAAAGGCCAGATAGTTATAAATTGGAATGATATGCCAAGCTTATGTCTCCACGCACAGACAACGCTAAATAACAAAATGATTGATGCTTGAATGAAGTTCTGCAAGATCATGTGTTTCCACACACAGCATTTCATTTATACAGGCATTTTGCCAGTTTAGCACTGTGTGTGTACAAAGATAGATAGTTTGAAAAGCAGCAGAATCTCAGATAGTTGGAGTTTTGATTCGTAATATAGGCCAAGAACAAAATTACTGGATCCTACTTTCTAAATAAGCTGAATGTCATCATGGTCAATGTCATTTTTTCACATAAAAAACACTATACGTCCATGCCCACAGGCAAATCAAAAGCATAAAGCAAGTCGGCATTGTGCTTTTCAGAAAATGTGTTAAAACATCTGAGCAACAAGTCAATTACAAGAAGTGTTTGACTTGCAGAGGTGAAACAGAGGCTATTGTAGTGAAAAAAGTCATGCCCCCTTTTTTAATTGCCCACAATGCTTTGGAAGGCTGATATAGCAGCTAATTTAAATCTATCTAATGTATTCATTTGAATTCATGGGCGTAGCTAGAATTCATTGAAAGAGTCTGGATGACCTTCAGGATTGGTAGCTCAAAATCAATCCAGTCCACTCCATTGTTGCTTGTTAATGCAAACACATACAGCACTTCTTCTGCAATCTAAACAAATAAAAACAAAGAAATAAACAAAAAATGGAGAATTAGGATTTGATAAGCATTAGGGTGATATAGTTCCAAGAATGCTCTAAAGTAGACTTAATGACAGTATGACAGTATGATTCAGTAAAAAGGACTAGATGTTAGAGTCCCTGATAATGCATTGCTTTAGATGGAGAGACTCTTGAGGGATGGCTGATATGAGGAAAGGCAGCCCAGAAGCTTTACCAGCAGCACACATCGTTGTGTGCCTCAACTTTTGGTCTTTTACCCAGGCTAATCTGCCATTTTTTCTTCCTTGGTTAGGTTTAGGGATTAGAGATCTGATCTAGATTATCATTTTAAAGTCGTCAGTAGTGGACCCTGGATTCATCGGGTGTTTCGGCCATTATCACTAGACACCCTCATCCAAGGAGGCCCTGCCAGGGTTGATCAGGCCCTGGAGTGTGTCACTGGTTTATGTAAAATTCTCTTCTTCTTTCTCCTGTTTAGTTTTCTACAGTTTATTTTCTATCTATTCACTGCAACTGAGAAATAATACTTACCTCTTTAGCATTTATGGAGCCTCACTTCTTCAAAGGGATAGAAAAGGTGATGGAGAGAAGTAAGACAAAAGAGGACAAGATGGGAGAGAGCAGAGAGGAGAGCTGGAAGGGGGGGCGCCTGAGTTGGCTTCCCACACCTCCCCGCCGGATCGGGCTGTACACTCTGCCTCCCCACTGCCTCCCAGAAAAGGGGAGAAGAGGGGAGTATTTATTTTTTCCTCACGGTTAGCTGACTGCCTTAGCTGCCCAAGTGATGTCAACCCTTTTTAGCCATACCCAGTGACTAGTCCTCTCAGCAGTGTTAGTTAATTCTCTTATAGTTATTAACTATTAACTATGACTATTAAGCCGAAGGAAGAGATGGCCAATAAGGTAATTTGGTTATTTATTTAGCTCTGACAAGGTGATTTTTATTGCTGGTACAAGACTCATATACTTTGAGAACAAAACGATGAAACAAAAAGCCACTGCATAACATCTGGATTTAAAAAAAGACAAGAGCACAAAGAGTCAAAGGTCTGTTTTTGAACTGGAGGACAATTATGGCTTAGCAGAAAAACAGCTGAAGTTGAGATGAAGGTCTGCGCTTCGGTTACTAAGGTCATCAGAAGGCAGAGTCAAAAGTGCAGCCAATCCACAGCCAGACATGTGCTCCACTTTAATAGAAGGCGCCCATCCAAAGGTCAAATCACTGGCAACAAAATTTGTCAGAGCTTCATTTAAAATGATTTTTTATATTATGAAAAAAAAAAAAACACACACACACACACACAACAGCACAAGACGCAGACATTTTCCAATGTCACATAAGATGGAAATTTTTTAACAAGTCTTGAAAGGGTCAGACGGGTCAGACTTGTCTGGACGGAGACACTCGAGGAGGAGTGATCTCTAACAGAGATCTTTTCATTTCTACAGTTTAACCCTCTCAGGCTCAAATTAAACTTTTTGTTGCTAATGCACAACCAAGTCCTGCAGTGGTACTTCTGAGTAAAAAAACCTCATAAAATATGTATGTGGGGTAATCAGGTTGTTAGTGTTTAACTGTTGCAAATCTGCAACGCCTGCCTGGAGAGGGTTAAGTGCTCTTTGGAAGAGCTTTTTATAGATGGTCGATTAAATTGTTGTCTATGGGAGCACGGTTTAAAACCTTCAGAGTACATTTCATAACCCACAGATAAGAGTAAAGTGGTCTTTTCTACTGGTTTACACTTTTAACCATTCATGCTTCCCTTGCATGCAGACAGCACTCATGTCCTTGGAATTTATCCATTTCCCATTTGTAGCAAAAAAGCAGCAAAAATAACCAAGAAGGGCACCAGTAGATCCTCTGATGTAAGCAGTAAAAGTGTTTACATAAATGTTACTGAAACAACTGTTTGAAAAAGCAAGATGTATTTATTACCACACCCATCTGCAGCCAGTGGACAGGTTTTTTAATCTTCGAATTGCACTATACTGCACTTAAAATAGAGAAAAGATGAGTCACTTCAGCGAAGGAGTGGAGGCAGCGTTTTAGTCTTGTTCAAAGAAAAGCAAGCACAAAGTGTGGAACATAATGTGGAGAAATGGCTGTGATGTTTGTTTATGACAGATGATGTTTTCTGTTTAATAACCAGAGAGGCATGAGTGAATCATAAAGATGAAGCCTCTCTCACCCTTGTAACTGAAGTATAGGAAGGAGGGTGATACTGAAAAGCACACTCATCTGTGATGACTTCAGCTTTTGGACTAAATACTAAACAACCTCCAAACTCACATGTATTCTTAATGATTTATTACCCAGGTGTTTCCTTATCTCCATATCCATGACACTGGTTCAGCCTGCCGTAAATAACCTTGTGTCCTCTCATTAGTAGGACAGCCATGTCTCCCTTTGGCCTCGTTGGCACATACCCACACACAAACACACACAATCCCCTGTGAGACCTGGCCAGCCATCACCATCATAAATCCATGGGACGCACAGTCTGGCAGCGAGGGCTGGGCAGCTAATTATCCAGACACGAAGAGCTGGGCATGGAGGTGACCCAGACGGACAGATGGGGAAACCCAGATATGCATATGCAAGCTGGTGGCAAAATGTCGCGGGTCCTCCGCATGAGAGGTGGACACCCTAATCTCACTTCATGACCGAGAATTAAGTAATCAATTGGCTTTACCCACTTGTTGCTAATTAGGGTCACTTAGGGTAAGCATTTGTCTTACACGGGATGGAAAAGAGCCTGGACAGGTTTCTCCTCATTGCAGGATCTCACTGCCGAAAGGCCACTGTGACATGTGAGGTTTTTTTAAAGTGCAAAATATAAAATGCTATACAACCACTGCATGTTTTAGTTTCTAGACTCTAGATGCCACAGCCAAAATCTTTTACTCATTCAATAATAATAATTATTATTATTATAATAAAGAACTGAAATCTTGACAGCTTAAAAAAAAAGCAAATTAACTTCTTTAGGTTTGTGGAGACATTTCACCTCTCATCCAAGAGGCTCACTTTATCAATAGTGCATCAGTGACCCTCAGAACGACCTCCACTAGGGGTTAGATATCTCAGACTCTCCGCCATTTGTTTTCTATTGAAGAAGCTTCTTGGATCAGAGGTGAAATGTCTCCACAAACCTAAAGAAGCCTGTTGGCTTAAGAGCTCTTAAAAGCTCTTAAGATTCCCATGACCTGTGAAAATACTTTAAAAGCCAAAGAGCACAAATTGAAAAATGTTTAGCTATGAGAGGTGCAATGAATGAGGCTGGAAAGGTGGAGTGTTATAGACACTATAATATACTGGTGGAAATGTTTAAAGTATACATGACTCATACATTTATACATTAACCCAGTGGTTAAGTATCTGTGGTTGGTATTTCTGGAAGAAACCTACAAACACCTAGAATGATATTTACACCTGTCGAAATGCAAGATAAGAGGTAACTCTGGATAATCACAATGTTACAGTGCAGTACAATTACAATACCCACTCATATTTAATAAGCCCGATTCATACTTAAAGGAAAGGAAGAAACTATCTTGTCAAGTGAAAGACAAAATGAAAATCAGTTCAACTTGTAACAGTCTTTGGATATTTTAGAACAATAATCCATAAATGTAGACTTACAAATGAGTCAGACCACTTCCATTCAGAGCTGGCACTTCATGGCTGTCTCCCACCTGGTGTAGTCACGCTCCAGTGGATCGACTCAGTGGGGGGGAGATCAAAGCTCGCCAGACTCAGCCCAGCTGCTGATAAAGTCATACTACTGCTGCACTGGGTATGTTAATGGGGGAGGCGCTGACAGACAGGCGATGGCGGCCTGCTGTGCAGCAAGGTGCCAGAAAGTCAAGGTGCATAGATGCAGTATGTGTGTGACTGTTTATATCTGTATGTAGTGGACTTGATGAGCAGACTGTGAGTGGGCTGTGTGAAGTGCCAGGAAATGTTGGGGTGCTTTAGTATCAGAGTGTCGCACTAAAATATTTGTCATATGAAATGACTTGGTAATTTCTTAATGGGGAGGAATGCATAAGACAGATAGTTGTTTCTATTTCTGACTCTATTTACAAAAATCAGTCAAAAGTCTGCTGTTGGGAACTCAGCTTGAGCTTGACACCAGTCAGTTTAAATAGTGTAACATCAGAGATCTATTGAAAATTATAATTTCTTCTTGGACTATCAGTTTATAGCCCAGAGTAGTGTTTTTATTTTTTGCAAGTGAAGTTGTGTGCCATTTATTTACGACTGTGAAATATCCAAGGGAGTGAAGTTCAGGGTGGTAGATGGGGTTGCAACATGACTTGGATGCAGGATACCAGGGTTTGTGCCAAAGATCTTCAATAAACATTTGCTCTTGTTTTAGCTATTTTTCCTCACCCTGGTTTATGTGCCAAACCAATGTCACAGGACCATAACAGTTGATAAATAAGAGTCAATAAATATTGGAACTGAATGTCAAAATAAAATAGTGATTAAACACAGCTATTGTTTTACAGAGTTATGCATGTTCAATGTCATTTGGATGCTTGTTTTTACAAACAAAATTCAATTGGCCTAAAGTTTACCATTGAGTGCATTCATGTGCAAAGGTTATTCTTTTTTTTTGTTTTTGTTTGTTTGTTTGTTTTTAACCACCTGGGACAATAAAAAAAAGGTTAACAAAACCTAATGTGTTATCACAGTAAAGTTGGGGTCAGTGTTTCAGCAAACTTTTTGATTTTTGTATTTACAAATCAAGTGAACAATGAAGGAGTGGTATGTTTTAAAGTGTAATATTTTGTAATATTCTTGCTGTCTTGGCTGATAATTTGGCTGCACTGATGGCTCACAGGGTTATCGATCCAGGGTGAGTAGCAGTGAGTGAGTATGCAACTGGATGAATATATCTGCAGTCCTTTATGCAGTTTTGATTTTTTTTTATTTAGTGGTCTGCCTATCATCATGTATGGTTATGATCGTAGTGCTGTGGAGGACTTGCAAAGTTGAGCACTTTAAAACAACACGCTGTTGTGGAAGTCTCCATTCCTCTGTTCGAAAAGTCAAAAAGTGTTGAAACTTCAACATTCTGTTTCACTGGTCTGTTTGCTACATTGTTTCTCAATATATCCCTTCTCAGAAGTCTCTGATTTTTATTTCATAAAAACATCTCTCAAATCAAATCAAACCAGGGTCAGAACTCTGACGTCATGAAGCTTTAACATTTGTCACATCTCTCTAACACCCAACCCGTTCCATCGGCTTTTGTCAGCGCTGGTTTCCAGTGCAATCAGGTTTGTGTTCTGCATGTCACCTAGCAGCTGGCTGCATTCTGACAACCCAATCAAGAGCACCAGCGGGAAACCAGTAGGACCTAGCCACACTCAAAATGAGATTACAGTCCAGTTAGCAATACACCTGCAATCATGGTCAGAGTAACAAAGAGCAAATAGCATGATTTCTGTACTAGTGAAATCACTCACGTGTTTTTGGGCTCTGGTATAGTGTTAGGTTGCATATATTAAAACGAAAAGCTACAAATTTAGCTACAAATGCTTCAAGTACATGTGCATGAAATTCCTTATGTAGGCAATGCAAACTACCCAGTACTCACAACAGTCAAGAGTAGCTGTATATCAAATAAATAATAATATACACAATATTGTATGAAACAGTTAAGATTTCAGCAACATAAAAAGCTAAAGTTGGGGGGAGCAGTGCAGAGTAACTAAGCAGACAAGCATCTATTCCTCACATAAACTGCATGTAGGTGTAAGAAAATACAAGGTTGACTCCAGCCACCCCAGCAGTCATCTGACAAATTCATTCTAGTGACACTGTGTTGTACACGATGGATGGATCTGCCAACTGCCAACCTCTCACCTCCCGGACCAATCAGAAAGGAGAATGAGGTTCATTATTCAGGACAATTAGCCAATGGGCTGAGTGTCCTCTGTTGTTACTCATGGCTCATTTGGTCACAGTCAGATGACAGTGCCATGTCTACTCAGGCTGCATGCCACTCAGGGGAGCTGACACAGAAAGAGTAGACAAGCAGCCAGTTCAAGATCTGCTCAGTCAGGAATACAGCCCTGCTTTCTGGTGTAAGGTGTGTTATATGCTCATGACTGTATTCATCCTCTTTATAGCAGATTCTGCAAAATGCACAAATACTGTAAAAAGTGACAAGAAATAGAGAGATGGGGGAGTCATAGCTAAAGACAACAAGGTAACAACATAATATAGCAAGCATTTGATGAGGTAAATATTTTACAGCTTTTATCATAAAATGTATGTGGGATTAAGCCAACACATTAATTAATCCAGAAGTCTCCTCTCCCACAATATTATGACAACAGTCTGTAATGTTGTAATCAGTAAAGTTGGCTGTTGTATTTTTGCATGTGGGATCCTAGTTATCTACAAAGGAGACAGCATTTATAATTTTTGATTTATCAGTGTTGTGGCGTGGGCTCGTATGTATGATGTGCGGTACTCCCATATGGGATTCTGCCTGTGCATCAAATTAATGATTAATCATCAACCACAAATGCTGCTGAAATAGCTGATAAGTTCTGAAATCTGTTTCTAGTCTTTATAGCAAATAAGAGTGTTATTCTTCACTAAAGAGGGTTGGTTGTGGACTAGAGGATGGGGGTATTTAGTGATGACTGCCCCTTGATGACCGTTTTTTGACTGGCTTGACTTTGGACTTTACTTTTTAAAGCCAAACCTCTAGATACCTCTAGATCTTCTCATATAATTGCCAAAGTTTTGTCACATTTATCAGTGTATCACAAGTACAGCTTTGCTTAACCACTTTCAGCAAGTTTTTAATGTATGTATGAAGGGTCCCTGCTCCCTCCTGAATAGTAGCTCTGACACCTGCCAATCCTGCCCACTCCTTTAACCCATCATTATATGGCTATAAGAGTCTCAGGGCACTGGGTTTTGGTTGGGACCCTCCATGCAATTTGAGGAGTGTTTGGTAGTATCCATCTCCTCCCTGTGATCGCTTGGATAATCATCCAACCACTGAGCTGACTTCTCTGCCCCCATCCCATGGAAATGTTGGCTGACTTTCTTGCATCCTTGTAGTTCTTTCTGGACTATAGGATACACAGGTTGTATGTTTTTATGCCCAGTCTTGCTTTTCCAGTCTCAGTCACCTTCCCTTATATGGCAAATTATATTCTTGTATCCTCTCCCTCAACCCTGGTAAGGTAGATGAGTTAGTCAATGTTGTTTACACCTCTTGCAAAGCTAAATGTTATCCAAACACAGGAGGCGGCTGATGGTCATTTCATTGCTAAATCTGAACCCATATCTATGCTCTGTGCATATGCAACGGCCTGGGAGCCAGCCACATTAAATTATTGATGGAAGTTATCAGTGACCATTTAACCTCTAGTACTAGTTGCTTAGTCGTAGAGTCTTGGTTGATTATGCTGATTGTGCTTACTAGCAGTTACGATGCTTGATGTGTGCTTCATTGATGTAAAGAGGCAGTTTATGGGCTTGTAGGTCAAAGGTGGTGTACTCATATGTCTGTGTGAGTGCCTGCTGTTAGCAGTTCACTAATTATGCTACCAGGTAATTATGGAGTGTTGTTAGCTGCTTCAGACAGTAAGAGTGATTTATGTCTGTTTTTGGTGTCCATTCAAAATGCAACTTTCTCATTTTAAACTTATTTCTTGTTTGAAGAGTTTGCTGTGATCTGCTCTTAGATCCCTATATGGTTGCTTGTTGAAACTCCCTGAATGGGGTCTTGAATGGGAGAACAGATCTTTGTCTTCTTGGTTTCTGGTGTTTCTCCTCACATTAGTAGTCATAATCGTGAGTCTTGATTTGCAAGTTCAAGGTGCTAGCACGCTAATGGGACTCCCTTGTGCGCCTGTTTTAGCCAACTAACATACACAGTTTCTTGATGGTGATTAAGCACCCTGACATGACTGCTTTTGTGATTTGACAATATATAAATAAAACTGAGTTGAATTGACCTGAATGTCGGCATGCAAACCCCTCCTCCACAGATGACACTTCCTGTATGATACTGTTTTGATTAGTGCTGCAGTGTGGCATACCAACGCATTTTATTTCAGATGCTAACAAACTTGATCAGTGGACAGATTGAGTTGACTAGTCCTGCTAAAAGCAGGCAGCAATAGTTCCTGATTAATTACTTTGACAGACCATGCACATTACAACTCAGCAATACTTCATCAGTACATCTATTATTCAAGGATAGAAAGCTGACTTCGTTTTATAGATTTGTGTGTGGCAGCCGAACGAATTGATTCCTAAGAACAGTGCATAAAATTCAAGTCTTTGCAAAGTTTTGGAAAGCTACTCAGGTCTTTAGGTACAAGGTTTACTGGATTTTGAATTGATTTAATTCTTAAAATATTGAGACTGAATCATGTTCTAGAAATATACCAAACTTTTTGACTTCTACTTGCCAATGTAAATCATTTACACTGTATGGCTGTCTAATCTCATGAGCTGGTGGGATCTTATGGTACCTGTGGGTGTTTGAGCAAACCTGAAGTCATTATTAAATCTACTATTTTTGGTTTTTACTCGAGGAGCTTCATACTTGAAACAGACGGACGTCGTTCTTTTATAATTTTCAGCTCCGTAATGAGGTTTAGGTTAAGTATATAGAGTTGTATAGACTACCTAATGCATGACTGGTCTTTAACACCTCTGTTTGTGTATAGGAGAATTACATAATAGCTTTAGTGGGAGTGTCCAGAAAACACGGTTTAATCTGTAGGATTGATAAGCAGGTGAATATATAAAATGACTCCGGTTTCCATTAGGCATGTTCCACCAAATTGTTTATCGACCCATATCTCAGCACTGACACTCTCTGATTAATGATGTTATTAGGGAGGGAGGAGCAATGGGGGCTAGGACATGACAAGCCATTTTGAGACTGCTCAAAAACACTGAGCATGAAAGCGTGTGCTTGTGCATTTGTGCATTAAGTTTAAAACATGCCCATTCTGCCATGTGTGTCAGCATAAAAATGTACATTTTAATGTGGCCCTCATCATTCTTTCATGTTTATTCATGTTGTTTGTAGGACTCCATCACTGACTTTAATAAGCTTCGTGGATATTAAAGTAAACATGCATGGATGTACAGTATGTATTAACAAACTCATCAAAAACAGCGTAATGTATTCTGGCAGTGAAGTGTTTTCGTGCTGTTGTACCAGTGTGGGGTAATTTCTCGGATAAAAACGCACATTCTAGCAGATTATTGCATCAAATACTTATTTGTGAATATCGTCTCCACTCTGGATTGCACTTTTGGCCAAATGGAAGTGCTTTCGTTAAGAACGACAATGGCCCTTTCAGCCTGGTTAAGTGTTCAGCCTACATTTTGAACAGCTTGCTAATAATAGCAACCAAATGCCGAGGTTTTTGCAAATGACAAGCTATATTCCAAATTTCCGCGTTTATGCTCTGTTTTACAATGAGTCTATGACATTGCAGAAGAGGCATTTTCCCCACTTCTGTAATGACAAGGGAGATGATTTCTCCGAATCATATGTTAGGAGTGATTAGTAGTCCAAAATCGTCACTACCGCACCTCGTCTTTTTGCACACACACTTGTATCACAGAGGAACGTTTTTTATTTATTTATTTCCATCTAAGGCTGAAGGCAATTCCCATCAGTCTACCTGCTTCTTGAAGTACTCTGTCAGCCATCAGTCCCCCTGGATGGAGCCTTGTCCACCGGCTGTGAGCCCAGTCAGACAGCGGTACTGTAAGTCTAGGTGACCTTTGAGCTGTGGCAGGCAGCAAGTCATCTGACACCTGTCTCATTCACATCTGCTTCAGGACCCATGGGCTGCTGATTTTTAGTATGTGTGTGCTTGGACTCATGTGAGTGAGACAGAGCGAGAGAGAAAGAGTGAGAGAAGCGGCCGTGCCTCACTACACCTCCGACGGATCAGTCGGGAGGAGGAGAAAAATGAACTAATCAGCCTCTCCAGTGGTGGAATCTCACCCAATTTATTTCCAAGCTAACAGGCGTTGGTTAATGAGCTGAAACAAAGCATCCTCTCTTTTCCTTCTCTCTCCTTTCCTCCTGTCCTCTGCTGTTCCACTGGTAATTCTGCAGACCAAACCAATTACTCCTGAGAGCATCTATTCATTCGCACACACGTTCACATTTGTGTTACCAGTCATACATGTTCACAATGCAGTTTGAAGAGAGAAAAATAAAGCACACTGGTATATAGGCAGTCATTTTGAAGCCCTTTGTGCTCTTTGAGTTCTTTGTGCGTCAATTACAAAAAGTCTTAGCGAGGGTAAAGTTCCTATTATTTTAAAAAGCTGTGAAATTGAGATAGCGCCTCTATCTAAAGATCTTACTATTGAAATAACACCTTGCTGACTTTCTGTTAAGGTGCAGTTCAGACAGCTCCATGACTGAGCTATTGTGGAAAACAAATCCTTGCAAACCTACTGCGCCTTTTTGGTTTTTATGCTCATGTGGCAAAATAATGATTTTGAAAACCTTTTCTTACTGTACCTTTGTTTCAGCAACATCTCATGAATAGGCACATCTTACTAGCTCTATCCCTCTTCTCAACTTCTCCGACTAACTAGAGGAACAGTCAAAAAAACATCTATCTCCACGCCTTTATATTCCAAGGCACAGTGTGTATTCTCTCATCCATCAATACCTTCCAAAACTATCACAAATTACTGCCCGAGAATCAATTTTTTGGTGTAACAACAATGGTTAGAATTAGGCACAAAAACCACCTGGCTGGGTTTAGGGAAGAATCATGGCTTGGATTCCAATAAGCACTTAGCTGATGTGGGAAAAAAACATTGTGGTTTGGGTTGTGGATGCAATACTAAACGTATTTATGGTCATGCATAAAACAACATTGACTGTAAGTTTGAAATAGGAACTGCACGTCTGTCTCCTCTGTTAATGTATTATTAATTTTTCTTACAACCTTGTGCATTCAAGCATTAAAACATTCAAATGCTTGTCTCTGAATCTGATGGCGGGAACATCATGCTCGACGTCTCGACTAAACGTCCAGTCCTCTTCCGCTTATTTAATTGAGGGTTGCAGGGGGTGAGGTAGGGGGCTATGTGGGGTCAGCTGGAGACTAGTTGAACTGCCACAGGGTGAGAAACTGACCTGTAACTGTTTGCATGGTGTTGTATATCTTCCAAAACATGTAGGAAGAAAGATAGATATAACAATACTGCACATTACTGTGAGACTAGTTTTTCTTCTCTTTCTTCACTTCTGTTTCTTTGGCTTTGGAATTTTGGCTCAGCACACACCACCTAGCATATATTCTGCAATCAATAACTATAATAGTTATGGGCTTGTCTGCTGATATTGTGCCAGTATCACCAAACATATCTGTGAAAAAGCATGCTCTGAAAGTTGTACAGTATAACTGAACAGTGAACAGCTAAGCTGACCTTTTGAGAAAATGCCAAGAAAACCTTCAAGCAAAATCCCACATTCCTGGAACAGCGGTCCTGACATTATGGATGGGGATTTGTAAAATATGTGGCAGTGAAATCTGACTTCCAGTGCAGGAAGCTAGCTGACCAAAAGCCATGGAGTAATTAACCCATTACAAACATCCTCACGCTCCAAACCTCGTTTATATGGAACTGAGAAGGGCTACAAAGGTTTATAGGAAGCTATGATCCACTGTTTTCTAATATAACACAGTGATTGTGAAAGTAGTGGGTAAAAAAAAAATGTCCATGCTAAGTTACATATGTCAGCAGTTGGTGCGGATAATAGAAAATTAGCTTTTGCATTAGCAGCAGTCTGAATATTAATACACTTAAAATGAAGGTTTGACTCAATGACAGATTCATTGTGCTCCATTAGGTATTCATTTACATAAGAAAATTATTTAGAGTATTCAATAATAGATAGTGATGGATTTTTGTATCCTAAGCTCTAAACTGATAAATGTGCTAGTTTGATTAAAAGTGACAACATAACTGTAGTTAAGCCGTCAAATGTTACATCCGTGACAGCGTTCATAGGAGGATAATGTAACGATCAAAAGCATATACAGCAAAATTTGAGCCGAGAGAAACTGATGTGTCAACTCTGATCACTTGATAGAAGAGGAGAGCTTAAATTAAGTTACACGAATAGTTTGTGCTATTTTTAAATGTGGAGGATGAGTTTCATGTATCCTCAAACTGCAGAGTAGTCAGGTGGGAAGCAGTAGGACGCGGGAGTGACAGTTTTCCCCTTGTCTGACCTGTGACACGTGATGTTTATGATCTTGACCTTGGGGATTTCAAAACCCATGCCTTTTAACCACACGATTAAGTGATTTAACACGCATTTTGCATTTAATCTGAGCTCATTAGTGTGAACCCGAGTTTGCTTGTCACGTTTGATCAGCTCGTTTCTGAATATTCATCCAGAGACGTGGGAGGAAAGGCCAAGAGTTTAAGCCCCGCAGGCACCGACACCAATCACTCATGAGGACAAGGCACCTGCTAGTCATGTTCCCATGGCAAGTGTCTTTTCCCTCAGTGCTGTGGAAACCAGGCGTCCCTCTGTGTGCAGAGAAAGAGAAAGTCAGAGGGAGCACAGACTCAAGCTGAATAGCTCAATATTCTATCTGAGCCTTGTCTCATAAAGAAATCAATAAAGTCAGAACATATTGGAGCACAAACGCTTTTCAACACAGTACAAGAAAAATTCCAAGTGATGGCTCCCATTCAATAGCACATTCTAATAGACTGTTACACAAAATCTAGGACATAATCTAAATTAAAATGTGCCTGTGGATCTTTGCTTCATTGTGAGATTGTTTTTTTTTTTTTATCTTTCACTTAGCAGTTTTTTGTGAGGTCTCTTTTTCCAAACTTAAAGAGACGCTTCTTTTCTTAGAGGGGAAATGGCAACAATTAAAAGAAAAGTGGCTTTAACAAATTCCGAGCATATCTCTGAGTGCTGCTTGGGTAGTAATTAAGTCCTCCAGAGTGCTGCAGCCATTAGACTCTGAGCAACCAAATGAGGACACACCCAGCCCAGTGTGACCAGATTAAAAGAAGAGAAATCAGCCCCTCGCTGCTCCCAAATGTCCGCCATCGCTTCGGGCAGTCCATCAGTCTGCAATGTACGACTTGAATCACGCTCCGTCGGTATTAAAGTGACATAAAGTTCCCAGCTGGCTGCTTAACAACAGTCATATAACTGTATTTACACCAAGCTGCTCCCCCAAAATATTGTCTCAAAGCTTTTCAGGACAAATGTGTACTGGTCTTTTGGGTATATTTTGTGGGATGATAAATGGCTTGTAAAAGCATGACAACACTAACTTTCTTTTAGGCACCATCACTTTCTTGGCAACATCTAGCAGAGGAACAGATGCTGCAAGTTCAGATAATGTTACCTCTAATACCCATGAGAAACATCATCACACAAAATTGAAAAACAAACAGTGCTCTAATGAAAGCGATATTCCACGTTTAGCTTCTGTGGTCTGTTCAAAATCATTTTCCAAACAAAATACAAAGGTGTAATGGCTGGAAATAGATAAAATTGTGTTTTTTCTTCTCTGTTTCAAGCTACCTGATAAGCTTTCTACCCTCAGTAGAAAAACAAGCATAATTTAGGCAGACCACAAAGTCAAGCTGAGCCACAGACCCAGCAGCTCAGCTCAGTGCCAGCCGATATCAGCCCCCATACTTGTAGATATTACAGTGAGAATGTACAGTATATCTCTCAGATACAGTTTATGACTTTTGCTTGAATAGGTAACGCTACTTTGTAGCATTGATTCAGCAAAGCGCTGGAAACATTCCTTAGAGATTTTGGTTCATTTTCACATAACAGTCTTGCAGATTTGTCGGCTGCACATGCACAACGCTAATCCACTCATTCTCCGATCACCCCAAAGGTGCACTATTGGAATGAGAATAAAGCAAGATCAATGCCTACATGTTGTTTACGCCTAATCTCATCCTGAGTGTCACAAAAGAAATCAAGACTCATCAGACCAGACGACGTTTGTTGTAACGCATGTTTTTCCCTATCTGTTTGATGGAGTCTGGGCTTTCTCCTCTGATCTCTGGCATGAACTTAATTCATATTTTCTATCAGTGACGTTTGTAGTACAAGTCAAACACCTCACTGATTACCTTGAACATATCAGACCAGTACAGTCTCCGCCACCAGTGACATAGAGTCCAGTTCTTTCGATTTGTCTTTCACTTGAAGACCTCCTGAAGAAATATGACGCGAGTCTACTTGGGAGGAAACAAGGAAAACCCTTTCATTATCTCCTGTGTCTGCGGTGTGGGAGAAATCAATAGAGGTGTCCATGCTGGATTCATCTATATTCTACTGTGTGAACCTAATACCCTCACATTGGGAAAGGAAGATGAGTGGGTGGTTTGAGGGGAAGAGGTGAAAGAGTTTGAGAAACAGGGAAACACACTGGAGGGGAAAAGGACATTTGAGATGGAGAGGTCACAGAATTGTTTATACACAAAGTTTTTTGGTGCACTCACACAGGTACGAGCGACTTGCAGCTTTGGGGAAGTTTTCTAGATTTAGATGCAAGTGGGACAGTGGCTGTGCAAATATCACTCGTGAACTGGTTTGAACTGCAGCAGAAAACAAAACCTCTCCCAAGTCTAAGAGATATAAATGGAGACAACAGCATGTGGAGTTTTTTCTGAAAAAACAAACAAACATATGAAACAGAAACATAACAGACATAACAGGCATTTCAGCTGTGGGAGTCATGCTAACGAGGCACTTGTTCAAACTCTGTGAAAATCCACACCCGCACACGTTCTAACAACCACATCACCTGTCACTGGGAGCCTCATTAAGCTGACAGGCGCTGGCCTGTCAGGGCAGGCCAAGACGTCAGAGCCCTCTCCTTCCTGTCATGACATGATGGATCTCTCCACCACTGGCTGCCAAGCTGCCACTCAAGTCCACCTTCCTGTGGCCGTCCATCAGGAAACACTCGCAAAGCATCCTGTTGATCAGCTTATTTGTATATCCACCACCACCTTTCACTCTCAAGTCTGACTGCATGTCCAGGAGAAGATCAAGATTAGCTCTTTTAGAAAGTTCTTCCCCTGTCCCCACTGTCAGCATGTGCACCAAAGTATTTGCATGAATGGAAAACTTTAAACTGTGCTGTATACCAGCATTGCCTGTTTATATGGAAATAAGTGGCAAATAACAGACAAACTGAATTTCTCACCAAAAATCAGATTTCTTCAGTGTTCTGAACATCACAGCAGAACAAATTATTTTCCAGATAATTCCAGTTGCTAGTTACACTTGCTCCAAACAGGTGTAGTAGCATTTGTTTGGAATAATCTTATTTACCCTTGTTTGTCTCTTAAACTGCCAGATCTCTATTGAATTCACCTGGTAGAATACACCTGGTACTGGACAGGTACACGGGGTGCAGAGTTTATAAGCACAGCTCATAGGCTATTTGAGAGTGAAATATCTTCAGAAAGTTTTGTAGCTTCTGCTCTGTGAAATAAAATAAATACATAAGAATCCACAGTTTCTGTCAGAAGCATTTCAGGATTTGGATTTCCTTAAAGGGTGATTACTTTAATCTGTGATGTCAAACTGTCTTTCAGCATAAGCGTTAAAGTAGCATTAAAATCCTGAAATGAGTGAATTTTGGTGCAGACTAGAGAAACATTCAACTGCTAATGACGACTCTGACTTTGATGAATTCCCTCGTGAGGTTTGGTATTTTAAAGTCTTTGAGGAGAACCAATAGACTGTCAGTACAAGTGATGATCAAGCCTGACTGGACAGCTGTCAGCAAATGGGTGGCAGTGAGAGCTGCATACAGATGTGGTGCTGTATTGATGGTAGATATAGTTCACTGGTTTCAGTGCTATTAGGGTTTATATGGCTTTTTTGATGTGGGTTTTGTAGAACTAAATGTCATAAAGGATCATCCATACTATCTTTCAAATTCTTCATGTGCTTGGCTACAGACCTCAGGTCTGTCACAAAATCTCGAAAAATGCATGGTTCGATGAATGTTCTCTTGTTTTAAGGATCTTGCTGGCTGCCTGCAAAGAAAACTAAGACCTATTGATTAAAGTCATGCTTCATTAGGTGTGACTTTGTACTTTAGCTTAGATCAATTTCAATGAATTAACTTGTGACTTCACTAGAAAGGAGTAATAAAGTCAGATTGCCGTGCACAAGGATGTATAGCTTGCGTAATTTAGGTGCCCCCTGAAAAGAGATACACTGCACCAGTGTCAGTGCTATGACACAGGACCAGATGCCGCATTCATCAATGTTGAGCCTGTGTGCCAAAAAATCACAGTTACGGTAAACTGTTCTTTTATGTAGTTAATGACTATTTCTGAGATCCACTTTCACCATTGCAGATTTCGCAATAGTGAAGAGCACAGAGGTCCACCTAGGTCAGCTGGCCAGTTGGTGCATTTGTGTGCAGAGTTTGCATGTTCTCTTCTGTGCATTTTCCTTAGCTAATCCTGCTTTCTTCCGCATTTGAAAGACATGCATGGGTTAGACCATTTAGCATTTCTAAATTGGCAATAGCTGTGAATGTGAGCAGGAAAGGTCGTCTGTAACTCTATCAGCCCTCCAATAGATAGGTGGCTTGTCCAGGTGTACACTGCCTTTTACCTTCTGATGGCTGGGATACAATGGACGAACTGGGTATATACAAATGTCACATAAATGTGTGAGATTTAGCCATATAGACTATTTTGTATCTGCAGTAGCTGGCATGTTGACAGTAAAAGAATACATATCTTCTATATACTTGTCATTTTCCAGGACAAAAACGGTGCCCCCCCCCGCCACACACACACACACACACACACACACACACACACACACATACACACTTATAATAGTTGCTTTTCAGTTGGTATTACAGATTGAGTAGGAAGTGGCATCTCAATTCCACGTCTCCCTTACAATATTTTGGTTTCACTTCAGGGGTGGCTGTCATGTTGCCCAACTTCAAACAATCTATGGCGTATACCTGCTGGTGCCTGAAGTCTGTGAGCCTAGCAAATCTGATACTGAGATTTGTTGACTGTCAGCCTTACACAGAGCTCTTTAAGTAGTTATGCAAACACCTTTTAACCATGCTGAAGCTGAATACACAAAGATCCCGGGCCGGACGTTAATATCAGACAACCGTTAACTACCTAGAGACACAGGACATTGAATTGTATGATTAACTGAATGTATTTCTTCAAACACATCTCCTGAAGCACGTCCACACCTCACAAAGTGTAAGTACACAGATATTGTCAGCTTTGGAGATAACAGTATCAGACACCTGACACCTCCAGTGCTCGATCCCTCCATCCAACATTCCTGTGTGTCCCTTTCTCTCTGTTAGTATCATCAAAGAGCAGCTGGTGGCAGACGGTGTCCCATTGAGATGTGTATCCATCTGGTGGAGCCATTTGACAGCAGACAGCTAGTGAGGCACACGTACGCTCAGCCAGTTTGTACCAATTTAATGCTGCATGGTCTCATATGTGAGTCCCAGCGGTGACCCTGTGACCTGCACACAGCAGAGCAGGCGGGGTTGTAAATAGCTTGGTGCACATAAGTAATGAGGTTATCAATTAGAGGGAGGCTTGCTTGCATTTGTCCCTGTTATGATGCCGTGTTGTCAAAAGGGCTTCTGGGAAAAGGGAATCTAGGTGTGAATTTGTAATTTTCACTTCATTTAAAGATCCAGAAGCTTGTTTCCTATTATGGGATGTTTTATTGTGAGCAGATGTTTTCCAATGCAGAGAAGATTTGAGGATTTGCACGATAAATTACCCAGACAAGGCTACAAGTGATGATGTCCCATTATCTAGAGAAAGATAAAACTGTGCCATCAAACATTATATTTGCTTTCTGAGCTCATCCTCATGCACACAGAGACCACATATTCAGGTTTGCTGTGGATTTCTGTTTATACGTGGTGACCCACCGATAATGGTGTGTGTACTATGGTGGGTCACTCAGTATTCCTCTCAGCAGCTGGCCAGATGAAGTGAGCCAAAGGGTCCTGGGAGGTAAGGAGACAGAAAAACAGCCCAGGCCAGGGATCTTATACTTTCGCCGCATCCTTACCCTCAGAGGCCATGTATTATTCACAGAGGAAGACAAAGGATGTACCTCAGCTTGAGGCTTGGCAAGAAGAAAGAGGGAAAATGATGAAGGGAGGGACAGTAGCAGGCAGAGATGTGATGATGGCAGCAGTTGGGGGATGAGAACTTGTGAGAAAGAGATAAACTGATGCAAAGTGATGATATAAATTTAGTCAGGAGATCAAAAATGAGATGAAGATTGCTTTGCTAGTATAAAAAGCTGTGCATCTACAGCAGCAAACACTTGAGCATTTGATATCACTGATTAGCACTCCTTCAGTCAGAGGGGAGGAACTAATCAGTGAAATCACCTGCTGTTGTGTGTGGCTTAAACAAAATCGTGCATAAACATGATTTCAGTGGCACAGGGTTGGAGCCTGAGGAGCTAGACAGGAAACGCTCTTTTGATTGTGGGAACTTTTCGGAAGCAGCCTTAGACTGCAAAAAAAATCTATATTTTTTCACTGACAATCCATCTTTTGACTGCTTATATGAAAGAAAAAAAACCCCATATCTCAGCATATACATCCTTGATTCCTCTACTCACATCCTGACCTCATGTTTTAGTCCCTCATAACACAGATTCAAGATCAGAGAGACAAGAAAGAGACACCGGGGGGAGAAGTGGTGGCAACAGGCATATCATAAAATTCGGAGCTGTAATTTTAAAGCGATGTAAGCTAAAAAAAAAAAAAAGAGACTTGGTTTAAAGTGCCTTCATTTGTCAGTTCATTCGTAATGAGCATAACAGTGTTCATGTAAACGTTGAGATTTCAGACCACTTTGAATTCAATTCTGAAAATAGGACCTATTTAATGCATCACGGGTAAAAAAAAAACCCAAACCTATGCATCCTCAGCTATAGATGCTCCAGCAAGTCTCCTCATTCCTCGCTCCGCTCTCCTCTTGGTGCATTTTAAGAAGCGAGAAATTCTTCAACAGGGCATACTATCCCAATTTGCATGGGACAAGAGGCAGGGTACACCCTGGGCAGGGCTAACACAGAGACAGACAACTATTCACATTCATATTCACGCCTATGAGCAATTTAGAATCACGAATTAACCTAAGCCCCACTTACTTCATGTCGTTGAAGCTGGAGCGATGAGAGAAAACCCACGCAGGCGTGGGGAGAACATGCAGACTCCACACAGTGAGGATCATGTGACAGTTTGGTTTAAAAGTCCCCTAAAGTTACTACTAAAGTAATTATGTTAGGGAATAATTTCTGTAACATGTGGATCTAAATAAACAGTGACACACCTGCAATTCACATTCTGGGTTTCACCCTTATTCCATGACTGGTCTGCAGTTATTAAACTGAACAGTTAAGACACAGATTATTGAAATCAGCAGGTACGGAGTAACCTGCCCGTATTTTATTTCTCTACTGTCCAGACATTAAGCGAAAGGAAATCACTTTCTGTTTATAAAACAACAGATTTTCTTTTAATGCCTGCACAGTAGAGAATTACTTAAAATATGTGTGTGTGTGCTTGCTTTCACAATAAATACATTTATGTCTTTAAACTTAATGATTTTTTGATGGTAAAAGCTGTGCACAGCGCATTTAGATTCTGACAGCGTTCCATCCATGTGTCTTCCGTCTTGCACCAAAGACCGCCCACACTAGCTTACCCATTCCTCCTCAGGCTAACCAACAGTAGAGGTCAGTGAGGATTTCACACTGTCTCACACACATACCTTACATGCCTCTTTTTTCTTTTGTTTTGCATTCGCACGGCTCTGCTAATCATATGCACCAAACACCAGTCAAATAAAATTTGCATAGAAAACCCTCTCGTGCTGCCCCTCGCCTGACTGTTCATGTACCTAATTAATCTAATTCATCAGAAAAGGTATGTCTGTGTAATCAAAACACATGTTTTGTATCTGCCAGCACCATCATTATCCTGACACCAGAGCTCAGCAACGTGTGAAGGGTGAGACAAGACGATGAAACTTTAATTCTGGTTTTCCTCCTTGTTTCATTATCCTCAGTTATTGTGAAACATGACATTTTCCAAAGGCTGACACTAGAGCCACAGATTCCTCAGTATGTTTGGACCAGACATTTTTGACAGACCGAGTCCAGAAATGAAAGTTTGATTGTTTCGCCATAGCTGTAAACATAATTAATAAACACCTTATTAAGTCGTGCATTCGTATTCGCTGGATGTGTAAAACACAGATACATTTCTCCTGACATTTTAGCAAATCCATACAACTTACAAGTAACACAGCTGAATATCATGAATAATTTTGCATATATATTGAGCAAATCTTTGATTTAAAAATAAATAAATTTGCTCATCACTATGCTGCCCTGTCCTGGAAGGGCAACTTTAATGACTAGTTGGGTGCTAATCAATACTAGTAGCACTGCGAGCCAATGTTTTAGATTTAACATTCAAAGCTCATTCCGCTGATGTACAAAAGAAAGGTCTTAGTATATGGAAGCTTTTTGGTCAAGGCTTCCTCAAGGGGTGTCGGCAGCCATGCCTGCTGCTTTTGTCCTTCTCTATAATGTGACTTTGCTCAAAGACTTCTACAACTCCAGACTGATCAACTTCTCCACTGCATACACCAGACATCCCTCCGTCTCTCCACACCCTTTGTGTCAGTCGTCCTCCCCTTTCGTCAAGCTCCAAAGCCCATACACATGACAGTATAGACTACAGCACCAGTCTGTTGGAACCAAAGGCTGAGCAGAGCGATGAGGGGAAGGGGAGGAGACATGTGACAAAAAGAGATGGATAGAGAGGAGGAGAGAAAAGAGTCAGTCCTTCCCAGAACCTGTCAGCCTTTTTATTACCATGATGTCTGTGCTTTTATCACCGTACCCGCCAACAAAAATCTCTTAAAGCCAATGGGCCGGCAGCTATGCTGAGACCTTGTTGAATGCGAGCGGGCCTGAACAGTCCATTGATCCGTTAGGCATTTGAGCTTCACTTGTGTGGGATGTAGGGAAGGGCACTGGAAAATGTGTAGAGGACAGGCAGCGGCAGTGGTCAGTGAGACTCATTTGTTCAAGGAGAGATTTGTGGACAGGCAGAAGATTAGAAGACACCGCTGGTACATGGCTCACCTTACACTGTGAAGAGCTGTGCAGCAGACACAGACTAATGCTGTGTCGTAGTAAAACAATTGTCCCCTTGGACTAAAAAGAAAGGAAGGCAGAAAGAGATAAGAAGCAAACAAAGATCAGATATACATTGAAATGCGAGCTTTAATTCATTTTAATCTACATAACTTAACATAACGGAATAAAACCAAATTATTGGAATTCAAATGTATTTGCATAGATATAATTACATATCTTTGGTGGCCATTCAATTTAATGAGCGATTCATAAGCTTCTCTATTTCAAGTCAGGAGACTTTCTTGCATGGACCTGGCCTCCATTATCCTCCCATATTTAAGATACACAGCTAAGAGCATCACAACTCACTGAAGAATTGCTAAATACTTCCAGACAAGCCAGTGTAAGGCATATTGAATTATTGATATTAATACTGATTAAGAGAAGCTAACTCAATTAAAAAATGCCTGAGCACAACAGGAAGTGGTAGTCATTAATGCATCCTTTATATATCTATCTATCTATATGGAGTTGTGTTAAGATATGGAACAATTTCTTAAGCATATGAACCACATGCATGATGACACACCTGCAGTTCACATTCTGGGTTTCACAGTTGTTCTACTGTTGGTCTGCATTTATTAAACTGAACAGTTAGTTCATTTACAATCATGTGATAAATGTAAGTCTCCAACAACTTCTGGGGGAACTGTTTGGTTCTTGTGTTTCACTGTCTTTACAGCTCATTTCTCACTTTGTTATTTTGAGCTGGGCAGAAAGTATAAGAGTACAGCTGGTTTTCGATGGGTTTTGCTAAATAAAAGCTTTCTGCTATGGCTCCAAACAACAATGATGATAGCGCTCAAAGTGACTCAAAACATTAAAGTTGCGGTCCAGAAAACTTAATAAAAAGAGCATGCTATAAAGGCTGCAGATTTAACTTGCACTTAAACACAACTGTAGCGAGAGGCAGCCTTGGGGATAAAAATCCTGTTTTCGATCATAATATGTATGAATGACGGGAGATTTTTAAGGCTTTCTGTGCACTCTTGCTCTCTCTGATTACATTAGTGGGGACACAGCCACCTCAGCTGTCATTGCATCTGGCATGCAGTAAGTAGGCATTAGGTTTCATAAAAGGGTGACATGACACACCTCTTTGTACAGATAGAGACTGGCACTTAGAGTCGGCCTGGTTTGCATCTAGGCTCCCACACATACAGGCTTCAGCTCCCACAAAAAGCAGCCAGTAGATACTATTACACATCATCCCCACCGCTGCCCGTCTTGTCATCATTCCTAATGAATATTTAATTTCCCCCCACCCCCGTGCCCCCTCTCTCTGGCCTTCTCATCAAACGTCTGGTATTAATGTGCCACAGACGGTGTGCTGCGCCGCTCTCCCTCCGCTGCTCTACGATGACTTGTGTCCTGGCCAATGCACTATGACTGGTATAGGTGACTCAGGCTGGGCAGTGAGCCACTGGAGTGTGGGACGACATGAATGGAGAGAGTTATGTTAAGTGACAGCGTGATGCAAATATGCAGGCGAAGGCCCAGGAAATTTGTATAAATTCATTTGCTGTAAGAACGAAAACCTCATTGGAAAAAAAGGTTTTCTATAATAAGAATGGAGCTGTTTAACTGTGGGAATTTACAGATCATCTGGTTTATAAAGTTCACACTACTCCACAGTCTGCTGTTGTCATTAGTATAAGACCTCATGGGTCACTGAAATACAACCGGGAGCTGCAATAACACTGTTTAAGATGCACAGGCAGTGTTTTCTAAGCATAAGCAATGACAGCGTGTGATATATGCAATGGAACGACCCATAAAATCACACTAGAATGTCAGCAGACTGTAAGATAAGGATCCCTGCTTGCAGACGTACCCGAGGGAAAAACAATTTTCTCAAGAAATATATAGAAGTAACAGTAACTCATGTCTATAGAAGACTGCCATGTGTATTGAAGTTGAGTGACAATGTTATGTGATTAAACTGATGACACCGGTGTGTGTTGTTGTTGCAGCTTTTATTCCCCAGGTTGTTCCAGACAGACGCTGAGCTGAGTGGCTCACACTAATTGGCTGCATCTCAATCTCATCAATTCAAAATGCCAGCAGAGGAGCCCCAGTATGGCGTCTCAGCCGCTGTCAGAACGTTGCGCATTGAGTGACAAGACACCGGCACTCCTTTTCAATGAAGTGGATGGAGCAAAAGGAGGTAGTCCATCCAGGATTCACATAAGCGTTGTTGTCACATGTACAGTGTGTAGGTGGGAGAGGAGACAGCCTAACAACTGTCACAGATATAAAAAAAAAAATAATAATAAAGATGGTCAAAAAGCTCTCTATTTAAAGCACAAACTGATGAAGAGGAAAAGGGCAGAAAAGTAATTTTGCTTGTCATCAACTATGCATTCTACCTGTATAAAGGTTCTTTTAGGCTAACTTTTGAATAAATGCCTTCCAGCTTACCCATATACACTATGTTATATACTGCGTGCTGTAGCCATTGTTACTGCCATTTATGTGATTAATTAAGCTTCATAAAACCTCATTAATTTGACTCTGTTAGCATCCTCCAGGGCTAAACAGCAAAGCCAATTAGAAGTGTTCAGTAGCCACTAGAGGCTGGCCCAAAGGCGAGTACATCCCTACAGACTCCTGTGTTAAAATGCCCAAAATTATGTTATTAAAAAGCATGTTAATAGCCTGGGACAAAAACAGGTTTTGGTCTCTGGATAGTGAACTTTATGAACTAACATAATGAACTTTATTTTTTTTTTATAGTTCATCCATATAGCATGTTTGCTTTGATTGACAGGCATCTCAGCAGTGGCAGCTGTAGCTGAATACCGTCCATCAGGTTTTACCTTTGCTAATTGGAGTCAATGAACTGGTCTTGACAATGTTTGTACTATTAGTGCTATTAGGAGCTTTTTTTTAAATGAAGACATACAGTATTGTGCAAAAGTCTTCCATTACCTCTCATTTCCTTATATTTTGCTTCCAAGGAGCTAGACTTGTGGTCGTTTGAAGGTTTTCTTTGGAAATTGACTGTTTTCTCAATCTTTCAGTCCAGTCCTTGTACATGACCATTTTCAGTGGTGTGTTTGTTTGGCAAGCCATTTAACACTTAAAAGGCATCTAACTCAAGGGATGAACCAGCATGTTGCCTACACATAACAGATGACTTAGTAAAGAACTCATTTTTAATCATATCTTAAGGCATTTTGAGATTTTAAGCAAAAACAAACAAACAACATAATTTGGTTCCACGTCTTTAGTCATAGCCAGAGACAACAGTTCGACAGGTCTAAAATAGTATTTTTGACTCAAAGAGCTATTAGCAAAAACTTGGCATATTTTGTGTGCAATGTGTTCTTAAAAAAATCTGAGGAAACTCAACAAAAGGGGAAGGACAGGAGAAAAAGTCACAACCCTAAAAAAAACCTTTCAGTTGATGTATGTGTTTGCTGAAGCCTCATCAGAAATGGTCTCAGTGGAAGGGTGTCTGTCAAGCAGCTATTCTTCAGGACGGAAACCAGGGACATGAGGCTGAGGAATGCCAATTACACAAAAAAAAAAAAAACATGGTTTGGGGCCGGCGTTTTCAGCCAGTGGTGGTGATCTCAAAACTGATGTAACATCACTGTCAATATAGTAAAAGCATACCTGGACAGACAAACACACTGAGAACACTATCAGTCATGGATTGGCCTTCCCAAAGTGCAGAACTCAGCATAACTGAGGCAGTGCAGGGTCTTTACTGAGAACGTTTTCATACCAAATACTGATTTTCAAGGTTTTGGGAGTTTTTTGGCTTTGTGTTGGCTGAAGAATTTTGCGCAGCACCGTAATATATCTCGCTGTGCGGTCCAAGGTGTTTATGCTCCATTTTTGTATTTTAGTCATCTGCTAATTGCACTAATTTTCATGGTTAGCAGCTTGCTAAGCAATCTTGTTGGTGTTAGCTGATAACTTAGTCCAGAGTTTTCTGCAAATATGGTAAATTGTGTCTGAGAATTTTCTGAGAAAAACCAAACACATGCCAGAATACTAAACAAATGGGTGATGTAGAAAGCTACATGAATAACTCATAAAAATAGTGCATTCAGTTAATTTTAGTGTTCCTGTAAGCCATGCCAGCACACCAACAGGCAATTAACCCAAGCCTTGCAAGTGCTGCACCTTAGAGGTTGAAGAGGCATGGTTAATGTAATCTGTTCCCCCTGATGTTTCCTCTACTGCAGGTCAAAATGCCAGATGTGAGGTCATAAACCTGATCAATAATATGGTTTGTTTATTATTAGTTGGCAAAGGCTAGTCAAAAAATACGAACTGTGATCAATTTAGCTTGTTTTTCCATCAGTTAATGCTTAAAAACTGTCCAGTGCTCCGGCTTTGTCTGATGCTGTGTACAAAGACAGGGTGGGGCGAAGTTCTCAAGACAGCGCAGAGCACATTTGTTATTCATGTGTAAGCTTCCTTTTCACACTAAAACAATAGGATTTCAGTTGAAACATATTCCTATTAGGCAGCTCTGCTGTTATTTAAGCCGTTTAACCTCGCTTCCCAAAACATCAACTTGTGCAGGCTGTTCTCTAATGTACCCTAAGGCAGCGGTCCCCAACCTTTTTTGCGCCATGGACCAGTTTATGCCCAACAATATTTTCACGGATAAATGCAACAAAATAAAACTAGCACCGGTACCAAAAAAAAGAAGATTAATTCATAACACACGTGAAAAGACCCAGGAAAACCGAGTTAACGATAAAAACGATAACAAAATAACGCTGAAAACCGATAAAAACCATACATTTCACACCTGAGCCTCAACTCTTGCGGCCCGGTACCAAACGACTCACGTACCGGTACCGGTCCGAGGCCCGGGGGTTGGGGATCGCTGCCCTAAGGCACTTTATAACACGTACTGCTCGGGTGAAGGGGAGTAATGAGAGAAGTCAGACTCAGACTTATTGATTTTCTGAGTCAACTTCTTGTGATCCAGAACTGATATAATAGGAGTTTTGTACTGTAACACTTAAAGGATGAGGAGTTACAGTTCTTGCCTGTTATATTATCCTATAGCTGGCATTACACTGCCCCCTACAGGTAAAGCCATAAAAAAGGTAATCTTATTCCAGTCAAACTTTATTGATTATCTGAAAAATTAACAGATTCTGAACAAATGACAATTACACCCCACCTCCCTCATCTTCCGTCTCCCACCCCAACCAAAGTAATCAACTTCTGAATGTGGACTAATTGGAATATCTTTCAACTCAGTAAATAGTCAGTGGCCTTTTCATCTTTCTGTAAAAGGCAGCCACCGCTGAGTTCAGATGAATTCAATACAGAAAAAAAGAGCTGGGGTACATAGATTTCACAGTGCATTAAACTGCTCTGCAGTAAGACAATGAGCTTATGAAATCACAATCCTGCCTCATCAAGTTTATCTAAAGGTCATGAACAACCCTTTGTAGATATTCATTTTCGATTCAGTACATGGGTCTTCTGAAATTTAATTTAGCTTGTCACACATATTTAATCTTATGGAATATAAATGAGAAAAAAAATGAAATCAACCACACTTCTGAAAAAACACGTCATAGCATTCAGACTAGGTTATCGTTCACATCCGATTAAACATATGTTAATAAATTAATCAACTCTTAGTTAGCCCTATCACTCCCTACCCCGCCACCGCAGCCCATCCTTCAAAGAAAACAAAAACACAGTATTCAAACCAAAACTTCCCGCATCCTGTACTTGAGCAAACGGAGGAGTCAAAAAGTCTAACATCACACTTAACACCTAATAAAATGCCATCAGGAGTGAATGCATTATAGTATTTCATTGGTGATTGACATTGTGTGATGTGATTTGACTAACAACCATATTAGCTCGTTAACATCTTTGGTTGTCTTTCACTTGTAACTGGAAGTTACAGAGTCCCTTGTTTGTGATGGGATTATAAGGCTCAGTTCAGTCTTAGATCAAGTCCATGGGGACACATCAAGTTAAAAACATTTTAAGCTTGTGAAAAAACCAGCACATAGTTTGGAAACCTTAAATATCCTTAAGCCAGCGGTTCTCAAACTATGGGGCGGGGCCCCCTGGTGGGACATAAATCCACTGCAGGAGGGTTGCGAACGACCCAGGGAAAAATACAAAGTTAAATTAAGCTTTATGGCTATAATTTATGTATGTAAAATAATCAACTTTGCTGATGCTGAGAAAGTGTGTGTGTGTGTGTGTGTGTGTGTGTGTGTGTGTGTGTGTGTGTGTGTGTGTGGCATCTAAATGGAGGCATGCCAGGGAAAAAAGTTTGAGAACTGCTGCTTTAAGCTAACACTTTATCAAATTAAAGCCACGTTTTAATGACTTGGCCCCAGTGCTGATAGGCATACAATGTCTCACAGTCCCAAACATTGTTAGGACTATTAAAATAAGCATTGTACTCATTAAAAAAAACAAACAAAAAACAACAACAACAACAACAACAAAAAACCCACAAAACGCCGTTGTTGACCTGGATAAATTACAAATATAAAAAATGGCTCATATTCTATTACAAATATCAACAATTTTCTTTGACTAAGATTAATTGTGGACAAAAAACAGTCTGTAAAATGTCAGCTATCGGTCCAGTGAATCAAAGTGGCAGATGAGGTGGAGGTGGTGGTGGTGGTGGTAAAGGGTGTTGAGTGGTTCATGTTGGGCTTCACCTGGGCCCCGTTTCAAACACACCTTAGCAAGCTAAAAAGTTCACTAGCGCACACAGCACTTGGTTGGTAACAATGAAGAAGTGTAACCCTGGTAACCCATTGCTTTCCGATGCTGGGGTCACGGATGCTAGCGGGCAATTTAGTGTACGAAGATGTGGCTTAATGTGCACCTCATGTTCGCCTGGCTTTCTGTCTCTTGGCCTGACGTTTGGCTTCATCCATAGCAGCACTTTCGCTGCTGGCTTGAGCCATGCTCCTCACTCCCTGGATGCGGCTCCCCAACTGTAACAAAAGGGGAATCACCTGCAAACAGGTCAGGAAAAGGCATTAAATGAAGCTTACTGGATCAAAAACTTTAACTATAAAAACCAACCATGCGATAACTATTAGAATTACAAAGTATTAATACATTATAGGCTTGGCCTGGACAAGGCTCACTTCTAGTGACATTTATTCCTCACATTTAGAAATTGACAAATCAAACAAAAGCTTGGTTGAATAGTCTGCCTTGATTAGATGCAACTTGTTCTGTACCTTCTCATAATTGTAGGCCGCTAAGAGGAGAAGTAGAGTGAGCGGCAAAGCTACGTAAGACCCCTGAGCAACATCCTGGTCGGGCACTTTACGCTGTGGGAAAGTGCACACACATTTATATAGAAACATACTGTTCAGTAACAAATAAGACAAAACAAATATTCTTTGTAGGAAAAATATATACTTAAAAACATCTGTATCTTACAGTAGGGTGGAAGGTAAGAGTGACATGTTTGTAGTAGCCAGTGGAAGTGAAGGAGACTTGAGGCAGTGTGAAATCATACTGGGAACGGGACAGTGTGGAGTACAGCATCAGTACGTAGCTCTAGAAAAGAGAAGAGAAAGGTGACTATGGATAAACAGCAGTGTATTCTGGGTCATGTTTTACTATGAATTACGTAAAATACGCAATTAAGGACTAAGTAAATGATATTTCAGTAGTGCTGTCAGCATTAACGTGAACTGACCCACGTTAACGCGTCAAAATTGGCAAATCCCTGTTAACGAGTTAACGCAGGTTAGTGTGAGGGGTCACTCGGCGTTAATGCAGCTTAAGCACGTTAATGTTGCGTTGACACTGACAGCACTATATTTTAATAATACTGGCTTAAAAACCAAAAACCATCAAGTTGCTTTGCATGTTTCACAGTTGAAAAATAATCCTACTTTTATCTTATACTCGGCCTCATTGAACTGAGGGCCTGCACCACCTTCAGAAAGGTGTTTTACCTCCTCTCTCTTTAAAACCGCTCTCCCTTTAAGCCAGGTTTCTTCTGATTGGCTACTACTGCTAAACAGAAGGTTTGAACAGCATGTGGGTGGTAAATTTGTGCATATGAAGAGCGCTGTCCCTGACATAACCATGTTAGGGATGTCCTCTCACACTGACATTACACATGTCTAATAGTAGGAAAGAATTGTCTTAGTGGTCTGAAACACGAACCTTTTGGCTTACTGGGATTACTAAACGTACACTGACCTCATTACTCAAACCAGTAAAAGCATAACAGGAGCTCTTTAAGACTGAATTACCTCGCCATCTCTGTCCAAAGGAGGGAAGTGAAAGAAAAGGGACTGTCCCAGAGAGACGCTGTTGATTGGATTGTCCAGATTGTCACTCTTATACAATTTCACCTGGGGGGGGAAAGTGTAAAGGTAAAGCAAAATGATTACAGGTCTAACTTATCTACAGCTAATGCAAAAGCCTTGTAGAGACTTAAAAGTTTCAAAAGAAAGACAAAAATGCCGGGTTTTAAACGTCCTACTGATAGTGTTGGAAGGTGTTCGGGAGACGTGATGATGTTTCCACTGAGGTCAAATTGATTGATCTGCCTGAAGGCGATAATGTTGACCCCTTCAATGTCACTACTGCCAACCTGAAAGGGAATATAGAGCTCATTATATAGATGTAACAATGAAACTTGTGAAGAAAATACCCAATGTGAACCACGGATAAAGTTTTTTGTTCAAGTCACACGGTGTGATAATAACAGAGAATTAAAGAGAATTAAGGCATTTCCAGCCTTGCGAGGGAGATTAGGAGCGCTGCACTTTTCAGACAAGCTAAAATTATGAAGTGAGAGGTTTAAACTTTGGCAATGGGATTATCGCTGCTTTTGTTCTGAATATTGAAAGGACCCATGTGATGAGGGTGCCGATAAGTCATAATCACAGGGTTCCCACAGTTATTTTAACAATTCAATTACTAAAGTTTTCCATAGCCTCCTTAATAGTTTTCATAAGTGTTAAAGCAGTGCGAGTACGACTTGAAAATGTGTGCAAAATTCCTGAACTTAAAGCACTCAGTGAGCTTCATTTAGTAGCAGCTTTGCCTTCAAGAGTAACCCAAGTCAACTCTGACCCACAGCTTTTAAGTCATAAACAACATACTTCCTAAACATAGATAACTAATAAATTAGCTACTGACAAAAAGTCTAAATATGTAGCCAAACATGTAAAACTAACCAGTTATGCTTAAGCATGTGTGCCTTCATGACACTCAAGTGACCCCTCTCATATTTAAAGCTCTAAGAAACTTGGTATAGTTGTAATTTCTCCACCCCATTAAAAGCCAAAGATGCTGAACATCTGCACCGGACAAACTTGAAGCGAGCTGCTGCCTACCTCTATAGCTCTGTGTTGTGGCAAGGCCCTCTCTATGTGGTCGTTGCCTTCAGCTCGCAGTTGAATGAGATATTTGCAACCCGGCTGCAAGAAAAACATTAAATGAGTTAGAGGTATAATCACATACACTCCATTACAACTGAGCAAATCATATACCGCTTACAAATCACACTTTGCAAAATCACCAGTTTCCCTAGTAATCCAAGACAACACCTAGAGGCCATGATCTGTTTCAATTCTCAAGTCTGGTCTTATTTTAACAGCTCATCCCGTCCTCACCAGCAGACCCCTGAGTCTGAATCGGCCCTCCTCATCGGTGACCGTGTCCTCGCTGTAGAGGCTACAGTCTCCCTGACCCACGGCCTCCACAGCCACGTCCCACTCTGCATCCCCGTTGAGAGACTGCACCATTCCGTAGCAGCTGAGGACAAGTTTACAAGACTGCAATGAGCACATGTGCAAGCTGCAGTACCCACCAGCAGATCAGTATAGGCTCAGTAATTTGCACACTGAAAGATATTCCTATGCTTGCAAGCTAACAGTGGACAATGTACACTCATTTACCTGTACGCAGTTTTGATTCCAGTTATATCAATACTGAGGTTTTCACCCTCCTCCACTGTAATCATTTGAGATGCCGGCTCAAAGCGGAACTCCTTCATCATGGGCTTGAAGTAGTACTGACCAGGACTCTGAGGGAAAAAAAGGTGGGAAGCAGAAAATACAGGATGGACAAGTGAACCAAGACACAGGGCAAAGCATCCCTAGAATTACCGTCAACCACCAACAATGTTTGGCAGTCTGACATACTACTAAAAGAGGTTTCTTACCAAGTTATTGAAAGTGAGGATGCCAGTGTCTTGAGTCAAAAGGTTGGAGCGAAACTGACCCCCACTCAGAGAAAGAAGCACGCCGGCGAGAGGCTGACCGTCCTCCGATTTGATCTACAGCACAGACAGAATACTGGTTGATTTTACTGCTAGACAGGGACCAAATCAATTAAACCCCTTTAATCTTTTCACAATAAAAGATCACACGGACAAAATATAATGAAAGCCCGTGGCTCGAGTGAGCGCCAAATTGTGGGTGTAATCAGGCTGACAGGTGAGCTTAATTTCAGAGAAGATGTACAAGTGAAAAATAAAGATGGGCACAAAGCTCTGTCAATGCTGAGCAGAAGATTTCAAAGCAATTTATCACACAGTGTGAAAAGGAAACTAATACCGATCATTTGTGTCAGGATCTCACGGTCGCAGTAGGTAATTGCAGATCCTTTTAACAAAGGGCAGCACGAAGGCAGTGTACTGACAGCACGCGGCAAAACACAAAAAAAACATTTTTCCAAAACATACAGTAACAAGTACTTTTCATTATGTCACTTCTTTATCTCATGATCTCATGTCCAACCACCATAATCAGTGAGGGTTAGTAGTTGTGAACAAACAGCTGGACAAATATAAAAAGTACCTAAACGTCTGATGATTACTGGGAGGTAAAACATGCACGTGAGGATGGCTGCATATACCTTGAAGGTGACGCCAGCCAAAGCAAATGCCTTAAAATCTCCCTGGGTGCCCTCCACGGGACTCAGCACGAAACCTTCTTTACTTGCACTGATGTCGTACTGCCGGTCACTGTGGAGCGGACCCACACTGAAGAAAAGCGGGGGAAAAGTTAAGTGAAGGTCGGAATTTCTTCAAGATACTTGTTTGTTACTAAATGCAACGTGATTTGAACACAAGCCAATCTATAAAGCCTATTATAACGTCAATACTGAAACAATGGAACAATGTCAGCGTTAATCTCATTAAAATGACGCCATAACCGCCAGCTGCACGGCGTCAACGCGCCTCGTTAACGCCGTGCAGCCTCACGCACGGGGCGATCCGCGTTAACTCGCTAATGGAGATTTGCCGCGTTAATGCGGTTATGGCGTTAACGTCATTTTAACGAGATTAACGCTGACAGCACTACATACAATACAAGCTTTACTCATGTGAAAGAAAAAAGGCATGTTTCTTTGCTCTAAGGACACAAAGTCTACTTGCAGCCCTGAGGCTGTCCCCGTGACCCTAATTTTACAGACCAAGATGCTTACAACAGCATCAAGATCGCAGATCACAGGCTTGATAACGTATTGCAAGCCCTGCTTTTCTGCATACTGATTCAGCGCCAATGTCTCTAATGCCACCTGTGCTTTCGCTCTTATGACAAGCTAAAAATATCTGCTGTAAAAATGCTAGCCTGGTTGATGCTTCGTAAGTTTCCAGGGTTGTTGTTTTTTTTTTCAAATAAAGAAAAGAGGAATAAACAGGTGAACACAAAAGTCATTGAAATTCATCCTCTGGGCACCATGAACATCTGGGGCTCCGTGGTAATGAATCCAACAGTTGTTGGGTTATTTCAGTCAGTAACAAAATGATGATGGCTGCGCCCACAGCCATGAATCTCAACTTTTTTTCCCTTTTTTAACTTTAACTTTTTGGTCCTAAATAGAAAAGACTTCACACCTCACTCCAGGCCAAAAACCTTATTCTTTAAAAAAAAAAAAAATGCATTTATGAACTACCCTGTTAGTATAATGACTTGCTAAGGCAATAACATTTATAGCAGAACCCGAAGGCAGCATTACCCGAATGAAAAATGCTTGAATATCCTCGCTCTCATTTTCACACACCCTATTTTTATCACTGTGTTCATATACCTGTATGCTCCCATCTCATTAGTGGCCACAGTAATGAGTGGTGTAGCAGCGCCTCTCTCAGTGATAGATATTTCCACACCTTGTAGCTCTGGTGACACCTTGCCTTCTAAGAAAAGACCTGCACGACCGGTGATGTCCACCAGCCGACCTGGACACGACTCTGTCAACAGCAAAGATGCGGTTTATTTAGAATAACCTGCGTGGGTTGTATCAGAGTCCGTTTTAAGGTTTCCAATAGACTTTCTTCTTGTGTGACTTTACCTCCGGTGATAGTTGCCTCTACTTCAGGAGGGTAGAACAACAGCTCCTTCGAGGAGGGAGTCACTGTGATCTTCTCACCAGCCCTGCATATTTACACAGAAAGAAAAAAAATCACTAACAGCGATGAACAACAGTTCTAGACTCAAGTGAGCCTCTGATGGTTATTATTAGCAGATGTCAGAATTCCACTCTTAATTTCTCTCAAGTCCTGTTAATTTTCTACAGAGATGTAAAGCTGGAATTTCCAAGTTAACACTAAAGTGAACAGAAGTTTTGCCGTCAGCCCTACATGGTATTTTAAAGAGCAAAAACTGACCTGGCCCAGTAGGAGAACTCATAGTGGAAGGGGCCTGTCAGTTCATCAGCCTTTTCTTGGATAGGAGGACTATCGTCTCTGGCACCTCCTTCCTCTTCAGCTGCACGGCGTTCTCGCTCCTGACGTCGCAGCTCGATCTCCTGCAGTTGCTGCTCCTGCCTCTGCTCCTCCAGGCTCCGCAGCGGACCCAGCACGAGCGCCGGCTCGCTCTCGATGGACGACCTGACCAGGGGGATGAGGATTTAAAAATAAATAAAAACGCTAAAGCTGGTCATTACCAAACACGCAAATGCACGGCAGCATTTGAGCATACGAGACTACTCATGCAGAGTCATAATTACTTGATCGTGACTGTGACGTCTAGAGTCTTGTCGGTGGTGATGAGTCCTGTCATGTGATGCCGCACTGCAGTCAGGGTCAGGATGCTGGGGGCTGAACTGTTACACACAGGTCAACAGCAGTCATTAGAATGCTTTGGCTGCATGGTTGCATTGCATTAACCCAGAAATAAAAACACACGACGTTACATTACTTACGTATCGTAGGTGTAGAAGTCCTGCTCAAATTGGTGGCAGGAGCGAGGGGTGACTTTGTAAACACCTGGACAAGCCATTTTTAGCTGATTAATTATTACGTTCCAGTGGTATATTTAGACAAGTCGGACATGGTACAGTTGGTACAGTCTGATATTTTTTGATTATGCTAATTTCTCCTATGTTGAGCTAATGAGAGGTCAGAATAAAGAAACTCACCAGGCTTGGAGAGGCAGAAGCGGTTGACTCCCTTAGAGAGGTTGTACACGCCAACGTTTTCAGGTTTGCTGCCATCTTGGAAGAACTCCTGTGCAGCACCACACATTCAATAATACATATGGAAGTGTAAGCATCTGATCTAACAGGCAGCATGTAGTGCAAGAGGAGTGAGCTACTGATTACTAACCAAAGTGATGGCATGGGAAAGGGAGCAGCGCAGGATGTAGCCAATCTGTCTGAACTCCACCCCCAAGACGTCTGATTCCAGAACCTCCACCTCCACTGACTTATGTTTCCAGCACCACTCCTCGTGAGAAATACTTACTACAAGTGGTAAAGATTAGAGAGAATAAAAAGTGAGAAATACATTTTAAATGACAGGGGAAAAAAAGAAATATGTGAATTAAATATGTCACACTATTATAGGTGGAAAAATATCACAAGTTCCTTTCAGGATCTTTGAATAAAAAGAATTAAAAAAAGGATTGCACACATATTATATATAAAAAACTGTCCCAGCAACACTATAAACTGAATAAACATGCATGTGTGCAGATCAGAGTTTGTGTGGAATGAACAGATGGATCTACATTACCAGAAGGTGGGGAAACACTAGTTGAGTAATGGCATGCCTGCTGAAAGCTGCTGCTATAAACCAGTGATTGAAAGGCTGATGATTACCCGCTCATTTCTCTATTTAAGAATAACTACTATAACTTTCAAATAGAAGTGTGCATAGATTGAGGGGTTTATATTGTACAGAATGCTTGACTCAGTTGTTCCAGTGAAAACCTGACTGCATGCAGAGTTTACATTTAAATAAAAAAAAAACTAGAAGTATATTTAAAACCTTTGTATTTCCCCGGCAAAACGTTGTCAAAAGAGAAGCTGAGGATGTCGCTGCTCCCAGACAGAGCCACTGCCCTCCTCTCCCCCTGCCTACTCGCTGGCTGCAGGGTTACAGAGAGGTCGTCACAGGAAGCTAAAGGACAACCAGAGAACACAAGGTTGGCTCGTGTGAAAACATATTTCTTTATGGATTAAAGCTGCATCTTTGGTAAACTTTGTCTTCTCAAAAAGACAGTAAAGTGTAAATTACTAAGACTTTTACCTAGACAGTACACCTTTCCAGAAACAGAAGCCATGAACTGGGTAAAAACTAGGTCTGTGAGTGGTTGATCCACAAGGGAGATGTCCAGGGCCTGAGGCTGCAGAGCCAGGCCTGCTTTCACCTCTGCTTCAGGCAGAGATACCTGAACACACAAACAAATTTCCTTTTGCTTAAAACCATATTTTTTAATCAAACAGCTACGTGAACACTAAGCTTAACTGCTTTGGTTTGATGACACAGATGAATCTGTATTTCTGAATAAAAAAAAGTTAAAGATTTGGGTTTTTTGCTTTCCAATGACAAATGAGTTTTTCAGATGATGATCTGTTGCAACTGTTAAGCCATAAATGTGCAAATGTCATAGAATATGGGTAAAAAGCACCATCTGCGCTTTAGGCAACATGACATCTGTTCATCTTTTAGGAGGCTCACCAATTAAAATTTAGTATGCGTGACATATGTCAGTTTCTTGTATATATTTAATACCATTTGAATTAGCTTTCAAACTGATTAAATAAGAGGTTATAAAAATTAAGATGTGGATATGTCATATAAAATAAAATGCTGCTCGAGTCTTACATGGACACTGTAGTCTCCGGGTTTGGCCTGAAAGCAGAAGGCCCCCTGATGGTCAGATTCAACAGTCCGAATGAAAGCCTTGTCTGTGCTCTTGTGCGTCAGAGTGACCTTGTAGCGACCTTGCTGCTTCATGCCTTCAGGCAGGCGGCTGATGGAGATCTGGCCACAAACACTGAACCTGTGTTGGACCAAAATGAGGAAGTCATGACAATATGAAGAACCACACTGCAGCTAAATTTATGTAATAAGCTACTAATTCTTATAACGTACCCTGCTGTGACGATATCAGGAAGTTGAGGCGTATTAGGAGCGATCTTCACTGTGACTGGCTCGAAGAACATGAGCTCTTTGTTGACACGGATGGTGTAGGTACCAGCTGTCATGTTCTCCAACCGGAAAGAGCCATCTTCTTTGCTGACAACTGTGAGGACAGAGTGGTAAAGCAAGCTACAGTTTAAAGTGTGACAGAGAACCACTTCAAAAACTATAGTTAGATATTCTACTGAAAACATGAGTCTTCTTTTGCGATTACCCTTGATCTGGTTGTTTAGGTAGACTGTAGCATCGGGCACACCTTCCCCATCAGGACTGTTGAGAACCCGGCCAGTCACAGAGAAGCCCATCACACGGAAGATGGGCTACACATAAAGAGACAGAATGTCAAACTTGAATATTTTGCACAAAACTTGTTTCCTTTTGAAACCTGCTGATACACATTAATAATAACTATTTAAAAAAAAATTAAGATATAACAGTTCTCTTTACCTCTAGTTTCAAGCTGTTGTGTTCCACCTTGAAATTCATCCTAGAAGGAGCAACATCAAAAGTGATCCTTTCTCCTCTGTAGAAAGGTATCTGAAGTGAAGGATTTCACAGAAGCACATTTAGATGGAAAAACGATTACATCTCTAAGATAGAGGAGATAGAATTTCATTGTTCGCAAATAAAAATGATGCTTTCATAAAACCCATCATTCATACCACCTTGTCTCTTGTAGTTATATCGGTAAAAAAAAAAAAGTTCATACACATGTAATTCCTGCACTGGATTCGGATTCCCTAGCTAAATGTGGGGTGGATTAGAAAACAGGAAACATAAAACATGTTGTAGTTGTCATTACAATATATTTTAATACAATCCTATGAAAGTCTTTGTTTGGTTAATTTAAGTAAATCACCCAAACCTCTTTAAATGGCGTTAGAGCTGTTTAAATAGTTCAAATAGTTCTGTTGACGTCTAATTTTTGTGTGTGTGTCATCAAGTTTAAAAAAGCAAGATTTAAATTTGCGCTGTTTTTGAAATACTGAGAGGAGTAATGGAATAACGAGTACCTGCTGTGAGTGGTTGGATAAGAAGCTGTGAGTTTCATCACCTCTAACTCCTCAGCAAGATAACAACTGACTTTACCGTGTCTCGCTCCAACTCTCCTGTTTACCTTCTATTCAGGCTCCAATGTATTCAATTAGGAGTGAAGCAGCTTTGACTGACAGGTGGACACCTATGCAGGTGGCTATTCTGGCAGCTGTCTGCTAAGCTTGACCTCAGCCAAGCCAAGTCACTGAACATGAACTCAATCATTTTTGTGCTCTTGGTGCTTTTCAGAGATTAATAAGGCTGTATTTGTGGTCCGGTTTTCGGATCAAATTGTAGTACTCTATTTGTATGTTATGCAGCGCTAATTAGAGTGTATCTATGACTGTCTAATGCCCTGTTAGAGTTAATGGATGTAACTTGCTGGCGCTATCTGATAATTAAACACTCCACCCTCTCATCCAGAAATAGGAAACATGGAAGCAGCCAAATAGAGGCTTCAACATAGGAATTCACAAAGCAGAAGATGATGTAGCTAATCTTATGGCACAAAGGAAAAGACTTCCTTATTAAATCAAAGTAGCTGCACTGTGTACTTATACATCATTTGGTCTTCTGTTGCATTTCTGACACAATAGCTCAAATTGACAGCAGTCTTCTGTTGGCTTTTGCGACAATAACTCACCACAGTGTACTCGCCGCTGGCTAACGAAGGAAAGACAAAGACACCATCATCTCTGGACAGAGCGCTGCACAGGTATACCAGCGTGCTGTCCCCAGAATCTGCACCCTCCACTGGGGAAGTATTACAACCACTTATGTCCTGGAAATGACAAACATTCAAATTGAACCAATGGAGCAATGCGAAATTCAGCATATTCCAGAAATTACAAGACGTGGAAAATGTGTTAAGTTAAAGTAAAGTGTTAAAGTGTGATCATTTACATATAATGTAGGACGGATATGAAAAGTCGACATATTTCTGTGCAAAAATGGAAATTATGGAGGTTTACCTCTCTCTTGACTGTGGCTGAGTAAAGCAGGAAGGTGACCTCTTTCATGGGCTCTCCATCACTGCGGACCTCCCCCGAGACATCGTAGCCTCCAACCACCAGATGGTCAGCGGCCGGGGCATTTGCATTGGAGACGTGCACTGAGGTAGTACTCTATATGAAGATGGCAGAGGTCGCCCATAAGTTGCATTAAGAGATGGAATAATGGCCCTGTCAGGTTCACTGTGATTACTGCTGGAGCTCATTAGTTATAACCTTGCTCACCTGACAAGGAACTGTATCAGCTAAGCAAGTAGGTGAATAATGAAGTTTTCTACCCTCAAGCGATACAGAATCAAACAGACCTCTGAGATCATGCATTCTCTACAGTATTAATGACAGTACTTTAATTGGAAACTGGGATGCTGTGGTACTGAGTATGATGGTAGGTGGGTATGGGGGGGGGGGGGGAAATAATGTGGGAGAGCTTATTCGCATCATCAGTTACAAATCTGACAGTGTATTTTTGTACACAGAGATTTTAAATCTTTCACTAAAAGTTTACCACACTCTTTTTTCATCTAATTTTAACATCAGATATGAACCAAGTTACACTTTGTGTCATTTATTTTACATCTTGCAAAGTCCAGCTTTCTTCAACAGTCCAAAGACATGCATGATAAGTTGATCATCAATTCTAAATGGGGTTTGGTGGATGTAAGATGTAAAAAAACTGACATGAGGCACTCATAATAGAACATGGGCAACACGTTTTTAACGCAACGTGCGGTTTAATATCGATTGCCAACGTGAACAAACCTGTTCGAGAGTCCAGGAAGGATGAGAAGCTGTGATGTCATACTTTCCTGGTAGTACTTTAAAGAAGGTATACCTGTGTAAGCAAAAAAAACACAAAAAAGAAAGAAAGAAAGGGGCAAGTTCATTTCAAACATCTGTATAATGCAGAAACAAACATAAACACAGATGAACACAAAGGTGTGAGTAACTTACTTTCCTCCAGGCTGTGTGGTGACACTCTGGAGCTTCTCCCCTGTTCCGGCTCGGCTGAGTTTGACTTCCACGCCAGCCGGGCCCATGAGATGGCCCTTACTCAGAACCTGAGCAAAACACAATATATTTGAGGAAACTAGACACTAATCACCACTTGATACTACTATTTATTTTATCAATAACCTTTGTTGCATTGGTTAAAGAAGCTTTAAAGCGCTCCAAAGTTTTCTTGCATTTAGATAAACCCCATCAAATATGTCAAAGCACTTTTTTTTTAAATCACACATTTTGCAAAGTAGACAGTCTTAACTCTTAAACTTTCTGTCTACATACTATAACAATCTAAATTTCTTTTCAAGAAGACCATTCTCACCGTTCCTGACACTGAGAATCCCGTAAAAACAAAATTGATGTCTTCTTCTTTCGTACAAATGTCACTGACTCCATCCACATGCAGGTCGACACTGGTAGGCTCTGATGACAGTTAAAAGTCCAAAAGGAAAAGAGACCAGAGAATATGGGACAATGCACAATGGCTTTTATATGATAATTTGTGAATTATGGGGATGTTTCTGTGAGAGTCTTACCAAAGCTCCACCCAAGCGGAGGCTCGATCTTCAAAACGAAATCTCCCTGCGTTAAAGTGACAGCTTGATTAAATTCACCATCAGTGAAAGAATTAGTTAGAGCTAATCAAATCAGTTGCTGGCATACCTTGTCATAGAGAGGGATCATGAAGTAACCATTGATTGGAGCACAATCAGTTTGATATTTCAGTGATCCTTGTTTGGTATATAGTTTAATCTGAGAATGAAGAACACACAGTGATCATTAATCATAATGAAAGTTATTATAGTGTTCATACTATAATAACTAAACTGAGCGACTTATGTCAGCTAGCAACAAAGAAACAATCTAGTCTGTCGGATTTAGTTCATTTCAATATCTTAATTAACCAAATTGCTAATCCCATGTAGCCCGTGAAAAAGAAGGGATTAGGACGGGAGCACTTACTCATCAACGTCTGCAGGTTTTAGGATTAGCAGTGAATGCCTTGTGTGATATATGGATATTAATGCTGAGTTACCATCAGCTATCAAGTAAGTAGCTAAATCAATGTCAAACTAGACCAAACTCACAAATGTTTGCGAGCAATCAGAAACAGATTAAACACAAATACACTGCTTTTGTATTCATTTCATTCAAACTGTCATTGAAACGAAAAACTCCGCCCAACCTTTAGCTTTCTACCACAAACCAGCTAGCTGCTGGTTAGCTGCTAGCACGCTAGCCGGGACATTTGCACTCTCACCTCGATCAGAGAGTAATTGATTTCAACGTCGGATTTCACGAATCCACCGCATGCCACAACTATGTCATCAGAGGATACGGCCAAGAACTGAGAGTAGATGACACCGAACAAAATCCAAAGGGATCCCATTTCTGCCCGGATCGTAATTCTGAGCATTTTGAGTGGTTGAGCCAAGCAACCGCACGCTGCCTCCGGTTCCGTCCGTACCAGCTGAGGGGCTGTCAATGAACTGTTACGGGCGGCGTCTGCAGCGACCTCTGGCGGGTAGGAGGTGCCATTTTCTCCTTTGCTCACGGCCGGTTGTAACGTTTTAAGTTGTATCACTGCCCTCTTCTGGTTAAAGTTACAAACGTCTACGTTTTTACCGAACCCTAACATCCCTGATCCATTTTCTAACATCTCGGTTGTTGGAGAAGACATTGCTTTTTCATATTCTGGAAGTATCATACCCTGCAAAATACTATACTTAAAGTAGGAGAAGAAAAACACCAATTAACTCATCTATAGTGTTAGCGTATTGTGTTGGCCTTGTAATTATTCCATTTACTTTTTCAATAGCCAATTCGTAATCTTATTATTACCCTCTCCTTGATTACCCTTTATCACTTTTTATATATCATCCAACTGCCTTTTGTCATAGCACCATGACAGAGATTTTACCACCATCTGACTATTCAAAACTGAGTATCGCACATTCACTTATATCAGTTTGTTCCATAAAATATCTGCATACCCTTCATGTAAGAACATGAGACTAACAGAGTGAGATTTTTTTTTAAAAAAAAGAAAAAAAAAGGAGAAAATATACTTAAGAAAACATTTATTTTATATGTACAGTACCCACAGTCACATTAAGGCATCATGAAAGTACAAGAGTATTTTCACCCAAATCTGACAAAAAAAACAACAACCCCAGAGCAGAGACATTGTTAATAACATGCCCACAGTCCAGAAGATATTTTAAAAAGGTACTAAAACTAAGTAAAAAGTAGTGTTAAAAGTAATTTCATTCAAAATGTATTAGGCACAGTCATAAATATTCATTTGCATATGCAACAACACCCACAAATAAACAAGTCAACAAGGAAGCTGTAGTAAAAAAACAAAACAAACCCCCAAAACCCTGCGTTAATACATTTAAAGTGCATGAGATTGAGAAAAGTTTTAAAAACAAGTCCAGTAGTTTAAAAGAATCGAAGTCCTTCTCAGAAGGAAAAGATTACATGCAAGTAAATACTCTGCAGCTCAACAAAAATAAAGTTTTGATTAAAGGAAAAAAATATTTTTGAGATTGTCAATTCATATATTCACAAATATTCAGACTGTTTTTTTGGACAAACAAACAAACACCCAAAAAAAACCCACTGAAAAGGTCAGAAGCACTGTGAACAGGATATTTGTTTACATTGCAGTGTTTTCACAGTTAATTAAACACATTTAAGATATTAGTCTGAAAAGTTCAATTGTCTGCTTAGACAATTGAAGAATTGTCTAAGCATGCATCTCTGCTTTGTTCAGTAAAATAAGGCCTTTGCCTTAAACTTGAGTGGAGGAGCTTGGAGCTGCATGGGCCAGGAACACCGCATCACTGAAATTGGTGGCGAAGCTAGTGTGGTAGCTAGGACTGCTTCTGCTGCTGCTGCGGCGGGGTTGGAATTTGGATTGTGGGGATCTCACACCTGAGCGCTTCTGGGCCTGGCACAGCTTCTGGATCAGGAAACGCCGGTCGCGGCCCTCCTGATTGACAAATTAACACAAACAGATTTCAGTTCACACTGCATTTGGCAATAACTGAATTGATAACAAGAACACTCAGAGTACGCAACTCCCCCTGAAGGACAAGAGCTATAATAAAACTTTGACTTTTTATGATGTTTTTATTACTGATATCGTACAGAACATATTGAAAAAATAAGGTGTGTTATACAGCTATCTCCCCGCTATTTCATATGATATTACTTAACATGGTTTCTTGGAATTTTAAATTAGGTCAACTTTGATCTTCAGCGCTAAAAATGAAGCTCACATGCTTAGCCAGCTTAGGTACTAATGTTCCCCAAGGCCTAGCTGTGAAGTTTAAATATAATCCATAAAAAACTGTTGATAATATAGGTTTTACTGATTTTCACATTTTGTGTAACTTCGACTAGATTTTCACCAACAATAAATTAAGCCGTTATCTGTATCTACAATCACACAAAATTTGAAAACGATATCTTTAAAAGTGTGGGCACTAGACTTCTAACAAACAGAACCAATTACATACTCCCTACCTTTGGGGGGGGGGAGAATAAGACCTACCATTTCTAGTTGGTGTCTTAGTTCATTAATGACCCTCTTGTGTGCTCCAGCAAGTGCAATCACATAAAACATGGCCAAACTGGAAAAAACATGGGAACAAAGTATAAAATTACAGCAGAGGAAAAACAATGTTAAAAAGGTGAAAATATATAATAAGAGGACCAACCATGTGATAACAAAGAAAGACACAGCAAAGGCCTCTGAAGAGAGAGCACGGAGAAGCTTTTCGACTCCTTTGGGTAGCTGAGAAACTGTATCTGGCACCACGTACCAGGAGGTTTCGTAATTAACAAAAGGTCCACAGGCCCGAGAACAGTTTATCCTGTACAAAAAGGAAGTATAAGTGAGTGCTTACTAGTAAGAGTTCCTATATTTATCCATATTAAGAAAAAAATAATTATATGGCAGTGGCCAGATTTTGACCTTTGGCATGAATATTTCTGCTAGAGGTTCTTTTAAAGCTCCATACAAACTATACAAATATAATTAGAACACAGTATGAACATTACTCACTGTGCTATACTAGCTATGACAGGCACACAGGCAAGAGTCAGGCCGATCAGCAGCACGCCGAGGAAAAAGAAGTTGGAGCTGGATGCTCGGAAAGGACGTGTGGCTGGACGACAGTTTTTGATTAATGATACCTAGCAAACAAAAATTTGCAAATGAGGCTTACTAGAATATTTCATGCTTTTTTCCTTCACTTTTGCAAGGAAAAAAACTACATGCATTCAAACCAAAATGTCACCTTCTTGATGTAAAAGATAAAGAAATATTTGAGGGTGCAGATAGCAGGCAGCAGTGGGCAGTAGAAAGTGCCGATCCAGCAGATGGTCTGACCATAGACGATCTCCAGTACATTCTGAGGAATAGAAAATTCCTGTTGGCTCATCCATTTAGCCAGGGCAGAATTACTGTACCTCAGAAGCAGTCTGGGTAGGATAGAACAAGAAGGACAAAAATGACTAAAGCAGAAATAATCAGAGAAAACAAAGCCTTCAGTGACAGAATAATTTTAGCTACATTTATTTAGACTAACTAAGCTAACACTAAAACTACCATATTTTTCAGACCATAAAGTGCACCGGATTATAAGGCGCACTGTCGATGAATGGATCTGTTTTCATACATAAGGCGCACCGGATTATAAGGCGCACTGTCGATGAATGGATCTGTTTTCATACATAAGGCGCACCGGATTATAGGGCACATTAAGCAAAACAAAACAAGTCAAACTTTACTCAACTCATTCCTCTTTCTTCCTCCACTTCCGTACCATTGATTCATTAATGCTGAATTCTCTCACAGCTGCTCTATTCCCATGTTGTTGCAGTATATTAATGACTAACCTTGTATTGTGGATGGATTGTCTCAGTTGTTCTCCTGACTGAAGTTTGGTGCATTTACAGCATCCTGCCATGCGATTGCATTTGTCCCTAACCATCGGGAACCCTAACGTTAACTTTTATCGAGTGGAAAAAAGTTAGCGTTCATCCTCCAGTTTCACTGTGTTTATGTTATGCTAACATAGCTGTGTCATTAGCGATCACGTAGCACATCATTATATACCAGCTAGTCCAACTTCAGTAACTCTACAAACATCACTGCTGTTTAGTTTTCTGTCCTTATTTATGCTGGAAGTGATAGCAGAGCTGTACATTTTAATTTTTTCAGAAATCTCAGTCAGAACATGCTATATCATGTTTCGGTGTAAACTAGCGAGCTAACTTCATGCTAACTTCTAACTCTGTTAAATTTAATAAATTCTGTTTTCATGGATGCCTGGATGTTAAACTTAATTGTTCCACCTGGTAAAGCAGCAACGCTGATCATTTTATTAAAGATGAAGGAATTTAGACAGTTTCTAACTCTCAGTGATGTCGCAGTATTCATCTGACTTTGGGACCTGAAGCGGACGAAGTTTTAGACCCAGATTACTCCGCGAGGCTCCTGACTACGGTAGCCGTAATTCTCTGACAATCCATCCAAGCGGTGCGGCTCCATAGCTTACCAAAGTCGAACTAAAACATTTTTGACAGATTTTTTTAGCGCCGTGTACCACATAAAATCCGTTCGAGGTCAGCAAGCACAACCAGAATTCACACATAAGGCGCACCGGATTATAAGGTGCACTATCGAAAAATACGGTAGTCCAAGTCAGCTCCCGTAACTGTTACATTAGAGATTCTTAATCTTTTATGAAGGTGACATGTTTACACCTCTTCAAATGTCATGAGATGATCACAAAACTAGATGAACTGTACTTTTTTTCTACTGTGGATAAATGAGGTCTTACTTTCGAGGAAACTCCACAAAGATGGTGACGGAAACGATGACAATGAAGTCAAAGATGGTGAGTTTGTACATCTCTTGGCCCACATGCGTTTCCCAGCACTGTCGACAGCAACAAGGATATAGAGACTGGATTTTACCATACATGCATGTCACGATTTAAGAAATGTATTTTATAGGGTGATTAGGAATATACTGTTTTTTTAAAATACTTTTTTAAATTAAAAGTCTAAGAGACCAAAATATGGGCACATATTCATGCAGTTACACTTAACATATGTAATATTCACATTCTAACACATATGTATAACAGCTAATGCAAAGATACAAATGAGTTTGACACTGGTACCTGTGGCACTACCCCTGCAAACCACTGTATATTACATTATGGCAAAAGAGGATTACTTACAGGGTAAAGATCGTGGTTGTAGCCACAAATACAGGGATCATCTTTACATTTAGTGATCCGAGACCAGACAGAAAAGAGCAAAACCACAATACTGGTTAACCGCATGAAGACACACCTGTGAGGATAGGAAGAAAGAAGGCAAATCAGAAATACTTTCAAGTTCAAATCTGCATCTATGAGTAAGCAGGTCAAAACACAAGACTCCATTTTACCTCATAAGAGTGAAGCGGATCTCAAAAGCAGGAGAATAGTCCTCAAAGTTGATGATAAAAGAGAAAAGTACTGGGGTAATGAAGTTGGCAAAGGTGATAACAATTGAAGGTAGATACTCAAAAATGAGATCTACTATGAAATTCACCTGCAAAAGAGGAGAAACAACAAATACCTTTTATCCTGTGTTGCCAACATTTACCAGAAATTTCTACATAAAGGTTGAATCAAAGCGGGTGGAGAGAAAGAATATTTTAAAAAAAAAGTCTTACCTTTTGGTCATTCATTTGGGCTTTCTGGGAGAAGATAGTGGCTAAATAAATGCAGTAGAAGCAAGCAGCCAGTACACCAATGACGAAAAGATTCAGGATGAGACGGATGAAGTAAAGCCGACATTTTTCTTTGTGGGTGCGCTCTGCTATTTTCTGCTTGATCTTCTCATCCTCCAAGTCAGTCTAAAGATATAAAAATATGAATTTATAAATAAGGCAAGACAACAAAACAGTTTGATTATTAATTTTCTTTACTTTAGACTCATCAGTAAGACTAATGAAGTTTTTTTTGTTGTTGTTGTTTTTTTAAACTCGCTTTTGGTTGATTTTTATTTTTATGTTTTAGCTTCTATGAAGCACTTTGTGATTTTTATCTTGAAAGGTGCAATATAAATAAAATCTTGCTTTTACTTTACTTTAAGGAACATCAAGGGACAAGTGTAAGCAATTCTCAGTGATGTATTGCACCCTCTCTAACGTGCATATGAACTACTACCTCCAGGACACAGGTACATGGATAGAGCTGCATCAACACTGAAAACAATTGGCAGCTATGTGGCAACCAGGGACAATAGAGAGTGAATGACATTCAGTGACTTCATGTGGTTAGAGGCTAAATAACTGCTGGCACTGTGAAGCAGGCGGGACCTGTGATAAATTTATTTTAACTTCCTGGTGAGGATTTGAAGCGACTACCAATGATAGCACAGAATACCGCTGATTAGCATGTGACCCCGGTAGTAATGCATGTGGGAACTGGGGCCTTGAATGTCACTAAAGCCATAAAAGTAGATTATATTAAAATGCACATCTTATTTTTACTTTAGAGCAACTGTATGTAGCTGCTGGGGTGCCATGTAAGCACCCATTTTTTCAAATTAGTTTAAAACAAATTTGTAAACTGGCCATTGTTTTGACTAGCCAGTTTTACAATCATGCTTCTGATGTATAAACTAACCTTCAGCTCATAGAGCAAAGTCTTTTTCTTCAGCTTTGCAGCATTCTCACTGGTGATGCAGAAATCCCAGCCAGCAAAGATCTTGTTGCAAAAACTCTGAAAGCAATCCTCATCCTGAATCAGATTATGTTTGAACCCAGTGGCAGACCTTCGAAAGAAGAAAACACTCAAGACCACATCTCATCACATAAATATTATTTCTTATGAGTTTGCCTTTTTCATACCTTTTAACAATCCAGATAAGACTGAGGAAGAGGTACCCTATAGTGACCAGCAGGTACGCCAGTGCCAAATTATAAGTTATGTGGGAGAAATGGATTTTTTCCACATTGTAGAAGCCGTAGAAAAGATAGGTCTGTTCCAGAAAGCCCTGCAGATGAAGCACAGCAGGTGAGTACAGAAACTACAGAGTGGACTCTTTCTCAGGAGACTAATAATGTGACAACACTTACTTCGCCAGAAAGCAGATCAGTAATATACTTATGATAGTTAACAAGACCTCGACGACTGCCACTTTCATACACGCTGCAGTAACCTGTAATATAACAGATAAGCTAAGCTTTTTCGTCTTTCTTGCTTAGTATATGCTTCTAATTGAAACAAACAAACAAATAATCCTCTCACTATCATTCTGGCTGAAGGTGATATTTCCTGAAACATGGGGTGCAATGATGATGGGCAACATGACAAAACCGAACATGAGCAGAAAGATGATGAAGTTGAGTGTGACCAGGAAGCGCAGAAAGGAGAAGTAAGACAGGATCCCTGTTCCAAACATCCCTAGTGACAAGTGAAAGAGGCAAAAAGGGAGAACTTAAGTCTGACATAACAAAAAGGTACACTTTGTCTTAGCAAAATTATAATTACCGATTAGCACCATCTGAACAGAAATCCAAACAAGTCTTTGAGACCAAAGAAACAATTTCTGTCAGACAATCTGTTTGTCTTTCTTTTACCTTCTATTAGGTGGATGTCTCCCCTCCAGAGCTTCAAAGAGCTCAGCCATTCTTCGCTTTCATCTCTCATCCTCCTCAGATACTTGCGGGTGCTTTGTCGCCACTGTTGCCAGCTGCTCAACTTTTGAGCATCTTCTGCACACCGTTTCCTAAAACATCAAACAGTCAAATAAACTCCTGACACACAAAAACGTTATTTAGCTATTAGTGAAAGAAGTCATAACAGACTACAGTTTCCTACTGTTTGCGTTTCTCAGCCATGGGCTTGGCTAGTTCTCTGATGTGGCGCTTCTCAGTCTGACTCTTCTGTTTCACGGTTTGTCTTACAAAGGTGTTTATACCCCATTTCCCACTGCCAGATGAGCCAACCCTTGCTCTAGAGCTGCCTCTTTGTTTGGAGCCAACAGTTGACGACTTCCTGCGGTACAGCAGGGACTGGTAACTGGGGAGCTGGTCCAGCAGAGGGTTACTGCTGATTCGCCCACTGTGATCAGTGACGAACACTTGAAAAGACAAACAAAGTAATGTTTCTTACATGACATTTATTTTTGCTCTTCTGGAACAGATGCTAATATTGCATCTGTACAGAAAACAAAACTCGATGAAATATACATAATACAAAGTAATATGACTGTGTTTAACACTCTGAGCTAATTACCCCTGCATTTTCACAACAGTCACTTCAAATCAGGATCAACCCATCCATCCATCCATCCATCCATCCATCCAATCCATTCACGTCCACATAAAAAGATGGACAGCTACACGATTCACTTGATATTGGGCTAGCACAGATATATTTCTAAGGATGTATATGTTGTCTGAGATTTGCATAAATTAAACTTTTTTTTTTTATTTGCAGACTCAAGTTGGATTCAAGTTGAGATAATAACTACATCACCATGCAAAAGACACAAACCATCCCTCATTTCTTCATGTTTTGCTATGAAATTGAGAAATAAGTGCAGAGATCTACTGACAAGTGCAAACATGCATAGAAATAGCGTAAAAATGCTATATTTGTACAGCTGTACTGTACAAATACAATGCAGCTTGAAAGTCAACATTTCATTTGACCACCTTTATTCTTCAGCACAGTCTGAATTCTCTTAGACAAGTTTGCTTTTTATTTTTTTTCCTATTTTTTCCCCTCCATATATTCAGTTTTATCAAAGGACCACCACACACCATGACAAAAGAAATGAGAACAAACTGATATTAACATAGTGACTAAAGATAAAATTTAAACCATGAAAAAAAACAACCTCCAGAAAGGCTAAAAAATGCTCAACACCATTTAAAAAAATAGGTTGTAGCAGTGGAGAGAAAAGTACTACCTAGAGCTCCAGCAGGAGGGGCCCTTCCAAGCCAGGAATGAAAAAAATGCTTTTGTTTACATTTTTTAATCCCTATGTAAATTATGTCATAATTAAACTGCCTGAATAAATCTGTTGGATGATTACAAAAATAATAGAAGCTCTCTGCCAGACTTACAAATTTAGAAATGGTTTAGTCCAACACACATTGAGGCTCAACCTTATAGCACAGTTACTTTATTCTCTCCAGGTGACTGCTAATGAGTCTCATTACTCATGTCTTTCTCCAAGAAAGCAAAATTGAGAAATGGAAAAAAAAACAAAAGAATTGAGAGGCAAAGGAGGTAAACTGAGTTCACTTGTCAGCCATTAACACATTTCTTTCAAAAGGAAAGTCAGCAAAGATAACGGCTAACAGGTTAAGAATGGTTAAGAGGCTGTTGAAAACGTTAAATCAATATAGGATGTCTCTCAAATTTACCAAGCTAAACTTAACACCATTATAACATGTGGCCATGAATTTCAGAAACAGCCAGATAACCAGAAGCAGGTCTCCTCCAAATTATTTGACACATGATGAGCTCGTATCTTGAGAACAAAAAGTTATTTCAAGTAATCATTTGTTTCGATAGCAGCTTGAACTGAAACTTTACTAAGACTAACATCAAGTAGAATTCTGCTTCTGTATGTGGAGCCAGCTGTTAGGCAAGCAAGGCATTTTGAGGAAGCTGGTATATCTTAAGGCTTAAAATACCGAACTGACACTTCTTCTTAATCTAAATAAAAAAGAATGAAAAGGAAAAAACATTCACATGCCAATAGTTTCGTTAGATGTAGCTTTTTCTACATCTAGAAAACCCTCTGGTAGCATGTCTGTGGAAACCATTTTTACGTATTACTGAATCACCCGGTTTATATCTGCAAGACCTTTAAACTGCCATATGACTTCTGTTTGATAACATCAAAGTAAAACAAACAGAAAATGGCTGTCACAAGTTCAAAACATTGAACATATCATAAATCTAATTTCATCTAATGTATTTTTAACATACTTTAACATACTGATATCAGGTCTTCTCAAGGTACTGTTGTTATAGTGTTGGGACTCATTTAAAATTTCACAAATATAAAGATAGCTACATTATTCGTAAGAATTAAACTGTGCCTCAATGATCAGAGTTGACCTCTGACATGAGCCCCAAAAGGATGAAAACTGAAAAATTATACTTCAAGTAAGAGTTTGTGTAGCAGGGTGAGCAAGAACATGTGATAGAGGATGGTGGAAAGGAAGAGAAAGGGGGGGAATTGAGGTTGCACCTGAGAGTGGTGAGAAGGAGAGAGTTTTCTAACACTTTTCTAAGTGACAGAAAACTGAGAAGAAGCCGTTTTATATTATGGGAATAATAATAAAAATCAATACAAATGAAGAAAATGATGCACCCTTAAACTCGACATTCCACAAAAGTAATTAATGATAAATTGTAGATCACAGGATACTGATATTTCAAACTGTGCACACTTATGAGCTTTTAATAGATTTTTAATAAATACTGTACACGAACAGTTCACTACTGGCTACCCTAATGTCCCTAACACCCTGCGCCTTATAATAAGTTTACACATACAAACAATAACATCACGTCACAACTCAAGTATATGTATCTACAGCTAACAAAAAACATTGTTAAAATTCGACACTCCTTTTTTACGTTTGCCTCCCAGGAGAAAAGACAATGGCTAACCAAGGGAGCAGACTGTTTTATGAGCCGACAATTGAGTTTCGACACCGTAAACACACTCGAGCCAAACCAGACAAACAAAATCTCTTCCTGCTCTCATTTGAAGGTCTTCCTGTAATCGTTATATGACCCTCTGTCAAATCATTCACCAGCACAACAAACTTTTAGCTACTTTTTAGCGGCTAGCATTATTAGCTAGTTAGCTAATGTAGAAATAAATTGGGTTAATTAATGTTCTGAAGTAACGCACGAACTTCAAAAATACCTGAGTCGACTTCCATTGTTTCCTTTCCGACAGAATAAATACAGCTATTTATGTATTAGCTAACAATTAACCATCAGACTTCGTCAAAAACAAGGAGTTAACTCTCCCAGCTGTCAGGAAGATAATAGCAGTCTTTCCCAACATCTACTTCCTGGATGTGGATACAGCTCCGGGAGCGACACTAGCTATTATTTATTTATGTTATATCTGGGTGTCGTGTTTGGTTTCATTTTATAATAGTCTGTGTTGCTATTTACATGTTTAATATTATATTCTATGCTATGTAGTCATCTTTGTAGGATTTTTTAAGCGAATGTGCTAATTATACTAATATGACAAGTTTAAGTTTAAAATAGGTTTTAGTTAACTCACAGTCTCAAAAGAAAAAAACAAAATTATGAACATACAGATTACATATTATATTAGTTAGTTTCACAGTCACACAATATATTCCCAGTTTGTCTATGTTTGTCCTTTCACTTCATTAAAATGCTTGCTCACAACTCTTCCTTCCCTGTGTGGAGCATAGTAAACCCAATTCGCAAGCGCATTTTTTCCGGTTTCCGACTATTTGTTTATTGGTTAGGTTCCATTTATCTGTCTGTAACAGGATTCAACCCTATAGGTCAGCCTTTTGAGCCTTATCACCTTAAGTTTTAATAAGGATGCTAAATAATTATTAGCACTGGCGGTTTAATTATTCATGTCACAATCTAGCGTAACCTTTCAATATCCAAGTGCCAGTCCAAAAGCAGCGGACTTTTACCTTTGTGAGCTCAGGCTAAACTTCCTGGTAGGAGGACAGTCCTTCTTTTTATGTCACTGACGGTAATTCAGAGATACTCCTCAGACTTTTAAGCTGCAACTCTGTATTGTCAGGACACCCTTTTAGATATATTCTCTCCATTACAGGACAGTAACCAGGTAAGCAGAGGCTAATAACAGAGCAGAATGTCATTTGACAAGTTCTTTTAATCTTTACAGGTTTGTTATTATATGAGAACCTAACTCTAACTACACATTTCTTATAGGTTTCCTGTTTCCATAGTTCAGCCATCAGTCTGTTGTTTTCTGTTCATTGTTATATAATGAACAGAAAGGTTCTCTTGCCATAATATAATGGTTTTTGTGAGAACCACAGAGCTATACCACTGCAACCAAACCTCTTTCCACAGGCTGAAACCAAACCTCCTACATGAATTTATAATGATCGGACCGAGCGCTCTAGAGATCAAATTGCACATGCTTTCTATGAAGCTGCCTCTATACAGAAAACTATGTGGTGTTAACATGTTATACTACTTGTTTAGGTTTAGTCTTTAGCTTGATAACTTGACTTCAAGCACACTTCTATTGCTTTATTTTAATATTTGTCTTTTATATGGAATAAGTCGTTTACATTTTGCCACTTGACACCGAAATCCTCATATTGGGAGCGACTGGGGCATACTGAGCTGAGGAATCACTGCTGTCTCCAAAGAAAAGCAAACGGATCGATTTGAAGGATCTCATGACAAGTTACAGGAACGGGGGATTTTTCAACCATGCATACCATGACACCGAGACTCTGGAAATTGATAGAAGGTTTGTGTTTATATTATAACATAAAATTTGTTTTTGTCCTCAAATGTGCATCAGAGAAATCTTTTTTCCTGAAAAGTATAGAATTACAATTTGTCAAAGAATGTGTTTGTGAAGGAGTTTGAGTGGTGTGTTGTGTGTGCTTGTAGTAAGAGGAAGTACTGTGAAGAAAAGGTCAGAATGTCAAGCAAGCAAATGAAAAACTAGCTTTAACAGGATCGCCTCATGAAAAAGGCAACAGCGCGAATTTGTTATATATCTTTGCTTTATCCTCGGCTGGTTCATTTTAGTGTTAATCTTTTTGGTACAAGATTTAAGGTCTGAGGATTGTGGATGATTATATGAGAGCCCTAGAGTAAACTTTAGCATACTAGTCTCTGCAGTTTACTGTTAAAATGAGTCCAATACTCTGTAAGACTGAATGTACTTTAAATTAAATAAAACCTCCACAGTTTAAATTCAAATAACTATATCGGTGACTTGAAATTTCCGTTCTCTTCCTGATGTGATAACGTCAGTGCTCTTAGGTGTCATACATTTATATAATTTATTAATAATTTAATTTATTCTGTTTGGGCTCTAGGGCTTCCAGCAAAACCCATCATACTAACCCCTATGACAACAAAGACCCAACCTGGTGGGGTGACAGGGCTAGCAATGATGCTGCTATAGGGAGAGTGCCTCAAGGTGGCTGGCAGGAACAAAGCTGGAGGGGTAGAGAAAACATCCCAATGGATGCCATCTCCATACGCCCAAGGAGTCCTCCAAGGCACCATGGACCCAGTATGTGTATCACCTCTTTGTGGCCATGTTAAATTATTTAACTATAAAGCAACATAAAGTTTTTGTACACATTTGTGTTTGTTTGATTGAAAAAGTTGTGTTACTTGTTCAGCAGCTTCGTTTTTTGTATATGCCAGTGGATGTCGCTAAGTAACCCTTCTGCTAAGTAATACTTCCTCTCTATCTCCTCTACATTTTAGATCACAGTATATTTGGGATGGACCCTGAATATAATCAGTCAAGATCTATTCCACTTCCATCGTCTTCAGGTAATACGCTTCATGACACTTAAGATTACACAGTTCCTTTATGGTATAACTAAACACACATTAATCTGTAAAGTTTCCATCACAGGATAATCATTTCACTCAAAAAAATCTGTTGTTGGATGAACACAATTTAATCATGGCGCCTTTTTCCACGTGATTTAACCAAGTACAATAACCGATTTTTGACCATGTCAAACCAACACATTTGGCATTTGGTGGCTTAATGTAATCAGATTATGTTGGATCAGCGTAGTATACTTACATTGACTTGAAGTGATTTATTTAAGTATGTAGAGTGAAATTTGTTTTAATTGATTCTACACAAGTTAAAAACTTTAGGAAAACGCAATGAAATCTTGTTGTTTGAACAACTACTTTCTTAATCAAGGCAATTACTGCTAGTCGTGCTCAATGAACCAATATGGGGGTTGATGATTTCATGGAGACAAACAACCATTTGCACTTATATTCATGGGTAATTTAGAATTCTTGCTGTGAGGCAACAGCACTAACCATCACGCCACCAAGCTGTCAATCCAGGTTTACCAAAACTAGGAAAGCTATGATTACAAGGCTTGATGCAGAATTTTCTGTATGTTTTTGTCCTTGACAGGTTAAACCACAATAAATAGCGATAGCATACACGTGGTGTAGTTGTCTGCCTCTTAAAACTCCAGCGATTTTCCTGCAGTTTGACATCTAATGTGATCTTGTGAATTTCGTGAGTCCAGGCAACTAACCACTCTTACTAGATTGTATCATGTCATCTCAACAAGAACAAATTAAGTTGCTGAATTTCATGCAGATGCTACATGATTTAATTACATTCACCATTGAAACATGAAATTATTTAGTTCAAATTACAAGTTTGAATCTTGTACATGTAACAACCACCCAATTTCATTTTTTTTTTGAGTGTAGATAGAAATTCAGGATGAATTATAACTTTGTCTTCCATTTCCTCCCATTTCATTTAATCTTTATGCTTCTGAAAGACTAAAAAGAAATTCCAGAGTCATACCAAGACTAAAACTAATGCATGCAAATAATACACACAGACTGATACTCTGACAATAACTGCAAAGTAATACAGTTTGGTGGGCAATGGCATCAACACCTTCAGTATCATAGCATTATATGAAATGAAAATAAATATGAAATAATAAATTCATCAGAAATAAAGATTTTGAACAAACAGTTGCATATTAGGACCCACATTAGTTTGTATATGGTGCTGTGTCCTGTACTATCAGCAGTGCTTTCTGTCAGTGTTTTTGCAGTCGATATTTATCTTAAGATTTATAAATAAGTAGCAGCTTATTGTTATTATAGAAAAGAGTAAGTGATAAAGGCTGCATAAACGGCTGCAGGTGTTACATTTAAAAATGCTACCCAGATCATTTGCTGACTGTCACTCTGTTCTTGTATCCATCTCATGCTTTTGAGTTTGAAAATCCACAATAATCACAACAGAAGGCTGGCTGTCTTTTGCTTGTGTGCAAATCCAGGAAAAATGACAATGCGGTGGAGAGGAATAGCGATGAGAAGGATGAGCATGTTTCCTAATGCAGATCATACCCAAACAGCTTTCACAGAGGATGCCATCTGGAATGAGATGCAAAATGGTAAGCACACCTGAGGGGTGTCAGATTATCCTGTGGATTTTTGGATAGTGAATTATGACACCTGATATGTATTCTGAAAGGCAGTACTCGCAAAGATTTAACAGCCAGCACTTGTCTTGTCATCTTGTGTCTGACAGAGCAACAAAACCTGCTCGAGGAACTTGCTGCTCTGTCAACACGAGACAGAATCCAGGCCATTCGGGATCTTCCAATGAGCTTTAAAGAGAAGAAACATATCAGGTGGGTGAGCCACAAACAAATAAAGATGATAACAAAATCCTTCTCAGTGTCATTCGAAACATTTAGTTAAACATTGCATCCTGCTGGGAACCATAAACTGGGCTGTATGCAAATGTTTGGAGGCCACAGGTGTTGCAATAAAGATCTCTGAAGGAAGTATTTGTCCAACACAAATTACACAAGAAAGTACTAATTGAAGTCCAAAGGGGCTTCTACAGCCTGCAGAAACTTGTGATGCAGGTAATTTGCTTGACAAGGATCCCAATGGTTTTACTCTTACAGGAAAGAATTGGAATTACAGTCTTCCAAGAAGTCTCGCCAATTCACATGTTTGGCAGATTGCTCTGAAAAGCTGTCTCTGGTGAGTGTTTTATCTGTCACAAAAGCAACAGCTGCATCTCTTTGTGAGCCTGGCTCATTCATAATTTGTGCTCATATGCTACATACAGAATGTTATGATCTTTTTTCAGTTTTCACGAAAATGCGGGTACCATGTAAAGTCAGCCAAGCAGACCCTGAAACTGTGGCAAGGCGCTATGAAAAGCATTGGTGGGAAGTTTGGGACCAGTGTTCTCACCTATTTTGTGTTCCTGAAGTGGCTTCTCATGTTTAACATTTTCTCATTCCTGGTCAACTTTGGCTTTGTCACCATCCCTCTGCTTGTTTACAAGCAAACCCCAAACATTTCTCAAATCGTGAACAACGTAACCCAAAATGTGACCTTCAGAGGACTGGAGATACTAACTGGAGCTGTAAGTAGTACATGCATTTATCTTCTGTTGAAGTCACAACCATCATTATTTTAAAATTTAAAGCTAATGTAATAATTACCATTTAATTAAATGACTATGTAATATTTAAAGAGCTAATTATTTGGTTTATGCTCATGGCTCAAATCTGCATTATTTTGGATGCAGTTGTTTGTTTTCCAATGATGGATACAGTCTGGACAGATCACCAGTGTCACATCCACACCTATAGCCAATTTAGTCACCAGTTAACCTAACATTCATGCACAAAGAGCACATGCAAACCCCAACCACAAGTGGGGTTTCTTCAAGTGGAGTGACAGTGCAACAGCATTTGTTTTCACAAAAGAAAATCTAAAACATGAATCTGCTCTACATGGCAGATCATAATCAATTAGAACTAGCAAACACTGTTGATATGTATTATGTAATATCATGTTAGATGTTTTCTAATTCTCTCTGTACTGAGTGAACAAGAGTTGCATATATTTTGGATTTCCTAGGGTTACTTCAAGTATACGGTCATGTACTACGGTAGCTACAGCAATCAATATCTGGTGGGTTACAACATGCAGCTGGCCTATTTCTTCACCATTGCAGTCTATATGGTGCTATGTGGAATTTCACTTATTTTCAGGTTAGTTAAGTCCTCATCATGCTAAAGATTTTACTCAAGTCCACAGGGAATTTGCTTTGTTATGACTCCTCAACATGCATGTGGGAGAAGAGGAGATAAGTTAAAAGAAAAAATTGATAAATATAATAATAAATTATTAGAAAATGTGAAAATTCTAATATAAGTATGCCAAAACAAGCAATCATAACATTGATTAATAGTTGTAGATATAAAAACTCTCATAGCTGCTCCAATAGCTCTGATTCTAACAATGATTCTGAATCTTGATTTGTCCACGTGCAGCATGGCAGTCAATTTCAAGAACAACTATGTACTAGCAGACTCGGCATCAAACAGTGCATGGCAACTTCTTTGCACCTGGGATTTTAGTGTAACCAATGAGAAAGCAGTGAAACAGCGCAGGAACAACCTTTGTGTCCAGCTCAAGGTGACTTATAGCTTTTTTCTTTTTCCTAAAAAATATCAAATGCTGAATTAACTGTGACAGATTGAAATTCTGTATTTTACACCTACATACACATCAGTATTTCATTGTTTGTCCTCTTGCTGCTCGCTCAGGAGTCTTTATCAGAAACGGCCCAGCAGGAGCGCCTTACAGTCTCTGAAAAACTGAAGCACTATGGGATTCATTTTGGTTGCTGGCTTCTCTCCACAAGCTTGGCTTTTGGTTGTGCAGCCAGTATTTACTATCTCTGCGAGTATGAGATTGAGGTACATAAGTTAAAATGGAATAATTAGACTTTGGAACTTGTGTGTTAAATGTAGACTACAGGCAATGTGAATGCATATTTTTTTTCTCTAGAGAAATCACTTTTCTTGTTAGTAAAACTAGTATAAACTAAAAACATGTAAAAATATATACCTCACCTGTACTCTCAGAGCGTGAAAATCTAAACCAGGTGTCATAAATTTACTGAAAGTCTTGTCATTTATTGTTTCATTGCACACAGTATTCGTCATTATGCACTATCTTTACCTGTTTTATGTTTTACAGCAGGCAACAGAAAATGACAATTGGTCTCTGCTTGAGGAGGCAAAGACACTCCTGGTTCCCTTTGTGGTGTCTTTAATAAACCTGGTTATTCCACTCTTCTACTCCCTCTTCAACAAATTTGAGCATTACTCCACCCACCGCAAACAGATATATGCTCTGTTGATCAGGTGAAATAAAACAATATATGTCTATAAATATGTCTATGTCTATGTCTAGATAGATAACAAAATACAAATATCTTAGTTTACCATTAGTCCGGAAATAAGGAGGCAACTAACCTTGTTTTGGTGTGCCTATGACATCATCACAGAGTCACCAGCATGGTAGCAGGCTCCCAATCTTGTTAGAGTTAATTGCAGTGTAATTTGTGGGCTGTGTTATAAAACAATGTAGGACTTCCTGAAGTATAGTGAGAAGACTGGGAGTGCTAGGATCTAGGAACAGTTCTAGGATCAGGCTTAAACAAAAGTAAATATAAAGTATAGTGGTATCTATGTAAAGCCATGACTGTATATATGTAAAGTGGTGCAGCTATCGACACATCTATAAATTTATAGACCATAAATGCCTTAATGGTCTTGCTCCCCCATACCTTTCCGAGTTACTTCAGCCTTATATTCCTTCGCGGACCCTTAGATCAGCTGCTTTTGGTTGTCCCAAAATCTAGGCTAAAACGAAGAGGAGAACGAGCCTTTTCAATTATGGCTCCAAAACTTTGGACTACGCTGCCTTTAAATATTAAACAGGCATCTTTGTTTCCTGTTTTTAAATCGCTTTTGAAAACACACCTTTTTTCGATTGCGTTCAGACTGGTGTGAGTTGATATGTTTATTATGTGTATTATTGTGTTTTTATGTGAGTGTCAGTGGCTTCATCTTTGTTTCTGTACAGCACTTTGGGAAAACTTTCTGTTTTTAAATGTGCTATATAAATAAATTGGATTTGGATTTGGATTTGGACATCTAGCACAAAGCAAATATAATTATTTATTTAACCAATAATAAAAATTGAAATACTTTCTTTTTTCACATACAGAAATGTCTTTCTCAAGATGTCCATTCTGTCTGTTTTGTGTTATTATTGGATGAATCAGGTGCCTGCTAAAGGTTCAGTAAGTAATAAATATCCATTTATCTATTTATTTGTGTTTTTTTAAACACAACATACGTTTATTTTATCTGTCCCTACTTTATTCATTAGGCATAGACATTCATTCGTGAATTTGTTTCATTCATCAGGGTTGGGAGTCCATGGTAGGGCAGTCTTTGTACCGTCTGGTCCTTTTTGACTTCCTTTTCCTGATGTTGGGATCTTTCTTTGGAGAGTTTCTTAGCAAGTGAGTTATAGAATTTCAATTCATATTTTATATTGTTAGATGAACCTATGTTTAAAATCACATACTCAATTTCTTCCTAATAGTGTGATCGGGACAAAATTAATACCACGCATGGGGGTTCCTGAGTTTGACGTAGCCAGAAATGTGCTTGAACTCATCTATTCACAGACGCTGGCCTGGTATGAACCATATGAACAATACATTCGACATTTCATAAGTTCTAGCAGTGTGTCAGTGGATTTTAGTCAAATCTTATGTTATCTATCTTGATCTTGGACCTTTTTAAATTATTTAAATGCAATCGTCTATTTTCTCTCCACAGGATTGGAATCTACTTCTCTCCTCTGCTACCTGCCATGCAGATTTTCAAATTCTTCATCCTGTTTTATCTAAAGAAGGTAAATGCTGCTACCAGGACTGCTCCATGCTCCATAAGGGTCGTGTTACTCTATTTGCACACCCCAGTCAATAATTAATTAAAATCCTTTCATCACATTGAATGGATGCTTTATTTTGGGTAATGGAAAAGACAGCCTGGGTTTCGGATTTAAGGAGTAACCATTATGGTTTAATGGTACCAGACAAGATCAATCAATCACTGAAATTTAATGAACTTTGTAGGATTTGTAATTTGATCTAGGCCGGATCTGCTGATGCTGTGTGTTTCATGAACCTGCTGAATGATCTTTTAAAAGGTCAATTCCAAGCTCTGTTTTCTGTTATGGCTCACAAGTTTATTAGCAAAGTTACTACAAAAATAAATCAATAATATATTTGTTTATGGATGTGTATTTATGGGGTAGTACAAGTTTGGTTTTTGCACTTCTCAGGTCAGTCTCACACATAACTGTCAGCCCCCACGGCGATCTGGCAGAGCAGCTCAGATGCAAACCATCTTCATCTTCCTTCTCTTCTTCCCGTTCTTCGTGGGAGCCCTGTCAATTGTTGCATACACTGCCTGGAGGTAAGAGGACATGACTTCAGCTGCTAAAAAAAGAGAAAAATATATCCATCAATTCTATTTTATTCTTTTCTAAGCTAAAATAAAATAATATATTTATATATATTTGTCTTTGATTAATAATGCATTTTGTACTGAAAATACAGAAAGGTTCCAGTCTCAGTCTTGTTTTGTTGACTCTGTCTTGCTCCATAGCCTGACTCCCTCAAAGTCCTGTGGCCCTTTTCGTGGACTCAACAATTCCTTCAGTGCGGTTGATGTCTGGATAGATGATCTAAAAAACATCACTGGCTCTCAGTGGGTCGTCGAGATTTACAATAATGTCATCCGGAGTGAAATCTTCTATTTTCTAATCACACTCATCATCCTGTAAGTGCATAGTGCAAGTGCTGTCTTATGTACACAGCATGTACTTTGTAACGTTGACTGAAAAAGTCCAAGCCATGTTTTGCATATAACTGAGCTTTGCATATAAATGCACATATGTACTGATGCAAATTTTGTGTCATTAAGCAAATGGTTTTCCTGTGTGCAATTTTACTGCTCAGTGTCATCATATACATATTGTGGCAAGTCACTAATGGCCGAAAGGAGCTTATTCGTCGTCTGAGACAACAGATTGTCAATGTGAGTTTGTTCTAGAAACTGTTTCCCTTAATATATGTTTCACCAGACATCAGGAACAAGTGGAACTTGTCTAGTCTTGAATACATTTACATTTTGTTTATGTTTTTGTTTTTGTTTGCCTGACTGCTTCTGTTTCCCTCCCACCAGGAAGGGAAAGACAAGTCCTTCTTGTTAGAAAGGTTACAGGACCTTCAAAAATCTATCCCAAACAAAAACACCAAACAGAAGAAACAAAAAGGGGTTTGTTGTTAAAATTATTTCATGCTGACATCACTTTGCATGTAGAAGCTTGTTATCAGCCTTACTGAATATTTTATTTTCTGTTTAGAGCATGAAACAGCATTCATATGATCACTCATCTGGTGATCAGTCCAACTCAAATGCCATGGTTCAAGCTTTACTTGCACGTCAGCAACTTGAAGAGGAGGAGAAAAGATACAGCATTGGTGGAGTACCTGTTCCTTCTGAAATGTCTAACTCTAGTCCTCTGATGCAAGCCATGTTGGCCCGTCAACTAGCTGACCAGGAGAATGAAGATCAGTATCCGATGCATGATGAAAACCCATCATCTTCCAGTACACTTGCTCAGGCCATGGCAGCCAGAAACAGGGTGGAGGATGAAGACAATAATCAATATGACATTTTCAACAGATCCAGTACCGTCACACAGGCCATGCAAGCCAGAAGAAGAGCAGAGGACACAGAAGATGACATGGGTGACCTGCCACATCCAGTGTCAAATGTCATGATGCAGGTCATGCAGGCCAGGCAGCAAGCACAGGAAGATGACAGAATTCAGTGGATGACTGCTCCACCACAAAACCCTGGGCCTTCAGGCTCCAGTGCTCTTATCCAGGCCATGCTAGCCCGGCAGGCGGCCCAGAATGAATACGATGATGGATACTGAACAAAATGCTGAGTTTTATCTTACAGTGATGAAAAAACAGATGTATGAAAAACATCCACGTGGCTTTTTAAGACTGAATTTGCACTTTGCGAAGAATATATGAAAGAGATGAGTGTGCAGGTCCACCTCTTAATTCAACTTTTATACAAGTAAATTTTGAAATCTTTCTATGATAGTATGTCAGCCTTGTGTGATGAGTAATCCTAAACATAAATTTGTGCCATTTGTAATGTAAATGTTGTATAAGTTGTTAATTGTTGCACATAATGAAATGTGAGCTAGAAAAGGCAAAATAAAGGCAAAGGTTAAAAAAAAAAAAATGGCCCTGTAAAATTTGTTACAGTTGTTACTGGAGTGAAATGTAATTTTCCCAAGTGGCTGATAAAGACAACACTGCCCTCTTCAGGAACTATGCATACATTGCTACATTTGATTTTTTTTTTTTTTTTTTCCAAAACGACAGCTCTTGTTCTGGGACATTTTTAGAACACTCTCCAGAAACAGGAAAAAAAAAATACTAGGTTGAATATCATTTCTTTTATTTGTGCAAAAAAAAAAAAAAAGCTTCACTAAAAACTACTGAAATCAACTTTGTACTATTTTTACAGTTCAAAAATGTAACTGAAAAGGTTTAATAAACTGTGTGTTCTATATTTGTATCATACTAAAAACACCAGATGTGTTTTGTGGTGGGAAAGTAACAGTCAATCAAAACACAATTTTGAAATGGGGAACTTTAATAGTCATCATACTTGCTTGAAACACTCCGCAGAGCCATTTTACCGTCATGAAGTTTCTACTTTTCTCCAGTTAAAGCAGAATCATCAAATGAAAATGACTTACACTGTTAGAAATGTGGTGTACTGACTGTGATCACTCCAATAGTGCTAGTGTTTAGCACTATTGGAGTGTTGGAGAGTTGGGTGTTCGCCTTGTAATCCGAAGGTTGCCAGTTCGAGCCCCGGCTTGGACAGTCTCGGTCGTTGTGTCCTTGGGCAAGACACTTCACCCGTTGCCTACTGGTGGTGGTCAGAGGGCCCGGTGGCGCCAGTGCCCGGCAGCCTCGCCTCTGTCAGTGCGCCCCAGGGTGGCTGTGGCTACAATGTAGCTTGCCATCACCAGTGTGTGAATGGGTGGATGACAGGTTGTGTAAAGCGCTTTGGGGTCCTTAGGGACTAGAAAAGCACTATACAAATACAGGCCATTTACCATAGTGTTTATGGGAATTTTGTTCTCTGCGGTAAATTTCTTTCCAGTTTAAAAAAAAATAAAAAAAAAAATAATTCTAGTCCATCAAAAGTGTTTTGCAAATGATCGTTTGACCTTTATGACACCATCAAACTTAGCCAAGGTGAACATTCAAAAGAAAAATGATACATTATTACCAACAATCATTCTGTGTACAAACTTTACATCTATTTTACAATAAATAGTACCCTAAATACTGTAAACAGGCACATCATTTGCAGTATACATTTATGGCTTTGATTCACAAGAATGAAAACCCAGTTAGATTTTCTGACTGAACATGTCTAATAAGGCTAGAAGCTTTAAAGAGACACTCATTCTTTTGAAACAGTATAGATACACTTAACATTACATTTTAAATCTACATCGTGGTAAGCTGCACAAAAGAAAAAAAACAAAAAAACACCTTCATGTCCATTTTTATCATTTGTCAGCTGCAATTTTCCAACTTTAAACTTCTATGACTTAAACTTTCATGATGGGTTTTCATTAAGGCAGTACTTAAATGTGTCAGACAGGGCTAACACCGCGGCCTGTTATCTTTGTAGGTGTTTGTCCCACAGTGAAAACTTACCAAAGACAACTATGCGTCAGTCCAATGAGATGCCACATTAAGAGAAATGCCGCCACCTACTGTCCTTTCTCACTCAGCACTGCTCTTCCCCCAAAGAATTTGCAATGTCACTGAAGTCCAGACAGTCACCTGGTATAGGAGTTTTCCTGCCACTTTTTATGGTCTGACTAGAGTAATAATCCACAGATTTGGAGATGGAGTGCACAGAGTGCTCCCGGAAATATCCGAATGCCTCCCGTGCGTCCTCCTCCCTGATGCTTTGCTCGAAGGTCTTGCGTTTGTGTCTGAACTCAATGACGGTCTTCGTATAGGAGTTGAGGGTGGTGACAGATGCACCCATACAGCAGGTGAAGGAAGCCCAGGCCATGCTGATATAAAACAGCAAGAGAATTCATATTTTAATAAACAGATGTGGTAGCTGACAAAAAAAACTAACAAAAAAAGTGAAAACCTAATGGTGCGCTTCAGTGTGGTGAGGCATTCTGACGTTTTACCCTCAATACCGTGACACTGTATTTGGTAAGATTAGTGCCAATCACTTTAAGTCCCCCTGGTCTCCTCAAACAGGCTGGTTCGCATGTGAGGTCAGACAATCAAATCATCATCCCATGTTGTTTTCATGCAGACTGGATAATTCCCACAGAAGGTCAAGAATTGTTTAGCCTCCAAAATGAATTTTCAGCATACTGTGCACATTGTAAAGGAGTAAAATATTATTCCCTTATGCAATTCTAATCACACCCGCACTGGGGCTTTGGACACCAAAGCCTAATCCTACCATAACACGAGAGCTTTGGGCTTTTTTCATTACAGACAGTGATGCTGAAGAGAGGTGAGATCAGAGCTTCTGCTGACAGTGTGAGGCAGCACAGACATGCAGAGTGGACTTCTTCATCCTGTTTCTTAAAGAACGATTTGACTTAACTCTATCTATGTAACACTATAAATAACACTATAAATAACACAGCGTATAAAATTATCTGTATTTAGGTGGATGTTTGCAGAGTCTTACCAGAAAGACCAGCCATAGTCCCAGTTGTAGGGCCTCCAATCTGGTGGGCCAAGGCTGACGGTGACCTGGAAAACCTGTGTGTACATGACATGAGCCACCATGCCAAGAAGACCTGAAATCATATGCACAGTATATTGTTAGTAAGCTTTTCTGATTGATTCAGTGTACAAACAGAAAAGAAGAACAGTATTAAAAAAATACTTAGATGATTTCTTTTGAGTGCAGAATCAACCCTTTCCATGGGTATGGAAATATGAATATCCTAAGTAAAAACAGTGATGTTATCCAGGTATAGATAACCTTAAATCCCCATCCATGTAATTTACTAAGGTTCATTTACAAACTGTTATTTTGGGAAAAGAAGTGAAAAACATATTCAGCTGACACTCTGCTTTCTTCTCAAGGCTTCTGTTTCTTTTTTAGATTTTGAATTGAGTTCAGATTTACTTCTGATCATTACAAGGAAACCAGAGGGATGTTTCTCTGGTTCAAGAACAACAGCTCCCTCCTTATCAACAGATTAACCAGGATATGTTTGTTATGTTGTACTTCAAAAGCTGGCTTACAAAGATAAATGACAATCTTAGAAACCAGAAGCAAATACTTGAATACAGTACACTGCAGGAAATGTCACAAAAGCATTAAAGTTAGTGAAAAATAGAATCAAGCACATACCTGAAAGCACTGTAAAGATGGCAGCAAAGGCATTGAGTTTGAGTCCATCAATGACATTGCTGGAGTGCACTAACTCCAAACACATGAGACTGAAGCCAACCACCAGCAGAATAATGTACAACATCTCAGAAACAAGTGACAACCACAGCATCCCTGAAAAATGCCCAAAAAGCAAACAAGAAATGCACAATAACATAAATTAAGGTGAAGATTCTTTATTAAAGGGAAGATTTTGATTTATTGTCACCTAACATCTCAATCTCACTGGTTAGTCAGACTTAATGTGGGGTGAAAGTAACATGACGATCTCATATGAAGTGCTACTTGAACTGATGTCAAAGCTTTCCGGTTTACAGAAAGCTTTATTCAGCCTTCCAATTAATCTAGTGGAATATAATCTGGCTGCACATGATGATCAGACATTTCAACTCCTCTTCACCCCGTTTCTCGATTTTTTGCTTTTCTTGACAGATTGACAGGAACTAAGCATTTCTCAAGTGAAAGTGTCATCGCAGCTAAACATCTGTGAAACTTTAAACTGAATGTGTGAGCCCTCCTTCATGATTTCACATTAAAACATTCTTGAACTGACAGTTGCTGATTAGATCAGAACGGACCAAGATGTTACAGTGATGCAGAAATATTCACAAACATGGGGAAGTACAGCTCAGTGAATGAAAATAGGGTAAGAATTAGAGGGCTTAAAGAGTTGTGATAACCAAGGTAACGCAGATAGCACTCACCTTTTTCTGATGCAGGGGCTAAATCAATAAAACTTCGACATCTCTCACCTAGAAACACAGCAGAAGATGACATGCTGTCATGATTTATTATTTATTACTGATCATATATATATATATATAGACTTTAAAAACACAGGTAGGCTCAAAAACTGTGGCATAATGACAGTCTGTGACAAACAGGATACAAAATAACCAGTGACACTAAGGATTCCTGCAGACATGATGTTTTCCATCTGTTGACCAGAGCATGCCACTGGATTTGTTGCAAGTGGAACGCTTTAATCAGGTAGAAGGAGGGTGGCAACAGCTGTTTTGAGGAAAAACTCATCAAGGCCTCTGTTACGTAATCCTTATTAACTCAAGCTGTCTCAGCACCCCCTTCCTCCTCACCATCCCACAGTCACTTGATGAGATAAAAATGTGTTATTGCAATTGCTTCTTGGATATTTTGAATTTGTGGTTTGTTTCTAGTACATCACAAAAACACAGATTATCAGCACAGGTTGTCATGGCGTATTACAGAGCTGACAGACAGATGCTTCAGTAATTCCTTATCCAGCTGTAATAAACTAAACAGAGAGAGGACTAATCTGGGCTGATCACACCTTTTGTCCCTGAACTTTTCATGGTCATGATCACTCCTCTGACACACGTATAATCCACCCTCTTGAGCCCTCTGTTATTAATTTACAATACTCCATAATGGTCAGACTTAGTGAGTAACTCAAGCAACACACCATTCAAGTCCCAGGCAGCCGGCCAGCTGGGGATCTAAGTGCTATTTTGTCTCCCTTAAAAAATAAATAATGACGAAAAAGTGAATTAAATGATTTCAGACTCAAGCTTTCAAGTGCTTCTGCTTACTTTTCTAAGGCATAATGACACAAATGGAAAGCCATTAAAAAAATAAGGAAAGAAAATCTCTGAAGGAGCAGCCAATCTCCATTTTAACTAAGTGTTGTATTTTGACAAAGGAGGAGATTAAAATGACAAGTTTATAAAAATTACTATTTGCTGTTTTTTTTTTAATTTTTTTTATTTCTTTGGCTATTTTAAATGTTGAATGGTTGTTCGTTAATGCTTACATCAGCTCAGGTAAAAGAATGTTGTCAAGTTTGATGATGGCAACAATTATAAACAATTAAAACTAAAGATTAAAAAAAGATTATAAATAATAAGAAAAAATAGCTCCAAATGGTTAAAGTCTTTACACTGCTTTCAAAGCCATTCCTTCGTAATCATGAATTGGCGCATGTGCCATTTTTCTTCACTTACAGAAGCTTTTATTGCCGAGATTATCGTTGTGTTACATGAATAGTTATGTGTTTCTCTTAAGTTAGGAAAAAGAACCAAAGTAGTATGTAATCATTCCAGCTGCCGTGTTAACTAATAAAAAACATTCACGCACTACACACACACACACACACACACCTTACTTTCATCGTGAATATTTTCCTCGCATGAGATCCAGATTCCGGTGTGGAACTGACGGAACAGGAACCTGTCGTCGCCTGTCTCCCAGCTGTACACCACTTTGTTGGGGTCCGTTTCGTTCACCCCGTAGTCTATACACTGGTGCGTCCGCAGCTTGCTGCACTTTGGCTTGGGCACTCTCTGCGTCCCGACGCACCAGTAAGTAGTTATAAACGCGGTTATGGAGAAAAACAGCGCGAAGAAGTTCAAGCTAAGCGACAGAAGGGTCCTGGATCGGCGGCTCATCCTCATTGTCTGCGTAAAGGATGAGGCAGCGCGCGGCGTTCCGAAAAGTTCATGGGTGCGAAGTAGGAGGGACGCGCGAGCCGCAGCTAATTTCCAAGCACAACAGGTGAGGCGATGATCACATTCGGCACTCGGCAGTTTTCAACAACTTCCACTGGTGCACAAAGTGCAAACATCATCTCCGAGAGAGCTGAGCTGTGCGCCAAAATGTCACATTTCCGTCATTTTCACACGCGCTGCCCCACGAGTGTCCACCCTATAGGATGTCACGTTGCGTGAGGATTTGTCCAAGTTTGACCAAGGATTTTCTTATGACGCTCTCTCTCCCGGACTCCCTCTCGCCGTCATTTACGCCTCCCCTCCCTCCATGCCTAAGAATTTAGGTTGCTGCAAGACGATTATCAGACGGATGCGTAGGAAGTTACCACGGAAACGTTGAAATAAGATGCAGCAAGAGTTGAAAAGTGAAAGCTGTAAGAGGCTATTCAGGGATATGTGAGTGTATTTTCACGAAGCGGAAAATTAAAATAAAAAAATCTCAGACCTATAAAACAGTTCACATGGAGAGTTCAGCTTCAACAAGCTATTTTAAAGCAATACGGCAAAAAGAGACTTTCTTCTGACATCTCAATAGTCCTCTATTTGGAAACCACTTTGTAACTGTATTCTTTCATATAATAATAGTGGCTATTTTGCCTTAAGATGGATGATAATAATGCTACACCTAGAGGACAATAGCCTATTTAGCACAATGAAAATTACTGACGTGAGGACGTGAAAAAAATAAAACTCAACAATAAATGAACCTCATGAAGTTTCGGTTAATTTTATGTTACGACCAGTGACAATAGCTGTAAATAATCAGTCAATTAACTTAGCAAAACCTGTTAAAACTTGTTAAAAATGTAATACAGGAAATGTTTTCAGATGTGTATCTGTCGATCTTAATTGAGGAAGACTCAGTGAAAGAATTGTTTTTAATTTATTTTTGTTTGAAAAAAGAGTATCAGACTTAAAACATTACAGATGAATAAAGAATATCTATGACGTCCTCACCAGTTCATTCAGTTCTTAAAATGAATGAAATCTAATAGAATTCAGTTGCATAAGAGTTCATTTGAAATTCATTGCAACACTTTCTACTTCTCGCCTTCATTTCTGAGAGTTGGTTTTGTTTTCAGAGAAGCTGACCTGCGCGCTTGCATTTAGAGGGAGGTCATGTGGGGAGGATGATGAGCCTGCAGCTGCTCCGGACAAAATCAAAAGTGAGCAGAGCTCAACAGACTTGAGCTCTGCTCACTGATATAAGCAGAGAAAACTGCAGACTCTAGAGGCGAGGTGCCGAGTCCTCAGAGAATGACTTCTAATCTGAATTTTGCCGGAAACGTGCTTATCAAACAAAACAAACAAAAAAAAAAACTGGGCTCCTGTACAGTAAATATTTACAACCCCAGGGGAAAAAGAGGGCAAATAGGCCTGCCATCTCTGTTAGCTCAGCAACATGCTGTCATTTTCAGCCTGGGAAGCTAATCCGCACTTCAACATGACTATGAAAACTGATAAAATAGGCCAGAGCATGTTTACCAGAGTGTCCCAAATACTCATGAACAAACTGCTAGTCATACTAGAGTAGCAGGGCAAGGTAGTAAACACCTTATAAGATCAAAGATGATTAAGACGTGAGGAAAACATTTGTTGTTGTTGGTTTAATCTTTAACTGACATCTACCAGTCCTCAAAGGGTTACAGGCTCTGGGACTCCAGTGAACCACAGTGGGAGCCATTATCCACAAATGGAGAAAACTTGGAACAGTACTGAGCCTTCCCAGGAGAGGCTGGACTACCAAAGATTCAGAATGTGTTGATAATTAATCCAGGAAGCCACACATACACACACAAAGCCAGTAAAACACCTAAAAAACTGCAGGCCTGACTTTCCACAGTTAATGTCAGTGTTCATGATTCAAAAACAAGGAAGAGACTGGGCAAAAATGGCGAATTGGGAGAATTCCAAAGAGAAAAGTGCTTCTGACCAAGAAGAACACAAAGGTTCGTCTCACATTTGCCCAAAACAATCCCCAGGACTTTGGGGAAAATATTCTGTGGACTGATGAAACAAAAGTTTAATGTTTATTAGAAAGTCTGAGTCCCGTTAAATCGGCATAACCATGAACCATGAATGTGCTACCATAAAATCCTGAAGAAGAATGTCCAGCCATTAGTTTGTGCCCTAAAGCTCTAGCACACTTGGGTTTTATAGCAGGACTAGAATGGCGAGTCCATAGCAAGTCCACCTAAATGAATGCTTTGGAGTAGCCTAGTCAAACTCTACACTTAAATTTTATTGAGATGCTTTGGCATAATCTGAGCTTGGAAAGGCAGCGACTGTCTTCTTGTAGTATCTCGAAGACGTTTCACCCAAGAAGCTCCCTCAGTTCTTCTCGGATGAGAAGTAAAAGTCTTCAAGAAAACTTAAGAAGTCTAGTTATTTTCTTTCAAAGCTACTTAGGCTAGAATGACCTGGATAACTAAGAACCTACACGGACGCTTTGGCATAATCTTAAACAGACAGTTAATGCTTAAAAAAACCCCTCCAAAGTGGCTGAATTAAAATAATTCTGCAAAGAACAGAATACCAAATCCCCCCTACCATGATGTGAAAGACTCACAAATACTTGATTGCAGTTCTTGTTGCCAAGGGTAACACAACCAATTATTAGGTTTTTGGGGCAATTACTTTTTCCACATAGGTTTGGATAACTTTTCTCTCTTAATAGATGAAATCATCATTTAAAAATGGCATTTTGTATTCATTTGGGTTGTTTTTTTTCTGCACTACAGTTCTTTAATCTGAAACATATTGTTGCATATGTGAAAAATATGCAACAAACTAAGAGCTCAGGAGTCAAATAATTTTTAAGGCCCTGCACTTGTCTACATTCTGGTAAACTGCTTATGACGTCTCTGTGATGGTCATAGGCCGTCTCTTAAGCTCGTGACAAGAAGTTAATCCACGCTTTTAAGTTAACCAGTCTTTTCCTGTAATGTGGGAAATCCAATCACACATCCAACCAAGACTTTGAGCACAATAATTCAGTTCGCAAATGTGTCAGAGAGTTTTGCTATGCACACGGCATCCCCCAATGGAAATTAAGACTGATTCAGTATTCATATCAACGTAGTATAAAGCTAAGCAAAATAGATGTTCTCTAGTTTTCTTGTACTTAAAGTCCAGCTTTTTTTTTTAAAGTATACTCTTGGTTAGGAACTATAACTTTGGAACAGCCAGGGCTTTCAGTTTTTGGATGGTAGCTGAAGTTGTCAAAGCATGTAAAACAAAGCAGTGTTTTTTTTTACTTGTGCACATTGGGAATGGCATTTCTCATTCTTTGTTAGCACTGGCAAATGTTTAGGGCATTAAGGCAAATGGCTAAGCACAATTGTTCAAGCACTTCAACTAATTACAAGTTGTGATCAAAGTAGATACTATTTCAGATAGTTTTACTCTCCAAAATATATTTTTTTTATTTGATTTGATTTTTTTTTTTTTATCTTGGGAGGCACTGCACGGACAGTAATCCATCTACAAGTCAAAATCTGCTTATGCCACAAGTGTAAATATGACTATTGTAAAACAAACCCCCTCACAGAAGAGAAAGAAAAGTAGCAAGGCAGTGTAGCAAGGAGGAGACCACAGAGTAGATCCAGAGTAGATCCAGAGAATGGATGTTGTGTACTCTCACTTTAGCCAAATTATCTGTGGCCAAACAGGAGTGACAGGATGTACAGTGGTTCACAGCAGTACTTCTGTGGTATAATACTGCACTTAGCAGACCTATGTAAGTATCTTATTGGTATGCAAAAACTGAAGACTTTCATCTTTAATCCAAGGGATTTAACACAAGTATTGCACTGACTGTTTAGGAATAATGAACATTTTTATACTCATTTTTAGAGGCTCAAAGGAAATTAGACAGATGACTGATAAAAATACTAGTTCCCTCATTACTTTATGACAGATTAGACATATAAAAGATCTGGAGTTAATTCCAAGTGTTGTACTTGTAGCTGCGTTGTTTAATCCAGCTATTCCCTGGAACTCTCAAGATGAAATCCAAAAGAATGTCAGTGAGAATGAAGGAGGACATCATTACCCTGAAAAGTCAAAATCAGAAAAATAGCAAAATATTTAGGGGTGCCCAAATCAATTATCTGGTACATTCTTAAAAAGAATGAATGCAGTGGTCAGCTCAGCAACACTAAAAAGCCTGGAAAAGCAGGAATGGGAGCCAAAAAGGATGATCACAATACTCTTTTCTTTGGTTACCGCTTCAAAATATCCTGCAAATTAAACGTCTGTGACCAAACAGGAGTGAGAGGATGTCACAAGGAGGTAGGTATATTATTTTCAGAGTCTACAATCAAGAGACATACATGAATGGAAATGCAGAGATTTCATAATAAGTTGCAGACCAGTGATTACACTGAAGATCAGGAAGATTATATTTAGCCAGAAAACATCTAAAAGAGCATGTGCAGTACTGCAAAGAAAAAAATCTCTGGACAGATGAAACCAAGATTAACTTGAACTAGAATGATGAGAAGAGGAAAGTATATAAAAGGAGAGAAACAGCTTATAATCCAAAGAATACCAAATTATCTATCAAACATGGCGGCAATGTTATGGAAGGGCCAATGGAACTGGGTCATTAGTGTTTACTGATAATGTGATTGCTGATAGAAGTAGCAGGATTAATTCTGCAGTGTCCATACTATCTGCTCAGAAGGGATTACAGTCCTAATGACTTAAAGAATACTGTTAAAGCAAACCAGGAGTTTCTCGAGGCATGGCCATACTGCAGCGGTCCCCGAGCCACGGTCGTGAGTCGTTTGGTACCAGGCCGCGAGAGTTGAGGCTCGGGTGTGAAATTTATGCTTTTCAGGAGTTTTATCATTTTTTTAAGCGTTTTTATCGTTAACTCGGTTTCCCTGGGTCTTTTCCTGTGTGTTATGAATAATTCTTCTTACTTAGGTACCGGTACTGGTTTTATTTTGTTGTATTTAAAGGCCGGTCCGTGAAAATATTGTCGGACATAAACCGTTCCGTGGCGCAAAAAAGGTTGGAGACCGCTGCCATACGGCATACTTTCCATCACTGAAGACAAAACTGAGTTGAGGAAGAGTCACAAACAATCAACACCTGAAGGCAGTAAAGGCCTGGCAGAGTATCTTAAGGGAAGGAAATACAGCATTTGCTCATGTCCATGGGTTCTTGGCTTTGACCTTGTGTCCACAGTTGTCGCCATACTCTTCACAGTCAGAGTCAGGATGATGTAAGAGATACTAAATGCAAAAAATCATCTTGCAGCTGAGGTAGTTCACACATTGTCACTGCTGTTCACTGGATGGCGTGGCATGTTGCTGCAGGATGCTGTGGTAGCCATGTTGGTTCAGTGTTCACTTCAATTTTCAATAAATGCCCAACAATGTCAGAAGCAAAGCTCCCCCACTCCATCACACCTCCTCCATGCTTCACAGTGGCCCAAACAAATCTTTTCTGCTTGTTGCTTTTCCTTAGTAGTGGTTTCTTTGCAGCTATTTGACCATTAAGGGTTGATTCGTGAAGTCTCCTCTGAACAGTTGATGTAGAAATGCGTCTGCTGCTGGAACTCTGTGTGGCAGACAACTCTGTGTGGGCTCTAATCTGTTAACTTGCGATTTCTGAGGCTGGTGACTCGGATGAATTTTTTTTTTTTTACCCTTTTAGACCTTCATTTCATTTCCTTTTAGACTGTCATTTCTCTTTACTTAGCTGATTGGTTCTTGCCATAATATGAATTCTAATAGTTGTCAAATAGGACTGTCTACTGTGCACCAACCTGACTTCTGCACAACACACCTGCTGGTCCCAACCCCATTAAGAAGGGAAAAAATTCCACAAATGAACCCTGAAAAGGCACACCGTGAAGTGAAAACCATTTCAGATGACTACATCATGAATCTCATCGAGAGAAGGCCAAGGGTTTGCAGGGCCGTCAACAAAGTGTAGGGTGGCTATTTCAAAAATATAATCTAAAATATAATTACTTGCTACGTAAATCCATATATCTTGCTTCATATATTTGATGTTTTCAGTTTGTATATACAATGTAGAAAGCAGTAAAAATAAAGAAAAACCACGAGAGAAACCATGAGAAGGTGTGTCCAAACTTTCGACTGGTAGTGCATAGACATCTTAGCTTTCAGGCACAGAAGCCAGAAGGGATTTCTCTAGTTGCTGGAATAGAAAAATACAACTGAAATGTTAGGATTCGATAGGAGAAAAGAAGTTGGCACATTTCCTTACAGCTTTTCCTAAGCCCAGGGCACAAGCGTCATGAATTATCATTGATGGAAGAAGAGGAAAAAAAAGGAAAAAAACTAAAGCATTAAAAGCAATTGTAATGTTCTTTTGTCCCTTGGAACATCTTTGGGTGACAGCTTTTGCACGAATCAAGATGACCAAGTATATAGACACACAGATTAACAGACACAAATTTTCCTTCAGGAGATTATTTCATATCCGTGTTCTATATGACCACAAAATACATGCAGCATAGCAATTTTTAACTGCAAAATGCATAGACTTACAAGGATATTTTGATAGTATGCACAGCTACCCATGTCAAAAGAGATTAAAAGTCATTGCACTTATGTTTTGATTTGGTCATGAATACCTTTAAAGCATATGCAGTCTCATAGCGCACATAGTAAGGGCTAAGCTCTTGACAGACACAGCATTCATTTGTATTTCCACAGCAACTTCCACTTAAAGCCGCTAAGAGTAGAATGTGCCTCTAAACAGATAGCCCCTAAGGATTAGTCTTCATAATCTGCCGTTCACTGATCCTCGAAATCATACGGTCTGGGTGCTCTGAAATCAGCTTACAGTGATAGTAGATGGTGTGTGAGTGGTTTTATGATTGGGATTGTGTTCTATGTGGGCTTTTCATACAGTAGCAGTGAATGAAAAAAAAAAAAAAAAGACAATTGTTTGGGTATTGGGTGTTGCGTCCAATCTGCACAGAGGATGTAGACTGTAGCAGCAGCACAGTTCATGCCATTCCAGTGCTCACACTTGCACGCAACCTTTCATATTTGCAGTGCTAGACAGTAAAGAGTATTCTTTATTCTGTTCAAGAACCTTGGTGTCTGCACTGAGCATGTTTGCCAAGAGAAAATCCAGAGCTGATGACAAAACATGATTTTACACCTAATATACAAGTGCAAGGAAAGACTATGCGGTTTCCCTGTTCTACAAAAAACAGCAACAGTGTTTTACACAGCTGTACAATATAATAAAGTTTGAGTTCAGGAGACACCTGACAGTGCACCTGGGTTGTGGAGAATGAGATAGTGAATAGGACAGGAATATAGTACACTCTAAAAAAGAATATCTAAATGTTTGTCATAGAGAACATACTCAGTCACAGCTGAGCTGAACTGATTAACTTCCTGTGGTGGGGCGTGGACTGCGGTGCCGTGTGGACGCACCTGCACGGAGGTAACTGGAGCTGCAAGTTGCATTGTGGTGTGATGCATGTGCGGCTGGCAGCCGCAGTCAATAAAGATGGCTCAAAACTATGATCTCTGGACCCGCCGTGTCTCATTCACACCCCACTTCCATTACTCAGAACATTAATCAGAATTATTCAGGGAGAGAAAATCCACAGAAAACATTTAAGATCTTCTTGATGCATGCTCAATCATCCAGGTAAGTAAATCTCCAAAAGTTGATTCTGTTCATCTGGACGTAGCGTTTTGAGGGAGAAACGTTTCGTCACTCATCCAAGTGACTTCTTCAGTCTCAGCTGACTGCAGGTTTCCCCAAATCGTATAAACAGTATATTTGCATGAGTGAAACCAGCCCACTGAAGGAACAATGGACTGGGAGGTCAGTTCCTTAATCTTAATTATGCAAATTCTCATGACCATTGATCAACAACGACTGATCAATGGCCATGAGTATACCATTCACAGAGAGTTGGGGAATGGCTGCAATCACAGCATTGTAAGATGGCGAAAGACGTACCCTTAGGCCCCTCCTCGATTCAGAGATGGTCTTTCCCTTTTCACGTAAATGGCCTCCTTGACTCCGCGCTCAAACCAGCGTTCCTCCCTGTCCAAGATGTGTACTGGCCAGGACTCTGCAGTCTATTTACACCTACAGGCCAGTGGAGACTCTTTCAAGGATGAGGATGTACACATCTTGGACAGGGAGGAACACTGTTTTGAGCGAACTCAGTTTTTCACTGGAAAGCACTTTGGTCAACCACGTTGTTTTTAAAGTGCTGTATAAATAAAGTTGGATTGGATCGGGACAAGAAATCAGCACCAAGACGGTACAGCATTGCGGATATTTTTTAAACAAGTGGTACCATTATAATTTATTAATGAAAACATTTCTAGACATGTCAAATTTAGCTATAGACAAAAGCAGACACAAATAATCATCTTATTAAACCTTATACACAGTCTGATGCAGTAGATACATATTTTATAAAAAAAAAAGAAAAGATGAAAGTATTAGTCTAATCATTCTGCATTTCATAGGTAATACCAAATATTAAACAGAAGTAGGGATATTATTGATATGAGGACAGTTTTGTTGAGGAGAACTAGAAACATTTCTCATAAATAAGCTGTTTATTGAAAATGAGTAGACATGTTATTACTATCTTTTTGTTTTTTTAACATACCAATGTGCCATCACCCTTTTTTGTGTCGTATAAACATCACATTGGCCTCCAAACAGCAAACTGAAACAAGCACAAACAGTAGACTGTCTCGGTTTGGCTCCTTTACGAAACTGCAGAAATGTTAATGGATCCCGATGGAAGAAAAATGCTGTATCAATTCTTTTCTCTTTGAGGTGGAATAGCGAGTTCTATGCTGAGCTGGAAACAGCCAGTTTCTTCAAGTGGTCCATGAAGACCTGCAGGCTCACGTCATCAGTAAGGATTGGGGCTCCTGTCTCCTATTGGAACAAGGGAGGAGCAAAATGGTGACTTACTCACTCAGATGTGCAAACACATCTCATCACGACATAACTCTGACCACTTTAATGAGCAAAATGCCCCGCTTTGAAGATGGCTTATGCAAGACCACGCTCTGGTGATAATCCTATTCTCAGACTTCCGTAGATTTTCTCCTTTTCTTGCAGTATTTGTACAAAGCACTTCCTTGACTTGGGAAATAAGAGATTAGTGCTATTTTCAGCTTGCTTATCCAAGACCTGTATTTACTGACAGTTTGCCTGTCCTGTGGGTGAAAAACAATCAGGGTGGATGTCTCAGAAGACTTAAAGTCAATCCTGGGATTTTAGTCTATACTTGTACAAATAGATGAAATGAAAACTTTATGGAAAATAAAAAAAAATGTATGCATGAGGCAGGAGACAAATCCACTACATTTGAGAATTTTACATTTACATATTTGAATGTAGCGCAAAAGATATAACTATAGTAAAACTGCAAATTTGATGCCTTTCATTAAACTAAAAACAAAACAGGCTAGTTGAGAATTTCAGTCCAAACGTTTCAAATACAAATGCAAATAAAACAGTATATTTTAATACTGTACCTGTCCCCAGGCATAGAGGTTGTTGTGGGTCTGCGATGGGTTGACCTTGGAGAGCAGGAAGCGAGCCTGGGAGCCTCCGTGCTCAGTGTCAATGTAGCGTGGCATGGGGAAGCGTGTCTGTAGGATCTCTTGAGCGTCATCCAGTGGAGCCTGCAGCAGCTGTTTGAAGTTCTCATACTCTGCCATTTCTTGGTAGCCTGCTTTTCGCCATTGAGCAATGGTCTGGAACAAAAAAGAGAAAAAAAATCCAAATGCATCACAACATACAGAGTTTTGTGTAAATAGTTTAAGCATATAAAATAACATTTTTAATGGATAATTTGTTGAAAAATCTGCTGCCTTACCTCTCCATGGTAGATAACCAGCTGGAAGAAGGTGTCCATCAGCAGGATTCGATCTGGCAGGATACTGCTACTGTCCAGGAGCACAGGCTGTAACACATCCATGACACAATGCACAACAATTTAGCACCAAAAATATAAACACTTTTGCTAGGAGCTGGCTGTTCAGCTGCCAGTGAGTAACACAAAACATTGATGATAGGATGATAGTGTTGAGCGTATGAGGCTGACCTCTGGTGGTCCGTGGAAGGAGTACGAGTAGAGGATGGGCTGGATCATGATCAGGGACTGGGTCAGGTCTTGCCTGACAAAGTGATGCCTGTAGTAGGAAGACTCATCTGGGCTGTTGTTGAAAACTTGCAGGAATGGTGACCGTCGCAAGTGGAACATAAACTGTAGGTGTAGGAGAGAAAAATGTTCACACAATGTTCACATTGTTTTTCCTAGCAGAGTATTCCAGCATAACTGAATTAAATTAGGGGGGAGTATGATAATCATAATAATGGCTACATTTGAAAGAAATTACCTGTGGATAGAGGGACAGAGACTCTGACAGTCTAAAAGATGTCGGATCATCTTTGTTGAACTGGCCAAATTTCTGACACTGAAACAAAGGAACAAGATAACTTGGTTTAAATACGTACCATGCATGACGTTCACATCAGGAGTCACAATAGATAAATATCAACACTATTCACAACACGGGTATCGGAAGTATTCCAACTATGTATTGTTAACATGTTGCAAACGCTGCTACGTAGGAGTGTCACTTACCAGGCGGATGAGCTGCCTGTCAAGCCAACGCAACACATCAGGACCCTCTTCAGACTCTGCCCTAAAGACGCCCAAGCGGGCCATGAGCACTGCAGCTGCTTCTTGGTCAAAGGATGATTCGATGTGCTGAATCTGAGATTGGGCATCTGCCCAGCTGGAGTAGTTTAAGAAAGAAAGAGAAGCGAGAAAGAGAATGGGAGGGATAGAGATAAGAAGAATAGAAGAAACCAGAGAAGCGGAGGTCAGAATAGGTGTGGTGTACATGACGCACATGCAAACAGGTCTCAAAGGCGTTGGTCTAAATTGCAGGAATGCAAACATCCTTTCTAGAGAGGAAAATGTTTATGCAGCTGTCATTCTCTTGGCCTCATTAAACCAACATTTTACACTCCCAGCAATTACTTTATTGAGAACATACCAAATTTAAGTACATTTTAGGTGCAGTCTAGTTGGCCATGGTTCACATCCATTTAGATGAACAATGAAAAGGTGGCAGCTGTCATTCTCTTGGGTGCATTGGAGGCTCATTAAACCATCATTTTACACACCCGACATTATCTTTATTAAGAGGAACCGGTTTGGTAAGAACATACCAAATTTAAGCGCATTTTTAGGTGCAGTCTAGTTAATCATGTTTCATATCAATTTAGACGAACAATAAAACAGGAGTCTTACTTCCTGGCGATGGTGGTGACCCGTATCCTTCTTTGTGTGTTTGAGTGCTGGTACTGGGTTACAAACTGGACTGCCCCACGTCCGCCCTGAGGGACTGGTGCATTGTGCTGCAAACACAAAACAGTAGAAACAGTAAGAATGCAGTCGACAATCATTTCTATTTTACTGGGAAAGGGGGGAAAAAAAGAAGAAAAGAAAAACCCATACAGAGACACAAAAAGGCTTTGTTTGAAGAATCTTTTACTAAACAAAGCCACGATTCTTCATTACAACTATTCATTGTTTGGCGTCCTAACATTTCCACTCTTATCAGCTTACTGTAATTCTATCTAGCTAAAATGCTGAGGTTCAAGTTCTTATTTTACCTGATTCACAACTTCAAAATAGATGCCCAAAGTAGTAGAGGGGTTGAGACCGCACACCTTCCATTGGCTGGTGCCACCAATGCCCAATTCCTGCACAAAACAGAGAGTGCAATTTGATAAATATCCCAGATTACTCAACATGACAGTAACGAATCCAAATCATATCTGGGTCAGTCACTCACATTCTCTGATACACAGGGAGACTTTGAGTTGAGTGAAACACACGGTCCAATTGCACCGGAAACCTTCAGCTCTCTCGAGGTCTATAAAGCCAGACAGAGAAAGAAATACAGTTAACGTTTTCAACAGCTAATATATGTTACCTTTGTTCTATCATTACAAATCCCAATATAGAAAGTAATCACACGTATAACTCAAAGGACTAAATCAAGCCTTTACCTTGACTTCCAGGACACCCCCAAAGGCCATGCGGAAGTCACCATTGTAGTCCTTACTAAAGACTCTCTGGAAGGTTTGTTTGAACAATGAGGTATTGAAGGAGTCTCCCATCACAATGTGCCCCCTGAAACACAGCACAATAAATTGTCAAGATTCTTAATTATTTTTTAAAAGGGCATACTAATGCAATTACACACCTTCAATGAATGTAATAAATAGTGCTTACTTACCCAGTGAGATTAGATAAGCACTTCATTTCAAGCAGTCCCGTCTGGTCTAGGGCGCAGGCATAGATATCAATACTGTGGCCATTTGTTGCTGAACGATTGGCCAAGGCTTCATAATACTGTGAAAAACAAACAAACACGTTAAATTTATGTAATATGCAAGGAAAGGTTTCAATCAAATACAAGTACTACTGCATGCTTACCTTGGTGGCCTTTTTCAGATGGCGAGCATTGTCTTTCTGGATGTCATGCCAGGAACGAATTGGAGTTTTCAGCTCATCTCCCACCACCATTCCAGGGCCCTGGGTGGGTGGTCCTCCAATAAAAAGCATCACACGAGCCCCTGTGTTGGGGAATGTACCCTGAGGAGACAGGAAATGGACTTCAGTTAGTGCAAGTATCATTATACCCCAAGTTAACATTCAGCAATTCTGCGATATCGTGTAAAATATATCGTCAAAACTTTTTTTGCTTTTATAACAACCAATATGTGCAAGTGGAATTTACATCACAAAATAAAACATTAACCAGTCCATTTGAAAATGAACCATAAAAGCATAAATGTTGAATTAAGGGAACGAGTTAGAATAAATGGTTCAAGGAACACGTGTAAGCAAAGGGTAGACTTCATAACCAACTCTTCCAACAGTGAGGTCCAGAGTCCAAGAGTCTGGGAAGGTCTGAGATAGTGAAATATTTGGAACTTAACCAAGTAGCCACGAAGCAGCAGGAATTTTCTTTAAATATGATGTCTGTATTTGATAACACATTCTATATAAAGGCTGATTCATTTACCAAAGGGACAAAGAGTTATCATTCAAAGAGAACAAACAAATGAGCCAGCTGATACTTGATGCCACAAGCCGTTTGCGGTTCTCCTTTACATGGAAAAAATAAATAAATAAAAGACTCATTCATTTAGTCATATCCCTTAAGACAAATCAGTGAATCTGAAGTCAGTGAAAGAGCAAAATGTATTCTAGTACAGCTGGGGAATGTTCTGTTGTACTATCAGTTATATAACCACACAGATTAGCAGTACAAAAAGGGTGGTTGACAGTGGAGGGAAAAAAAAAAAAAGCACAAGGCAAATAGGTAACAGCCTTTGAACGGACAGAGAATATTTACTGTTTGTCTGATCATTATCAGACAGCGTGTGCTGTTCGGAGGAGGTACATGTGGCACAATTGTCTTTAAGAAGCTAAAGTTCAGGTTGCTGTGAATTACTGCATTTGCTTTAGTTGTAGATAAACCTTGTAAATGACTGTTTCTGTGATCATAAATGGCTTTATGTGTTCCATTTCAGATTATTGACAGTACAGCATCACTTGTATGCACTTAATGTATGAGATAATTTTTTGTCTTTCATACCTCCAGCAGGCCGACAGCGACAGACAGCGCAACACCAGTGGATCGGAGTGGCCGTTTACCCTGAGGGACAGGCCACGGGTCTCTCTGAAGCTCTCCCAGCAAATCTGTCAGATTCATATCGACTCGATGCACAGGCTGAAGAAACCTGAATATAAGACACACACGCACATGTTTTAGGAAAAAAAAAAAGTGCTTTGCTTTTTTTGTAAACAATAACCATCAACTGACAACTGACAAACATGAATTGTTTGTGCTCCGACGTACTTGCAAGTGGCAGCAGCATCCTGAGGGGCCAAAGGACGACCTTGTTGTCCTGTTACAGCTGGCTTTATTAAACCCAGCATCTCCTGAAATGAAAAGCAAAGGTTTTACACGTTTAACAATAGCTAACCTTGTTTTTTGTACTTTTTAATCTAAATGGACTTCCTGTTTTTTCCCCCCTAATAAGTGTGTCACTCACACCAGACTACCAAAGGCCTTTGGCTGGACTTACCTGTATCTGTTTGGCGGTAAGATCCTTGGTGCCTCGGAACACATAGCTCTTAGCAATCCCCTCGCAGCTCAGCTCATGAACTTGAACCATGCGGCCAAATGTGATGAGGCCCACAAGAGCGTTGGGGGGCAGCAGACTGAGAGACATCTGGAGAGACTCCTTGAGAGCCTGGAGATCTTCTTCTTCCAAACATGTGTCCACCACATACAGGAAGATGAGAGGAGCTGCAGGACCACGCTGTAAAGAGGCAGGAGACTAAAGTCAAAAACTGATGAAATCACATTGTATCCAAACAGTCATAATCACATAGTGAAAAACAATTGAGACTATTGTTTATGCATTCCTTTTCATGTGGTGCTGTGTGGTTTGCTGCTTGCTTCATATATATTTCTGTATTACCGGCACTAGCAGAGATGGCATGTGAACATCAGAAGCTCATAGTCATACTTTCTGAATACACTACACATTATAAACTAGTAGTAGTATTGTTACAAATGCCAACCACAACAGACGTCAGGCTCAAAGTGGTTTTGCTTTTATAATTACCATTTAAAATGTTTATTACAGCCACCTGTATAATTTAACTTAGGTCTACTTTTCTGTTATTACATCTGTCACTGTCAAAAATAAGGCATCCCTAAAAAAACATATATGTGATACTACTGAAAACTGTTAATGTTGACCTTTATACCTTACATCTTCTGGACTTAATACAAATTGTTAAGGTCAGAGTGCAGACATGTATGCAGTATTTACCTGTACTATGTACTCAATTGTAGAAAACTGTGGCATAAGCTCAGCTGGCTGGTTCACGTCTGATATGCCTGCGTAAGAGGGAGGGAACTGCACACACACACACACACACACACACACACACACACACACACACACACACACACACACACACACACACACACACACACACACACACACACACACACACACACACACACACACACACACACACACACATATCAAGATTAACCAACCTAAAAAAGGAATGTAGCTCATCAGCATTAAGTTATGAATGCAGAGACACATTTTGGCAGCGATATGTTTCAAATAGCAGCAAGACTAAACTATGCTCTCAGCCACAGTACTTACAGGGTTTCTCTGGAAGCAGAAGTTGCAGGCCCATATTTTTGCTCTGAAGTCAACTTGACTGTAAAAAATAAGAATAAAAGTAAGAAAATAGAGGTTGTATCTAATTGTCATAAGTGTGGCTGTGACTGAAATATACACAAGGTGTATTTAGTGTTTGCAGTTCTCATGCACCACACCCAATACTAAGAACACCTCAGCATTTAGAAGTGCTGATGTGTTAGAAAAAAAAAGTCAAATTCAAATCCCTGCATCTCCTTTCACTCACATTTACATTTGCAAATATAACACTTTAGTAAATAAATGTCAGGAACAGACATCTGTGGCTTTAAATGATGAAACTAAAATACTAAAAGTCAAGGAAATCATATCACATACATATACCAAAACGCATGATTAAAATAAACATTCAAAAGGATACACTTTATAAGCTAGAGTACTGTTTTTCTGTGAAACTCACCATAGTGGGTTGAGCACTGCCTTACAGTTGGCCCGGCTGCAAAGAACTGGCTCATACTGGACCGGTGGCAAGTTGGGCCTCTCTTTGAGAGGTGTGAAGAGGCAGGAGACAGGGACTACCAGCCTGGTGGCTTCAAGGCGGCTCGAGGGCCAGAGGTTCCAGCTGAATCTCACCCCATCTCTGTCCTCATTTTGTTGAATGAACTCCTGGTAGGTTGTCATCACTGATCTTCAGAAGGAAAAGATCCCCCAAAATAACACAGTGAGATTATCAGTCCCGCTGAAGAATTAAAATAATAAGCGTGAAAGTGGTAATCCAAACGGTACCACTCCAAATCTTCCGATGTTCCCTCTCTGCTGTGTACCGGCTTTCTTCTGCTAGCTGCAGTCAGCGCCTACTCTTTATACCTGTGATCTTTTCTCTCGTGTGCTATAAAAAGGAACGGATTTTCGAAAGCATGACGCACAAATTTTAACATTAGAAAACCTGACCAGCAAGTTTTCAAAGAGTGCGGAGGAATCCTGCAAGTATTTTAAAGCTCTACCTTTGTTAGCGGACGTCACTGAAACATTGGTGACGCCTTTTGCAAATCATTGCCAAGCATGCTGTTGTAGCAACTGTATACTCTCATTCTTTCTCATGACTATGTGAAGCTGCATAGTCAAGAATAAACATCAAAGGACTGCAAAAGCATGCAACGTGTTTAACGTGGATTAAATTATATAAGAGTTTTTATTATTCACACATTACATTATCTGTTGTAATTTTTTCCCAGTTCAGCCAACTAACTTATGTGTTACAACATACCCCAGAGCCAAGACTGACAGCACAGGGTCCAGAAATTCTCATCTCATAAAACAAACAGAAAAGGTAGTATAGATTCACACAACTAAGATGAACTTGTACAACAAATTTATATTCACAGGGAAATCTATTGTGTTTTTTTACTCATTTGTTGTGTTGCTCTAAGCCACTTTGCAGTAGTTTAGGTATGCAGGCTATTGTTATTCTTTGATTAACTGATCTATTGTTGTAAATTATTGAAAGCATGCACTTTCATTGTTTACAAAATGCACTTCATACACAAACTTTCCTTACTGACTGTAACATTTGTGAATGACAACTAATTTCTGCAAATACTGTTTTTCTGTGTATTTTATTTTTTATTAATGCTGTCACCAAATTAATGACTCGAATGATTTCTCTTCAACTCTATTACTACTACACCTGACCGCTTAAGATTGCAATGCTTAAGGCAAAGAAACTAAAAAGCCCCCGCACAATCTAATGACATTCAAGTTTGGAATGAGGAAAAGATTTTGTCCTTTTTAAAAAAAAAAATGTATTTTTTTTTTTTAACAAAGTACAAGGAAATATGGAAAAAAACAAAAGAAAAGTCAAAATTTTGAGCAACTTTTCGAATTTTATGAATCTGAATAGATTTCAACACAACACACAGGCCACGTATTATCAAAAACGAAGCCACCAGTGAGAGTTGGTCTTTATCAGAACTCGTACTCATTCAAATGCTTATTTACGCTTTGTATGCTGATAGCCAAAACACAACATAACAGCAGTGGCGTTTATAGAAGACAGACTAGTTTAACAGTTGGCCTTATTTTATTAATCTTCGCTGTAAAACCGGCTCTCTTTACTTCTCTGGCACTCATCTGCATGCTAACGACACCGGGTTAGCTAACGGAATGTAGCATTAACCTACTTCCTGTCCCTTCGTAAATGAAAGCTGAATTCGGGCGGTCTACTTTCGAAGAAATTTAAGGCGAGCTCTTACCTTTTATATTGAGTTGAGCTTGGGTATGGACAACAATAAAGAAACTGTTCGGTTCGAAACGAATTACAGCATCTGGAGGTAAATGGAGACAGATGCCCGAGAGGACACAGAGACGACGTTGACGAGATCACTCCCTATCAGCCGGGTATGCACTCCACTAGAATGACGTGTTACTCCAAGATCAGGCGTGTCCTATTGGCTCGTATTTCCATGACGTTCGTACGTCATGCTGAGCGTATGCAGCGGAAGCGTACAACTATGGGAAAATGAGTTGTTTAGATCCGCTGCAGCAGTAACGTAAGCTCCGATAATCTCGGAGTTGTAGAGCGTGTTATGTCCACCGAAAATTTTGTACTGTGTGATAACGTGTTGTTCGACAGCTGTGCGGGACTTGTATTATCTGTACTGTACTGACACATGTACATTTAGATGTACTAATGAGTATTTCAGCTGTATGCCACTTTTCTTCTACTTTACTAAATTTCAGAGAGAAACAATGAACCACATGCTTTGCCTTATATATATTTCGAAAGTTACTGTTAATTTCAAATATATGATTTTTAAAAAATTGTTTCCTACACACAGTCGTCAATATGTTCAATAAAAATGAACAAATGGTTAACGGTTACTACCCATTCTTGGTTTTTAGAGTTCATTACTATTTCTACTACTACTACTCACTTCTATTAACGTGGTGTAGTTGGGGTGTATAAAAGAAGAAAACAAATAGATGAACATCAACAAAAGCATTATTACTATTATTATTATTTATTTTTTGTGCTCAAATATGGGGACTTTTGGTCCAAACCACTTAATATAGCTACACCATACCTACCTATTTCCCACAGAGGAAAGTTCCGGTATCTAAAATATCAGCGGCTTACAATTTGAAAATCACAGACAGTAATTTAAACTTAAAGGACTACACGGTGCAACATGAGGCAGTCGAGTGAGGTTACGGACATCAGTGGATAGCCTGTTGTTAAGTTTTAGAGTATAACCTGTAAACCTGATTATGAATTCATTTATTATTATTATATTTTGGCGCTTATACAGCCTATGTTTTCTCCTAAATCGTCACACTTGCAGAAATTATGTCGTTTGGAGAAAGTACCAGAATCTTAACTTCAGAGTACCCCCTGTAATTTCAAGCGAATCCGAGAGGTAATTAACGGAGCATTTCAGAACAGTTTGCAATAATTTTGAACGTTAGGTGGCGCTGCAACCAAACTATGATTTCGGTGAGGCTCAAGCCCCCGGAGGGAGAGACCTGGAGAGAGAGAGGGAGGGGGAGAGAAAGGGGAGAGCTGTTTCCTCTCCCTGTTTCTGCTGTGCACAGCGGACTATCTCCTCTTTCTCGCAGTGTGCTGAGCCTAGATGCGGCAGGTGTGTGTGTAAACCGAAGCTTTTCTCACTTTGACCACCTGACCGACAGAATCTGGATTCTAATGCATATCGGCTGCGCACAGAGTCCATTTCGGCTGTGAGGATGTTGCAGTGATAGTAGAGCATCTTCTCCGCTGTATCGCGCCCAGCCGGCATCGTCAGCTGTTGCTCTAGGAAGAGAGTGGAAGAGTGGGGAGCAACAGAAAAGGCCAAACTATGCGACTGATTTACAATCCGTAACCGTTTCCACCCTAAGTCGACCGGGGAGCGGATGCGAGCAGAGGTTGCCAGCGAGCCTCTAAGTATTTTCTGCTCTTTGTCGGTACCGGAGGAGCTGTGCCAATGGAGAAAGCGACTCCACCGCCCCAGCCTGGGCTTCAGCTCTCGATAGCGAAGACTGAAAGTCCAGCAGAGGACATCTCCGGTCTGACTGACGAGGAACTGCTCAAGTGGACCAAGGAGGATCTGGTGCGCCGACTCAGGCGGTCTGAGGCCGACAAGATGAGCGTGATTCTGGACCACGGGAATCTCATCCGGGAGGTCAATCGTAGCCTCCAGCTGCACTTAAACGAAATCAGGGGGCTGAAGGTGAGGGGGCGCGCATCGGTGAAGGATGAGATCATAGGCTTGGAGCACACCTGAGAACGCGCATAGCAGGAGCAATGCTCTGCTGTTTAGAGAGCGCCTCTGCAAACATGGTGTGAGAATAGATGGTATATCTGAAGTTCAGTGTGCCATTGTATGGGTCATATGCGATCATTTGGGTTTAGATGGATGTAAAGTATATGTGCACTTTTGCACATGCAGGAGCTAATAAAAGCCTCTAGTTTCCATTTTAACTTTTTTGAGGTGGGAAATACGGGCTTTTAAAGTGAACTAAAAAGGGAAGGGAAAATGCTTTCTTCTAACAGTAATGTCCGTCAATAAATCAGTGGATTTGTTCATGCAGTGCTCAAATCTGATCTTGTCTTCGCATACTTGAGATTCCTAAAAAAATTCCTTCACATAAATCTACAGCAAGTGGAACACAGAATCAAGTGGCAGAAGCTCTGAAACTGTATGCAGGCTTTCTCCATTTCAGTAACCTTTACCCAGTGCCTTCATTTTCTAATAAAATAATTATTCCACAGTGTTTACAGTTAAATTCTGAGAATCAGCCTGGGGTTGTCTCAGCTGAAGCACATCGGGATCATTTGCTTTTCTTGGAGACCTCGTCACCTCTCCACCCATCCAAGCAGCCTAATTACACAGGAAAGAGCTGGAGGGTACAAAAGGGGGAGTAAGTAGGAGATGGAGGATAGCAGAGAGTTAAGTTGTTACAGAAGAGGAGAAAAGAAGGAGGTCTCTTGGAGGTGAAGAAAGAATCCTTAAGTAAATGTTGCTTAGTATGAAATGTTTAAGGCATGTGATCTATGACCTTGCCTCATTTCTGTGTGGCCTTTTCCTCTCCTCCAGATGATTCTAATTTACATTACGTATTTCACATGGTACACAGTGAGTCACTGCATTTATGGGAAAGGACGTAGGATTAGGATTTAATTTCATTATGATTGCATACACCATTTGATTGCTATCTGAAAGAGCAGTGAAATGTATTCAAATTGCACAATGGCTTGAGTGATTTAGTCGAAGTTAAGTAACCCATGAAAAATGACTTTGTTTTGCAACATTTCAAAAACTAATTTGTGTTCCTTAAGGAGCATTTTTTTCCTCAGGCTTTCTGGTTCATACACGTAAACTGTGTGTCGCTCTTTTCTAATTTCTAAATTTCTATTATTTCTCTTCTTGCTTTCACAGGACATTAACCAGAAACTGCAGGAGGACAATCGTGAGCTGCGGGACTTGTGCTGCTTCTTAGATGATGATCGTCAAAAAGGAAAGCGTGTGTCCAGAGAGTGGCAGCGTCTCGGACGTTACAGTGCCAGCATAATGCGTAAAGAGGTGACCCTCTACCTCCAGAAACTCAAGGAGCTAGAGCTTCGACAAGAAGAGGTAATCCGGGAGAACCTGGAGCTGAAGGAGCTCTGTCTTCTACTGGATGAAGAAAAGGGGGTAGTAGGTGGTGGAGGTGGCATTGGGGGAAGTGGAGGTGGAGGCAGTGTGGGAATGGGAGGGTGCCGTAACTCCATAGACAGCCAGAATAGCTTGCTGCTAGTGCCTGGCCAGGGGTTGCTAATGAGAGACGTAGGGGATGGAAGCAGCACTTCCAGTGCAGGGAGTGCTGACAGCTCTGATCACCTTCACCATAAACAGCCTCACCTGGCTGCAGGAGTGGGTGGGGTTGGCAGTGGTGGGGAAAAAGGAAGCCCTGAGCTTCTACATAAACCCAGGTGTAGCAGCATCAGTGGAATAGGAGGTGTAATTGGAGGAGACAGGGAGGTGTCCAGTCCTGATCACCCAGCTGGGCGCCATCGGAGTACAAGCCTGGAGTACCCATACACCCTCCCTCAGCTCTGCCGGCCCCGCTGCGGCTCTATATCTGTGCCTGACCATAGTCGGGTCATGCGGGGCCTTAGTCCCGAAAAATATGGAAGGAACGTGGGCCACCGAAGTCCGGAGCAGCACCCCAAGCACCACAGCTCTGACCTCGTCCTGGGCCAGAGGCAGCACTTCCTAGGTCAGGGAGGCGCCGGGGAGCTCTATCAGCGGCACAACAGGAGCAGCATCAGTAGTACAGGATGCGGAAGCCCAGAGCCCCGGCAGGCACATTTGGGGACTGGAGAGCACCATGAAAAGGGCTGTTTCATCCAGGGGGGCAGCCCGGAAACTCACAGGCACCAGTACAGCATGAGCCCTGACCATGTGAAGTTTGGCAGCCCAGTGAGAGAAGGGCAGAGGAGGCCGGCTGGAGACGAGCTGTCACCACATCATCGGAGCATCTATAATGGCATGAATGGTAGGTTTATTTGTGCCTTGTGATGTGATCATATATACTGACCTTCTATTTAACACCTAGTTTTTCCATGCACACACCCCCTTAAAGTCAAGTGGATGATGTTGCCCTTGCTTGTCTTTTAAACATAATATAGCAAGCTGAAATAAACTGATTTATACACCTAAATGAGTGGCAGGTTCATCAGAAGGAGATACTTTATCAAAATAAGTTGAACTGCCAAACATACCGTCTTACTTATTGCACTTATTATGAGCATATATAAAGGCTAATATATATTCAAGTGTTTACATGTTTTCCACACCTTAGTCACTAAGTTACTAAATCAATGTCCATACTCTGAAGACTCTGGAGCTCCAAAACCCCATACTTTTATTCTCTCTAATTGCTTTGCATGATTTAACATTGAAAATAATACCTATTTACCTCATACTGGGTCTTGATGCTTCTCTCTACTCCATATGAAATTAGCTGTTTTTTGTCCTTGTCTTCCCTTAAGGTCAACTTAGCTTTGAGCCAACTTTCTCATAATTGTTGCCTCTCATAAAGAGAAAGTTTGGATAACAAACTCATCTCTTCACAGCTGAGTGCCCAGGATGGCCATATTAAGGATATCCCCTCTCAAGCATTTAAAACAGCCTGAAGCCTGAGCTTTTAGCTCACAGGGATTACTTGTACATACAGTGACCTAATTATTTGAAACTTTGGCCGAGCTACGTATAAGTCAAAAAGGAATTTATGCTAAATAGAGTCAAAACTCTTAATTTTTTCTGTATCAGACTATTTGTTGATATTGCAGAAAATTTGTTTTAATATTTACCAGTTTCTTCTGTTTTATACTTAAGATTTATTACCATTAAATTTATATACTATCAGTGCTACTTTTGGGGGGCATATTGAGATGCTTCCTGTACAGATGGTGAAGGTTGAATAGTGTGAAATATTGTAATCAAATAAATATCTCAACATATATAGATATACAAATATACAGCCATGTGCCCAGACATACTTAAGGATGAAAAGTGTAGCATTTCAGGGTTTAGTGTTACAGTTTGTTACAGCATAGAGGTGTTTTTTTTCTCTGTAAACGCAGACATTTTCTAAAATGAGATTTACAGGTTAGTTTGGAATTGGAATGCACTTGTTTGATTGAGAAAACTGAGATACTCATGCTTATTCTGACTGCTGCAAAATTTACAGCATTATTGATTTTTTTTTTCATTTCAAGAGAAATGTGGGCTGACTCAGGACAAACTGAGAAAAAACACAGGCGTTATATGAATCTTTCCAGCTCGAATGATCCACGCACAAATTTGAGTTGTAGCATTGCAACTGTTGCCACACAATGATGAATAAACCTATTAAATGATGAATTACCTCTAAATCTTTGCTCCATTCGCATCCATCTCTGAGAGATCGTGGGGAGCTAAGGATGATGAGGAGGACGAAAAATCAAAGTACCAACTTGGCTGCTGTTTAAATACCCCACAGTGGCTGATAATGATTTCTGGAGTCCGGGGGAAAAAGTGCTGAGTGGCACAGAGCTCTCAGATGCTAAAGGACAAATTCCTCAAGGTGAAATATCTACCTGACTTTGCAATATAAGCTTGAAATTACAAGAGAAACAGAAACAATTTGCACAGAGCAAACTCAACTTTTATAGCGAGGATTTTAACTGTTTTTGTTACCAAATGATGAGTCATTTATGCCAATTGGATTATTATATGTTTACCTAACAATATGCACTTAAAAACTTTACAACTTCAAAGAGGTAGTACACAGATCTTTATATATGAACCTCAGTTTACAAGTCACAACATTCGGTTGCTTTTGAGCAGTTTTGTGGGCAGGGATAGCTTAGTAAGTAGAGTGGTGATCGGAAGGCCGGGGGTTTAAATCCACTGAATGGCTACCCTGAGGTACCCCTGAGCAAGGTACCATCCCTACACACTGCTCCCCTGGTGCCCAGTGGCTGCCCACTGCTTCACAGAGTGAATGGGTTAAATCCAGAGAGGAATTTCCCCACGGGGATCAATAAAGTATACATAAAATAAAATCTGACAAGTGACCTATTGGTGTCATGAGGGCAGCATGGTGGCACGGTGGTTAGCACTGTTGCCCCACAGCAAGAAGGTCCTGAGTTCGACGTAATCTGGCCGAGGCATTCCTGTGTGCAGTTTGCATGTGGCTTTTAACTTTTTGTGGCACTGATTATCTGTAAAACCCAGCGTAATACTAACAATGTCTGCCTCCAGAGACACCTGAAATTAAAGCACTAAATGGCCAGTGAATGCATTTTAAGATCCACAGTAGAGCCATGGTGACCTCAGAAACTACTGTACAGTATCAAGCATGCTCTCTTTAGCCATTTTGCAATCTCTATGGATTGCGCTGGATTATTATAAAGACACACACAACTTTGATTTGGATCATAATTCTGTTTCTATTTTAAGGCTCAGCGCAAACTGTAGCTCTATGAGAGATTTCAATCTTGATGTAACCTGAAACCCATATGATGTCTGCAAAAGCCACGCCACATTAATGCCTCACAAATCCTTAACTGGAAAATGTTGTGAGTGCACAGGGCCTGGTAGTTTGCCAACTGTGGCATAACTGTTGTGAACTTAGCTCGGAGTGAAATGCATGCACCAAATAGCCGTTAACCAGGGCCGTAAAGACTTCATTAGGCCTGTGTATGACAGCGGTTGAGTATGTGTGTGCCTTGTGTGAAGTCATATTGGTATATCCTAGTTTGTCATCTGTCGCAATTGATGTTTATCTCCATCATGAACTTGTCGCTACAGGGCTTCCATGCCTCCACTAACCTGACAAGGGAACTAACTTTAAGTGTCACTATAGGATATTTACACTTAGATAGAGACATGCAATCAACACGTTGCCACAGGATGATGCTTTTTCTGAAGTTAACACAAAAATATCACCCATCTGATGCTGGCGGATTAGGATACACTAAAATGCCACTTAAACTAATACAACTGAAGGAGAATGAAAAGGACAAGAAAGACGAGTAGATACAGAAAAATAGATGTGTGGGGTAGGAAACGTAAAGAGGGCAGATTTGTTGCGATATCCCTTTGTGTCATACACTGACCTAACCTTGCTGCCATGTCCTTTTTTGGATGAAGAGGAAATTTAATTCCTGTTACGATGTAGTACACTCCACTCGCTTGGATTATCCTCTAAGCCCTTTGCACAGCATTATTTCATTTTTTATGATCTTGCATGTATGCTTGTGTGTGTGTGTGTGTATGTTTGTGTGATTTGGGTGGATGTGCTAAAGTGTCCCAGGGTCAGTGTAGCGATGAGGGTTTATTTTCTGACAAATGAACGTCTCATATTGATGTAAAACTCAACAGTAGCGAAGCTCAGGCCATTTAAATTCCTGACAAAATCCACAAAGAAAGCAAAACAACACTCTGACCTCTGTAGCCTTTTAATACAATCTGCTGCAACATCTTTCAGGAAGCTAGCCTAGCACACATAGCTTATTCTGTCATTGTTACAGTCAGGAGGAAGGAATACCAACAAAATTAAAGTACTCGTGCTTTTACTTTGGTTCAACTCCGAGTTTCTGCTTGAAGAAAATAACCATTATCTTATTTTCTCATCTTGATGACATATATCCAAAAGTATATTGACTCATTTATATATAAAAAGGGCATTACAAGAAATTACAAATAAAATCAGTGCATGGCACTATAAGCTTTAACCTCCTAAGACCCGAACTCTTCCACAGCATGCATTTTTAATTTCTCTTTGATATTTGGTCACACTGGGGCCCGATGAATGTAAAAACAAAGAATTACCAGATTTTTTTTAACCTTATTTTTGTTTTTAAGAAAAGTAAGAACCACATATGAGCATATTCGTTTAACATTTTGATAGAACAGTAGCAGTACAATGTCCTCATAAGTGGATATCAGGCCTTTGTAGAGCAAAATTCAGTATTTTGGTCTAAATAACCCAAAATGTGATGTCCACATATGTGGACGCCAGGTCCCACGAGGTTAAAGCAGCAGTAATTATTGGCTTGCAAATATTAAATTGCAGTAAAAATTAAAGGCCGTTTTGACTTTGTATGCGATGAGGAGCTTTACAAATAATCAGTAACAGCAAAAGATCAATTGTGACTCATAGCACAAATATCTGCCTCGTGATAAAATCCCCCTCTGATACTAATCAGCCATGAACACTACAGTCTCCTGACCCAGACAGCAGGGATGAATGTTCACTAAGCCTACAGGATCTCTGCACTGCAGAGGGTCTTCTTCAAAAAAAAGAGGAGAGACTTAATCATGTTTTCTGCTTTAGCAATCACATGTTCTGCATATTAGCTTAAGCTGCTCAGATGATCAGGAGGAGAAAAATAGGCTGCATGAGAAAAGAAAAGATGGTGCAGTGTGTGGGGAAACCTTTGCTCTATTTTCTTACAGTACATACAGTACTGCAGATGTGTGGCACTCTGTGTACTGTATTTGTAGTTTGCTTGAAAAGTGTGTGTTTGTGATAAAGACAAAGCCATGCTTTTTTTAGCCAGTGACTGCTACTTTATTCTTAGTTGTTTTAATGAAATAGCTCAGTTTGATGTGATACACGCGCAACACGAGCCTTCTCAGGTGACAGATCAAAATAAAGATACAGTATAATGTCTAGCATTGTAATGCAAGCTAGTGCTACATAATGGCTAAACCACAGATATATGAGGCTCTCATGTAATATTTGATATCAGTTTAGACAGAATATTAGTAAACCCATATTAGCCTTCCAAATATCAATAAAGCTACATTTTTCTGCTAGGCTATAGCGTTATAGTGCATGCATTTAATTTGAATGTCAGCAAAATATAATTCCTGTTTGGATGATTTTCTTACACTCGAATAAGAAACAGCATATAGGTGTAATATTTTGGTGTTTTATTGTTTATATATAATAGAAAGTCTAACCCATTAGTCTGACAAATATAATGTTATGGCAGGTAATGGGTTTGGTGGAGCATAAAATTTGTACTAAAGAGTCGCTAAAGTTAGCTGAAACTCTAATATAGTAACATCCACCCCCCACACAGTGGGGAAAAATAATACACAGTAGAAATGCTGAAGAAAGCATTTTCTAATAAAACCCCATGAAACAACCATAAAATAATAAACAGCAACTTATTCATTCTCTCAAAGAAAATGGAAAGAGCTCAGATGATATCTTTTAAAGTCATGGATTTAGCTAATTAGCAAGACATCAGCTCAACATTACCCTAAGTTAGAGTACATACACAGTTTATTCCAGCAGCTATAGTTTAGTGTTGTAATTTTTTTTAATTGAAGAAACATAGAACAGATTTATGGCACACAACTACATACCTTTACATGTTTTCCTATTTAGGTATCAAATAATGTTCCATTTAGGATTTCTCTTGGGTACTCCCAGCCCGTTCACACTCCCGAGGCGTAATATAATGATGATTTGTCAAGTCCCGCGGTGTTCCTGAGGAACGTGAAAGGTGACCGCCTGCGTTCTTATGCTACGCGCCGGGTTATGGACGAAATCCAGTAGAATAAGGCTCCTGTGGTAATACACATTCCAGCCATGTATTCCATCCCTAACCTTAACCAGCACTTTAATGATGTTAGATAGTGTTTTCCAAAGAGATTTAAGTAAATCAAACATACATGTGTAGATTCATTCCAAACGGTTTTCTCATTTGTCCGATCTTGTAATCTAGGGACGTGTTGGGTACCCGGAAGCGTAACATATTGACGATTTGTCACCTAGCGTAAAATGTTACGCTTTGGGAGTGAGAACGTGTTGGTACTCCACATTTCTAGTGAGAATTACTATCCGTGAACCACGTGACCATCCAATGGCATACAAATTGACCAATGAGGTCTATAATATTTTTTTTTACAAATAACTTGATGAATGCCACAAACTGAAATAATTCAGTCAAACCCTAAAGTTGTTTTGTATTCTGCAAGTGCTGCTCAAACCTTTACCTTGTGATTACATTTAAAAAAAAAAATCAACTAAACACATTTTTCTATCCTACTTCAGGCTTGTGGCTATTTTATAAAATCTCTCGCTATAAACCTCTCTTATTTTTCTTTTTTATATACTCAAGAGGAACTGACACGCTCTGGTCTTCCATTCTCGAGCATGTGATCGAATTAGCAAAGACCAATCCACTCTTTCATTCCATCTGTTAATCTCTATAATTGTGGCATTAGTTCAGACTGTCCAGCTCCTCTGGCTGCTGCTTAGAAGTGCTGCTGCCTGTCAGTGCAACAGGAAATCATCACTGAAGCTGTGGTCTCAGATAATGTTCTCCCTCACCAGTGTCGTTGAAAAGCTAGTCTCTCTCTCTCTCTCTTTCTCACTCTCACTCTCTCTCTCTCACCATCCTAATTGGCTGCCAGTGTGAACAACCAGCTGTCGCAAAGAGAGAAAACTCTGATTACAAAGCCCTGTTTCGGGAGGATGTGGTGTTTGCCAGACTGAGCTAAGGAAAGAGGGTTGAGGAAGTATTTGAGTGGATTACTGGCTATTTTCTTCCCCTCCTTCTCTCCCTCGTTCTGTCTTCCTCTCTATAATACATCTTTTTTTGTTCCTCTTGCTCCACTCTATCCTCTTCTTCCTTGCTTGTCTGCCAAGGCGATGGATGGAAAGCATCCCTTGAAAATTTGTCAAGTCTCGCAGTCTAAGCGGCCTGGGGAAACTCAAATGTTTGTCACAGCTGCTTGGTATGAAAGGATTTAGGGGAGCATTAGGCTGGTGTAAGTCAAATGGAATAATATTATAACCAGACAGTCTCATCTGCCCTGCCATTCCAGCGTTACCTTTCAGAACTTCTTGAACTTGCTTACACGACAAATGCAGCGAAGACCAACTAATTCTAATTCTAGCAGTTTTTTGTTTCACAGTCTATAACTCATTTTAAAATCCCATGGCATTGGATCTTTCTGCAAATAAGAGATGAATGTTTAATTTACAAGTTGAGTAGGCATTCCCTTATTGATGTCTTCTATCATTAAAAAATTGGTTAAAATTTCAAAGATGCTTTCGAGTTAAGGCCATCAGAGACATTCAATTCTCAAGGTGGATGACTTCATCTGCAGAGGGGAAAATGTTACTTTTAAATGTTATCATGGCCTTTGAATTTGTAATCACATCTGAGACCAATTATCCCAAACACCCTTGCCTATAGGCCATCAGAGCAGCTATTAACCCAGGAGTGCATGATTAGGCATTTTGTTTATCTTCCACTGGTGCATATCATTGTCATTTTTAATCAAGCTGCTCTAAGCTTTGTCAGTTTAAAGCCTCCTCCTCCTGGATGCAGCAAAAAGCCGTATATTGCCTCTGCAACTCTCAGACAATGCCAGATCCACACAAATACTCGTGACAGTGGTAATGTCAATGGGAAATGGGGTGTAAAACGTGTCTAACATAAAAACAAAAATTGTTTTCAGCAGACTAAATTATAAATTAGAGAAAGGAAAGGAGGATGATTTTGTGCTGCAGATTTAGAAGAGAAGAGCACATAATCAAACGTCTTTCCATGCATAGAATCACATTGTCATACACTGTGGCGTGACTGATGTTATGATTATGGGTTCATAAAGAAAAAACCCATACGAAGATAACTCAGAATTTTTGATTATGTCGGGCATTTAACTATTCTAGGATTCTCCTAAACATTTCCCCCGCAGCAGCTCGTAAGTGGCTCTTTGAGTTATGAAGGAGGCTGCTTGGCGCATACTAGCGTTGCTCCGGCCCAAACCCCAGAGGTATGTGACAAATGTTGCACAGTAGCCCCACTCATCCGGTAGACATGCAAACCCAGTGGAATGGAGAGCAGTCTTTGTCCTCTTACGCCATGCCAGTGGGGAACAGCCCACTGAGCTGAGAGGAAATTAGCTTGCTAGGCCAGGTAATTAACTGAAAGTTGAGTGGCTGCCATGTATGAGGGCAAGAGTGGGCCTGAGGGAATTTCTCACAGTCCCAGAGTCACCAGCAGTAACCACATTTTGCTACTGTTACATTTACTTCAATTCTAGCTGTGTGCCATTCTGAGAGCTGTCAGTCTGAGGGTATCAGGCAATGAGGTGCGAGACAAGGAGGAAAGTGAAGCTGGACAGATAGACCTAAGTGAAGCATGGGAAGTATGCAGGTGAGGCTGCGAGAAGAGGGCTTGGTACATTTGCATACATTTTGTGAGCATTAGCTTAGTGATCACATAAATTACATATTAAATTAAGGTTAATTTACCTTCATGTTCGCTGGCAGCAAATCTGTGGTTTTTGCAAAACTGTGGCTAATGTGGTCACATATTTCTGGACAATGTTAAAAGTATAGCAGTGTAATATTAATCAGCAAGTCAGGGGTGCAAAGTCAGACAAAATGCTTTTACTTTCTTTCTGAAAGTAACATGTGACAATTTCACATTTCTATTAAAAATATCTGTCATGTTGCTTATTAATTATTTGTTTTAAATGATTTGAACCTGTCTTCAATTGTTTTAGCCTGCTTTTAAATGCTCATTTGATCAGTTAAATAGATTTTTTAACTTCTTCCCCCCCAAAAAAACCACGAACAAAAGTTCAATTTTTTTACTTTAAACAAAATTGGCTGCCTTAAAAACTACAAGTAGTTAAATCAAATTAAAATTCTTTGGTCCCCCCCTTTAAAACACAGAAATATTCTGAGATGATTTAACATCATCTCAGAATCAAGCTGTAACAGCACGTAGTAAGTAGTGAGGAATCCTGTCTTCATTGCAAAAAGCCACATTTATGTTGGTTGTTGCGTAATCAAAATATAAACCTCTGTTTTGGTTCATCTGTCATTATCACTGGTCATGCCCGACAAAGTATGCCTCCGTTTTTAAAGCCCCTGATTGTGTTCCATTACACAATTTAAATTTTATGTTTGCGAATTCAACTTTTAATCTTCAAGAGAAACAACGTATTATTAATTCTTTATAAGGGCTCAAAGTCTTGTGTAGGGCTCATATAGCTTGTCTGTGGTTTATGTCAGTTGTTGTGCATTGTCATTGGTCATAGCACGCTGCTGCTCCTATCAGAGCGATGGCTTTTATAGCTCAGCTGTCTGTTAAAAATGAGATAACTTATCAGGAATATAACATGTTGAAAGGATGCAGTTATCTACTTCCTGGGGCATAAATTATCTAATGCCCATTTTGTGTGTTTGAGGTAATGGTTTTCCTGATTTACAATAAGGCACGTGTGGAGCTTCCATTACTTTACATTATGTTAGACCATGAAATGATTGGCACCACTGTCATTATATTTATGCCGTTATCTCTTACTACTTCTCTTTCAGCGATGTCTTTTGGTCTGTGAGATTTCCTCTCCGAGATATTTAAATCAATTTTATTACCCCGACCCCCCACTGCTCCAGACTGACTGGCTCATTTCCTTTACAGTTATACTAAAAGGTACATTTAATCATTTAATTACTTGGCTTTGTGAGAACTTGAGCTGCAAATAAAGCATCTAGTACACAGAATTTCTCGGGTTGCTTTAAATGACAATTGATGGTCAATAGTGACCTGAAATGATAACACAATGATGAGTTTCCCAGTAGAAACATCCTTATTTCGATCTCTTAATATTCCGCTAAGCCCATCTTTTTATCCTTTATTAATAAGAGCTAACAAAATCTTATTTTCACTTTTTCATGTGAGAAGAGCTATGTGAGAATATGGGGGTGGGGGGGGTGTAAGAGCAGAATGTAAAATCACATCCACACGTCGATGTTAAAGTAGACTTAATACTGGCTCATCCTTAACACTCAAATTGACAGATGGTTACCTGTGCTCTATATTGCATTATATTGTTTTGAAGAAAATGCACAAATTGTTACGGTGCATTGCATTATTTTCAGCTAAATCTAAAGGGCTTTTAATATGACATAAATGCAAAAAAAAAAGCATTATTGTTGTTTTTAATAGCAAAGGAAGGGACAGCCTGAAAATGTGTAAACAAGTTTCAGCCCCCAAGGCATGGGTCATCGATGTCCCAAGGCTTTTGGAAGATGAAAAGCAAGACCCTTTAAATGCAGACCCTTTGTGTCACGCGAAACCGCAAAGAATTCTGGGATATTTGAATATCTAATTCAGAGCTGATGAAATTACCAGTATTGTTTCTCATCCCCACCCCTCTAACTGGCACACGCATCGCAATCCTCTATACGCTGCTCTGTGCCCGGTCTGTTATATTATTCATCAGCACTGTGGTGTGATGGGTGGTGACATGTTAAAATAGAGCAACAGCAGTTTATCTTGCGAATGTCTGCTTAAATATTTAATTTGCCTTTTGAGGATCATAGCAAAACACTACGGCAGTGCATGGAACAACAACAAGCTCTTGTAGAACTCGAGGAGACGATGTGGAGCTTCAACACAGAAGGCAAAAGAGGCAGAAGAAAAATTAGAGGCTACAGTTTCTATCTATAAACCATCATGAAAGAAGTCTCCTTCGTTCATAAAGTTAATGTCTTCAATTTAACTACATTTTGCCATAATTTAAGCACTGCTCCGTCAACGTAACTGAACAGGCTTGTGATTCAAGAAGCGATGTCTTTGCACGTGTTTGCACGTTGTTTCGTGAGTATGCACCGTCTATTTGATGTATGTATTTCTATCTGAAAGCACACACAAATGCAAACACACACACAGACATCCCTCGTAGGCTCGATCAGCCAAAGGGGCGCCAATTATTCACCTCTATTCCAGCGAGTTTCATGCTCTCGCGTCTCTGTGGTCTATTTCAGCTGAACAGTGAGCCATGCAGCAGACACATAGGCTTCAAGTTATTTGCTGTTTCTCCCTGCTGCCATCACTTACTCTGTTACAGGTCTCATGCCTCAGTTGGCCATTGCAGATTTATCATAGCAACGAGGTAAAAAAAAGGCAGCTTAAATTAGGGAGGTATTGCTAAAAGCCAGAAGTAGATAAATGTATATGTTAAAAAAGAAGAATAGAGAAGAACAATTTCAACCAATAACACTAGACTGAAAAATCTTCTCCTAAAAGTAGCGAGTGACTGATTTGTAGGTTACTGACTTACTACTGGGTTTAGTGTCCCCTAAATATTGAAAGAAATACTTTATGTTGGAAGTAAGTATTTTTTAAATATAGCATTAAATTGATCAGGAATGTTGTCACTGACAGTTAATAATTATTGATATCACTAATTACATGTTCTCTTTGATTAGTGACATTTCAGGCCAAGTTGCAAAGAAGGCAGTCATATCAAGGCACAGGCATTGGCCAGTCTCAGGTATTATCTTTTATGTGAAACTCTACCTAAAAAGCCTGGAATCACTTCTTTACTGTTCATGCTGAGACCGGAGTTTGTCGGTACCATTACTGAGAACCTGTGTGGCCTCTGTTTTCCAAAGTGCACACTGTGATGTTTATGCCCTCTTGCTCAGTTGTGCACCATGTCCTCCCAATTCTCTTGCTATTCTGGTTAGAGCCAGTTTGTACCGTTCTGTGATGCGTGTAGTGCACACTGTTTTTAGCAATATCTCTCATGGCTTTATTGCTTAGAACAAAGATGCTCTGTTGATTTTCAGAAGTTCTCCTTCTTCCATTTTAGGAGTGCAATCAAACCTGCAAAGGCAGCTTCTCCAGGTGCTCAAAGAGCTGAATTTATTGCTGTGATAGAATGATTGAATTCATGATTTAACTAGCATTAGGCCTACAAAACAGTGGCAATATTTGCTGTGTAAGGTGTTGATATGCCATTAAAAATCACGTATGATACGTGTATGTTATTGTATTAAACATGCTTTGTCGTAGATAAAAACAAATGTCCTTTTATTGAAAAAGACAACAAAACAATTACAATTTCTTGGTGAATCAAGCTTTTTGGTGTACACTGTCACACCACGAGCTCAGTTGTTGTTTGTGAAATCTAGTAAGCAGATTTTTTTTTTCTAATAAAGCTAATTTATCTTCTCATCTAATGCTAATCTTTTTTGTGTGAATTCTAATAACATAATTCATTATTTTCAGGCAGTAATATTCAGATATTTAAAGCAAAGTTCAAAACTATGTTGCATCCATTCATTTTTTTAATTGGTAATCCAGCTGGAGGCTGTGGAGTGGCTGGAGCTGTTATAGGGCCAAAGGTGGGGAACATTTTGGACAGGCTGCTAGTCTGTCACAGGGTAAGCACAAGGACAGGGAACCACACACTCACATCTAAACCTGTGGCAAATTTGCAATCACCTATTCACCTAACAAGCAAGTCTTTGAACTGTGGGAATACCTTGGAAAGAATCCACACAGGCGCAGGGAGAACATGCAAACTCCAAACAGAATGGTCCCAGCTCGGCACCACAACCTTTCCTTTACTGTGAGACTAGCCACTGCACCACTATTTAAAACACAGTCTTTAAGCGTGACAAAACAGTCCTGCAAAACAACAAAATTCAGTGTTGTTCTCTCGTTGTGTAATTTTACTGATTTAAAAGATAAGAACAGGCTCTGATAGCCTGGTGAAACCAAGTGTAACCAATTAGCATGTTGTTGCTGCTATATAGTGCTGCAGGGATGACCAAGCAGAACTGAAGTGGTACGAGCTTGAAGTCTGGTCTCACAAGACTGGGCATGGCCAAGCACAGACTTGACTCCACAAATACCCTGCATGTTCCTCTTTTCATTTGGTGTATGTATTATGGCCATGCATAATGTTATGCATTCTGAGCTTGCCATCACGCTCCAAAGTCGCACATAACAGCACAGACTTCAGCTGCCTGAGGGACATTAAAACAAGCTGCTCTCCTGCCAGATAGCTTCACTGACTGACTGACTGACTCTAGTTGTCTGTCTGACTGCCAGCTAAACGGAAGGTCACTGATCTACCATGCATCTCAACGGGCTTTCCTGCCCAGCCAGCCTGAATAATTTATATGGCAGATTTTTAGAAGATCTGAGGGAATGGCCACGTGAAATTACCTTGCATTGATTCTGTAAATTGAGAGAAGGAGAGAGAGAGATGAATAGAAAGCAACAGATCAAGGAGGACTGCGAGATGAGTAGTCCTGGGAGCAGGTTCATGTGTTTACTGGCTTGATTCACATGTCAATAAAAACTTGATTACCGGTTTTGATAAATTATATAGATACCGTCATTCTGATTTGTTTTTGCAGCTCCTTTATTGTTATTGCTCAAAGCCAGCCTTCTTGAATAATTTTCAAGCAATTTTCATCAAAAAAGAGTCTTTATTTTGTTAACAAAGTGTTAAAAGGTTTTGCAACTTCTTTATGAAGTGCAGGATTATGAGTTATATAAAGTTAATAATTTGGTGTCTGGTTGCTAAGGGAAAAGGGCTATATTCAGTATGGGAGCAGCTTCTCCCAAGTCAATCTTGCAGATCTCTTTGAGGGGAAATTTGGAGGTTTTCACTTGAGCTTTGGTGTACAGAAGTGAAATTTATGAGAGCTTACCCCCCCCCACACACATTATTCTAGACTAATCATATTATCTATATACTTGACCCACTGTTAACCCCCTTCCCTCTACACATCTCTCGCATGCGGTTAAATCCAATTTTGGTTTTAACATCAGGCTCCCCCATAACAGAAACAAACACCGCCTAAGTTTATTGCATGTTTTCTCACATCGTAACTTTCCTTGAAAAGGTCACAGGTGCTGGTTAGAATTCAGGAGGAGCAAGTTTAATTAGACGCTAATCAAGTTCTTTTAAAGGGATTCTCTGAATTTTGGCACACAGCTGGTGTGTAAACTGACCTGCACCATCACAAGCCAGCAGTTTATAATCCTGTGACCTGTGTGTGTGAAAGCTGACCTTGAGACAGCAAATCCATTCAAGCCAATTGTTTCTGTGAGCTACGCAGCTTGAATCGAGTTACTTCAAGCTAACACGGTTGAATGGTTGAAGGAAAAACTTTTGTTTCTCCTGTGTTTGTTCCAGGAATATTCTTCACTTCTAGTTGTCTTTATAGCGTGATGCAATTGAATTCAATTTTATTTATCTAGCCCCAAATAACAACAACAAACACCTCAAGGCATTATAGATTTATACAGTGACTATATATCATTTGCTAACATAACCAGCTTATAATGACAGCCTGAAAGAGTCATGTAAAGATGTGTATCAATACTGCCTTTTAATGCTTTTTCTTGCCACTCTTGATCCTGACTAGATAAAGAATAGTCAAATTGTTTACATTAAAAAAAACCTGAAAATTCGATTTTTATAATTGTTCTATAGTAACAAAGCCATTCTGAGTGTGAACATGCCACATTGAAACTCATGAAACACATATCCTAGGCATCCTAAGCTCTTAGCTCAGGAACAGAGGTGGCTTGAATAAGGAACACATGAAACTAATCATATGTAGTATGTGTTTGTATGTAGAAGTAGTAATAAAGGGCATATTAAATTTTGGGCTGATATAAACAACAAAAATTCAAGGCTGACCTTTAATGACTTTCATCCTTAGATATATGCTAAAGTAAATTTTAGCATTAATACAAACCCGGATTCTGCAACTGCCCACAGACCATGTTCAGAGTAACATCTTTCAAGTGTAGAAAAAGTCTAAATACAGCAAATATTGGCTTCACCTGTGTTAGCTGTGTGAGTAGAGAACAGTGCATGTGATGATGTACTTTTTTTTTTACCCTGTTTGTGAGCTTTAGCCGTGAAATCAGTCCCATTCCCCACATGCTGACCTCCAAGTGGAAATACCCCCCAGCCCACTGCTGCATCTACCCAACACTTTAAAGGAGTTTTCATATCTCTGTGTTATCCTGCCTTGTTCCCTGATGACCACACTAAGGGAAGGGGCAGGGAACATAGTGAAAGTGGCTACTGGAATCTTTTGCACAACTTGGCGGTCACAAGAGCATTATAAATCTTTAATGTGAGATGTTAGAGCGCCAAGGAGAGGAAATGTGCTGAAAACATGATTATGGACTCATGGGGAGGAAGAAACCGCTGGCTAGGAGAGAAAGAGATAGAGATATCAAGCAAGGGAGCAAGGATAAAAGAATTTTGAAGGGCAAAAGAGGTAAAGAGGGATAACATTTTTTTTTTGTTGCAAAGTTTGGTCTGCTTATAGCAAAAACATTATTGCACTGCTTTACCCAGTTGTGATCAGAACTTCTCACAGAGCCATTTAAGTATGACAGGAAACCCAGGAAAAGGATTTCAAAATGACGTCAAGAGCTTTCCTTGTGTTTAGGAAGAGCAAAGTTGATTGCAATGGCGTGTTTTCCTTTGAAGGTGCAACAGTTTCACTTGCAGAGAGTGAAGTGAGCTACAACCCGCATGATCTGACAGTGGGGTAAGCAAAAATATGCTAAACTAGCACATCTATCTAACCGTTACAAGGAAAAAATAATCAGCCATAAAAAGGCTTAAACCTCTGTTTGGAATTTGCCTTCCAGGTCACCTCAGTCTAGATGTTATCTTATAGGAGAGAAAGGAGATTTTGTAGGCCCTTCAGGGAGGAGAGAGCTCAGTAGGTAGAGCGTTCGGAAGGTCGGGGGTTCAAATCCACTGAACAACTACCCTGAGGTACCCCTGAGGTACCCCTGAGCAAGGTACCCTCCCTACACACTGCTCCCTTGGGTTTGGATTGGTAGCTACCCACTGCTTCACTGAGTGAATGGGTTAAATGCAGAGCGTAATTTCAGTACAGGAAATTAATAAAGTATACAAAAAGTAAGTGACCGTCTGATTCATAATTGTTTAGTTTACGAAATAAAACCTAAGAAAAGATATTATTTCAAAAGGCACTGTCTCCATGCTGCTTCTGCTTTAAATAGGTCACAGCAACAAATAATACTTCATTTGGATCTTGTCTTATGTGGTCTAATCAGAGACATCAAGCGTGCACTGTGCGCCTCCGTTGTGAAGTACAATCCACCAGTCAAACCTGTTTCGTGTGAACTTGAGCTGGAAATTGATTGACTGCCTCACTAATCCAAATCATGCCCGCTCACCTTGAAACAAGTCTAATAACGCAGGTGCATTTTGTCTTCTGAACTTGCAGCAAAAAGGTGATTGTGTTTTTTCTCTAAAATGCCAAATTTTCCAGAGTCTCTCATTCTGCTCAGTCACTATGCAGGGTGGGCATGTGCTGATTGGCGCCACTGTTCTAATAACAAACTTGCTGCATTCCAAGTTTGATTTCCGACATATAATTTAGCTGATAACAGAAGCTGCTATTCCATTAACATGTTTTATTTATTAGTCATGTTTCCTTGCTTTTGCAGTCTAACCAGACAGACATCAACTCTAAATCATTAGACTAATGAGACAATCCAGTCTTGTCAAAACAACACATTCAAGTCTCTTCCTCTGTCTCGTTCCTCTTCCTTTTTTGTCACAGCTTTGATATCAGCCGGCTGCTGCACCAACAACTGTAGAAATGTCAAGCTATGGGACAGGTAAGAATCCCTCTCCACCTTGTTTCTTTTTCATAAACTTTTTTTGTGTGCGTTAATTAGAATCTCTGAAAGAAGAAGAACAGCTAATGAAGGTCATTGTCTCTTCTTTCCACAAGGGCCCATAATCCTGTAATTAGCTCCTATTATTCTATTTTGCCATACAGTGTGCTGCTTCCTTTAGCTTGCGTCTTGAAACCTATTTAGTCGGATGGAGGGATTTACATTAGAAGGATTTACATGAATAAATAATGGACTCTTTCAGTCAGGAGTGTTTGAAATACATACAAAACTATTTGGACTTTATTCTCTTGCTAATCAGTAGGTAATCTGGATCTGAACCCGATCACAACAGATCCTGTGTCATTGCAGGGTCATTCCGTGACTTAGTCTGGTGCACTCCCTCCAGATGAGTAATGTGTTGGCATGCTTGATCTAGCCCAGGTGTAATCACAGTGGGTTTGCTGTGGGACTACAGAGTTAGAGGTGACCCTCTTCTGTCCCCGTATGCCATCCTACATCTTCAATCAGGCCCAGCGGGAGGCCGAGATGGTTGTGTTAATATTTAATGACCGCGAGACAAGACGTACCTCCCCCTAGAGGACAGTTGGGGCCCCCCTTGGCCACCCTTGTCGTTGTTTAGTACACCAACACACACAAACTGTAACTACAAGCCACACGCGTGCTTATTCCCCCACACACGAACTTCTCTAACATGCACATTAAGGACTGTTTGTCCTTTTTCTTTGCATTCGTTTTTTTCCAATCCATCACCTTCTACAAAAACATCCGTGACTCAAGTGAAGAAAAGAATAAAGTGTACTTTTTGTCAGAAGATGATTTGCAAGCTCAGAAAAGGCAACAAGGATGTGCTAAGAATGCGGACTGCAGTCAGGCCTTCTGGTCATCCCTTGGGTCTCCACTGAGGTGGAGACAGACGCAGGCAGGAACAAAGGAATCTGTCACTGATAAGTAACACAAAAACCTGCAGAGATGAACATCTTACTCGCTCAAACTCTCTCTCTTGCTTGCTCTCTGTCCCCCTCTCTCTCTTTCATTCGCTCCCCTCAACAGACTAACAGCTAATAGCTATTTATTCATGCATTTTTTTTTTGAGAACATGCAAAGAATAAATGGCTTTGAGAATCAGGGCTCAAATTCCTTTGTTGAAAGCTCACTCACATTTACAACTGTCGACATTGCAAACTATTGTAAGAAAAGACTGCCTTCAAGGTTAAACAGTGGAAATAAGAAGCTGGTGACCTGTACTTGTCCAGCAACAAAATACAGGCAATCGGGCCTTTTTCCACACAACAAATATTGACAGGAAACAAGAGTGTGCGTAAAATGTGTGACGATTTTATTCCATTTAACTCTGTCATGTTCATTCTTGCTCACTGTCATGCTGTCATGGCTTACTGGGACTCTTAGATAGAACTGAACCAGCATTATCATTGTTAGAAACATCTGTTTTTCCTAACATAACAAGGAAAACTGCAAATATAGAAATAATTAACATAGCAATATATCTGTTACAGCTCCTATTTATCATTTAAAGCCGTATATATATTTTTAATTAATGTCCTGTTCCGTCACCTGCACACTGAATAGGATTTTGAATTACACATGCTGTAACGCCCAAGCTTGAGATTAGTGAAACACTATCCCATACCACTTGAAAAATCCCTTCTTCTCAGGCAAATGAATGTGTTGCAGTACAGTGAATAAGAAGGATGTTATGTTTGCTGTTTGTTTTGTTTTTTTTTAAATATTTATGGATTTATATATTAAAGTCAATGTAAAAAAAACAACTTTATTTATCCCCAAGGGGCAATTAAGATAGATGATACCTTGCCGACCATACATACAATACACAAACATCACATTGGGGAGACAGGTCAGGCTAGGTAGCACTGGCCGGTTGACCACATGAGCAGTGACCCGAACTGAAACCACAGAAAATGCACAACATGAGGAAAGACGAGGAGAAAAAAAGAACTCCCCCCAAAATAAACTACAAGATTTTGAGAACTTTCAAAATATAAGATACAAAACAGCTAGGACAAGCTACAAAAACACTGCAGACACTTCTGCCCAAACAAACTGGTATACAGTGCGTATATATACTTAGCCCTTAGCGCTCAGGTTTATCAGATCGGTCTGGGATAAAAAATGCCTTCCAAAATCAATCCGGTTGGTTTTTGACATTTGCTTAGGTGTTTCTGTTATTGTGTTTGAGATTTAAAAAGTTTAAAAAGATTTAAAAAGTTAAGATATTCAATAATAAGCTATTACAAACAAAGAACTCTTAAAAGAGTCTCACAACCTAAGCATACCCCAGTCACAGCGAGCACAGTCACCCCTGTGACCTCACACTCACTGATTTCAGATATTTTCCCAAACACACATCATTGTTTCAGTTCGTTTTTATTTGTTCTAAAATGTCGCTCAGTTTGATCAAATGTATGTTTTCAGACCTGCTTTTAGTTTTTAGTTAACTGCAATGGCATGTCTGTCTTTTCCTGTGCAGCTTTGACGCTTCCTCTTGACCCCAACTTGGCGACCCACGCCTCTCAAAGGGAGGACGGGTTGCAGTGAGACAGCCCTCCTGCATCTCAGGCCTTGATGGACACAAGCGCCCCTGGATGCCACCTTCCACAGCTCCGGATGGTCTGTAGTCCACGGCCTCATCCATTTGCTACAGCCGTTAAACAGCCTGCCTCCATGTTTTCATTTCTACATATCGAGAGTTTGAGCAGACAGGGGTGGGAGTTTTTTCTTTTTTTTCTTGAATGATATCAGTTTAGTTGGTAAAAACTTGTGATGACTGCTACACCTAAATGGAAATCTCTCCCGGCCAACCGAGACATGGCTACCTCCTGGAGAGCACCCAGAGAGAAAGTGAGAGAGGCTGTGGATTGGTGTGAGTAGATGAAAAGGACTTTGCACTGTATGTGCTGCTACTCTCTGTTTACAAATGCAGATCACTGGTGGAGAAGCACATAAACCTTTCTATATCCTGCTGTTAAAAAACTTATTTTCCTACACTCTCCCATTTTTTTCTGCTCCCGCCTCCCCCCGCTGTCATCGTTAGAAGTGATCTTCAGTATGTGTAATGAGACTGGTGTAATCTAATGCTCTGTCTCTCAATCTACAAATCCAGATGATCACATGATTACCATCGTCTCCTCTCTCATTTATACTAGAAATTCAGAACTCTTTCAGCCATTTCAACTGACGGTAAAAATAAGACAAAATTGTATATGTCAAAGATGTTCTAGCAAAGAAAAAAAAACACATCCTCTTCCTGTGTCTTAAACCAAGATGGTCAACATTACTAGCTGCTGACAGATGTTCTTATTCTATGAGATGCAATGTTCAGGTGTAATTTTTCTTTTTGTATTATCTTCTTTGCTCCCTCAAAGCGCCTATATTTAAGCTGGGGAGAAGATTATACATTTCTCCATGTTGTTTTTTTTTACAAGTCCAAGTAAAAAGTAGATTATTGGATTAGTTTTCTATATATCTATATATATAAATACTATATGACTATTATTTTTGACTTACTGGTATTAGAACTATTATATGAAAATGCATATGATACAGTATATCAAATAATAAATAGACTTCTTTATCTAAAAGTGGATTGTTGGTTCGATTTTTATTTGTGTGCTGATTGCGTGAGTGAGCTTTGCAGTTAAACGTCAGGTTGGAGTATAAGTTGTTTCACAGCTGCTGTAAATCAAAAGTTAACCCTTTAAACCCTAACCCGTCACCGGTGACGGTTAACATTTTTAGCAAGGGTGGGCAACTCCAGGCCTCGAGGGCCGGTGTCCTGCAGGTTTTAGATCTCACCCTGGGTCAACACACCTGAATCAAATGATTAGTTCATTACCAGGCCTTTGGAGAACTTCAAGACATGTTGAGGAGGTAATTTAGCCATTTAAATCAGCTGTGTTAGATCAAGGACACATCTAAAACCTGCAGGACACTGGCCCTCGAGGCCTGGAGTTACCTTCCCCTGGTTTAAAGGGTAAATTAGGTCAGGTTTTAAAGGGTTAAATGGAAAAAATCATTCATCAACATAAATATAAGTTTAAATTAATCAGTCGCTTGCAATACTATGAGCAGCTGCAAGAAATCACATGTTAAACATGATAACCCGAAATGTAGCCACATCTCATTCAGTCAGATGGTAGACAATAGTGTAAAAATGGAAACAATTTCCTCTTGAATCACAGTTGCAGTTTGCTCTTCCTTCCTCTGCAGCTATAACCTTTCCTCATATCCTGCAACATCTGCTACACTGCTAAGAATTTCTGTTATAGCTGTGTGCTGGTCAGTGTTTACAGTAAGGGTACGAGTGACTCTCAGGTAAAAAAAAAACCCTTGGTTTTAAATAATTATGTAAGTATTTAATACTGAGTCGCAAATAAATTGTCTAAAAGACAGCTGGGCATTTTCGCGAACGTCAGCTTAACAGAAGAAAGCAATGTGCTCGTTAGGTGCTACACTCAATAGGTGCACTGATGCATATTTGGGGACAGTATGAGAACAAGACAGTATGGGCAAAAGACAGAATGACTGGGATTATCACAGAAAAAAATAGATGGTCTGTGTTCATTGTAATAAAGGAAAATGTCAGCATTTGCAGCACTGTCGTTCACTGTTTTAATGTATCCGTGATAGAGTAAGGACAAGAAGGCTCTTAGGCACAGGGGAATAACTTCTTCCGTCTCTGGCTACACAGACAAAGTATTACCAGACTTCTTATTTGATATTAGTCTTGGAGTTATGTATCCAAGTCAAGGTCAAAAAAGGTCAGGTACGGGTATAAATACAGTTGTATTAGACTCTCACTGGGTTGAGCTATTAACAACACTAATAGTGAAAATAATTGACGTTGATCTGGTTTGATATGATTGCTCAGAGTCATTAGGGTTTACTAATATGTCCCAGAAAATCTCTTTAATGAGGGTCTGTCTTTAAATCACATATCTTTACACTGCACATATGGGAAGTCCTGCTAAGGAGATGGAAGGATCTATAACCTCTGATGGAACTGAGTGATTGCCTTATGTAGTAAGTGTTAAAGTGAAAAGGAAAAACATACGATGCAAACAAACAAATACATCAACGTGTGCACATCCTGTCTTGGTATGTTGTGTGTGTCTGTGTGAATTTATAAAGGGAAGTGTGTATGTGTGTGTGTGTGTGTTGTTCCAAATACAGTCATCTATGAGGTGTGTGCATTTCAGCGAGCCAGTCAGCAGCAGGTTGATTAGACACACCCATGCCTGTTCGTCCAGTGTGCGTGCTTTTATTGATTTGTGTGCATCTGTGTATGTGTTCCTATTTCATGATATAAAGCTGCAGGTTATGTGTTTGCGTAAGTGTGTGGGTGAGAGCATGCAGCGCCCTGATCTGCTCTGCTGCATTGCAGCACGTCCTGCCCAACCCGAGGTCGCCGTCGTCCTCCGCCAGGGCATTCTTCCAAGGTCGCAGCAGGTCAATCCTCCCCATCTGCATACCCAGCCACTGCAAGGGTAAATCTATAAACACCACACCAAATCTGTCAGCTGTTAGAGCAATGAGACACCAGTAAGAACTAACACAGAGATCAGACATGTAATCTACCCAGACGACCAGTCAATCAACCAGGAAAAGCTATCAACACAAAATGAACTACTGACACAAACATTTTTATATGCAAACACATGCAGCTGGAGTCAGATACAGTGACACTTTAACTGGGAAGGTGTTAGCCTAGAGGAATTTAAACAGGGGAGTGCTTGGTTTCTACAGTGCTACTGTATGTGTGTATTCTGCTTTAGACTTGGCAGAATTTAACAAAATTACTGGCAGAGATAATATGACTTCTACATGACTAGATACTAGATTATATAAGGTTGAAACTCTGTTTGAAACTTTCTGGGAAGTGTACAGAATTTATTATTTATAAGTCAAATGAAAAAATTAGATTGTTCATTTGTTACTGACAGAGATCTGACAGAGTAAGATTCATAGCTGTGTTTTGACCCTACAAACCTTTCTACTCACTGTAAAAAGTACATTTATTACTATGTCTTGTATTGGGCAAATTTCCCCCATGCTCCACATTAAGCTCTTTTACATTAAAAGACTGGTATTACTGAGAGCCAGAAGTAGGCTGTCTGGATGAGGATTCAGTAAAGAGTTTTAGGATAGACAAAAAGCTTTTGCAGCCATGCTTAGAACTTTGGGAAATCCATCCATGCGACTTATGCTGTCATTACTGACTTAACACTAATAGTAACACATATCACAACCATGCATGCTTATTTAAGCCATCTGGGCAAAAAGTAGAAAAAAAAAAACTTTAATCGCAAAATGTCATAGCAGCCTATATGCCATTTAATTGTTTATATTCTAATGTTTTGTGTACATAAAGGCAGTTTGGGGTTGTGTTTAGTTTCATATCATCCCTACATGATAAATAAAGAGCGTGAATTCACTAGAACTGAGAATGTTATATGTACCAGTGGTATTTATCCTCAAAACATTCATTAAATTGGCCTAATAATTTTTAATTTACAAGTATGCATCTTTATGTTTAGCTAGGTAAATGTGAAATGAGTTTAGCGATTTGCAGAAATGTGAAAGCATACAGGGAAATACAGTATTTAAGGAAAAACAGAATCTTATCCATTTCAACCTTGAAAGTCAATATTTAGTATGACCACATTTATTTTTCTAGGCAGCCAGAACTTTGGTGACCTTGTAATGTTTTAAGTAGTGTTGAGAAAAAGTTCTCCAGGCTTCTTAAAAGGACACTGAAAAGCTCTTCTTTGGATGTTGGCTGCCTTTTGTTTTATTTTCAGTTAATATGAATCCACATACTGATAACAGGCTAAACCAAAACTTTTCAACTTGGATTCATTCATAACTTCATAAAACCTGTTGCCACTGAAACACAGATAGCTCAAACAAACTAATTTGGTATGTAGAAATGTGTTGAGATGGGTGGGCTATAACTATCTGACGCTCAAACACAGTATGACAGTATCCTGTGAGTCAACTGGTAAAAAAGATAATTAAATGGAGAACAATAACAGAAATTAACCAGCATGCTAACATATTAGCAATATGTTAGCATGCTGATGGGCAAATTTGTAGGTTGTAGCTAAAAAAAAAAAAAAGCTTGCCAAAAAATGCTTTTTGAGATTGCATTTCAGCAACTGTAATATGTCTTTTCCTCCCTACAAGTACAACCAAAACCCACTTCAATGTGACTGATATCTAGAACTGTTTATAGCGATAAAGCAAGCAAACGGGAAAGGTGCAAGTTCTGCTTTTCTGAGGAAGACTAATCAGACATAAAACAAATCTTGTGCTCAGCCCCTTGTTCACCTCACCACAGTTGAATGATCAGATTTCTTCTCTGAAGTATTTTTCTACAACCTCCTAAACAATGTTTATATAAGCCCTTGCCTATCAATTAAAAACACACCAACAAAGGATTCTGGCTGAAATATATGACATCAAGTCCTTTTCTGCTGTTTTTTTTTTTTTCTATTAATGCATTGAAAGCAAAAAGTATCACAAGATGAAGAGTGAGAGACAAGATTCTTCAGCTGACAGCAAACGAACCCTCATTCGGACCATGCATCTCACCAAGTGTGACTTTGGGGAGCTGTTTGACAAGGAGTGGCTTGTTGTACAAATACTCAGCCTCAGCTCATATACCAGGATGTTTGGGGTTTTATTACATTTTTGCAGCAGAAGGATTTCAATGGGGATATCAATGATTTATCATCTAGATACAGCAGAAACAAACAAATAGATGGCTTCTATGATTTAGTGTAACACGGCAAACTGTCAAATTTCCCCTGTATGAAAGAAACTTGTTTGCTTATGTAGGTGGTTGGTGTCCCAGCGAGCACCTTAGTATAAAATGTAAAATCTGTCAATAATAATAATGCATGCTCTGCACACTCAAAGAAACATCCTCACTGATATGATTAAGTACACAAATGTTATTTTCATTTCATCACCATATCTGTGATTCACAAAATTACCATGTTCTGTCAGCATAAACACTTCTTGAATATTTGTGCCTGTGTTTGCATATTAAGTGAGGAAATAAAGTGCTTTGTCTGCATTTTTAAGGCGATCATAAAAAGAGAAATGCTTCACAGTGAATGCAGCTTTACGAAAAAGCTTGTTTAACTTCCCACTCCTTGTAGGTCACCATCATAAGCAAGACAATGAAGTCGATGCTACATACGTCTTAGACTCGTTTGCTAACGATCCATCTCTAGAACAATGGAGCTTAATTACGTCCTCTAATGACTTCACACACAAAGGCTAATGGCCAACATAGATAACAGATCTGTCATTACCACTGCATATATCTTGGTTGGAAGCTTCATTGTAAGGACACTCGCCAAATTTATCTGGGTCCTACAGCGAGAATGACTAATAGGTGTGTTTAAAATCCACTTTTTACCAAATTTAATTATTGACAAACTGAGAGTCAGCAAAAATATTTTAAATTCAAGACAATAATCTGTGACATTTTTTTCTTAGAAGAGACTAAAATTAGTAAATCTTGAAATAATCAAATATTAAATGTTTGTTTAAATGTCCACAAAATGCAGCAGCTGTTACTGCTATCTGTCAGTGTACGTGGTGAGAGGCTGTCATGCAGCCATGTAGAGAAAATGTGTGATAGAGAGAGAGAGAGAGTGACAGCCAGAGAAAGTGTGGTCAGGTCTGCTTTTTATAAACTAAGCAATCAGACCCTGATAAAAACCAGCTGGCTGGGTCATGTGACCTACCAAGACTGAAAGTAAAGTCATCACATGAGAAACTGTTGAAAACATGAACAAATAATGCTTAAGCGTCATATTTCAGGGGTTATAAGCAAGACTGCAGAAAGCTTGGTAAAAAAAACTAGAGCTAGGCGTTATCTGTAACAGCATATAAATCACACAACCACACTTTTTAAAATAATGTCATTTTGACAAACAACCACAAATGGACTAAAGTGCTTCCCTGCAGCAAGAATAGGAGAAGAATGAAGTATACAGTGAAGAAGAGCACAGGGTCACCTAACTTACTTTATTTTAAAAATATTCTGACTACAGTTGAGACATGCAATGGCCTTGCTCAAAAATAATAATGTTTCAATTGCATGTGTATGTTTTTTTCTAGTTACACAAATATCCCTCATCATCCATGAGCTCTAGCTAAGCCTCAGTGCCGTTATTTTTACACGCAGCCTGCTGATACCTTAATTTATATAGCATCAGTCAAACCTTTGCACCTTTGACTGGTACAGCAAGTGCAATTTTGTAAAAGGTGTTCACTTTAACTGTCTGGTTAGTAAATATTTATTCAACCTTCGAGCCAATCGCACTTTCGAATTCTCCGTGACCATTGTCTGTAGTTGCATAACTCTAACCCTCAGGCAAAAAAGAAAAAGCCTGTAATCCTTGATGTCCTACACTAAGTGCACAGAGTGTTGTCTTCTATTGAGAGCACTGAGGCAGAAAAATAAAAGCAATTTACTCCTTCACTCAGCTGTAATCATGCCTCAAGGTTGTGTGCCTTAACCAGCCAGTCAAAACTGCTCATCTCAAATCAGCATCTTTTCAAATTTAACCTTTTCTATTGATGTCTGGGTGAAATTTTGTCATATTACAATAGGAAGTATCAACTTATGGCCCAATGTATTTAATTTTTTGAGGTCATGGTTATCTTTGACGATCAAAGTCTAATCAGTTCATAGTGTTTGGCTAAATTGGAGGAACCCCCGCCATCAGCTCTACACCAGAAATGCCAGCACATGAATACTATCACTTCAAAGCCTGCATTCACAAGAGTAAAAGATAGGAAAGCATTGGACATACATCATAAGGTGGTATACGTACTCGTGTTATGGGCGCTTGGTAACTTGCTCACGCAGACTGAGGGGTGGGTGCACTGATTGATGGATGTGCAAGACTCATACCAGGAAGCATTCAATCTGTTTGCAGTAGCAATCTGTGTGTAATTAGCATCTGATTTATTAAAGGCAGCAGATAATTAACCAATCAGTGGACTGAGCTGCTTTTTTTTAAATTCACTCTGTAAATCAAGGAACCGGAAAAGGTGCAATTCTGCTTTGAGAATTATGTGAGAACTTCTGTTATGATCCAAGTTATCTAATGACTTTTTGTAATCTATTTACTGTTTGATTTTTATTCTCACTTTTCACACCAATTAGAACAACTTGACAACTATACCTGATTTTTTCATTTTTTTAAGTTTTGATCTTTTTTCTTTATTTATGGCATGTTAAGATTTAATATAAAATATTATATTCAATATAGAATATTTCATATATATATAATAATATAATTTGATTATGAAAGATGGATATTATGATGTATTATCTTAATATTTACCTGGAAACTATTGGGGTATCAGGCGCTGAAGTCCCTATCCATCTTTCTTTGTTTTCCTTTCTTTCTCTCTTTTTTCTCCATAGTGGTTGAGCAAAATCAAGAATGGTGAAGAGACATTTTAGTATTAACACAAAGCTGATATGCAGTGACAGCAGTAGAGGCAAGCAGAGCACAGGGTTGAACACAGAAGGAGACCCGTGACTGACTCATTGAGACAGGGTTGAGAATCTGAGACTGACCCTTATGCAGAGCTCCCAAATGAATCTGCCTTGATTTCTGTGACCTCTTGCCCATGTGCTGTTTTTCTGTTTTCAGTGCTATTTTCTCTTTCTCTTTGTTTTGAGAGGTAGGAACCACTATTGCAATGGCAAGGTATAGTGAGAGTGACACCAACACTGGGCTGACGTTCGGTACTGTTCTCCAGATACTGATGAGCCTGATTTATATGTTTAATGATTTTATTTTATTTAACTTTGTTGTTGTCTTTTTTCAAATTTGCTGCAAGCTGGCTATAAAGCCAGCTTAATAAAGTAACATAAAAACAACAGACACAACATTATGGTCAGATAGATGAGTGAACAGTAGAGTGATAAAATGCTGAGTGGCACCACGATAGCGACACTGTGTGAAGTGTGTTATTTTTTTCTAACTCGTTTATTTTGATACTGTGAAGGTTTAAAATGAGGGGGTGAAAAGTTTGTCAAATGAGGCAACTGTAACTGATTGCTGTCAGCTAAGCTTCACCTGAGCTAATTCCAGTCTCTAAACCGTAGACCATACAGGTGGTGTTGCACATGGATCATTTTTAATGGAATTATTATGTGCTGCATGGTACAGATCATTCAAGAAGTCTGCATCCAGTTTTGGTGAGTGACATTCTAGTATTTTCTCAGTCTAACATGATAGCTGTCCACTACAGTGTCTGTTTATTGCACCTGTGCAAACCAAATTTCTCCAGGAATTAATGTATTAAACCTTCTGTGTATGTCCATCTTTTACAGTAGACAGAATCTGTGCACTGGACATTTATGTTCCTAGAATGTGACAGAAAACGAACTACTAAAGAAAATCCACAGATGAAAATCCACAAAGTCAAGAAGCTAACTAGGACAGCCTCAGCTGGATTCGGCTATAGAAGGAAGTCGATTTGAATTCACTGCACTGCTGGAAGGCTTGCCATGTATTAGATGCACAAACAGCACCTGGTACAGTGACAAATTCTCAGATGAAAGAACGAAGTCTGCTTTTGGATGATCATATGCTGCTTGTTATCTCTCAGATAGTGTTGAAAAACACATCAGGTTTGCAAATGTGAATTTCTAATGTCCAACATTAGGACTTTCAATCTATCTCTGTCAAAGATCAAATTAATACAAGACCAATATCACAGCAGTGATGCCAGTAATAAGCCCTCCAACACACACACATGCATCCACACAATGTAATTATCATTTGACCCCTTACAAAGAGAACATTGGCCAGCCGAGCTGGATGGGTTTAGCTTCACCAACTTCAAAGAGTTGACAGATGTTGATCGCTGTAAGCTTTTGACGATATTAAAGTCCCGTCTCTCTTGTCCTTGCTATTTTTTATGCCTCTTCCTTCATTTCTATTTTGTCTTTTTTCTAAAACTGAAAAAGCTAAACTATATAACAATAATTAACTACATCATTTTGTTAGAAATGTAGTAGTATAGTACCTGACAATGCTTCCAGTGTCTGCTTTTGTACGAGGCTAGCAAAGTTTAATCTCGTGCTGAAAGCGAGTTTTTTAAACTAAAGGTAAGAAAACAAATTAGACAGCATTTCACTTCCTCTTCTCACAATGATCAGGCACAAGGGTATATTCGTATGCATGCATGCACACACAGGACATGTATGCATTCACCCAGAAGATGAGGTGAGAAATACAGGGCCGTCTTAGATCACTTCACTATATCAGTTTAGCTACAGGGCTTGAAAATAAAGGATGAGACGACTCTTTGGAGATATTCTTGATGACTTGTCCCCTCCTGCTCTTTACCAGATTGACATTCAGAGTCCCCATTTTTTTTCTCTAGTTTTATTATCACTTTAAAAATAGCCCCATCAGCCATCGGCAGAAGCAGACTGCTGGAAAACTGTCGAATAAAAAAGATGTATGTGCAAACATAAGTACAATAAACAAAAAGGGATTACACATCTCTTTGTATAAATGTATAATGTATGATAAATACCTGTACATGAGCAAAACAATAAATAATTAAACTATGGTCTAATGTCTGTGAATTGCTGTTTTCTGTTGCTTTCAGTTCACATTGGCAAAAAGGTTTAATAAAGTTTTAACAAGATATACGTCACTTACTGACTTCATGTCTATGAATGCTAGTTTATCCCCAGGGGTGGGTTTTGATTATCGATTTTTCGATTAAAATCGATTCTAGAAATCAGCGACGATACCCAGCCCTATTTATCACCAACGGCAAAAGGGCAAGAAGAGAATCACCGAATGACCTAAAATCCTAAAGGAGGGTAAAAAAGTTGGATTAAAATAGACTGATGATGCACACTCACCACCCAGCATACACACATGCAAACACAAATACAATAATCTGTTAATCTGCCTGCATGTCAATATGCCATTAGTGTCATTCGAAATAAGAAGGAATAGGTATCGTTCTATGAGACCATCAGCCCATCAAAGGCTTTAAGCAGATTTGTTTGGGCTTATCCTTCCTGGTAATGGAGAGACGGAGAAGCAATGAGACAGAGTCAGTGAATCATGGTTAAGGAGACTTGTGGGTGTGCATTGCAAACCATCACTGAAAAAGGAAATTTTGTTTTAGAATTATCTAATACTTTTGTTTTGGTTCACTTACTTCAAGCATTGTCGCTTCTTACTAAGTAAAAGTAAATACTCTTCTTTGAATATTTTGAAACTATCTGGGTTGCTAAAATATAAAATAGCAAGACAAAGAGCCCAGAAAAGATGAGTCTCACTTTGGCACAATGGTATTATGTAGTAATATGTGGTAATATCCATGCTTTCATCTTACACATGTTGGAAACATTTCCTCATTACCTTAAAATGTACTTGTTACAAAAACAAATAAATAACATGTTGAAATTATGGTGGCTTTATTGATTTGTAGTATTTGAGCAACCAAAATGGTAAATGGCCTGTACTTGTATAGCACTTTACTTAGTCCCTAAGGACCCCAAAGTGCTTTACACTACATTCAGTCATCCACCCATTCACACACAGATTCACACACTGGTGACGGCAAGCGACATTGTAGCCACAGCTGCCCTGGGGCGCACTGACAGAGGCGAAGCTGCCGGACACTGGCGCCACCGGGCCCTCTGACCCTCTGTTTTGATTACATTCTGTGCCTCGACACAGCATGGTACTAACAAAAGTAAAGCTCCTACAAATTTAAATAAATCAGATTTTAAAAAGGGCTCAAGGAGACAAAATTGCACATAAGACAGCAAAAAGATTAAATGGGGTGTGAGGCTGTTTCGTTAAAAAGATACATTGTTTCTAATTCATCTTAAGAATTAGAAACACATTCTTTATGCATAAAGGTGAAAAACCTTCCAGGTAGGTTGCAACACAGAGAGATTTCCACTCCTCTTACATTTTAATGCATTTTACAGAAGGCAGTATCAGACAGAAGGTAGCTATGCACCATCCAAAACCAATGCATTTCTTAAAAATAAAGACAGAACAGAGGGTTTAGCCCAAGATAACAATCACAGGTAGTACTCCAGAACAATATAAAAGAGAGTGGAAAAAGAAAAAGAAGGGTTTATGATCCAGAAAGTTGCATCTGGCGAATATGTTGGAGCAGAATTATTACATGGGAATATATGGCTACTAGTTTAGCCATATATTTACAATATAATACAAAACAATAGAGATAATATAATATTTACTGTAGAAATTTACAACCCCAATTCCAAAAACATTGGAAAAAAAGTAAACAGAAACAGAGTGCAATGATGTGTAAAGCTCATAAACCCTAATTTTATTCACAACAGAAAATATATCAAACATATAAATTGTGAAATTTTCCTATTTCATGAAAAATATTAGCTGATTTTGAATTAAATTGCAGCAACATAAGTTGGAATTGGGCAACCAAATCTTCATAGAACACCCTGCAGGTGCTGAAATGGCCCGTCTTTTATCAACTGAAAACAATTTGCACATTATGAAGCAAAAAGTAGAGCAATGAAGACCCAGGACATTTGAGCAGCAATAATTCTATATCAGACAAGATTGCTCCTCTCCCAAAAGACCATTAACTGGTTTCCAGACCGTTGTTAAAAGACGAGACGTTAAACTGTAGTAAACATGGCTCTGTCTCAAGTTTTGAAATATGTTGCTGCCATCAAATTCAAAACTGCCTTAACTTGTGTTCTTAAATGCTACATTTTTCATTTTTGTGGTACATTTGGTAACTTCTGCGCATAATGTGTAATGCGTTACAGTTTGTTGAGTATTTCTGTAATTCTAGCCTTTCGATGTGAGGATACTCTGCAGAGTCATTGGTAGAAAGCTGTCAAGAATAAAACAGTGTGGATAGTGTGAAACAGTGGATGACGCGTGAGGAGCTTTGGGATGAGAATCAGAGAGCAAGAGACAAGCTGCAGCAGCCGTTCTGCTGCCCAGCAGGCCTCAGCCTCATTAGATTCAGCAGCAGTTTGGTTTCAGAGTGAGTGTGTGTGTATGTGTGTGCGAGTGTCAGTGTTTGCTTGCACTAGCTGGGAGGCCCAGTGGGCAGGAGCAGATGCTCCATCCTCACACTCAAAACTCCCCCAACAGAGTGTGTTAGCTTTCTCTGAGTAAGGCTTTTCTGTGCTTTGTCTCTTGCTCTGTCACCGCTCACTTGACCTTTCAGCTTCTGATACGTGATAAATGTACACCTGAAAACGTCACAGTGCAAAGCTTTCACTTTAGCTGCTGACCCAATAATAGCGCATTGCACTAAAAACTAGAAATCAGTCCATCTATCTTCTGTCCCAGATCCTGGTTTAGGGGGCAGCAGTCTAAGACCTCTCACTCTCCTGCTCCTGCTGGGTCACCAAGGCCACCACGTTCCCAATCCAGACTAGACACTCTGACAGTGTGTCGTGGGCAGAGATGGGCAGTAACGCGTTAATCTGATTACTTTTTTCAAGTAAGAGTAAAGTAAGGGATTACTATTGCAAAAACGATAATTAGATTACCGTTACTTTCCCGTAGGAACGCTGCGTTACTAAAACCGTGATTTTTTGCGAGAATGTCTCACGACAGTGACGTAAGCGAGTGCGCCGTTAGTGACAACAGCTGTGTGCAGATCAACAATGGATCACATATCGATTGTGGGAGAGAGTATGAGCGTGCAGCGTTTAAAGTGTGGAAGTACTGACCTTACTTTGAGTTTGATTCCATAAAAAGTGACAAAAACATTAGTGTCCATCGTGCGTGGGAAGAAAACTTCTTTTTACAGCGAAAAAAAACCCCTAAACTTCCAAGCAAGCACCGAGTGCACAACGACGTAATGGGAAACTCACAGAGAAACTCGCGGATTCTTCAACTGACCGCGGCACACCTGCACTAGGGTAAACCTCCGCCTACCGCAGTCCTGCTTTACAGGTGAAAATAGAGCAACAGGACCACTGAGTCTTTGACTTTATTTATTTTCTGCTGTGTTTTACTTGCATCTATTTGAAAGAGTGAGTGTAAACACAAAAAATATTTTATTTTATGCGCTGGAATGTGTAGAAAATAGGTTTAAATGTTAAACTAATTTATTCAAGTCAGAGAATGTTGCATATAATTAAATTTTTGCTTGATGCATAAAGTTAAAAGATTAAAACTGATAAAACAAGTTAAAAAAAGAGACTTTTCCATTTGATTACATTTTGTATGATGGATTATGTAGAAAAAGTAGAATTGGGCTGAAAGATCTATCGCTTTATCACCTCTTCAGGTTGTAAATCGTGTTTTTAAAAAGTAACTAAGTAACTAAGTAATTAATTACTTTTGAAAATAAGTAATCAGTAAAGTAATGGGATTACTTTTTTGGGGAAGTAATTAGTAACTAATCAGTAATTAGTTACTGATTACTTTTTTCAAGTAACTTGACCAACACTGGTCGTGGGTCTGTAATGAGGTCTTAGACTGGATGAGACACTCCAGAATGACTGAGCTCCTCAGCCTATCTGTAAGAGAAAGCCCAAACACCCTTTGGAGGAAGCACACTGCCTGTATCCACTGTGTCATTCTGTCACTACCCACAGCTCATGACTATAGGCGAGCGTGGAAACATAAATGAACCTGTAAATCAACAGACCTGCTTTTAACTTCGTCACTGGCCTTCTCTTGTCAGATGTTAGCATGCTAACACACTGATGCATGGTAAAAGTGATGCCACAAAACACACAGCTATTCAGACAACAACAATGCCCAAAGCGAGCCATGTGCTTGAAAATAAAAAATGCCTGGGGATTATTTTAAGGGTTTATTTTGAAGCATAGATTTCAATTCCTGTGGGGATCATTTGATTGACACCAACCACAGAGAAAAAAAAAAGACTCAGTCACGTATGCAGTATGAAAATATAAAGAAGCTTTTTCAAAGTTGTGACAAGACCATGAAGCAACTATTAACGTATCTTTTGAACATAGGAAGCAAGTCCTTATGGTCAAGGATATTTATGATTACAACAACCTTGAATATCAGCCTTATCATGAGAAAATAATTTTCAACAAGGAGGATTTTGAATTTTTTACCTGCATATTATTATTTTTTTCTGGAAGAATGACTCATCCTCAGCCGAAGGAGACTCATCTGTGCCTTTGAAAAGTTGAAAAACCAGGCAGGCTTTAATGGGACACAGGTGGCAGACAAGCACACACTTTGCAGCATACATGCACTATGTAGTCCTTGCCCTAGATCATCCATTACATCTGGTCTCGTATGCTTTTCTCTACTATCCACTCTCCTGGCCCACCAGCTTCTTTCTATCTCCCAGCTTTATCATTTTGTCTCAGCAGCAGTGTCAAGAACCCAGGCTAAATGGCCTTTTCCAGGACCCGTTTGGCTCCACATCGATTAAAACTCTGCCGGCCCAATGGGTGATATCAGCAGGAGTAGGAGGGGAATATGTCAGCCTTGTGATGGAGCGACTCAGCTGGGTAGAAACTCAGGTGTGGTAGATAGAGGACCGCTGAATCTCAGCGCCAACACTAGGAAGAGACTGTTTAGTAACCTGTCAGTGAGCAACAATGATTTCCCATAGTATGCAGAGGTGTACAGAGGTAAACAAGAGAACAGGAGATGTGCAGCGTAATGCTTATAATGCTATGAATTCATGAAAAGTATAATATACCTTCAGCTTGAAATAAATACTACTAATACTAAATAATAAGAACTCTAACTAGCTATCTATCCATGGACGATCTAGGGCAAAGACTACATAATGCATGTGATTGCTAACAAGAAAGACTTTAGAGCCAATATAAAGATTGCGTTTGAATATACTGTGTAGTTTAAGCCTAAGAATATACCGAGTACATCTCCTACAGGACTGTGCCAATCTTTATCTCCTCAGAGAGCCAAGTCTGGAAGGTCTGTAAAATCAGGCCAAGCTGCTCTTAAAATGGCCACCGGGTGTGGAGATTTATCACACCACCTGCACACTAGTAAAAAGAGATCATTTGCTGCCCTTCCTTCATACATAAACTGGTATGCCATGCTGGGGGGGATAACATTTATCATGACACTCTTTTCTGCCAGTTCTGTAGTCTGACATGGTGTTGTTGTGCAGTCATAAGGAAATTTATTGCTCAGTTTTATGCATCAGTACAGATGTCTTGTCAGACAAGAGTCACAATGATGTTTAATCGTATAAAGTCAGTTACAATTATCATCAGATTTGCATAATGTGCACAGGTCAGGTTTGTATTGACTTGTGGGCAAAAACAGAAGTTAGGTAAATCAGAAAACGGTCTTTATTTGGGAGGCTCATGCTATCCCAAGCAAGAAAAGCAAATCGCAACAGACAGGCTGTCCTAAAAGAACACGCAGCATATCACAATACCAATCCTGAAAAATCAGCTGTCTGTTTATATTTGCCCATATGGACCCCTCAGTGTTTATGGCATGAGGGTGGATTTTGTAAACGAGGCCTTTGCTGTAGTGTTTTGCAGTGATACTCATGTTCAGCAAAGGTTGGGTTTAAGCATGTCAGCCTGAGTTTAACTCATGCAGTAACCTGGAGGACTTTGCTCAAGGGTACAACAATCACTGTGCGGCTGCAGCACAAAAGGCAGGAGAGCTCTCCAGCTGCAGCCTCATGAGCTTCTGAAACTCCTTTAAATAGAAATTGCGGTTGTTTTTGACAAAAGTGGGCCTTGACATGGTGTGGAGTGTGAAGATGCACACACAGTTCCCTTCCATTTTCAAATACACCCCCAAATCAATAGCCTGATTGAATCTGGTTCTTCCCTTCTTGCTCCCCAGGGGTCCTGTTGATTGGACTTGGCAAATTCCGTGTGTGTGTGTGTGTGTGTGTGTGTGTGTGTGTGTGTGTGTGTGTGTGTAAGACAGCAAATATAAACTTCTGTTTTCTTCACTGTACACGCAGCAAAGTTGTGACTCTGATCTGTATTCCGAGAAGACGTCTAGCCCCTAGAGCAACATCTAGCCAAACACTCTCCACCTATCTTGACGGATTGCTTTTCATGAGGTCGAAAACCCGTCCGAAAGTCACGACTGTCAGCAGATGAAATCGCCTTCAGCTGATGTATCTAATTAATCTGGTAAGTCAGTGCTATTCGAAATGACTGTGAGTCAATGGATCGCGAGTTGGCTGTGCACTGACCTATCCAAAGCCTGGCCTTTGAGTGAAATTCTCTGCTACAGTGTTTTTAAGATTCTCCTGAAGCAAGTGAAATAGGGTCAGTGTGCTTACTTAATTTGTCAGGACTTGTGTTATATTGTCTGTAAATAAGTGAAATGATATGTGTGGTTTAGTCTGATGAGTGCAATGACAATCATTTTATCCAAAGGCAAATTTTACAGAACCAAATTGTTTTAGACTTCAGTTGTTTGCTGTCTTTTCAAATAAATCTCCATATTTTCATTCTTGGACTCTACAGTAGCTTTGCATTATTCAAAGCATCAAATAATCCTTATTTATTTTACAGTAGGCCAGTGAAGTTTCTGCCTGAAACAAGCTGTTTCACTTTCTGTTCCTAGTGTTTAATAGCAGGTGGGTTGGACTGCTGTAATCAAAACCAGAGCCATGTGCCTAAGATGATCATATTTGGAATATCCTCTCTCATCAGCTGACATCATCCAGCCCCAAGAGCAAAAAAGACAAAATAAAACCGACTACAACAAAAATTGGTTGAAATATATACATTTTTTAATCAAATCTCACTATCATTTATAATTCTTTTCTCCTTTTTGGAAACAATCCATGATTGAAATTCAGATTAAAATACCACTACAGCTTTTCTGATGCTGATATGCATCCTATCAATCGTATAAGTGTAATGAACTGAATGAATCAATTGATAAAGTAGCTTTATTATAATGTGACAGCTACTTTTAAACATAGAACTAAAATATAACATTTTATTTTATTCTTTTCCAATTTTTGGTTATTTCTCTTAAACAAACAGTAGCTAGCTTATTGTGTTAACCAGTTTTCTCAGCAGTTAGCTTGTTGAAGCAGCTTTGGAGCAGAAATTGTAAACAGCTAGATCTCAGACTCTGCAGGCTCCGGTTAGCATGTTAAATGTTAAAAGTTCTTGACGGTATAAAATGAAAAAGACAGAACAAGCATGGTTTGTTTGGAAGTGTCACCAAGACAAAGTGTCTTTTCTCTAAAAAGAACATGGCAGCACATCTTAGGTTAGCAAAATTGTATCTGTAAAACTTACAGCAGTTCTGCAGCAATATCTTTTGGACAGACAAGACCAAAAAACAAGACCGTTTGTGGTGAAAATCAAACACAGCATGTCAGCACAAGCATCTGATATCCCATCATCCCTCCACAGTGGTGGAGGATGATGATTTTGGCTTATTTTGCAAGGACGGGACCTGGGCAGCTTGCAGTCAGTGAGTCAACCATGAACTCCTCTATATACCGAAGTATTCTGGAGTCAGATCAGACCAGATCAAATCATGCAAAGTGGCTGAGAAAGAAAACAATCAAGGTGTTGCAAAGACCCAGTCAAAGTCAAGACCTCAACTTGCTTGAAATGCTTTGGTGGGATCCTAAAAGAGCTGCGCATTAACAAATGCAAGCAAACATCAGTGAAGCGTGAGCCAAAACTTTCTTTTTCACACCATTATGTATAAATTATGCTCTATAGTACAGAGAAACATTTTTTTCTGTGGTTTTATCTTAAAGTTATTATCCAAAGAAGATAAATAGCCTTTACTTCTGTCCTGCTCCTGAAAGACTGCAAAGCAGCTATGAAGATAATCTGCAAACATGTGAAGTGAGTATAACTCTTCCAAAGGCGGAGCTAATTTTTAATAACGTCAGCCAACATAATTAGAATTATAACTTCACGTTAGAGATTTGCAAGTGGCAAAACTTCATTAATTATTCAGAACTATCATTTAGTTATGAATCAGGCAAGATCGATCAGATGCTCCGCAGAGCTGTCACTCAGTCACAGTTTTACAGTTAAATTATTTGGTAGGCAGATGCTAACTGAGCAGTCAGAATATTGTTATTTTTAAAGTGTGATTGATTAACTAAATACATTTCTATTTATGTGTTTATTATTTTATAGTTTTTAAAGAGTGTGTCGTTTTTAGATAGATGGATAGATAGATAGATAGATAGATAGATAGATAGATAGATAGATGACAGAAACAGCAAGGATCTGTGTTGTGCTCCCTCTCCTCTTCTCTGTGACTTTGCAGTTTTCTCCTTATTAGGGAGGGAAGGAAAGGCGGACCTGCCAGTGTCCTGTTGGGGACAGCAGCAGCAGTAACAACTGCAACCTAAAAGTGTGGGCAGAATCTCTAATGAGAGGTCTAGAAAGATAATTGATGGCAATTTTGAATTTGCTGGCCATTATACGGGCCTTGAACACTTTGGTTTAATGAGAATTAAAGATTTAAAAGCAATGCATTTTATATCAATCAGGCAAACAACCCAAGGGAGGAGAACAGCAGAGAGGGGGCAGTTATGTGCCTGAAATTAGCAGTGAAGAATGAAAACAAGATTAGTCACAGTGGATAATTATTGCATGTATATTTTTTTTAACATACTCAATGTAATTTGGTTTTTAATGTTTCTTCAATGCATTATCAAATTGTATTGCTATGTTGTGATTCATTTTGTTTCTTTTGAAAACAGTAGTAATGGATTTTTTTTAGTGATTTCTTTTCATATAGTCTATACTTCAGTATAATGTTAAAAAAAAAGCTAATTTATATAATTTTTGTGATATGAAAATGATATCTAATATGAAAGTTGAAGTAAAACCATCATAAAACTTGCACTTATGGTTCTTGTTGACCAAACTGAACAATGTCTGCACATACAGGTAGTGTCCCTCTTTATTAGCCCACCTGTTTGAAAAAGAAACACAATATCCTGCTTGCAGCCTTCAAGCAACCTGGGAATGCCAAGCCAAACTGTCACTATAAGAAACCATATAGATGCGGGATGGTGCGGAGGAGGCACAGGGGAAGGCAGAAGGGGAGGACAAAGAGAAGGAGCAAGATGAGAAAAGGAGGATGCGACAGCAATCACTCTGTGGGAGAGTGGTGATGACTTCAGAGTAAACAGCAGGAAAAGCCTGCTGAGTCTCACCATGCAGAGACAAGGTATTTTCACCTACTGATGAGGGCAGAGCATGGTTCCCTGACACACCAATACACATACACAAAACATTTAGGAGTGCCTGGGCAAATGACAAGTTTTTTTAGCCTCTCAAAAACATTGATAATGTTAATGAAAAATAACCAAACAGAATTGATGGCTGTGCAACCATTACTAAAGCTTCACACCAACTCGTTTTCCCTTCACTGACTTGTTGGGACTTGTCGGCATGTCAGTAAATGACATGCGATGATGGCTGAAGAGCACTGTAAATTTTTTGACTTTTCAAACCTTCACTTATCCTAAGCAACTGAGTGAGGCTCTGTAATTTGATGTAATTGATGCCTATAAAGCAGTTGGGGGCTATAAAGAGATATTAAAACATGTCTATGCCATAATTTAACGCGTGAAATGTCATTAAGAAATGGCAGTTAAGGGGAACTGTGAATGGTAATAAACATTCTGGAAGACCAAGAAAGTTTTCTGATAAAACTGCATATCCGCTGGGCAAAAAAGGCATTTCTGCTTTCTGTGTGGCACATTGCATGGTTAGAAAGCAACAAATTCCCAAGCTGCAGATTTGTTACTTTGAAGCCATAAATACTTTTTTCTTTTTATAAAACTATTGATTAGGATGGATTTAATCTGTAAAGTAATTATAGATATTGATCTGAGAGATCTTGTGGGCTTACCATCTTTAAACTTTAGGTTTCTGTGATGTTCAGTGCAGCCTTTGTTTGAAGGGATAAGCTGGTCTCTGCTGTGTCCATGAAAAGCATTTCCAACTGAGATCCTGTACTAAAAGAACCCCAAATTACTCTTGTGACCTAACTGAGCCCACTTCGATAGATAATTCCCGTTATGTAACCATCTTAACATGATTAATAGACTGTGAGAGCCGTCTAAGAGGTGACTTTCGTTAACCTTTTATGGGTATTTCCCTCTAGAGGATCCATAAGAGGCTTGGTTATTGTCTGTTTCACCATCAGGGCCGACGCTGTTTGCCAGAGTTGACATACTTCTGTGACGTACTGCCCCTTTCAGTTGGAGGGGAAAATGAAGTCCATAAAGTCAAACATATTTTCCACTAAGCACATGAAAAAAGCTGACGATGTTTGTTGCCCTCAAGTTTCTTACAGAGACGGGCTCACAAAAGACACACAGTAGCCACACACTGCAGAAGAGCATTCCAAAGATAGATGTATATTTGTGTACATAAAATGCTGCATACATCAATACAAACACAACACACCTCTATCTGCATGGGCACATGCATAAACATTCAGAGAGGCTCGTGACAGCAGTGGGTATCCAATAACACTGTAAGGCTGCATAGTAATTACTGCAAAGGCCATTTGAAACCTCCCCTTTGGAGATTCAGATGCGATGCTCTGACAGCACGGTGAGACACTAACTCAGGCTCCCTGAGTTCCATACTTTACATTATACCATTTGTTCTGAATGCCCTGCTCTAAAGGCTGACCTGTCATCATCTTTTTTTCTTTACTTTATGTGTGCCATTTCACTAAAAGCACTGGTGCAAGTGTGTGTGTGTTTTCTGCAACATTCACAGCTTGCCATATGACATCTGGAAAGGCATTAGGTCCACTAGCAGACAAGCTTAGGGTATTATAGAGCAGAGACTCTAATATGCCATTCTGTATCTTCCAATTACTGGCTATTTCATGTGCAAATTTTCACACTGAACCTTGCCAAGAACCTCAGACAAGAAATATAAATATTAAAACTTCAGGTTATTTTGTCAGAAAAGTAAACAGAAAGGCCAGATGGTTTTTTGGGGTTTTTTTTGCTTTGAAAGTAGCCAAGCATCGAATGAAAGTACAATAAGAAGGCACAATGCAGTAACTAGAGGACTGTAAGACTGATATTTTTTGGACCTACAAATATTTAACTGTAATGCAATCAGAAGGCAGGAATAGTCCACTAATTTAGCTTTATTTCTTTTGGACAATAAACTGTTTAAAAAGTTTATGAAAATATTTTACTCCACATGGTCATCCTCCTTCTCAAAACCTACAAACACACAATTAAACTTTCTACAAGTACTCACAGTTTGTTTTAGTGGTTTTGCCAGTAGCAGCTACAGTAGCCTTGTGGCTTTATCCTTAAGTAGCAGGAGCGGGCTGGAGGGTATGCCAGCTTTCTTTTCCAATACAGTCCCTAGATTATTTTTCTTTTTCAGTCTTGTAACATAGAGCAAAAAGTATGAAAACAAAATATGAAACAAAAATGATCTGTCAGTTGTGTCAGAATATAAAAAAACCCCAAATCACTTTACATGGCCAAAGTATATATACTTTAGTAGTACTTCGGTCCTTTCCATAGAAGGGGTTATATAAGTAATACAATTCCTTAAGCTGGTCCTCGGTAACTATAATATTGTTTAAATAAAACTTCAGTCTATGTAAAAGGTAAAATTGCATGATATGACTTAGTCTGGATATGATAATATGCTTAATCCAAAATTATCTTATTTGTGAATGTTTATTTTACACAGCTGGCATGTAGACATGTAATAAAATTATAATAATCATCATAGAAAAAATATAGGCTTCTTGCTCTTACTTAGGAGGAAGCGCAACAGACAAGGTGAAAAATTTTGTTTACATACTGCTGTGACCTCTCATACTGAGCTGCTGTGCTGTCCTAATACAAAACATAATTGTAAAAGCAAGGTGAAAGTGAAGACACTGCTGAGCCTACTGCCTGCTTGTACGTGAAAAAAAAAGCTGTTCCATATGCTGGCTTTAATTCATTAAGTCAAGTGATCACCATTAGACTAAAAGATAACTTAGAACCAAAGCTCCAGTCTGTAAATACATGATGGCATATTGATGATCGGATTCTCTGCACCAAACGTACACAACACATAAAGAGTGCTACCACCCACATGTCTACAGCCACAGAGTGAAACATGATGCTGCCTTCTTAATCTGACTGGTCATCTCTGGGGTCAAGGCTGACACACATCTCCAGCATTCTGACAGTGATTTCCCTTGTGTGCTGTAATGCAGCTGTCACCTCAGTGTTCCCCCGCCCTCCGCAACTCATACAAAACAGTGGACAGACTGCTTGACAGGTCACTGGCACACAGACAGAGCTCAGTCTCCTTGCACACATGCCTCTCTGGAGTTCCTATCCCTTCCCTTCTACTTGGCTTTGCATGTTTAAATAGATGGCTTGCTTACTATTCAAACCCTAATTGTCTGGCAGGCTGGTTTATCTCCCCAGATTTGCTCAGAGAACTGAACAATCTGTTCACTAAACTTTAGCAAGAAACAACTCTTTGGTTCCTGACTTTCTAACCCCTACCTGCCTGGAACGCCATACCCAGCTCTAAGAATAAGAGTCTGGCTGTGCACCTGCTAAGCCTTCTCCCTGCAGAGGGACCTGGGGAATGCACAACAGAGAGCCTTTTAATACGAATATTCAGACAGGCACCTGCAGGGACAGCTACTGCGAATCACCACTGTGCCTTTGGGATCAAGAGATCACTAGCAGCGATGAAAGACACATGGCTACTGACACAGAGATTCTCTCTCTCATAACCACACATTTTTTTCAGACGAACATCATCTGTGGGTAAATTAAAAACAGGAGATTTTATTTTTCCTATAAGATCATCAAGAGTTTTTAAATTCAAATAAGTAATTACACCCAAATGCATCAGAAACATTGGTTTTTTGGTTACAAGATCACCACTTTGGTCCAGACTGAAATATCCAAATACTTTTAGGGTAAGATTGGCTGGATCTAAATGTATGAGCTATTATAAGAGATGTGATTGGTTCCCAGAGGATGAAACTTCCTCACCTCTCATGTAGCACTAATTACACTTTGGCTAAAGAAACAGAACTGTAGTGTGTTTACTGCTAATTAGCTAATGACATTAAGATGCTATGGCGAATGCAACCCCCCCCCCCCCCTTTTAATGTATCATTAAATGTTGATGTTTGCACTTGCCTTAAAATGCACTCTCAGTACTCGATATTCCAGCACATTTTACAACAACAAAATGCCTGGGAACTGATCACTAATAGCAAATTCATGCCAAATAGTATATAGCTAACAAAGTGAAAAAAACAAGAAGCTAATGAATGAATTTTGTTTTTCATTTTTTTTCATGTGCCCCTAAATGAAATTGTGCATAAATTAAAAAAGCACTTAAAGGGTATTTTTAAACCAAACTACTTTACATACAGTATAGTTTTAATTTTGAGTGCTTTATTTCATGTTCTTATTTTACTCTTATTTGTTCCAGCACAAGAACATGCACTCCGCACATATGAGCACTCCCACACCTGCAGAGAGCACCCATTGGGTGTCCATATTGTTGCTGGGGACTTTAATAAATTATGTTTTAAATCTGCATTCCCCAAATTCCATCAACATGTTAAGTGTCCTACCAGTGGGGACAGGACACTGAACTATTTGTACAGTAACATCAAGCAGGCCTACAGAGTAAAACCCCTGCCCCACCTAGGACAATCTGTCCACCTCTCTCTGCTCCTCATCCCTGCCTACACCCTCTCAAGAAACAAGCCCTGTACGACTGCAAACCAACCAACCCACTCAACCAACATCATCATCAAGTATGTTGATGACACCACCATGATTGGGCTAATTTCTGATGGAGATGAGACAGAATACAGTTTGGAGGTAGAGAACTTATCCTGCTGGTGCTGAGAAAATAAACTGAAACTGAACATCCTTCAAACAAAGGAACTCCTAATGGACTTCAGGAGGCACAGACAGGTTCACTTCCCTCTCATTATAACTGAAACATGCGTGGACTCTGTCTTCACCTTCAGGTTTCTGGGCACCGACATCGTCCCTGGACCCACAGGCCGAAGAGCGGCTGCACTTCCTCCGTGTCCAGAGGAAGAATAACCTGTACTAGAAGCTGGAGAATGTGCTTGCCTCCTGCCTGGGTGTTTTGTACGCAGGGGCTACAACTGAGTAGGCTGCCCTCTGCCACCCCTGGAGGCCATCGCCAGATCGTCCTATCTCAGGAAAAGCAGGGCCTCTGGTCAGCGCCTCAGGTCAATCAGGTCCCACACCTCCAGACTCACAAACAGCTTCTTCCTCTGGGCCATTTGGACTGTCAATAAACATTATCCCCACACACCCCACCCTTGCCAACCCACCTCACTAGTCTGAGCCATGGTCTGAGTAACCCCCATCACCGAGGCCACTCACACATGGACTCTATTCAGAATAAGTCTTTTCTTTGCATTACTTGCAAGCACTTCACTTAACAATACTTAACATTAACTGCACTGGCAGCACCTATAAAACCCAGAAAGGGTGGTGGATGTAGAACATCGTGAGTGCAAGTAGGGCTGTGCCATATCATATGGTCCATGATAATGACAGTATAAATTTTTACCTGATATAAAAGTGTCATATCATGATATCAATGACATAGCAACACCATTAATTTTTGTTCTCGAGTGCACAGAACAAAGACACATGTCAAGACATGTGTGACAGCGAGAGCTACGTGACAGCCTCCAACATTGATTTAGTAACAATTCATCAACCTTCAACAAACCAACAGACTTTGTAAAATATGCAAGAAAACTGTTCCTGCTAAAAGTGGATGCAACAAACTTATTTCACTACTTGAGACAAAAGCACACCAATGGGTGCATTTAGACTAAGAAGGTACATGAGAAGAAGAAGGTAAGTGGGTAATCAAACAATTCCACCCAGCATCTCTGGAACAATCGCTACTTGCGTTCACCTGCTTTAAGCAGGTTGTTAAATTCAACATCCCAGGTGGAAAATATTTTTCAATTCCAATTTTATTTTGTCTCAGTATTGTATTTAGTAGGGGTGCAACGATACTCGTATCGATATTGAACCGTTCGATACAGTGCTTTCGGTTCGGTACGCATATGTATCGAACAATACAAAATTTGCAATTTATTTTATCAACTTTCCTTCTGACGATGCTGTCTGTGTTGAGCGCTCAGTGAATCTGCGTTCGACTACTCCGCCTAGGCTGCACTGTCTAGCGCAGATCCACTGAGCGCTCAACACAGACAGCATCATCAGAAGGAAGAGAGCAGGGCAAGCTAGCGAGACAGAAGTTAAGCTCTCCTTGCAACATGGCAAATTGAACCTCCCCCACCCTCATTCAGATCTGGCGTTTGGAATTATTTTGGTCATGGACTAAAGTAAAACAGTATGTTGGATGTGCCATGCAATGCTCAATTACATGGGTGGGAACTAGTGTGTTAGCGCGCAGTTAGCTCGTTAACGTGTTAGCCGTCTAGCCCCACACAGGGGTAGCTCGTTAATGGAGATTTGCCGTGTTGTGGCATTAACGTCATTTCAACGAGATTAACGCTGACAGCACTAGTGGGAACACAACGAATATGACTGCACATTTACGCCGACATCATCCTAGTGCAAAGACAAGTGGAAGCAGACAAAAACAACAAGCATGCATGCTACAAACTTTACCTGGGTCATTTAGACAGTCGTTAGCACATGATTCTCCTTATGGGGACCCGATATGTTTAATATTGTGGCGAGCTCAGACAAGGAGGAGACGGAGGTATCGTTTGGTCTTGCTTCCCTAGCCAGGGAGCACAGCCGTTTATTGACATCTGCAGAAGAACACTGCCGCTAGCTAACTGCTCAGCGCAGCAACCGCACAGCAACAACAACACACAGAGCGCCCTCTGACCCCGGAAGGACACACCGTCGCAGCGAGAAGGCGTCACCCGTCACTATGGCAACATAAGCAAAACATAACTGTACAAACAGAACCCCGAACAGCCCTGACCCGCTACATAGCCCCCACCTAAGGGGTCAGTCGTCCCCGACGACCCCATTGCCCCACACAAAGTCCTGCAAATGTCCAGGTGCCTTCTTTTGGCGCACCGGCCGGTCACGACCGGCGGGGGAAAAGTCACTCGGGTCAGAACATGGGCTGCCACCATCATCCCACTTCTGACACCAATGTGGCGAGCTCAGACAACGAGGAGACGGAGGTGTCGTTTGGTCTTGCTTCCCGTGAGCTAGCCAGGGAACACAGCCGTTTATTGACATCTGCAGAAGAACACTGCCGCTAGCTAACTGCTCAGCGTGGCAACCGCACAGCAACAACAACAACACACAGGGCGCCCTCTGACCCCGGAAGGACACACCGTCGCAGCGAGAGGGCGTCACCCGTCACTATGGCAACATAAACAAAACATAACTGTACAAACAGAACCCCGAACAGCCCTGTCCCGCTACAATATGCTGCTGAGAATATAGCCCAGAAGAAGCGTATAGTATAGCTTTTATTTTGGAAAGAGCCATTTCTCTGTAATAAACTCTCTTTTCCAAAGTTGAGTGATTCCTCAATCAGATACAGGTGTTACCGCGCCAGATCCGCGGCCCCGAACCGTAGTAAGGAAACCTCTGGCAGTTACTTGAAGGTTCCGTAACTGACTCGTAGCCGGCAACAGCTTACTATACAGGTCAACTCCGCTAGCAAAAAGATCGAAGGAGGCGTAGGAAACTGCTTCACCGAACTTTATTTCTTCTCTAAGGCACGAACACCGCGTACAGTGGGCTGAAACAGTTTACTCACAGCGAGCATCGCCGACACAACTCTGGCTGTCGAGGGAGTTATTATATTCCTTTTATTTATTTTCTTTCCGTCTCTTCTGTAGCTAACCGTTACTTTTCCCCCTTCCCCGCTCTCTCTCTTCACACACACACACACACACACCAGGCAGTCCCGCTAACACACATCCCGAATACATTTCCCATCAGCCTTCATCCTTAAAGGGCCATGCCTGTAACACAGGGCTTGCAAGATTTTTCCAGTCGGGCTACCAAAATCTATCTCTGCCCTGCCCGTCGGGCTATTGTAGGAAGGAAAAATATATGTCAATGCTTTTGCATTCTTTCGGAAATGTAGCTGGGTAATTATGTCATTGGCATCGGTGAGCCACTGTCAATATGTGACATATTGAAATCGCGTTTGAATTTGCGCTTGTTTTTTGCTTTCACTTTGCAAATGTCCAGGTGCCTTCTTTTGGCGCACCGGCCGGTCACGACCGGCGGGGGAAAAGTCACTCGGGTCAGAACATGGGGTGCCACCATCATCCCACTTCTGACACCAATGTGGCGAGCTCAGACAACGAGGAGACAGAGGTGTCGTTTGGTCTTGCTTCCCGTGAGCTAACCAGGGAGCACAGCCGTTTATTGACATCTGCAGAAGAACACTGCCGCTAGCTAACTGCTCAGCGTGGCAACCGCACAGCAACAACAACAACACACAGGGCGCCCTCTGACCCCGGAAGGACACACCGTCGCAGCGAGAGGGCGTCACCCGTCACTATGGCAACATAAACAAAACATAACTGTACAAACAGAACCCCGAACAGCCCTGACCCGCTACAATATGCTGCTGAGAATATAGCCAGAAGAAGCGTATAGTAATAGCTTTATTTTGGAAAGAGCCATTTCTCTGTAATAAACTCTCTTTTCCAAAGATGAGTGATTCCTCAATCACAGTGATATATTTATTTTTTTAATTACTTTTGTTTCAGCAACATTAAATGTAAAAACTGTACTTTTGAGTTAAAATATATATTTATAATTTTAATAAATGACAAATTAAAAAGGCATGAACATTTTTTTTGTATCGAAAAAATATCGAACCGTGACACCAAAGTATCGAACCGAACCGAACCGTGAATTTTGTGTATCGTTGCACCCCTAGTATTTAGGTATTGTTTAGGCATATGTTAATCAGTTATTCGTTTACTTAACCTCCTAAGACCCGAACTCTTCCACAGCATGCATTTTTAATTTCTCTTTGATATTTGGGCATATTGGGACCCGATGAATGTAAATACAAAGAATTATCAGATTTTTTTTTTTTTTTACCAGATTTTTGTTTCTAAGAAAAATAAGAGCCACAAATGAGAATAACCCAAAATGTGATGTCCACATATGTGGACGCCAGGTCCTAGGAGGTTAAATTTCCAGTGAAAAAACTGCCAATGCTACTTTCATGGTAAAATCTGACTTCTGCTGCGTCAATACTATCGCACTATAATGCTGCTGCTGCTGGCACCTTGTGGCAATGGATTCACACTTTGTATTAGGTAGTCTGTCATCAATGACAGCAGCTCATTGGAAAAGAAGGATGGAGAATGCCATTCATTTTGTTTGCACAAATGAATGCTGCTTATGGGCTGCATTCAAAACGGTGTTCAGTCTTTTTTTTTAATATATTGTCAGAAATATCATTATCTCAGATATAATTTTGAGGTTACGGTGCCCACCATTGAGTGCTGATGCACCTGTGGTAGGAGATACAGGATTAAGAAAACATGCACGAGCAGATTGAGGAACAGGTTTTTTGTTTTTGTTTTTTCATTTTTCCCTGTGATCAATAAGACTATTGAAAAAATAACACACAGCAGACACACAAGTTTACAACATACTATCTCACAAACAGGTGATTTCCTTACAGTTGTGACTCAGGACTTTATTTCCTTTTTGTAACGTCATATTTTCTAGGTTGTTTAGACTGAACACAGGAAACCATCATCCTGCCAAGTCTGTAAATTGTAAGCTGCTCAATTCAAACAGCCACAGTTTAGTGCAAACTTTACACCTTCACTCAGCAATAACATCAGCTCTCAGGTAGTTAGTCACTATCTCAGTCACTATCCAGGATGAGAAATCAATGGCAAGCTGCAGTCTGGGTTCGCTTGGCTGAGGTGGGCAGGAGAACATTTAGGTTTGCTTCGACAAATGCTATTGTTTACCGCTGAGACACTGACGCAGCTCACAGCTTGTTAATGTGTTTCTGCTTAAAATAGAAGGTTGTTTGTCTAAACTTTTGGACTTATGCCTACTGCATTTTAAAACAGCGTTTTACATGGACGCTTGGAGTTACAGAAAAAATGTTTTTTGTTCATGTTGTTTAGCATTTCTTAATTTCTTTCCTTTACGTCACGGTGACTCCTCCGTCTGACTTGAGTCACCACTGTGCCTTCATATAACTTTTTTCTCTTTACTCACTACCGATTATTCACATCTATTGGACAATATGGATGACCAGCAGGCAGTGACACTCAACAAACACCCACATGCACAAAAGCACAAACACACACACCATTCTCCAAACACTCAAAAGGTGAACAAATATTTTTCTCACCACGGGGAAAACATATTTAGTTTTATGAAAGTGAAATGAAACCACACACACAGGTGATGAGCCAATATTGTCATGACTGGGGGGAGCTGTGTTTAATAACTCACTGAGAGAAAGTGTTTCCGTAGGTGGGCGGAAGCAACTTTCTCAGTAAACTGTGGGTGGAAAGATCAGTGGCCTAATGGTTCAGCACTGAAGGAATCAGAAAGTTAGAAGGACTGAAGCCAGCACAACAGATACAGAGAAATGAGAGCATGAGTGGAAGAAGCACCATCATCACAAAATTATCTTATTAAAATAAGCTTCCAACAATTTGTACAGAACATGTTTCCTTCCCACTGTTCAAAGCACAGTAAGTAATTGTGTGGATCCAGTCATCACCTCATGGATCATGTGTCATGACACGTGACCTGCAGTGTCCTTATGTATCGAAGTGAGGAAGCACACTATGACAAGTGACACAGAGGTCCCACTCACCATGACTCATCACTTACTGCCCCTGAGGCCAGCATGGCTGTCACTCAAATGGTTTTCCAATCAATTCTACTTCAGCAGACATACTTGATTATCACTCTAATGAGAAAGCCCTGATTGATTCTCTCATCAAGTATCACGGGCTTTGATACCCAGACCCAGAGGAATTTTTTTGGTATTTATTTGACCCTAAAACTGGGTCATAGCATTCCATTTACTGGTGACGTGATTATCTCTGGTGGATATTTGTGTGGGAAAGCTCTAATATATCATGACGCAATACACAGCATAGGATCAGAAACAGGAAATCTTAAGAGACTGTCACGGCGAGTGAAAAGAGCCGTGTAGAAAAGGAAAAGGAGGATCCAAACGCAGGCAGTCGTGAAGGTGTGAAGGTGATTCATTGAACACAAAAGAGAGGCAAACGGCAAAACGGAGAACTAAACTATACTGGGACAACTAAACTACTGAGCACGAACACGAACCTGAACATGAACATAAAGGAAGGAAGACGATGGTACATGATGATGACGGCAGGGAACACACGGATGAAACATGGTGGATACGCAGACGGACCAGCAACTACAATGACAGAGGACACGACTTAAATACACAGAGAAACACAGGGGAATTACACAGCTGGGAATAATCAACAAGACGAGACAGAGGTAAAACTGAACACACTCACACGAGACGCAGACCTTCACAATAAAACAGGAACAAGAAACCATCACACTAAGACGCAGACTCGACAGAGAGAGACAGAAAATGACACATGGAACTAAACTAAACCTGCAAAAACATGACAACTCAAAATACTGGGTCAAACTGACCCAGAACCGTGACAGAGACACTGTGAAAAATCAAATATTTACTCAAATACAAGAAGCCAACGTCATCGCGAATAATTTATTAATGTTATCCATCCATCCATTTTGTGTCAGTTATTCAAAGCCCTGTCCCAAAGTTGCCGCTCCATCCTTTGTCTGCTGAGGACAATGACCTCAGACTTGGAATAGATAATTCTCATACCTGCCACTTCCCACTCAGCTGGAAACTATTCCAGTGCGAGCCAACAGAACCACATCATCTGCAAAAAACAGATACGATTCTGATCCCACCAAGGTGAAAGCCTTTCCCTACTTGGCTACACATAGAAATTCTGTCCATAAGAAACTATAGATTTTGTCACAATCAGCGACAAAATCATTAGCAATCATTAGTTATGTTATAGTGTGTTTATTTACCTGACTCTATTTTATGTGTTATCATTAAGTATGTATTGTAATAATAGACAATAACAACTGCATTCTGATGAAATCTGCAAAAGAAGTATTTTTATATTTTATTATGTATTTCCGTAAAGGTGTCATAATTATTACTCAGCGAACCCACTGTTTACCTGTTAGTTGCAAGCATTTAAGAAACATCCTTCAGCCCTGTGACACACTACACACTGCAAAAGTGAGACTTCACTATACTTGCATCTAATTGATTATATTTTAACCCTAACAACAGTTTTTTCTCCCAAACCTTACAAAGTGTTACGTCCCCTAGCTTGCCTAGGTGATAGGAGGGACTAACGTAATGTTAAAATAGTGAAAGAGGAGTGACGATGGAGATTTTTTAAAGGGTTATTTTCTGCTAGTTTGAAGTTCTGGTTCAGACTGACATTTACCTTCAGGAAACACTAAGGCCAACATAACAAAGAAAACATCCCTGATAGAAAATAAAAGGCACTTGCCAAACTGCAGAGAAAACAACATATACAACCTACAAGGATAACCTGCCTAACTAAAGTCTCTGTGTTAACTAAACAGCCCAGTAAGCAAAAAGGTTTTTCCACCTTCCTATTATGCAGTGTTCAAAATAATATATATAATCATAATATATAATATATAACATTATAATTATAATTACCTATAGTCTAAATGACAATACAATTCCTAAATATTACAAATATTTCATAATAATAATATTAACAATAATAAAATTTATTATCATCATCATTTAAAAAAATAAAAACTGACATTTTTTGTGTTCAGTTGCCAGGTGTGTGCACATGAGTTTTAACATCTTTCCTAGGCACTGTGTTTTTCACAGATTGTGTAGTCAAATGCTACACACAGTCAAGAAAGACTTTTTACCAACGGTTGTTTCAAAACTTATTCAGCAGTTAATCAGTCTATTTCTGGTGCAGACTATGCCAGTCCAATTAAATACAAAACAAATCAAGCACTGCTGCATTGTAGTATATGCACACACACAATATAGATGCTACATTATTATTTCTTCTAGGTTTGAATTCGGTGAACTGATTAATATAGATAGTCTGGCAATTACGTTTTAAATAATGTTATGGTAAAATACCATTAATTATTAAAGCAATGTGAAAACCTTTTAATATAGACTTTGTAATGAGTACGTGATTACATTTTCAAGATTTTTGTCCAGCTTAGTTTGTACTTAATATATTACTGGCCTCCCCACACCCACGCTCATGTCCTGACTGTGGGTGTGGTGAGTGTGAGTAATAGCCATTAGACCATCTCTTCCTATCTTCCAGGGGGATCCAATAAGTTGAAGGAATTCTCCAAAATGATCTGGGGTGCGTGTATGTTAGTTATGCGTTGGTTATTTGTTGAACAGCATTTAGGTATAAAATGCATTCCTTGCCATTCACACACTTACGCACTAAAGGCTGTTGTGTGTGTGTGTGTGTGTGTGTGTCACCACACCTACAATAGAGACAGTGAGTTACAGTTCGTGCAGACAGACCTCTGAGTGCTCTCTGCCTCCACCACTGTATCCATCAGAGTTGTGATAGAGGGTTGTGAATTTGTCTCCTTTACTTAGATTTACTGAAATGATATACACTAACTGTCTGCTCTTGGCACAAATTTCAGACTGCATTTTAAAATAAGAGCTCTTTGCAGCCTGAGAGCTGCAGAGAAATGATTGGAGAAATGTTGCATGAGGAGTTTAAACACTGCACAATATACAGTGGGTGACAGGCAGATAATACTGTCTTCAGAAAATTATTGCAGAGCTCGATGATTACACTCCTATTAAATTAGTTAGATGGAATTTTAAGGGTTTCGCCTCCTCATTAAAAAGGCATGAGACTCACTTCTATCTCGTGACTGATGTTTGACCTTATAATTTTGTCATTTACATATAACCTTAAGCTTTGCTGCAAAGTTATCATGGTGGCTTGTAGGATGACTGAGCGATGAGACCTCTACACCAACTAGGGCCACTCTGGTAGTAGGAGAACAGTTTTGGAAGATTCTAAGTAAGACGTAAGACGATATTTATTTATACTTTATATAATAACACAGCTTAAACAGCAAAGAATTCTGCAGTCATTAAGTTGCAAATCACAAAAAGTTTTTTAGGTCAATGAGAAAAGGCAAAATATTTTACAGAAAGAAATCTATCTCTAGTTTAGAAGACAATAATTACGGCTGCTAAGAGGAAGAAAGAATTAATTGTATTACAGTGTGAGGTCATTATTTAAACCGTGCCTGGAGGTAACAGGCCAAAATGCATTAGTATAAATGAAAAATCCCCTGTACCTTGTGATAAGACCAAAAGGTATTGAAGAAGATGAATAGCCTACAAGCAAAACCTTAATTGCTATTATGACAAAGGACTATTAATAACAATCAGCAGAGACATTTCTTGCTGCCTCTCTCCATTCTTCTTTAATGCCACAGACATAACATTCAGCGACCCTTCCTTTCTGTCCCGTGAAGACCTTTTATCATGTGACTGTCATTTTTTTAATGTACACCTACAATAACAGATTGTTATGGTCGTGTTATAGTTTCTGTTAAATGGAATCAAACTCAAACTTTTGTTTGTATGAGTCAAATTTAACCACCAAGGTGTTCGCCAAAGATCCTTCATAGTCTTTTTTATTATCAGTGCACATGCGATATCTGTATACAGTTTCCAAAATATAAAGTTTCTTTTATATCTGTTTTGTTAACAACATTTTGTCTATATTTTGTAACAGTCAAGATTGATTAAAATAAAAAAAAAATCATTTCTATGTCCTTTAGCTGCCTTTCTTGATTCGCACATGTGATATGTGGTATGCAATAAATCGATACAATTTAATACCTTAAATACAGATTGATTTTCACAGTAGTATTACTTTTAACAATAGTTCCCCAGTTTTTTTAATTAGGCTCTTATTCTAATCTGTCCTCCCAGTTTTCCCTGTACCTGATTATTGCTCTCTGCTTCCCTCACTTGGGGTGTTTATAGTCTCTGAGGAGGTTGCTGTCCTCTTGGTGACAACTAGAAGAGGACAACCCCATCTACAATGGCGACCCAGCCATCTTAGCCAATCACAGAACAAGCTGGAATGAGGGGGAACATCTTGATAGCTTGTCTGTTGCAGTCAAGACTCTGACACTACAGTGAGTTAACCTTGATTTCCCCATCCTCCACCACCAGCTCAAGCCAGTTCTGTCACAACCTATAACTTGCTATAGCCTACTAAAGAGCAATCAGGTAAGACTTGCATGTCATTGGTCTGTGGGAGGAAGCTGCAGTACCCGAAGAGAACCCACGCAGACATAGGGATAACACGCAAATTAGACTGGATTTGAACCCAGGTCCTTCTTGCTATGAGGCAACTGTGCTAACTGCTGCACTGGACACTGAAAACTCATAATCCACCAATACAAAGTGAAGGCTCAATAAACACAGTTTGAGTATGAGTTTGTAAGAGAAAGATAGAAGAAATTGTATATTTAGGTTTTTGTTGAAACCAGATAAATTAGAACATATGAAATCTAAAAACATTTGACAATAATTAAAGTGATACCAATAAAGTTTTAAGAATTCAATGTGATTTATTGTTTTGTTGTCTATCTATAGCAGTGTTTGTTTGAAATGCATTTGTTTAGATGTTTGTTTTTGAACCTACTGTTCTTATTGCTTAGCTTGACCGATTAGCTGGTCTTGATTTTTGCAATCTATGCAAACAGACATACTTTACTGTATATTTTTTTAAATATGTATTTAAATAAATTATAAATCATGTAACCTCATCATAAAATGCCAAAACCAAACTGCCAAATTATTTTCACTGTTAGAATAATTAGTTGGACATTAATTTTATTTGTGGTCTGCTAACACACACACACAGCCACACACACACACTTTGAGTGTTTTGTTCCTTTGTTTCTAAGACGTGGTGTTCTGATCTTCCTTCTCGTTATCTCCAGCCCACAGTCAGTTCTCATTACGACACAACACAATCACCAATAAACTTCAGTCAGATTTTAGTAATGTGAACATGTTTCAGTGAACATTGTATAGCTAAATTTCAACACGCAATTGGTAGTTTGATGAAAATTATTTTGTATTGTCATTTTTCATCTGCAGCAGCATGCCTCCTGTTTTCAGAACGTTCTGAACGTGTTCTGTACGTTTCTGCAGTTAATACTGATAGACAGAGCATGACTTGACAGGTACACAATGTGAGAACTGTGGATTTCATTTCAATAACTAGATTTCTTTCTTTTCTTGTTATATTTCTGATTTTGTCAGTGGTGCAGATTAGATGGATTTTTACTCCAAGCCAGTAAAACTTTTTGAAAAGATGAATAAAAAGTTGAATTTTCCATTCAGTTTGACTACAGAACTGATTCTTTTTTATAACATCATCATGGTCAGCAAAAAAGAGCCAGAAACAGCCATTTTCTGTCCACCCACTGAGCTCAGCTTGGACTGTATTGATTTTTGCTCCGGTGGGCGAGAGTGAACTCTTACAAAATGAATGACCAAAAGAAAAGAATATGGTGTTTCGAGGTAGGAATGTGATTAAGGGCAAGCAAGATTAGTCTGGCCACTGAGGTGATGGCGAGGGTCAAAACATACTGTCTTGCTGAATTAGCAATTAATCAACAACACTTTCAAAAAAAAGAGAGAGAAAGGAAAGGAAAGAAATTATACATTCCCGCTCTGTTACACAGAAACTGCTTTGTCAGTTTGTTTGCCCCGAGGATTCAACTGTATTGCGCTCGAGTCTTTTACGTCATGTAAATTTTTCATCACAACTGTTAAATATCAACACTTTTCTTCTCACGTGGGTGAAAGTCTCCAACATTCTACCACTAAAGGACACGTATTCTAATGCCTTTACTATCAGGGCCGCGTCCATTCAATACTACACTATATAATTATGTGACACTTATTAATATGAAGCATAGCATTGAGGCAATTCAGGGAATCTCATCTTAACACAACAGAAGAAGATGGACTCAAGTGAAACTTCTCTTGTTGCCAAGTGAAAATAGAAACGATCCCTGGTTGTTACAGTTTTTTGAATTATTGTACAGTTTAAAGCGCCTTGAGGTGCTTTCTTTCCCACCTTTCTACTTCCATCTCTGGGATTTGGCACTACATAAGTAAAACTCCATAGAAAAGAACCAAATAGAATAGAAAAGATGTGATTTAATACCTGATTTAATTTTTGTGGATGAAAAGAGAGGACATGACATTCAGAAATGAGAACTTTTGTTGGTGAAAAACATTCTTCTAATTAGCTAATCTCCCTGTTTTGTATTTGCGTCTTTAACTCTCTAAATGCTAACATTTGTCCTGTTTTTTTTTTCAGTAGTTTTTCTCTTTCCCACCTTTCCACTCCTATTATATCTATTCGCTCTCTTCTTCCGGCTAAGCCATCCAGTCCAACCCTTAAATAGAGGAAACATTGTGCATTCTTCAGAGCCACAATGCCCCAATCGGTCCTGACACACACATAAACACAACCTCGCTCTGACAGCGGATAGAAATTGCTGTATCCTCCACTCAACCAGTAAGGAACCCTGCTCAGATGCAAATTCAAATGTCAGCTTCCTTTCTCCTCAAAGGCAAAGTCAGCTCTGCGAATGAGTGGGATCTTAAAATCAGGTAATTGTTTTTGGCAGATCATTGTATTTACTTACAGTATTGAGTCAAGCTAAGCCACTGGAAGGTGCACACCGACGAGGAAGAGATACATCCAGACACATGCAACAGAGATTTAATGAAAAAAAGCTATTTTAAAGCTCTAACTCGAAGATTTTACGTGATATTTGCGAAACTATTAAAACGATATAAATGAGTCACATAGTTGCTTCACTGACTACACTGTCTGGCAGGGTACTCACCAATTCCCCTAACAAAAGAGCTTTTATAAAATAAGATATATCACACTGTGCCTTGGTTTTGTAAGTGTATATTTTCTTATTAGCAGATTATTTGATTTTGTTTTCAGACCTGAGAGAAAAAAGGTCCTGTAGACTACAAGACTAAAAAAAGACAAATACTGGCAAATTTTCTGGCCATGCAGCTAAAGTGATAATTGCTGCAACTTTTCCACCTGAAAAACATATGAAACAGTATTACTTAAAAAGAGGGTTTTTAACTCTTGGAAGTTAGCAATGTGTTTACTAGAGTAAATGATTTTGGTTCTTGCTCAAAGAGCAAATAAGACCTTCCATGGAACAGATAAAAAAGTTCTGTCCACTAGAACATATCACTGTACATGTGTCATCTACTGTTCCTCTGACAAAAAATGATGTTGTTTTCAAGACAAAATAATTTACACAATACGCAGATTTCCACTCTCTACTAATGTCTTTCACAAGTGCGTGCGCACGTACACACACACACACACACACACACACACACACACACACACACACACACACACACACACACACACACACTTCTTGTAGCTGAAACAAAATAGCATCGCTATTCACAATTTGCTTTTATCTCACTAACAAACTGGAATAATATAATTTTAATACAACCATGCCCCCAAAGTCATGTCAAACCATATGTCACTTCATCAATTTATCTGCCTTGCCACTGCAGCAGACAGGTGATGAAGTTTGGCCTCATTCATAATCTTATTATTGCTGCTCTTTCCTGGTCTGGACCAAGGCCAAAACACATATTACACAAATAAAACAAGAGGCAGACAGACCAGAGCAAGGTGGCAGCTCTCTCCTCTCACACACCTCTGTCACCGAATGCCACTGAACAGAATGAAAGACAGTCCTTGACATTTATGTCCAAATCTAGAGGGAGCCAGGAGAACGTCGTGTGCTCAAAATATTTGACACGCTCGAATTTCTCAGCTGCACAGGACACAAAAGTTTTAAGTGTAAATACAATATCCTCTTGCAACATTTACACTAATTGAACAGCAAATTTGATGCATCCAATCCTGCCATTGTCCTTTTAATTTAACAGTGAAGCTAGTTGTAGTTGCTGGCAAAAGATAAATAACAACATGGGTACTTTTTTATGGAAAATAACTAATTACCTTCAATCAGACAGAAAGTTAGAGTAATCATATCATTACTGTAATCATTTTACATTTTTTGTTTACACGTTGCTATATTAAGCAATCACTTGTAATTATGTTATTACTTGTTATATACATATTAAAAATTTCATACAATATTTAATATTATATAAAAAGACAAAGTAATTCAAACGTGTTTTTACTTCCTGCACACGTGCTGCTACAATCAGATGTCTTCAGTTCCTGTGCAGGTAGAAGAAAAATGATGATTTACAACATCTGAGGAGTGGGGATATAAATTGTGCTTATTTTTATTGTGCAAAAAAGGAACAGTGTGATGGTAAAGTACAGACTCCATGCAGAAACAGACAGACAGACAGAAACAACATTATCCTACTAGAGAAACTGTGGCTCTTTGCAAGCATCTGCACGTACAGCATCCTCACACAAAGCTAACAAACGGGGAGGTTTAAGCTGAATGCCTGCCAACCCCAGCCAAGCAGCCAGGGATTGATCTTCAACAGATAACAAAAGTAGCGATGATCAGTCAGGCTTGCACCATTGCAGCCTCCATTTCTATCTGCAGCTGCTTCTATGACAGAACCTCAGTGGCAATCAATCTGAAATCTATCAGGGATGGTTTTCAATTTTGCTTTGTGCTGTCAGTTTTGTGTTCATACTTAAACACTAAAAGAAAGACTGGAGGTATGTAAACACTGCCTATAAGTCTTCATTAGGATGGGGATTTGTTTACATTTAAGATTTATATTGTTAATTGTTACTAATCAGGTGAGAGGTCATGTTACAGAACACAAAACAGTCTTCAGCTCTCACTGTCCTCGGGCAGATCCGGGCAAGCTGAGAGGCCAGCAGCCTTTTTTGGTGGTTTGCACTGTGGATAGACCTCTAGTCTTTGACATGAAATGATGTGAGAGCAGCGTTTGGGGCAACCTGCCGCTGGCTCAGACATCACTGCTCTGAGATCATTTACAGCCTGCACTTCATATGGAAACATGGCTAGCATTAGCAACAAAATTAGCTTCAGTATTTAGCATCGTAACAGATGAGCTTAGGTTTGCGAATCACCTTTACCAAAATCTGTGTACATTAGTAAGGAAAACTATGATAATGTGACAGCAGCTCTGACCATGTCTGCACTAATAAAACAAGTAAAACCAGCACTTTCATCTATGAGAACGTCTGCATGTAATATGTTTATGTTGTTTCATAGGTAAATAATGGAGGAGGAAGATATTTTTGTTGGTGGTAGGGGATGGAGTGAGCGGGTGGAGGGCTGGTAATCATCTTTGCTTGTCTTTCTGCAAAAGTCACCGGATTCCACTGAGGTAATGAATAGTGTAACAAATTACTTTCTTCTCTTGGCTTCTGTTTCTTAAGTAAAAGTAATCTGTAATACCTTAAAGATTACATTACTCAAAAACAATTACTTAGTTCCAAGTAACTATTATTCTATTATTAACTATTATAACTATTATTTATTATCTACAATAAATATACTTCATGTATCGTACGTATACAGTGGTACAATAATTTCATTGATGTTAATCTCTATAAGATAAATAACTTTCGCTGTGACTTCATAACACATAGAGAAATTATGAAACAAGTGCATTCCAAAATGCTCACATGTAGCATATTACACTGTTTATGGGCTTATCTAACTTTTGCCAGACAGGTAATGAGTGTAAATATAGGTTACCAGTTGCCATGCAAGCTGATAATTATAGTCATCTTGTCTAAGTGATGTACATGGAGTGGATGATGCTTGACCTTGAGTATTATGTAGAGTCATTAAAGTAAAGAGAAAAATGGTAATCCACAGTTTCAGCACCTTGACAGGAAGAAAAAGTATATAGTTAGTGGAGAGCCACACCTTATATTTTGACAGTGCACACTTAAGTGGAGACAGACACTAATCCTTACAGACCATGTCCAAAACTCTAAAAGTGCACCAAATGTTGACAAAAAAAGACACAGAAACAGACAGAAACAGACAATCACTAAGGAAGATGAAAAGAAAGGAAAGAAAGAAAGGTGTGACAGGGAAGCACTCACCGTGGGTCTGAATTTACGGGTGCATTTAAGTGTCATCTGCAAAGGTTAGTGTTTCAAAGTTGGCAGCGGCGGGCTGGAGTGATCACAGCTCAGTCAGCCCAAGCTCAAGCTGAGTGTCACTGCCAGGGACCATCCATTTGTTATGGCACTAATGGATATGTGGGCTGCATGGCGACCATAAATAACAATTACTCCTCCTGGCTCTCTCAGCTCATTCACCATCGTTTGTTTTTTGCTCTCCTCTTTTCTTTCGCTTCCTTTCTTTTTATATATTCTCTAACATTATTTTTACCATTTATTTCTCTTCCTCACAGATTCGACTTTTATTGTTTTTTCCTTTTATTTATTTATCAAGGCGATAGCCAGAGCTTTCATGAACCTTAGTGTGAGGTGAGCAAAGGAACAACGTCTGAATATCTTTCTTTAAAATGACCAAACACCCCAGTTGGCCTTGGCAGGGAGAGCACAGTGTATATTATTAGATCCATTGTCCATCATTAGGTCTCCCTCTTGTACGTAACTATCTGTGCAGCTTTTCTCTGATAGTGCGGAACAACGAAGGATTCCTAGATCACAAAGGGGAAAAAAAGAGGAAATCAATGCAATCAGATGGAAAGCCATTGTCTCTGTGAGTGTCCCAGGAGATTTTACCAGGCAGTCGATATGTTATAACTGCCCTTTAAGGCTGCAGCGATTTTAAAGGCTACTGCTGAAAGCTGGTCTAATGTACAGGGAAATCACATGAGCTCATCACTACAGGGAGAACCATACAGTGTGATCACCAGAAAAGAATGAAGCTACAATATAACATTATAACCTTGCTTTCTGATTCACTGTGGGAATCTCTCTCTCTCTCTCTCTCTCTCTCCCTCTCCCTCTCTCTCTCTGTGTGTGTGTGTGTGTGTGTGTTTGTGCATGTTATACATTTACCAGAAAGACCAGTGGAAAGAATCTCATCAAACTGCATTTTAACCAATGTGACACATGCAAATGTTCAATGAAATAAACATGTGAAACAATGAACAAATGCATACAAATACATTAGCAATTTGTGCACTGTGGGTGTCTCTAGCCCTGAGGAGAATTCTGCTCTGTTGCATGTAGGTCCTTAACCCATCAGAGTGTGAATCATAGTCTAACAGTCACAGTGGTTAACCCTCTGTGAGTTTCTCTGCACATCCATTCAGACAGACAGACAGCATGTTTCAGCTTCACTCTATATATAGCTTATTCGTGTCCAGGGGAAGTTAGTGGGAAACGAGAAGTGGCATCCCTTTATTTAGATGAATTTATGTACATTAATGAGTGAACTTGCAGCTATAGCAGGGAAAATCAAATCCTGCTGCCACTTTTTGTCTGTTATATCACTTTAGTTTAAACAGCTTGATTTTTAAATAAAAAAAAAAAATTAGAAACAGCTCTGTTTAAGAGTTTTACTTTCTGTAGTGTCTTTAAAATCCAGGCCAGTCATTTGCAGTTTGTGCAACCTTGCATGTTCATTTATGAAAAATGTGTGTAAAGTTTTACTTATACTGTATATTCACTCAAATAAAAACAAATGGAAAACCTAGCTATGATTCTTACATGCAGATTTGACTGCATCATCCCACACTCAGTCTAGATATCTTGCTGAATCAGATTGTCAGTGAGGGTGACAGAGGCGTTCACATTTACATGCAAGTGAGGCATCCACACACAGCAGTGAGTCACGATTATATGCCCCTGAAGAGGTATTGTTCACTCTGTCTAGTTGGAAAACATCTCTCCAGAGATGTGACCTTAGCTGCTGACAAAGACTCTGACCTTTGCATCGTATTGTGTGTTAACATATCACAGACTGTTTGGTTGTATAATTTTAGAGTATTAAAAAAATAAAAATACCTGAAGCAGTTATCCTTCGAATATACAATCAAGATCTGTAACACTACATCACAACTTAAAAAAATGAATGAAACAAACAATGTTGAAATAACAGATCCAGCAATCGAACTCGAACACCTTGACTGATCCTGAATACTGATCGAATACCAATGCAACTTTATAATCAGATTTCTCCCTGTGAGGAAGGAACTGGGAATTATTCTTTTAAGCGTAAGGAAGCATCAAACACCACTTAAACAGTGTTCCCAATATTGTATAATAAAATGTAACAAATAAATACCAAAGCCAAGAATATAAAGTAAGTCAATTTTTCAGTGAAATAACTGAAGAAAAAAGCCTCAGGATAAATGCATTGAAAAAATAAGTAATTTACTGCTAGTACTACTTATCCAATTTATTTGTGAGTCATTATTCTGCAAATAATTGGCGTAAGTTTGCAGTTTGCACAATAGTCTTGTGACTGTGCTTTTTTTCCTCAAACAAACCTGTGTGCAGCTGACAATGGGTTACATGAAGTTTAATAACTTGTCTGATCTTTGCACTTAAATCAGATCACTTTGACCATTGTTTGCAGTTAATGAAAAAAAATTGTGAACATACAAATAGAAGCTGTTGAAATAACAGCATGAAATACATTCAAACTGTTTGTCTTCTGCTGTTAGTTTCTTCTACATTAGCTCTGCTACTACCTACTATTGTCCCATCCCACAGTAAACATTGAAGACCAATCTGAATGGACTGAACCATTGACTGAGTCATACAGTGGATTTACCTGAGCGATTTCCAATCCAAATATCAGTCTAATTAAAATCATACTTTACACATAAACACCAAAGAAGGATGGGTTTATTAAAAATGTACTCAGTTATGAAAAAACTGTCCCGGCACCAAAGGGAAGGAAAACGAACATATTTCATAGGCTGGGGAGCTTATATAAACATCCAATCACAGTTAATCTTATTAAGGAAAGTCCCTACTATCAGGGCGCGACCACCAGTGGAGCGCTCAGGAAGGTCAAGCCAAATGGGCACGACCAGACTGAAGGCGCTCGTTCAAGTGGCTGCGCCATGGATGGAGCAGAAGATAGATTCGCGTACCTCTGCGACATACACGGTTAGCACACATTCAAAGAGAAAAACAAAGACTGGATGATCTAGATTACACTAAGCCAGCAGTGTCAACAGTTAAACATGATGGTGAATAATGTTACAACTATCTACCTAGCTACCGAGCCATTTGGTTGCTAGCTACAGTGGCTACCTAACGTCACGTGACACGCTCTATTAATATTAATTATTGCAAACGTTAGACATCACTTAGTTTTATTTGTTTTGTTTTGTTTCTTTTGTTCTTTTGTTTATGTGCATCATTAGACTTAGTATTATATTATTAAACACCCCATTCAGGTAGTACAAATAAGGACTGTTTTTGTCTTGTTTTAGAAATGTCTGAACCACCTTATGTGCATTTATCGGAACTTTATTTCTTAAATATTATTTTATTTGAGTTTCCTAAGTTTAGATTAGAGATTCTTTTAGTATTGTCATTTAATAATTGTTTGTTTTTTAGATTCTTCTTCTGATCTTGCCCCTGCCGCAACTGCCCTTCTTAACAAGGAGAGACAGGAACTGACTTTTCTTAAGAAGAAACTGGAGCCACAAGAGATGAAAATTGAAGAACTCGAAGGAGAGAGTGAGATTTTCTCCGTGGTCAGTTCCTCTGAGGTCAGCTATCGTCCCTTAGAAGTATGAAACTAGACTAGTTCCATAAGCATTATTTTTTATTTTACATTCTTCTAATAAACATCAGGTAATTTATAAATCCCAGTTAAGTTCCCTTATTGTCATTGTGTTGATTAAAAGACTGCGTTTTAGTCAGTTAACTTGAAGTGTTGTGTCAGTTCATTCCTAAAGAGATCCAGAGTTCCAAATTCAGTTCAGCCAGGTCTAACTTGATTGATTCATTTTCATTGTTCATAAGATCAAAGCTCCAACTTGAACTAGTTATCATTCATTTATCATAATCTTTCTGAAACAAATTTAACAATATATATTTTATGATGTCATTCACCGATTGGCATGTAGATTATGCCATTACCCTAGTATCTGTTTCTATTCTTCTCTGTTGTCTTTGCTCTCATACACAATTTTATAATGGCTGAATTTTCTCATTCACATATTTTAATAGTTTAAAAGAAAAATGACGATGGCAAAGCATTCATTTAGACCAGGGGTCCCCAATCCCAGTCCACGAGGGCCGGCGTCCCTGCAGGTTTTAGATGTGTCCTTGATCCATCACAGCTGATTTAAATGGATAAATTACCTTCTCAACATGTCTTGAAGTTCTCCAGAGGCCTGGTAATGAACTAATCATGTGATTCAGGTGTGTTGACCCAGGGTGAGATCTAAAACCTGCAGGGACACCGGCCCACGTGGACTGGGATTGGGGACCCCTGATTTAGACTGTAGTTGTGCCACTTCTATCCTTCTTGTTACCGCCTGCTTAGCACAGATGGGATTTGCCACAATTTTTCCCCCTTTAAAAAATACACAATAATAGGTAATTACTCTCAAGTACTGAAACTTTATGTTGTAGAGGACAAAAACATTTGCTCATTACACTATTTTTTTGATAATGTTGTAGCCTTTAAAGCAGAATTAATATTGGTTGTTTGTATATAACTTTACATATAAGGGCACATGATGCTTTTCTTTAACAAAATCCTCATTCTGTTTAAGCACATGAGCTGACAAAATCATCAACTGTGTAATTTAAATACACGGGGACTTTGACTTTGAAGCGGCGGCTACTCTGCACATCTTTGTCACGCAATGTAACCTGACGGGTGTAAAATATCTTATTTCTAAAGCCAGTCATATTCTTTTTTGCATCCTGCAGAGCAACCTAAAGACGAACCATTCAATGATCCATTTTCCTTGAATGCCTCGGAAAACTCAGATTCATCTTCCACATCTTCCACATCTTCATCTGTATCGTCTGTGTTGTCATCCTCATCTTCATCTCCAAAGAAGTGAAAGCACAAATTAAAGAAAAAGCATTCAAGAGCCAAGAAACATGAGAAGGAGCATAAGAAGTTCCGGCAGCGCTGTGAGCAAAAGACTTTGGTAGAAAAGAGTGTACAAAAGAGGATCTTATAAATGTCACATAAAAGATAGTATTATCATTTAAAATTTTTCTACAAACTAGTCTGTATTTGCTACCTCATCTTAATATAAGGTTTGGACTGATTTTGGACTAATCATTAGAAACATATACAATAAAAGTTTTCTCAAAAATCGACAGTGCGCCTTATGTATGAATTCTGGTTGTGTTTACTGACCTTGAATCGATTTTATGTGGTACACGGCGCTCAAAAATCTGTCAAAAAAAATGTTTTAGTACGACTTTCGTAAGCTACGAAGGCGCACTGCTTGATGGCTTGTTGGGGCGTCACAGCTACTGTAGTCAGGAGCCTCGCATAGTAATACGTACTGTGCTTCAATGTGATATTACTGTATTGTGTGTCTACAAGGACCCCAAAATGGCACCTGTTAAGAGACATGCTTATGAAGCGGATTTCAAACTCAAGGCTATCAGTCACATAGTAGAACATGGGAATAGAGCAGCTGCAAAATCTATCTGTCTTTGTTATTATGCTCAGCTTCACTTTAGTTTACATTTTAACTGCACAATTGTGAGCTTTTTGTTATGCACGAAAACAATATTGTGTTATTTTTATTCATGGAGCGTTAGTATTTAATAAATGCTGATAATTTATTTCTGAGCAATTTTTTATGTACATCTACCCTGTATGTTAATAAAAGTGCCTGTGTGACATCTGCAACACATAACTTTGACCAATATCTCTCCTTTTTTACTTACTTTATGTGTTTAAAAAATATTGTCATATATACAGTATATATCATATATCTGCAAAGCTGTTCATAGGAACAACCTCCCTCCATGGTGGTCTAATCTTTATTCTGATGCTGAATTGATTGATTTATGAATTTACTGTAAAGATTTCATACATTTGTCTTATTGCAAGCAGAAGGCTGTCCTGGGATTGTTCCTGCTGCTCCACTTCATTTTCGAAAGACTCTAAATCAAACTCTTCCCATTATAAATTTTCTAATTTTAGGATGATGTTTTCATACACACCTCTACATCTACATCAAACCAGGCTTGTCACATCCAACCTGCTTTTAGTCTTATATATATATTTTAGTCTTATATCTTTGAGCAATTGTTCAACAGCAGATCTGCTACGCGTGTGCAGTCTGTGCTCAGACAGGTGACTGCTTGCACCTGTCTGAGGTAACACTGTCAAGCACCGTCATTATAGCAGTCTTGTACGATATATACAGTACATATATTATAGTGTTGGTCTATAAAATTTTTCTAGAACACAAACCTGTTTTTTGTTTGTTTATTTGTTTGTTTTTTACTACTCTAGTACATCAGTAAAGTGCAGGAGCCCATTTTTCCACATGGATAAAAGTCTAATACAATCCGAGAAAACAGCTTAGTCATGAATCATGCTATGTAATATCTGTGTTTGGCACTGCCATGTATTTTTAGACTCATATTTTTAATAACAAATACTTTAGGTTGTGTAGTAGGGAAAATACCGGGGCAAGAATGAAATGTACACAAAAAAGTGTGGCAATGAGCTCGCATGCATAAAAACTAAATAGCTAATATGATATTGTAGTCCATAAGTTGACCTCTGTGAAGCAAACATACAAAATGCTGTGTGCTATCTGTGAGGCTCATTTGCAATACATTAAAACCAAATCAAAACAAAGCTTTTGAGCAATGAAAGGTTCATTTTTAAAAAAATGTAGATTTAGATTTGAAAACAATTCTATGGGGTGACTGTTGCCAAGTCATTTTGATGTCATAAGCTTCCATTCCATAATGTCCCAGTTAGGTTTGATTTGGTGCTCAGAACACTTTAAGACAAACTGTATTGGATTGTAAGACAAACTTCAGACAAAAAAATAAGAAAAGCAGCCACAAAACTCAAGATGAGGGAAGAACAGCCTCCATACAAGTCGAGCTCGGTGTATAATGAACTCCGTTTTGAGGGAAACTTTTGTGATGCAATCATCAAAGTGGAGGATGTTGAATTTCCGGTTCACAAGATAATCCTGTGTAACTGCACCCCGTACTTCAGGTGAGTTGCTTACCTGATAATGGGGAGGAATGATTACCGATTTATGTAATTCATGGTCTTAGTCTGTGAAACAGTGCCAACAAAAAGGAATCATGGAGCTTTTGTGATAAAAAGACGGTCACAGTCAACTGACAGATATACCCAAAACATAACGCAAACATTTGCACTTGGTGATTGCATGAACTAAATTCAGACTGTGTTGAGCTGAAGTTTCATTTATGTGTTTTATTAAGTTACATTAATATCTTATCAAGTGTTATCCACACAGTAAAACACACCAGATTTACTAATACTAAAAAGGTTGAACGCTATTATGCAGTTATATGCTGTGCAAAAGTTTTGAGTTGCCTCTCATGTCGTTATGTTTTGCTTTGAATTAGATGATTTTTTAAAAAGTACACTTGAGCAAAAGTTGTCGAAAGATAAGACTTTTTGGACATTTTTTACCCTTTTCGGTCCAGTCCTTGTACCTGACCATTTTCAGAGGAATGCTTTTGTTTTTTTTTGTTTTTGTTCATTTGTTTATTTGTTTGTTAAGCCATTTAAGCTAGGAATGGTTATGGAAGGGAAACAGGGACTGTAATTGAGCAAAATGCACTGGAACTTCCATAAGGAAAGGAAACTGGCTGAGATATGCCAAATTACACAATAACTAGACTGAAGATCAGTGGAAGCAGGCCTTATGGAGTTGACTTATACATTTGTCATAGAGGTACAACACTGAGTGTCTAGAATCAGCTGTAAAACATGGTGGAGGCTCTGTCACTGCATTTTGTTTGGCAATAGCTTCATATACATACTGCCAGTGTAATAAATCCAACACTCAAGCTCACTAAACATGTACAAACTCTGTTTTGGAGTTATATCCTCTACGGCAATATGGACTAGACATGGAAAGACTATCACAATAATCACATAGTAACACATGCAATCAGGCGATCATTTCCATTCCAGTCAATTGATTTTATATATTTATCCTACTTGTGCTTGACATGGTTTATTATCTTGTTGCTGCCACACCTTTTAAAATTCTCTGCTCTGTGTCCATCTCTACCCTCAGAGCTCTCTTCAACTCTTGGAGCGACCCAGACAAACAGGTCTTCAACATACCTGGCTTGTCTCCTGAGATGATGGCACTCATCATTGACTTTGCATACACTGGCAGTGTTTCTGTAACGGAGGAAAACGCAGTGGAACTTCTCATGGCAGCTGATCAAGTCAATGTAATGGACATTGTAAAAATCTGCAGTGACTTCGTGGGGGAGCAACTCTGCGCAGAGAACTGTGTTGGCATTTGGCAGTTCACAAAAGTACACTTATCACCCGAACTACGTGCCAAGGCCTTCCACTACATCATCAGTAACTTTGAGCAGGTGGTTCTTCAGGAGGAGTTCCTGCAGCTAACTGTGGAGGAACTTGGTGATATTCTTGAAAGAGATGACCTCAATGTACAGTGTGAGAGCACTGCGTACGAAGCACTTATAAAGTGGATTAGCCATGTGCCTGCAGAACGGGAACAACACCTCATCGCTCTGTTGTCTAAGGTGTATAAACTTCCATTACTACATTTAGTTTCGACTTAAATCTTCAGCATTTAAGTCATAGATTGAGTCAATCCATCTGGATATAAGGATGCTTTAATAGCTCGAGATGTTGGTCTTTTCAGCTGTAGCCAAACCACATTTAAGCAATTCTCTTCAAGATCATTAAAACCGTATCAGAAAGCTTCACACATATTATAGAATAAATTGTATTTATTTAGTGTAGTTGCTAGGCCTATGACTAAAAACTGTCCGTAACAAGTACAACCATTCTCCCCTGTTTGTGTTCCTCAGCTTTATTTTAGTTTATGTCATTTGTTTTTTATATAAAGTTAAACTTAACACATTAGATTTAAAATTTATCTTCATCAGAACTGTACAAAGGACTTTTGTCTATGTTGACAAAAAGGCTAATGGTGTCTCACTTTGGCCTCCCTCTTGCTAGCAATAAGAAGATTAAACAACATTACGAGCATTATCCTAAAGAAGCTTGAGTTGACTAAAACTGATATAGTTCAAATTCAATGTTTCCATTGTCTAAGTCCTATTGTCTTCTGTCATGTCTCTGTAGGTCCGACTGGGACTGATGACTTTAGACTACCTAAGGGACAATGTGCGGCTCAATCAGTTGGTGCAGACCAGTTCTGACCGTCTGTCCATGATAAAGGCTGCCATTATATTACCACAAAATATGACCAACAGACCCTATGTGTTTCGCCTCTATCCCCATCTTGCTCGTCCCCGCCTGCCTCATTCCGTCCTGCTGGCCATTGGGGGATGGAGTGACCGTAATCCAACTAACGCCATCGAGGCCTATGATTACCGGGCTGAATGCTGGGTAAACGTAACAAACAACCTGGAGCATCCTCGTGCCTATCATGGAGCCGCCTTCCTCAACGGGTACGTCTACTCCATTGGTGGCTTCGACAGGGTGGAGCATTTCAACAGCGTCCGTAGGTTTGACCTGACCACTCGCACCTGGAATGAGGCGGCACCCATGTACTGCCGCCGCTGCTATGTGAGCGTGACTGTGTTGAACGGGTTCATCTATGCCATGGGAGGCTACGACGGGCATGTACGACTCAGCAGTGCAGAGCGCTATCAACCTGAAACCAACCAGTGGAGTCTTATTGCATCCATGCATGAACAGAGGAGCGATGCCAGCTGCACAACACTTCACAGCCGGGTGGGTAAAGTAAAAGAGCAGGAGAGAAATAGAGTAGGGTCTCAGGCACACAGGCCTAGAGACCTGTCAGCAACCTTTTGGTAACAACCAGTTGCTAGTGAAAAATATGTATTCCTCGGCTGGTTAGGGAGTGGTTGTATGAAAGACACTGACTTCTACAAATAGTTTGTGAGTGTTTGCAGACAAGTCAGAGTATTCCATGCAAACCTCTGGTGTGCTCAACAGTCTGCTAATGACCAAAGCAAACACAAGGAGGTTTGTGGTGCAACACCTTTCTTCAATTTCACACTAGTGACACCATCAACCTCCAGCTACCACTTGCCAACCAGTCAGGGGATACACATTTTTTACAGTGAAGCGAGGTGCAAGATACCTCTCAAACTGGTTTCTAAGCTAGAGTGATGAAGGCCTAAATTGAACAAAACCACACATTTAAAACTGCCTGTAAGCCCGTAATAGTGATGATAAGGAAAACAAAAGTCATTAAAAGAATTAGCTTTTTTTTATTTTTGAAAGGCAGGGACTAAATGTCTAAATGTCAGTCTGTATCAGAAGAATTTATAGTGTGCATTGTTATGTTGATCATGTAAAAGAAAAAGATTTTCAAAAAGCTTTTAAGTTCACAGAATATAATAGCATGCAACTTTAAAAGTTGAAAAATATACTAATATATACATATACATATATGTATATATATTATTTTAAAATGAAATTGAATTTTAATGAATTTCCTTCATATGGGTGGGTGTTAAAAAAGTATAATATTTCTTTATCCTTGAAACAATTATAATTGTATTTTTTTAGTTGGACTCTAAAGTACTGAATATCAGTTTTACTTCAAAAATGAGGTGGGAACATTTCCCTTACAGGCAACATTGTTTCCAAATGAAATCTAAGAAATGTAAAAATTACAGAATGTCCCTTTTTTTGTCTTCAGATTTACATTTGTGGTGGATTCAATGGGAACGAGTGTCTGCAGACAGCTGAATGTTACAACCCAGAGACCGACCAGTGGACGATGATCAGTCCCATGAACAGCCGCCGCAGAGGGATAGGTGTCATTGCATATGCGGATCATGTCTTTGCAGTAAGACCAGAAAGTAGTGCTGACATTTACGTAACATACAAGTCACATCTGTAATGTGCCTTGATCAGCAAGGCTGACAGTTTGGGTTAAAATTTTTTTTGCCAACTTTGTTTTGTATTTATCAATTATCAGATTCCTATCCTTCATGTATTTTTTTCATTTCACGATGTAAATGTGCCCCATTCACAAAATGTTGATGATTTCACTAATGATTTCACATCTCGCATGTGAAACCCACACAGCAAAATTGGTATGGCCCGGATCTGGCCCACACAATGTGCTTTCACATGGCCCACATACCGCAAAGAATGACGGCCCTTTAGTGGCCCAGATCTGGTTTGCCAGACGTGGCCCACACATGGGCCAGCACAAGGCCAGTTGTAGATACACTGCTGGCCCTTTGCTGGCCCAGAACAATTTCAGCTGATATGGCGCTTTTCTACTCTCTACTCTCCCGGATTACTCAAAGTGCTCTATACAACCTGCCACATTCGCCCAATCACACACTTTCTCTGAACTGAGTGGTTCCTAACTACATTCATACACATTCACACTCTTCACATGCAGACTGGAGGAGCCAGGGATCAAACCACTAACCTTCCGAGTCATAAAGACTTCCAAAACAGCCCACTTTTACTTTATTTTAATTTTTCTTTTTAACTCACAAGTCATTTTCACACAGCTGCTACATCCTGATCTTTTCTTGACATTCCCAAACAGAGGGACCTGGGAGAATTCAAATAGTGGAACATTAATGAGCCTTATTTTTTTAAACAAATTTGATGTGTAAACTCCATATAACGGCATGAGAGTATGTCGGGTAACTTTTCGCTTTATCCAGGTAAAACCCTAAACAAATCAGAGTAATTCCAGTAGTCAGACCACACCTAAAGCAGCATCTGATTGTGTCTGCTACATATTAAAGGCAACTTTGGACAGTATTGCAACTTAATTCTTACAGTCACTTTCTGAAGTATCTGTGCGAAAAACAGCTTAAGAAGTATAGCAGGTGCACTTTCTTACAAGGGTGCTGTGAAACTGGTTTCAACTACAGTCAGTCATTTCACCCATGCATTTACTGTTAGGTTGGTGGCTTCGATGGAAACAGACGTCTGCGCACTGCTGAGGCTTACAACCCACAAACCAATACGTGGAACCTCGTGTCCTCTATGTTGACCCGCCGCAGCAACTTTGGCATTGAGGTAATCAATAATCGCCTCTTTGCTGTCGGGGGCTTCAACGGCTTCACCACCACTTTCAACGTTGAGTACTACGACGCTTCAACCAACCGGTGGTTTAAAGCATGTGACATGGGCATTTTCCGCAGTGCCCTGAGCTGCTGTGTGGTGTCCGGACATCCCAACCTGTCTGATTACACCATTCCTCGTGACAGCCTGACATGTTTAAATGTGCCAGAAGAAGCAGCGGAGTCCACGTAACACCTTTAAAATGCAATACTGCCATGTGTCAACATCTGGGACTCCAACATGAAGGACTGAAATAAATCTTTAGAACATCAAACCGCTGGTGAACTGGACATTTTTTTGTAGATATTTCAAAAACTTTAAGTGTGTGCGTGAGGAGACCGTGCACTGCAGATACTGGGTTTCATCAAGAGAACACCATTGCAACAGTAACAAATGTAAAAGATTTTTTCATTCCCCGTAAGGTATGGCTGCTGAGTAGAACAGACATGCACAAAGGGTGACCAGATCACAATAAGTCACATGTGGGACTTTTCCAAGTCTTCCTAGGTAAACACAACAAGAATAAAGGGAAGCTTTTACTCTCCCTTGTTAATTCAGCTGGGGTTCTGTCTAGTAACAGACTTTACACTTGAGTAGGAATGTATCCACGGGTCTTTTTTGAGCAATTTCTGACAATTTATGAATCTTTAACAAATATTACACACATATACTGTGTTGCTTAACACCATCTTTTCTCTTGTGTGAAACAGAAAAATAACTGTATTTCTCAGTGTGTATTTAATGTGCTTTGTGGTATTTTCCACTACATTACATAGAATTATATATTTGTTTATGATAAAAAAGCATGACCTTCATATTTATTAAGGAAAATCCGGTCTTTATGTGTTCAGGGAGGTTGCTGTGATCTGCTCTCAGATCCGCTATCCACTGAGCATTGCTGTTATGGGTTGCGTCCTTCTCCCACATGCTCTTCCAGTATTGCTCCGTCTCCAGCCTTGGTGGTGCTGTTCTCATATTGTTCCCCTGACACTGAGAGTACACCTTGGATTGTTCTGTGGACAACAGCTGGTTTATTCTCCTGCCTTCGATCTCTCTGGTGTACCTCTTCAAGCGACTGGCCAAGGCTTTGAGTTGTTGCTTGGCAGTTTCCAAGACCTCAGGTATGGACGGCTTGCTGCACTTCTTAGGCACCTTCTTTGTCACTGTGATGGCATCAGCCACACATGGGTAAATCAGTCCATTTTTTCACTTTCTTAGTTTGCTTTGCAGTTTTCTTCATTAATATAATTCATTAATGATTTGGTTAAACCTAACACTGGTATTATGAGGCGCGCACATAGTAACATTGTGTGGTTTTTCTAAAATGTTTTGTTATATTAATTATGTTTCTCTTTCTTTGAGTTACCTGGGTTTGGGCTGTGGCTGTTTCCTGTCTGGGCAAATGGCGTGGCTGTGAACTCTGAGAACAAAATGCCTGCTCAGCAGGACCAACCATGGGCTTACCAGGAGCAGGGGTGTTTTAGGTTTAGTTAGGTTATTCTGTGCTTAGTTAATATTAGTGTGTGTTTTTGTTTTCCCCCTATTGTGTGTAAATGGTTTGGCCAAATCATTATAAAAGCTACCCTCATGTGTCTTTGTAATTCGGTCAGTTTGTGAGTTAAGTTGTGTCTCACTTTGTTTGTTTAAGTTTCTGGAAATGACTTTTCGTAGAGTTATATTTAGTTGACCTCTTTTATGGGCCTGCTAATTATGATTTTGAATTTTGTCATTTTTGAACTTTTTGAGGGTTAAAATAAAGAAAACCCTTTTTGAAGATATTTTTTGCCTGTGTCCTCTATGCTTTGGCTGCTTGGTCCCTCACAGTCATATCATTCTGCAGCTCAGATAGTTGGCTAACCTCTCTCCGTGCTACCTTGAGGGTACTGCTCCTTGCGGCTATTCAACTTGTAGCCAAGCATCTCACTGATCACTGCTGCCGTGTTGTAGATCAGCTTGTTAGTCTCGGAAATGGTGGTGGTATCGTCTATAGTGCTGTATTCACATGTTCTAGTAGATCCTCTGAGGGTACTTCACGTACATGTTCATTAGTCGTTAATAAATAGTGACACGTTTTACACTTTACAATAAGGCTCCCATTGATAGTTGCAGATATTTATAATGCGCTGATAAAATACAATATTATATGTTTAAAATATATCTTTACAAATGCCTATTGTGCTTACAAGGTAGTAACTTAGTCTGAAATGTTTAATATAGCAACTCTAGATGAAATATATAAGTGAATAGATCTCTATTTGGCAATAAACTGGTCAGGTTTTTCCTCTTTCTTCTCTCTTTCTTTAATGCGTAACATTTATTAATGGTTTATAAAGTGTTTGAAGCTTAATTAATAACATAGCTATAAACGATTTATTAGCCATCTATAAGGGGAGTCTTATATCCCCCTGTCCCACATTTGGGACAGGGGGAAAAAGCATAAATGCTGTGCAGTCCCCCTACCTGCACAACATGAAGGTTGAAGCAACACCAATAACACAGCACCTTATTGCAGTAAACCAACGTGTAGACAGTGATTTGCAAAGCTGTTCATAGGAACAACCTCCCTCCATGGTGGTCTAATCTTTATTCTGATGCTGAATTGACTGATTTATGAATTTACTGTAAACATTTCTTACATTTTTCTTATTGCAAGCAGAAGGCTGTCCTGGGATTGTTCCTGCTGCTCCACTTTATTTTACAAAGACTCTAAATCAAACTCTTTCCATTATAATTTTCTAATTTTGGGATGATGTTTTCATACACACCTCTACATCTACATCAAACCAGGCTTGTCACATCCAACCTGCTTTTAGTCTTATATATATATTTTAGTCTTATATCTTTGAGCAATTGTTCAACAGCAGATCTGCTACGCGTGTGCAGTCTGTGCTCAGGCAGGTGACTGCTTGCAACTGTCTGAGGTAACACTGTCAAGCACCGTCATTATAGCAGTCTTGTACGATATATACAGTACATATATTATAGTGTTGGTCTATAAAATTTTTCTAGAACACAAACCTGTGTTTTGTTTGTTTATTTGTTTGTTTTTTACTACTCTAGTACATCAGTAAAGTGCAGGAGCCCATTTTTCCTCCTGGATAAAAGTCTAATACAATCCGAGAAAACAGCTTAGCCATGAATCATGCTATGTAATATCTGTGTTTGGCACTGCCATGTAGTTTTAGACTCATATTTTTAATAACAAATAATTTAGGTTGTGTAGTAGGGAAAGTACCGGGGCAATAATAAAATGTACACAAAAAAGTGTGGCAATGAGCTTGCATGCATAAAAGCTAAATATGAGCTAAATATGATATTATAGTCCATAAGTTGACCTCTGTGAAGCAAACATACAAAATGCTGTGTGCTATCTGTGAGGCTCATTTGCAATACATTAAAACCAAATCAAAACAAAGCTTTTGAGCAATGAAAGGTTCATTTTTAAAAAAATGTAGATTTAGATTTGAAAACAATTCTATGGGGTGACTGTTGCCAAGTCATTTTGATGTCATAAGCTTCCATTCCATAATGTCCCAGTTAGGTTTGATTTGGTGCTCAGAACACTTTAAGACAAACTGTATTGGATTGTAAGACAAACTTCAGACAAAAAAATAAGAAAAGCAGCCACAAAACTCAAGATGAGGGAAGAACAGCCTCCATACACGTCGAGCTCGGTGTATAACGAACTCCGTTTTGAGGGAAAATTTTGTGATGCAATCATCAAAGTGGAGGATGTTGAATTTCCGGTCCACAAGATAATCCTGTGTAACTGCACCCCGTACTTCAGGTGAGTTGCTTACCTGATAATGGGGAGGAATGATTACCGATTTATACCCCAGGAAAATGTAATTCATGGTCTTAGTCTGTGAAACAGTGCCAACAAAAAGGAATCATGGAGCTTTTGTGATAAAAAGACGGTCACAGTCAACTGACAGATATACCCAAAACATAACGCAAACATTTGCCAGCAGTGCAGATTTCATTTTTACCTTCACACAGCTCCAGATTCCAGCTCAGTAAATGTGCCATTTAAAAGAGACTGTGAAGCACTTGGTGATTGCATGAACTAAATTCAGACTGTGTTGAGCTGAAGTTTCATTTATGTGTTTTATTAAGTTACATTAATATCTTATCAAGTGTTATCCACACAGTAAAACACACCAGATTTACTAATACTAAAAAGGTTGAACGCTATTATGCAGTTATATGCTGTGCAAAAGTTTTGAGTTGCCTCTCATGTCGTTATGTTTTGCTTTGAATTAGATGATTTTTTAAAAAGTACACTTGAGCAAAAGTTGTCGAAAGATAAGACTTTTTGGACATTTTTTACCCTTTTCGGTCCAGTCCTTGTACCTGACCATTTTCAGAGGAATGCTTTTGTTTTGTTTTGTTTTTGTTCATTTGTTTATTTGTTTGTTAAGCCATTTAAGCTAGGAATGGTTATGGAAGGGAAACGGGGACTGTAATTGAGCAAAATGCACTGGAACTTCCATAAGGAAAGGAAACTGGCTGAGATATGCCAAATTACACGATAACTAGACTGAAGATCAGTGGAAGCAGGCCTTATGGAGTTGACTTAAACATTTGTCATAGAGGTACAACATTGAGTGTCTAGAATCAGCTGTAAAACATGGTGGAGGCTCTGTCACTGCATTTTGTTTGGCAATAGCTTCATATACATACTGCCAGTGTAATAAATCCAACACTCAAGCTCACTAAACATGTACAAACTCTGTTTTGGAGTTATATCCTCTACAGCAATATGGACTAGACATGAAAAGGCTATCACAATAATCACATAGTAACACATGCAATCAGGTGATCATTTCCATTCCAGTCAATTGATTTTATATATTTATCCTACTTGTGCTTGACATGGTTTATTATCTTGTTGCTTCCACACCTTTTAAAATTCTCTGCTCTGTGTCCATCTCTACCCTCAGAGCTCTCTTCAACTCTTGGAGCGACCCAGACAAACAGGTCTTCAACATACCTGGCTTGTCTCCTGAGATGATGGCACTCATCATTGACTTTGCATACACTGGCAGTGTTTCTGTAACGGAGGAAAACGCAGTGGAACTTCTCATGGCAGCTGATCAACTCAATGTAATGGACATTGTAAAAATCTGCAGTGACTTCCTGGGGGAGCAACTCTGCGCAGAGAACTGTGTTGGCATTTGGCAGTTCACAAAAGTACACTTATCACCCGAACTACGTGCCAAGGCCTTCCACTACATCATCAGTAACTTTGAGCAGGTGGTTCTTCAGGAGGAGTTCCTGCAGCTAACTGTGGAGGAACTTGGTGATATTCTTGAAAGAGATGACCTCAATGTACAGTGTGAGAGCACTGCGTACGAAGCACTTATAAAGTGGATTAGCCATGTGCCTGCAGAACGGGAACAACACCTCATCGCTCTGTTGTCTAAGGTGTATAAACTTCCACTACTACATTTAGTTTCGACTTAAATCTTCAGCATTTAAGTCATAGATTGAGTCAATCCATCTGGGTATAAGGATGTTTTAATATCTCCAGCTGTTGCTCTTTTCAGCTGTAGCCAAACCACATTTAAGCAATTCTCTTCAAGATCATTAAAACCGTATCAGAAAGCTTCACACATATTATAGAATAAATTGTATTTATTTAGTGTAGTTGCTAGGCCTATGACTAAAAACTGTCCGTAACAAGTACAACCATTCTCCCCTGTTTGTGTTCCGCAGCTTTATTTTAGTTTATGTCATTTGTTTTTTATATAAAGTTAAACTTAACACATTAGATTTAAAATTTATCTTCATCAGAACTGTACAAAGGACTTTTGTCTATGTTGACAAAAAGGCTAATGGTGTCTCACTTTGGTCTCCCTCTTGCTAGCAATAAGAAGATTAAACAACATTACGAGCATTATCCTAAAGAAGCTTGAGTTTACTAAAACTGATATAGTTCAAATTCAATGTTTCCATTGTCTAAGTCCTATTGTCTTCTGTCATGCCTCTGTAGGTCCGACTGGGACTGGTGACTTTAGACTACCTAAGGGACAATGTGCGGCTCAATCAGTTGGTGCGGACCAGTTCTGACCGTCTGTCCATGATAAAGGCTGCCATTATATTACCACAAAATATGACCAACAGACCCTATGTGTTTCGCCTCTATCCCCATCTTGCTCGTCCCCGCCTGCCTCATTCCGTCCTGCTGGCCATTGGGGGATGGAGTGACCGTAATCCAACTAACGCCATCGAGGCCTATGATTACCGGGCTGAATGCTGGGTAAACGTAACAAACAACCTGGAGCATCCTCGTGCCTATCATGGAGCCGCCTTCCTCAACGGGTACGTCTACTCCATTGGTGGCTTCGACAGGGTGGAGCATTTCAACAGCGTCCGTAGGTTTGACCTGACCACTCGCACCTGGAATGAGGCGGCACCCATGTACTGCCGCCGCTGCTATGTGAGCGTGACTGTGTTGAACGGGTTCATCTATGCCATGGGAGGCTACGACGGGCATGTACGACTCAGCAGTGCAGAGCGCTATCAACCTGAAACCAACCAGTGGAGTCTTATTGCATCCATGCATGAACAGAGGAGCGATGCCAGCTGCACAACACTTCACAGCCGGGTGGGTAAAGTAAAAGAGCAGGAGAGAAATAGAGTAGGGTCTCAGGCACACAGGCCTAGAGACCTGTCAGCAACCTTTTGGTAACAACCAGTTGCTAGTGAAAAATATGTATTCCTCGGCTGGTTAGGGAGTGGTTGTATGAAAGACACTGACTTCTACAAATAGTTTGTGAGTGTTTGCAGACAAGTCAGAGTATTCCATGCAAACCTCTGGTGTGCTCAACAGTCTGCTAATGACCAAAGCAAACACAAGGAGGTTTGTGGTGCAACACCTTTCTTCAATTTCACACTAGTGACACCATCAACCTCCAGCTACCACTTGCCAACCAGTCAGGGGATACACATTTTTTACAGTGAAGCGAGGTGCAAGATACCTCACAAACTGGTTTCTAAGCTAGAGTGACGAAGGCCTAAATTGAACAAAACCACACATTTAAAACTGCCTGTATGCCCGTAATAGTGATGATAAGGAAAACAAAAGTCATTAAAAGAATTAGCTTTTTTTATTTTTGAAAGGCAGGGACTAAATGTCTAAATGTCAGTCTGTATCAGAAGAATTTATAGTGTTCATTGTTATGTTGATCATGTAAAAGAAAAAGATTTTCAAAAAGCTTTTAAGTTCACAGAATATAATAGCATGCAACTTTAAAAGTTGAAAAATATACTAATATATACATATACATATATGTATATATATTATTTTAAAATGAAATTGAATTTTAATGAATTTCCTTCATGTGGGTGGGTGTTAAAAAAGTATAATATTTCTTTATCCTTGAAACAATTATAATTGTATTTTTTTAGTTGGACTCTAAAGTACTGAATATCAGTTTTACTTCAAAAATGAGGTGGGAACATTTCCCTTACAGGCAACATTGTTTCCAAATGAAATCTAAGAAATGTAAAAATTACAGAATGTCCCTTTTTTTGTCTTCAGATTTACATTTGTGGTGGATTCAATGGGAACGAGTGTCTGCAGACAGCTGAATGTTACAACCCAGAGACCGACCAGTGGACGATGATCAGTCCCATGAACAGCCGCCGCAGAGGGATAGGTGTCATTGCATATGCGGATCATGTCTTTGCAGTAAGACCAGAAAGTAGTGCTGACATTTACGTAACATACAAGTCACATCTGTAATGTGCCTTGATCAGCAAGGCTGACAGTTTGGGTTAAAATTTTTTTTGCCAACTTTGTTTTGTATTTATCAATTATCAGATTCCTATCCTTCATGTATTTTTTTCATTTCACGATGTAAATGTGCCCCATTCCCAAAATGTTGATGATTTCACTAATGACTTCACATCTCGCATGTGAAACCCACACAGCAAAATTGGTATGGCCCGGATCTGGCCCACACAATGTGCTTTCACATGGCCCACATACCGTAAAGAATGACGGCCCTTTAGTGGCCCAGATCTGGTTTGCCAGACGTGGCCCACACATGGGCCAGCACAAGGCCAGTTGTAGATACACTGCTGGCCCTTTGCTGGCCCAGAACAATTTCAGCTGATATGGCGCTTTTCTACTCTCTACTCTCCCGGATTACTCAAAGTGCTCTATACAACCTGCCACATTCGCCCAATCACACACTTTCTCTGAACTGAGTGGTTCCTAACTACATTCATACACATTCACACTCTTCACATGCAGACTGGAGGAGCCAGGGATCAAACCACTAACCTTCCGAGTCATAAAGACTTCCAAAACAGCCCACTTTTACTTTATTTTAATTTTTCTTTTTAACTCACATGTCATTTTCACACAGCCGCTACATCCTGATCTTTTCTTGACATTCCCAAACAGAGGGACCTGGGAGAATTCAAATAGTGGAACATTAATGAGACTTATTTTTTTTAAACAAATTTGATGTGTAAACTCCATATAACGGCATGAGAGTATGTCGGGTAACTTTTCGCTTTATCCAGGTAAAACCCTAAACAAATCAGAGTAATTCCAGTAGTCAGACCACACCTAAAGCAGCATCTGATTGTGTCTGCATTTACTTTTAGGTTGGTGGCTTCGATGGAAACAGACGTCTGCGCACCGCTGAGGCTTACAACCCGCAAACCAATACCTGGAACCTCGTGTCCTCTATGTTGACCCGCCGCAGCAACTTTGGCATTGAGGTAATCAATAATCGCCTCTTTGCTGTCGGGGGCTTCAACGGCTTCACCACCACTTTCAACGTTGAGTACTACGACGCTTCAACCAACCGGTGGTTTAAAGCATGTGACATGGGGATTTTCCGCAGTGCCCTGAGCTGCTGTGTGGTGTCCGGACATCCCAACCTGTCTGATTACACCATTCCTCGTGACAGCCTGACATGTTTAAATGTGCCAGAAGAAGCAGCGGAGTCCACGTAACGCCTTTAAAATGCAATACTGCCATGTGTCAACATCTGGGACTCCAACATGAAGGACTGAAATAAATCTTTAGAACATCAAACCGCTGGTGAACTGGACATTTTTTTGTAGATATTTCAAAAACTTTAAGTGTGTGTGTGAGGAGACCGTGCACTGCAGATACTGGGTTTCATCAAGAGAACGCCATTGCAACAGTAACAAATTTAAAAGAATTTTTCATTCCCTGTAAGGTATGGCTGCTGAGTAGAACAGACATGCACAAAGGGTGACCAGATCACAATAAGTCACATGTGGGACTTTTCCAAGTCTTCCTAGGTAAACACAACAAGAATAAAGGGAAGCTTTTACTCTCCCTTGTTAATTCAGCTGGGGTTCTGTCTAGTAACAGACTTTACACTTGAGTAGGAATGTATCCACAGGTCATTTTTGAGCAATTTCTGACAATTTATGAATCTTTAACAAATATTACACACATATACTGTGTTGCTTAACACCATCTTTTCTCTTGTGTGAAACAGAAAAATAACTCTATTTCTCAGTGTGTATTTAATGTGCTTTGTGGTATTTTCCACTACATTACATAGAATTATATATTTGTTTATGATAAAAAAGCATGACCTTCATATTTACTAAGGAAAATCGGGTCTTTATGTGTTCAGGGAGGTTGCTGTGATGTGCTCTCAGATCCGCTATCCACTGAGCATTGCTGTTATGGGTTGCGTCCTTCTCCCACATGCTCTTCCAGTATTGCTCCGTCTCCAGCCTTGGTGGTGCTGTTCTCATATTGTTCCCCTGACACTGAGAGTACACCTTGGATTGTTCTGTGGAGAACAGCTGGTTTATTCTCCTGCCTTCGATCTCTCTGGTGTACCTCTTCAAGCGACTGGCCAAGGCTTTGAGTTGTTGCTTGGCAGTTTCCAAGACCTCAGGTATGGACGGCTTGCTGTACTTCTTAGGCATCTTCTTTGTCACTGTGATGGCATCAGCCACACATGGGTAAATCAGTCCATTTTTTCACTTTCTTAGTTTGCTTTGCAGTTTTCTTCATTAATATAATTCATTAATCATTTGGGTAAACCTAACACTGGTATTATGAGGCGCGCACATAGTAACATTGTGTGGTTTTTCTAAAATGTTTTGTTATATTAATTATGTTTCTCTTTCTTTGAGTTACCTGGGTTTGGGTGGCGGCTGTTTCCTGTCTGGGCAAATGGCGTGGCTGTGAACTCTGGGAACAAAATGCCTGCTCAGCAGGACCAACCATGGGCTTACCAGGAGCAGGGGTGTTTTAGGTTTAGTTAGGTTATTCTGTGCTTAGTTAATATTAGTCTGTGTTTTTGTTTCCCCCCTATTGTGTGTAAATGGTTTGGCCAAATCATTATAAAAGCTACCCTCATGTGTCTTTGTAATTCGGTCAGTTTGTGAGTTAAGTTGTGTCTCACTTTGTTTGTTTAAGTTTCTGGAAATTACTTTTCGTAGAGTTATATTTAGTTGACCTCTTTTATGGGCCTGCTAATTATGATTATGAATTTTGTCATTTTTGAACTTTTTGAGGGTTAAAATAAAGAAAACCCTTTTTGAAGATATTTTTTGCCTGTGTCCTCTATGCTTTGGCTGCTTGGTCCCTCACAGTCACATCATTCTGCAGCTCAGATAGTTGGCTAACCTCTCTCCGTGCTACCTTGAGGGTACTGCTCCTTGCGGCTATTCAACTTGTAGCCAAGCATCTCACTGATCACTGCTACCATGTTGTAGATCAGCTTGTTAGTCTCGGAAATGGTGGCGGTTTCGTCTATAGTGCTGCATTCACATGTTCTAGTAGATCCTCTGAGGGTACTTCACGTACATGTTCATTAGTCGTTAATAAATAGTGACACGTTTTACACTTTACAATAAGGCTCCCATTGATAGTTGCAGATATTTATAATGCGCTGATAAAATACAATATTATATGTTTAAAATATATCTTTACAAATGCCTATTGTGCTTACAAGGTAGTAACTTAGTCTGAAATGTTTAATATAGCAACTCTAGATGAAATATATAAGTGAATAGATCTCTATTTGGCAATAAACTGGTCAGGTTTTTCCTCTTTCTTCTCTCTTTCTTTAATGCGTAACATTTATTAATGGTTTATAAAGTGTTTGAAGCTTAATTAATAACATAGCTATAAACGATTTATTAGCCATCTATAAGGGGAGTCTTATATCCCCCTATCCCACATTTGGGACAGGGGGAAAAAGCATAAAATGCTGTGCAGTCCCCCTACCTGCACAACATGAAGGTTGAAGCAACACCAATAACACAGCACTTTATTGCAGTAAACCAACGTGTAGAGAGTGATTTGCAAAGCTGTTCATAGGAACAACCTCCCTCCATGGTGGTCTAATCTTTATTCTGATGCTGAATTGACTGATTTATGAATTTACTGTAAACATTTCTTACATTTTTCTTATTGCAAGCAGAAGGCTGTCCTGGGATTGTTCCTGCTGCTCCACTTTATTTTACAAAGACTCTAAATCAAACTCTTTCCATTATAATTTTCTAATTTTGGGATGATGTTTTCATACACACATCTACATCTACATCAAACCAGGCTTGTCACATCCAACCTGCTTTTAGTCTTGTATATATATTTTAGTCTTATATCTTTGAGCAATTGTTCAACAGCAGATCTGTTACGCGTGTGCAGTCTGTGCTCAGACAGGTGACTGCTTGCACCTGTCTGAGGTAACACTGTCAAGCACCGTCATTATAGCAGTCTTGTACGATATATACAGTACATATATTATAGTGTTGGTCTATAAAATTTTTCTAGAACACAAACCTGTTTTTTGTTTGTTTATTTGTTTGTTTTTTACTACTCTAGTACATCAGTAAAGTGCAGGAGCCCATTTTTCCTCCTGGATAAAAGTCTAATACAAACCAAGAAAACAACTTAGCCATGAATCATGCTATGTAATATCTGTGTTTGGCACTGCCATGTATTTTTAGACTCATATTTTTAATAACAAATACTTTAGGTTGTGTAGTAGGGAAAGTACCGGGGCAATAATGAAATGTACACAAAAAAGTGTGGCAATGAGCTCGCATGCATAAAAACTAAATATGAGCTAAATATGATATTGTAGTCCATAAGTTGACCTCTGTGAAGCAAACATACAAAATGCTGTGTGCTATCTGTGAGGCTCATTTGCAATACATTAAAACCAAATCAAAACAAAGCTTTTGAGCAATGAAAGGTTCATTTTTTAAAAAATGTAGATTTAGATTTGAAAACAATTCTATGGGGTGACTGTTGCCAAGTCATTTTGATGTCATAAGCTTCCATTCCATAATGTCCCAGTTAGGTTTGATTTGGTGCTCAGAACACTTTAAGACAAACTGTATTGGATTGTAAGACAAACTTCAGACAAAAAAATAAGAAAAGCAGCCACAAAACTCAAGATGAGGGAAGAACAGCCTCCATACAAGTCGAGCTCGGTGTATAATGAACTCCGTTTTGAGGGAAAATTTTGTGATGCAATCATCAAAGTGGAGGATGTCGAATTTTCCGGTCCACAAGATAATCCTGTGTAACTGCACCCCGTACTTCAGGTGAGTTGCTTACCTGATAATGGGGAGGAATGATTACCGATTTATGTAATTCATGGTCTTAGTCTGTGAAACAGTGCCAACAAAAAGGAATCATGGAGCTTTTGTGATAAAAAGACGGTCACAGTCAACTGACAGATATACCCAAAACATAACGCAAACATTTGCCAGCAGTGCAGATTTCATTTTTACCTTCACACAGCTCCAGATTCCAGCTCAGTAAATGTGCCATTTAAAAGAGACTGTGAAGCACTTGGTGATTGCATGAACTAAATTCAGACTGTGTTGAGCTGAAGTTTCATTTATGTGTTTTATTAAGTTACATTAATATCTTATCAAGTGTTATCCACACAGTAAAACACACCAGATTTACTAATACTAAAAAGGTTGAACGCTATTATGCAGTTATATGCTGTGCAAAAGTTTTGAGTTGCCTCTCATGTCGTTATGTTTTGCTTTGAATTAGATGATTTTTTAAAAGGTACACTTGAGCAAAAGTTGTCGAAGGATAAGACTTTTTGGACATTTTTTACCCTTTTCGGTCCAGTCCTTGTACCTGACCATTTTCAGAGGAATGCTTTTGTTTTGTTTTGTTTTTGTTCATTTGTTTATTTGTTTGTTAAGCCATTTAAGCTAGGAATGGTTATGGAAGGGAAACAGGGACTGTAATTGAGCAAAATGCACTGGAACTTCCATAAGGAAAGGAAACAGGCTGAGATATGCCAAATTACACAATAACTAGACCTATGATCAGTGGAAACAGGCCTTATGGAGTTGACTTAAACATTTGTCATAGAGGTACAACACTGAGTGTCTAGAATCAGCTGTAAAACATGGTGGAGGCTCTGTCACTGCATTTTGTTTGGCAATAGCTTCATATACATACTGCCAGTGTAATAAATCCAACACTCAAGCTCACTAAACATGTACAAACTCTGTTTTGGAGTTATATCCTCTACGGCAATATGGACTAGACATGAAAAGACTATCACAATAATCACATAGTAACACATGCAATCAGGCGATCATTTCCATTCCAGTCAATTGATTTTATATATTTATCCTACTTGTGCTTGACATAGATTATTATCTTGTTGCTTCCACGCCTTTTAAAATTCTCTGCTCTGTGTCCATCTCTACCCTCAGAGCTCTCTTCAACTCTTGGAGCGACCCAGACAAACAGGTCTTCAACATACCTGGCTTGTCTCCTGAGATGATGGCACTCATCATTGACTTTGCATACACTGGCAGTGTTTCTGTAACGGAGGAAAACGCAGTGGAACTTCTCATGGCAGCTGATCAACTCAATGTAATGGACATTGTAAAAATCTGCAGTGACTTCCTGGGGGAACAACTCTGCGCAGAGAACTGTGTTGGCATTTGGCAGTTCACAAAAGTACACTTATCACCCGAACTACGTGCCAAGGCCTTCCACTACATCGTCAGTAACTTTGAGCAGGTGGTTCTTCAGGAGGAGTTCCTGCAGCTAACTGTGGAGGAACTTGGTGATATTCTTGAAAGAGATGACCTCAATGTACAGTGTGAGAGCACTGTGTACGAAGCACTTATAAAGTGGATTAGCCATGTGCCTGCAGAACGGGAACAACACCTCATCGCTCTGTTGTCTAAGGTGTATAAACTTCCATTACTACATTTAGTTTCGACTTAAATCTTCAGCATTTAAGTCATAGATTGAGTCAATCCATCTGGGTATAAGGATGTTTTAATATCTCCAGCTGTTGCTCTTTTCAGCCGTAGCCAAACCACATTTAAGCAATTCTCTTCAAGATCATTAAAACCGTATCAGAAAGCTTCACACATATTATAGAATAAATTGTATTTATTTAGTGTAGTTGCTAGGCCTATGACTAAAAACTGTCCGTAACAAGTACAACCATTCTCCCCTGTTTGTGTTCCGCAGCTTTATTTTAGTTTATGTCATTTGTTTTTTATATAAAGTTAAACTTAACACATTAGATTTAAAATTTATTTTTCATCAGAACTGTACAAAGGACTTTTGTATATGTTGACAAAAAGGCTAATGGTGTCTCACTTTGGTCTCCCTCTTGCTAGCAATAAGAAGATTAAACAACATTACGAGCATTATCCTAAAGAAGCTTGAGTTTACTAAAACTGATATAGTTCAAATTCAATGTTTCCATTGTCTAAGTCCTATTGTCTTCTGTCATCTCTCTGTAGGTCCGACTGGGACTGGTGACTTTAGACTACCTAAGGGACAATGTGCGGCTCAATCAGTTGGTGCAGACCAGTTCTGACCGTCTGTCCATGATAAAGGCTGCCATTATATTACCACAAAATATGACCAACAGACCCTATGTGTTTCGCCTCTATCCCCATCTTGCTCGTCCCCGCCTGCCTCATTCCGTCCTGCTGGCCATTGGGGGATGGAGTGACCGTAATCCAACTAACGCCATCGAAGCCTATGATTACCGGGCTGAATGCTGGGTAAACGTAACAAACAACCTGGAGCATCCTCGTGCCTATCATGGAGCCGCCTTCCTCAACGGGTACGTCTACTGCATTGGTGGCTTCGACAGGGTGGAGCATTTCAGCAGCGTCCGTAGGTTTGACCTGACCACTCGCACCTGGAATGAGGCGGCACCCATGTACTGCCGCCGCTGCTATGTGAGCGTGACTGTGTTGAACGGGTCCATCTATGCCATGGGAGGCTACGACGGGCATGTACGACTCAGCAGTGCAGAGCGCTATCAACCTGAAACCAACCAGTGGAGTCTTATTGCATCCATGCATGAACAGAGGAGCGATGCCAGCTGCACAACACTTCACAGCCGGGTGGGTAAAGTAAAAGAGCAGGAGAGAAATAGAGTAGGGTCTCAGGCACACAGGCCTAGAGACCTGTCAGCAACCTTTTGGTAACAACCACTTGCTAGTGAAAAATATGTATTCCTCGGCTGGTTAGGGAGTGGTTGTATGAAAGACACTGACTTCTACAAATAGTTTGTGAGTGTTTGCAGACAAGTCAGAGTATTCCATGCAAACCTCTGGTGTGCTCAACAGTCTGCTAATGACCAAAGCAAACACAAGGAGGTTTGTGGTGCAACACCTTTCTTCAATTTCACTCTAGTGACACCATCAACCTCCAGCTACCACTTGCCAACCAGTCAGGGGATACACATTTTTTACAGTGAAGCGAGGTGCAAGATAGGCCACAAACTGGTTTCTAAGCTAGAGTGACGAAGGCCTAAATTGAACAAAACTGCACCTGTAAAACTGCCTGTAAGCCCGTAATAGTGATGATAAGGAAAACAAAAGTCATTAAAAGAATTAGCTTTTTTTTATTTTTGAAAGGCAGGGACTAAATGTCTAAATGTCAGTCTGTATCAGAAGAATTTATAGTGTTCATTGTTATGTTGATCATGTAAAAGAAAAAGATTTTCAAAAAGCTTTTAAGTTCACAGAATGTAATAGCATGCAAGTAGGGAAAAACATCAACTCTTAAAAAGTTGAAATATATTCTAATGTCAGGTTGTTGTTTTTTTTTTCTTTGTCTTCAGATTTACATTTGTGGTGGATTCAATGGGAACGAGTGTCTGCAGACAGCTGAATGTTACAACCCAGAGACCGACCAGTGGACGATGATCAGTCCCATGAACAGCCGCCGCAGTGGGATAGGTGTCATTGCATATGCGGATCATGTCTTTGCAGTAAGACCAGAAAGTAGTGCTGACACTCACGTAACATACAAGTCACATCTGTAATGTGCTTTGATCAGCAAGGCTGACAGATTTGGCAGTTTTGCTAACTTTGTTTTGTATTCATCAATAATCAGATTCCTATCCTGACCACAGGTTCAGAGAAGGCATTCTCACTCATTAATTTAACTGATTAGTGATGTTTCTGCTGCGTGTATTTTTTCATTTCATGATTTGAATGTGCTCCATTCCCAAAATGATTTCACTGATGATTTCACATTTCCTCATCATTCCACTAGGGGAAATATGTTAGAGACAATTTCAAAATTATCCTCCAACACCTTTTGAAAAATAAGCCAAGTGATTAGCACTCATTGTCTTGGGACAGTACGTATTTTAGCTGTAAATTTGTCTTGCTAGTTGCCTTAAACCCACTGATTTAGTTGATTTGCTGCTATATCCTTTGGTAAAAAGCAAAGATTGTGTAGTCTCACCTTCGGAGACATACTTCTTTATTTAGCTAGCTACTCTTGAAGATTTATTTTCTATTTACGCTGTCTCTATTCAAAAATGAAAAAATTATTATCAGCAGAATGCAGTGACCTTATCCTGATGCTGACCTGCTGAAGAAAGGACTGAAACTCGAAGCTCCTTTTTGAAATAAAGGCAAAAGAGCTGTGAAGACAACTGAAAACATAAATACTTCACAATCATTTCACCCATGCATTTACTGTTAGGTTGGTGGCTTCGATGGAAACAGACGTCTGCGCACTGCTGAGGCTTACAACCCACAAACCAATACGTGGAACCTCGTGTCCTCTATGTTGACCCGCCGCAGCAACTTTGGCATTGAGGTAATCAATAATCGCCTCTTTGCTGTCGGGGGCTTCAACGGCTTCACCACCACTTTCAACGTTGAGTACTACGACGCTTCAACCAACCGGTGGTTTAAAGCATGTGACATGGGGATTTTCCGCAGTGCCCTGAGCTGCTGTGTGGTGTCCGGACATCCCAACCTGTCTGATTACACCATTCCTCGTGACAGCCTGACATGTTTAAATGTGCCAGAAGAAGCAGCGGAGTCCACGTAACACCTTTAAAATGCAATACTGCCATGTGTCAACATCTGGGACTCCAACATGAAGGACTGAAATAAATCTTTAGAACATCAAACCGCTGGTGAACTGGACATTTTTTTGTAGATATTTCAAAAACTTTAAGTGTGTGTATGAGGAGACCGTGCACTGCAGATACTGGGTTTCATCAAGAGAACGCCATTGCAACAGTAACAAATGTAAAAGAATTTTTCATTCCCTGTAAGGTATGGCTGCTGAGTAGAACAGACATGCACAAAGGGTGACCAGATCACAATAAGTCACATGTGTGACTTTTCCAAGTCTTCCTAGGTAAACACAACAAGAATAAAGGGAAGCTTTTACTCTCCCTTGTTAATTCAGCTGGGGTTCTGTCTAGTAACAGACTTTACGCTTGAGTAGGAATGTATCCACAGGTCATTTTTGAGCAATTTCTGACAATTTCTGAATCTTTAACAAATATTACACACATATACTGTGTTGCTTAACACCATCTTTTCTCTTGTGTGAAACAGAAAAATAACTGTATTTCTCAGTGTGTATTTAATGTGCTTTGTGGTATTTTCCACTATATTGCATAGAATTATATATTTGTTTATGATAAAAAAGCATGACCTTCATATTTACTAAGGAAAATCCGGTCTTTATGTGTTCAGGGAGGTTGCTGTGATCTGCTCTCAGATCCGCTATCCACTGAGCATTGCTGTTATGGGTTGCGTCCTTCTCCCACATGCTCTTCCAGTATTGCTCCGTCTCCAGCCATGGTGGTGCTGTTCTCATATTGTTCCCCTGACACTGAGAGTACACCTTGGATTGTTCTGTGGACAACAGCTGGTTTATTCTCCTGCCTTCGATCTCTCTGGTGTACCTCTTCAAGCGACTGGCCAAGGCTTTGAGTTGTTGCTTGGCAGTTTCCAAGACCTCAGGTATGGACGGCTTGCTGTACTTCTTAGGCATCTTCTTTGTCACTGTGATGGCATCAGCCACACATGGGTAAATCAGTCCATTTTTTCACTTTCTTAGTTTGCTTTGCAGTTTTCTTCATTAATATAATTCATTAATGATTTGGTTAAACCTAACACTGGTATTATGAGGTGCGCACATAGTAACATTGTGTGGTTTTTCTAAAATGTTTTGTTATATTAATTATGTTTCTCTTTCTTTGAGTTACCTGGGTTTGGGTGGTGGCTGTTTCCTGTCTGGGCAAATGGCGTGGCTGTGAACTCTGGGAACAAAATGCCTGCTCAGCAGGACCAACCATGGGCTTACCAGGAGCAGGGGTGTTTTAGGTTTAGTTAGGTTATTCTGTGCTTAGTTAATATTAGTGTGTGTTTTTGTTTCCCCCCTATTGTGTGTAAATGGTTTGGCCAAATCATTATAAAAGCTACCCTCATGTGTCTTTGTAATTCGGTCAGTTTGTGAGTTAAGTTGTGTCTCACTTTGTTTGTTTAAGTTTCTGGAAATTACTTTTCGTAGAGTTATATTTAGTTGACCTCTTTTATGGGCCTGCTATATGGGCCTGAATTTTGTCATTTTTGAACTTTTTGAGGGTTAAAATAAAGAAAACCCTTTTTGAAGATATTTTTTGCCTGTGTCCTCTATGCTTTGGCTGCTTGGTCCCTCACAGTCATATCATTCTGCAGCTCAGATAGTTGGCTAACCTCTCTCCGTGCTACCTTGAGGGTACTGCTCCTTGCGGCTATTCAACTTGTAGCCAAGCATCTCACTGATCACTGCTGCCGTGTTGTAGATCAGCTTGTTAGTCTCGGAAATGGTGGTGGTATCGTCTATAGTGCTGTATTCACATGTTCTAGTAGATCCTCTGAGGGTACTTCACGTACATGTTCATTAGTCGTTAATAAATAGTGACACGTTTTACACTTTACAATAAGGCTCCCATTGATAGTTGCAGATATTTATAATGCACTGATAAAATACAATATTATATGTTTAAAATATATCTTTACAAATGCCTATTGTGCTTACAAGGTAGTAACTTAGTCTGAAATGTTTAATATAGCAACTCTAGATGAAATATATAAGTGAATAGATCTCTATTTGGCAATAAACTGGTCAGGTTTTTCCTCTTTCTTCTCTCTTTCTTTAATGCGTAACATTTATTAATGGTTTATAAAGTGTTTGAAGCTTAATTAATAACATAGCTATAAACGATTTATTAGCCATCTATAAGGGGAGTCTTATATCCCCCTATCCCACATTTGGGACAGCGGGAAAAAGCATAAATGCTGTGCAGTCCCCCTACCTGCACAACATGAAGGTTGAAGCAACACCAATAACACAGCACTTTATTGCAGTAAACCAACGTGTAGAGAGTGATTTGCAAAGCTGTTCATAGGAACAACCTCCCTCCATGGTGGTCTAATCTTTATTCTGATGCTGAATTGACTGATTTATGAATTTACTGTAAACATTTCTTACATTTTTCTTATTGCAAGCAGAAGGCTGTCCTGGGATTGTTCCTGCTGCTCCACTTTATTTTACAAAGACTCTAAATCAAACTCTTTCCATTATAATTTTCTAATTTTGGGATGATGTTTTCATACACACCTCTACACCTACATCAAACCAGGCTTGTCACATCCAACCTGCTTTTAGTCTTATATATATATTTTAGTCTTATATCTTTGAGCAATTGTTCAACAGCAGATCTGCTACGCGTGTGCAGTCTGTGCTCAGGGAGGTGACTGCTTGCACCTGTCTGAGGTAACACTGTCAAGCACCGTCATTATAGCAGTCTTGTACGATATATACAGTACATATATTATAGTGTTGGTCTATAAAATTTTTCTAGAACACAAACCTGTTTTTTGTTTGTTTATTTGTTTGTTTTTTACTACTCTAGTACATCAGTAAAGTGCAGGAGCACATTTTTCCACATGGATAAAAGTCTAATACAATCCGAGAAAACAGCTTAGTCATGAATCATGCTATGTAATATCTGTGTTTGGCACTGCCATGTATTTTTAGACTCATATTTTTAATAACAAATACTTTAGGTTGTGTAGTAGGGAAAATACCGGGGCAAGAATGAAATGTACACAAAAAAGTGTGGCAATGAGCTCGCATGCATAAAAACTAAATGTGATATTGTAGTCCGTAAGTTGACCTCTGTGAAGCAAACATACAAAATGCTGTGTGTTATCTGTGAGGCTCATTTGCAATACATTAAAACCAAATCAAAACAAAGCTTTTGAGCAATGAAAGGTTCATTTTTAAAAAAAAATGTAGATTTAGATTTGAAAACAATTCTATGGGGTGACTGTTGCCAAGTCATTTTGATGTCATAAGCTTCCATTCCATAATGTCACAGTTAGGTTTGATTTGGTGCTCAGAACACTTTAAGACAAACTGTATTGGATTGTAAGACAAACTTCAGACAAAAAAATAAGAAAAGCAGCCACAAAACTCAAGATGAGGGAAGAACAGCCTCCATACAAGTCGAGCTCGGTGTATAATGAACTCCGTTTTGAGGGAAAATTTTGTGATGCAATCATCAAAGTGGAGGATGTCGAATTTCCGGTTCACAAGATAATCCTGTGTAACTGCACCCCGAACTTCAGGTGAGTTGCTTACCTGATAATGGGGAGGAATGATTACCGATTTATGTAATTCATGGTCTTAGTCTGTGAAACAGTGCCAACAAAAAGGAATCATGGAGCTTTTGTGATAAAAAGACGGTCACAGTCAACTGACAGATATACCCAAAACATAACGCAAACATTTGCCAGCAGTGCAGATTTCATTTTTACCTTCACACAGCTCCAGATTCCAGCTCAGTAAATGTGCCATTTAAAAGAGACTGTGAAGCACTTGGTGATTGCATGAACTAAATTCAGACTGTGTTGAGCTGAAGTTTCATTTATGTGTTTTATTAAGTTACATTAATATCTTATCAAGTGTTATCCACACAGTAAAACACACCAGATTTACTAATACTAAAAAGGTTGAACGCTATTATGCAGTTATATGCTGTGCAAAAGTTTTGAGTTGCCTCTCATGTCGTTATGTTTTGCTTTGAATTAGATGATTTTTTAAAAAGTACACTTGAGCAAAAGTTGTCGAAGGATAAGACTTTTTGGACATTTTTTACCCTTTTCGGTCCAGTCCTTGTACCTGACCATTTTCAGAGGAATGCTTTTGTTTTGTTTTGTTTTTGTTCATTTGTTTATTTGTTTGTTAAGCCATTTAAGCTAGGAATGGTTATGGAAGGGAAACAGGGACTGTAATTGAGCAAAATGCACTGGAACTTCCATAAGGAAAGGAAACAGGCTGAGATATGCCAAATTACACAATAACTAGACCTATGATCGGTGGAAACAGCCCTTATGGAGTTGACTTATACATTTGTCATAGAGGTACAACATTGAGTGTCTAGAATCAGCTGTAAAACATGGTGGAGGCTCTGTCACTGCATTTTGTTTGGCAATAGCTTCATATACATACTGCTAGTGTAATAAATCCAACACTCAAGCTCACTAAACATGTACAAACTCTGTTTTGGAGTTATATCCTCTACAGGAATATGGACTAGACATGAAAAGACTATCACAATAATCACATAGTAACACATGCAATTAGGTGATCATTTCCATTCCAGTCAATTGATTTTATATATTTATCCTACTTGTGCTTGACATGGTTTATTATCTTGTTGCTTCCACACCTTTTAAAATTCTCTGCTCTGTGTCCATCTCTACCCTCAGAGCTCTCTTCAACTCTTGGAGTGACCCAGACAAACAGGTCTTCAACATACCTGGCTTGTCTCCTGAGATGATGGCACTCATCATTGACTTTGCATACACTGGCAGTGTTTCTGTAACGGAGGAAAACGCAGTGGAACTTCTCATGGCAGCTGATCAACTCAATGTAATGGACATTGTAAAAATCTGCAGTGACTTCGTGGGGGAGCAACTCTGCGCAGAGAACTGTGTTGGCATTTGGCAGTTCACAAAAGTACACTTATCACCCGAACTACGTGCCAAGGCCTTCCACTACATCATCAGTAACTTTGAGCAGGTGGTTCTTCAGGAGGAGTTCCTGCAGCTAACTGTGGAGGAACTTGGTGATATTCTTGAAAGAGATGACCTCAATGTACAGTGTGAGAGCACTGCGTACGAAGCACTTATAAAGTGGATTAGCCATGTGCCTGCAGAACGGGAACAACACCTCATCGCTCTGTTGTCTAAGGTGTATAAACTTCCATTACTACATTTAGTTTTGACTTAAATCTTCAGCATTTAAGTCATAGATTGAGTCAATCCATCTGGGTATAAGGATGTTTTAATATCTCCAGCTGTTGCTCTTTTCAGCTGTAGCCAAACCACATTTAAGCAATTCTCTTCAAGATCATTAAAACCGTATCAGAAAGCTTCACACATATTATAGAATAAATTGTATTTATTTAGTGTAGTTGCTAGGCCTATGACTAAAAACTGTCCGTAACAAGTACAACCATTCTCCCCTGTTTGTGTTCCGCAGCTTTATTTTAGTTTATGTCATTTGTTTTTTATATAAAGTTAAACTTAACACATTAGATTTAAAATTTATTTTTCATCAGAACTGTACAAAGGACTTTTGTATATGTTGACAAAAAGGCTAATGGTGTCTCACTTTGGTCTCCCTCTTGCTAGCAATAAGAAGATGAAACAACATTACGAGCATTATCCTAAAGAAGCTTGAGTTGACTAAAACTGATATAGTTCAAATTCAATGTTTCCATTGTCTAAGTCCTATTGTCTTCTGTCATCTCTCTGTAGGTCCGACTGGGACTGATGACTTTAGACTACCTAAGGGACAATGTGTGGCTCAATCAGTTGGTGCAGACCAGTTCTGACCGTCTGTCCATGATAAAGGCTGCCATTATATTACCACAAAATATGACCAACAGACCCTATGTGTTTCGCCTCTGTCCCCATCTTGCTCGTCCCCGCCTGCCTCATTCCGTCCTGCTGGCCATTGGGGGATGGAGTGACCGTAATCCAACTAACGCCATCGAGGCCTATGATTACCGGGCTGAATGCTGGGTAAACGTAACAAACAACCTGGAGCATCCTCGTGCCTATCATGGAGCCGCCTTCCTCAACGGGTACGTCTACTGCATTGGTGGCTTCGACAGGGTGGAGCATTTCAGCAGCGTCCGTAGGTTTGACCTGACCACTCGCACCTGGAATGAGGCGGCACCCATGTACTGCCGCCGCTGCTATGTGAGCGTGACTGTGTTGAACGGGTCCATCTATGCCATGGGAGGCTACGACGGGCATGTACGACTCAGCAGTGCAGAGCGCTATCAACCTGAAACCAACCAGTGGAGTCTTATTGCATCCATGCATGAACAGAGGAGCGATGCCAGCTGCACAACACTTCACAGCCGGGTGGGTAAAGTAAAAGAGCAGGAGAGAAATGGAGTAGGGTCTCAGGCACACAGGCCTAGAGACCTGTCAGCAACCTTTTGGTAACAACCAGTTGCTAGTGAAAAATATGTATTCCTCGGCTGGTTAGGGAGTGGTTGTATGAAAGACACTGACTTCTACAAATAGTTTGTGAGTGTTTGCAGACAAGTCAGAGTATTCCATGCAAACCTCTGGTGTGCTCAACAGTCTGCTAATGACCAAAGCAAACACAAGGAGGTTTGTGGTGCAACACCTTTCTTCAATTTCACACTAGTGACACCATCAACCTCCAGCTACCACTTGCCAACCAGTCAGGGGATACACATTTTTTACAGTGAAGCGAGGTGCAAGATACCTCACAAACTGGTTTCTAAGCTAGAGTGACGAAGGCCTAAATTGAACAAAACCACACATTTAAAACTGCCTGTAAACCCGTAATAGTGATGATAAGGAAAACAAAAGTCATTAAAGAATTAGCTTTTTTTTATTTTTGAAAGGCAGGGACTAAATGTCTAAATGTCAGTCTGTATCAGAAGAATTTATAGTGTTCATTGTTATGTTGATCATATAAAGAAGAAAAAGATTTTCAAAAAGCTTTTAAGTTCACAGAATGTAATAGCATGCAAGTAGGGAAAAACATCAACTCTTAAAAAGTTGAAATATATACTAATGTCAGGTTTTTTTGTTTTTTTTCTTTGTCTTCAGATTTACATTTGTGGTGGATTCAATGGGAACGAGTGTCTGCAGACAGCTGAATGTTACAACCCAGAGACCGACCAGTGGACGATGATCAGTCCCATGAACAGCCGCCGCAGTGGGATAGGTGTCATTGCATATGCGGATCATGTCTTTGCAGTAAGACCAGAAAGTAGTGCTGACACTCACGTAACATACAAGTCACATCTGTAATGTGCTTTGATCAGCAAGGCTGACAGATTTGGCAGTTTTGCTAACTTTGTTTTGTATTCATCAATAATCAGATTCCTATCCTGACCACAGGTTCAGAGAAGGCATTCTCACTCATTAATTGAACTGATTAGTGATGTTTCTGCTGCATGTATTTTTTCATTTCATGATTTGAATGTGCTCCATTCCCAAAATGATTTCACTGATGATTTCACATTTCCTCATCATTCCACTAGGGGAAACATGTTAGAGACAATTTCAAAATTATCCTCCAACACCTTTTGAAAAATAAGCCAAGTGATTAGCACTCATTGTCTTGGGACAGTACGTATTTTAGCTGTAAATTTGTCTTGCTAGTTGCCTTAAACCCACTGATTTAGTTGATTTGCTGCTATACCCTTTGGTAAAAAGCAAAGATTGTGTAGTCTCACCTTCGGAGACATACTTCTTTATTTAGCTAGCTACTCTTGAAGATTTATTTTCTATTTACGCTGTCTCTATTCAAAAATGAAAAAATTATTATCAGCAGAATGCAGTGACCTTATCCTGATGCTGACCTGCTGAAGAAAGGACTGAAACTCGAAGCTCCTTTTTGAAATAAAGGCAAAAGAGCTGTGAAGACAACTGAAACATAATACTTCACAATCATTTCACCCATGCATTTACTTTTAGGTTGGTGGCTTCGATGGAAACAGACGTCTGCGCACCGCTGAGGCTTACAACCCGCAAACCAATACGTGGAACCTCGTGTCCTCTATGTTGACCCGCCGCAGCAACTTTGGCATTGAGGTAATCAATAATCGCCTCTTTGCTGTCGGGGGCTTCAACGGCTTCACCACCACTTTCAACGTTGAGTACTACGACGCTTCAACCAACCGGTGGTTTAAAGCATGTGACATGGGGATTTTCCGCAGTGCCCTGAGCTGCTGTGTGGTGTCCGGACATCCCAACCTGTCTGATTACACCATTCCTCGTGACAGCCTGACATGTTTAAATGTGCCAGAAGAAGCAGCGGAGTCCACGTAACACCTTTAAAATGCAATACTGCCATGTGTCAACATCTGGGACTCCAACATGAAGGACTGAAATAAATCTTTAGAACATCAAACCGCTGGTGAACTGGACATTTTTTTGTAGATATTTCAAAAACTTTAAGTGTGTGTGTGAGGAGACTGGGTTTCATCAAGAGAACGCCATTGCAACAATAACAAATTTAAAAGAATTTTTCATTCCCTGTAAGGTATGGCTGCTGAATAGAACAGACATGCACAAAGGGTGACCAGATCACAATAAGTCACATGTGGGACTTTTCCAAGTCTTCCTAGGTAAACACAACAAGAATAAAGGGAAGCTTTTACTCTCCCTTGTTAATTCAGCTGGGGTTCTGTCTAGTAACAGACTTTACACTTGAGTAGGAATGTATCCACGGGTCTTTTTTGAGCAATTTCTGACAATTTATGAATCTTTAACAAATATTACACACATATACTGTGTTGCTTAACACCATCTTTTCTCTTGTGTGAAACAGAAAAATAACTCTATTTCTCAGTATGTATTTAATCTGCTTTGTGGTATTTTCCACTACATTGCATAGAATTATATATTTGTTTATGATAAAAAAGCATGACCTTTTTATTTACTAAGGAAAATTCAGTCTTTATGTGAGCAAGTAAAATTGAATTGAATTGAATTGAATTACGGTTGCAAAATAGCGCAAAAACTCAAAAGTGACCTGTACATGAATAAAATGTGTTTTTCCTGTAGTGTTTCACCTTAAAGCACAAATGTCAGCCTCATGATGTCACTGGAGTAAATACCAATGGGTCACCAAAGTCAGAGTCATCATCTGTGGATGAAGAATTTCTGTACAAAAGCCTCCGCCAATCCAGTGTCAAGACAGAGTGCACTAATTTTACAAGCTATTTGAAAATAAAATCTGATATTATTGCATTTGCAATGTGGCTAGAGCCTTAGATTTACTATTTAGGAACCATAAATGTGTGTACTACTGCCACTGCTGAAGCAAGCCATCAAGCTGTTGTTGAGTCTGCGTCATACTGAGCCAAAGCGTTGGATCAAGCAACAGACAGAACAGTCGACAGTGCCATCTCTTGAGCAATGCTTTGGCATGGGTAATAAATGGTTTTACTTTGTATTCAGCATTCACACTGAAAATGGAGCTGTAGTCAGTGAAACATCAATATACCATGTGAACAACAGTGTATGTGTTTTTTAAAAGTAGAATTTGTTTTGAAATTACAAGGCAGAGTAAGGAAACCTGCTGCTAATACTGGCCCATTACCATATTCTTCTGTTAGCTGTCACCTGACTGCAAAAATTATTTCAAGCGCTAAGCTAATGTGCTGATATAAATCAAGAGGTCCACACCGCATCAGAAATTATACTCACTGCAGCCTGGAGGAGTGACGTCTCTCCTCACTCAGACATTGCTGTAAAATCGTGGTTTATGGGGTTGACGTGGTGAGCAGGAACTTAGGAGCCTGTCCCGTGTGACCTATGATTGATTGTCAGCTTCGAGTGCTCACCTGTGCAGCATCCAAAGATGGTGGTGGATAAGCATATTCATGGCTGCCCGTCTTGACCTTTACGAAGTAATTAAGGGCCTGAGCTCACTGAAAAGAGCTGAGTGCTCAAGTGCTCCACAAAGCTGCACTGGCCCTCAGTGAGTTGCCTGCCTCACCTCCAGAAATTAGGTTTTTGAAATCCATTTCGTGTTGTCAGGGTATGGTTAAACAGCAGCATAGATACGGCATTCATTTGTCAGTAATGTTGTTAAATAATTTTTGCATTAATTCAAACAATTTTTTTTTTATCACAAATGAATGAAAAATGTATTTTCCTGAAGAAGAGCATTTTTAAAAGAGATACACGCTACAGAGAGCTTCTTCTCTTTACTTATGCTCTGACAGCTGTGAACGCTCAAGCGCTGCACAAATCTAAACACTGTATTTAATACTCGCTCCCTGACCTTATCTGTGAGGCTTCCAACAAACCGAACCGCTAAATTGGATGAACTTTTAAACGGGTACTTCAGAGAAACCAAGCAAGTAGATTGGGACAGGCCTTTAAATTGGAGCTCATTTTTTTGAGAGACAATTTAAATGACACTAACAAAACTCTGTCAAGTTCCATGTCTATTAAGCCACTTTAAAGAAATGATACTATTACTATCTCTGCCTTAACCACTCCCTAGAAAGATATTCTAGTCTGTTTATGAGGCTTCTGTAAACTGGGCACATTTTTTAGACGCATGACAAATATCAAGCACCTGTGCCTCAAGAGCAAACAGGATTTTGAAAGTGTTTTTTTCTCCTACTAAGTAAATAAGTAGGAATGGTGTTCTTTTCTGATAAAAGTCTCCAAATACTTATGCTGGAATCTCCTTGGGACTCTCGCCACAATAAATCCTATTATTTTCTACACGCAGACTCCATCCTCTTATTCCCACCTTCAACTTAGGTGATCTGCTTCTCTAGTTTAACCATAACCCAAACTAATTACTCGTGTGGCCTTAACATGACCTTCAATAATTACTGAAATAACTGGTGACAGAAGCTTTCACTCATCATGTTTTAAGAGTCTTCCACAGGTTTCCTCTGAGAGGCTGTTAATTGCTCGAGAAACAATGGGTGAAGCAAAACTGGTGATTAAAGCAGAACATAATATTGTTTAACTACATCATTTCTTTGGGTTTAGATTGTAGCCAATTTGCCTGAATTAAAACCTTCTGTTCCAACATCATAAAACTGATCCATGGATAGTAATTTCAAATGAAACAACAAAGTAAAACGTTAAGTCAGGATTACTGTAATTAAGCCTAAGAGAAATCTGTCACTCTCTCCTGTTGGATTCCTGTCAGTTTGCTGATGAAAAATGTCATGAGGTTTAGGTAAGGGTGAATTCATTAGATATTCACAATGCTGAGACGTTCCAAGTCCCCTTACACTACGTATGCAATGGTGGTGTTGTTGACAACTGCATAATATTAAACTTTGAAAGGCTGCTACCTGAGGGAACTGTAGGATAGCATTATCACCTGTCCTTTGACAAAAGATGGTGTTTCCCGTGTTAAAAGAGATAAGGAAGGAAGCACCGGAAACCCTTCTTTAGCATTTAGAAAATTCGACAACCTCTTGTCAAGGCTGCCACTTAGATACTTCTGGGTCATTTCACTCAGTTAGGAGGCTTCCTAAGCAGAGGATACTATTCAACCAGAACCTAAGGCTTCACTTCTGTGCAGAGGGAGCAGGTGGGGATGTGTTATCCACTTTAATGTACAGTTTATGGTCAACATATCTTCCTTGAAAACGGTCTAACCTAGGTCTGAAACCACTGAGTTTCATTACATGTTTTATTACTGACCTATAAATGAGGCAAAAGGGAAGAATAAATGACATACTACACTGCCAAATTTAATAAGGACACTAAACAAAGAGTTTATTCTGGGTAATGGTTATTTCTTCAGTCAGACTCACTAGCCAGTTTGATCGGACTGGTAAAGAATTAAGCTATGAGTGAATTACGAGTGGACTATTCAGCTGTGGTATCATTACAAGAAAAAGGAACGACGCATCCCAGCAGGTGAACAGAAAATGGATTCAACTTTAAACAACTTCTTTCTAGAAACAAGCTAAATGCTGATCTGACATGGAGTGAATATTGTTGTGGGCATTTTTCTTTCCATGTCTGCTGTTTGTCTACATCTGTGCAACTGGGTGGAAAGCTGAATGTGATAGCCAGCCGGCCGGGGCTGTTGACCTTGGAGGACTACCTTCTGGCAACAGATCTGCTTCCTGCATTGATTTTTATTTTCATGGCTGGGTTATTTGGGTTTCTACCCTCGAGTCTCAGCTCAGCTGCCACCAAGGTCAGTTGGGGAGAGAAGGAATCTGTTTTTGTCTCCATTAGTTTCACACCATAAGTAGATATGGATATGTTGTCAGAATCTTTTTATCTGCCTACTCCACCTGCAGTTACCTCCAAAAGCTCTATACTGCCTTTCTATTTTTCTTTATGTTTCCTTTCTTTTTGACTTAGGGAAGAAATTATGCTAATTTAAGTTTCTTTATTTACCAGAGTAACAAATGAAGACTTACAGGTAAACAGTTTTAAATGTCAAAAGATTGCAAATTTCTTGATGTGGGATTTATATAAGTTACAAAGTAGCAAATGCATTTTCCTAGACAGGGAAGTACCTGATGACTTCTAATTTTAGCCTTCATGCTAACTATGTTGACTTATAAAAGAGGACCAATCTCATAAACCTTTGAAGGAGATATGCAGTGCAGGAAAATCAAGAATGTAAACCAGTGGATTTTATTTCAAGGTTAGGCAATGCATGCTCTCTTTGATCATTACAATAGATTTATTCAAAGTTCTCAGATGTTTTCTTGACTATACAGTTCTATGGGAGAGATGATGACACAGGGATGTACATGCCTTGAGTTAAACAGGCACTTATGTGTTACCCACAATCTGGGCTTGAAAATTTTCACTCATTGCACTAAGCGCCACCTGGAAAATGAAAGACCCTGTTTTCATGATTACAGCATAGACTTAAAAGTTTACAGGGATGAGAGACAGATGTAATTAACACCAACACACACATACACCCACCAGCTAAAATTTGATGTCTTGAGAAATTACGCTAAAGCCTTTTTTTTTCTGTAACACAGCTCACCGTGGGCACTGGATAAGCTTGAGCTGTTCAAGATACAAAGCATGCATTTCAAAAAGTGATATATGGTCTGATCCAACATCAGCTACTGAACAATCTGTGCGAGGATGACTGTATACATCATGTGTATCCAATCAAACTTCAAGGATGATGAACAGACCTCACGTCCTCCAGATCTCACCAACAGGGACCATAACTCTTAATAATGCAAACTGCTTCGATTTGTCTTCCAGTGGAAAACATGACCTTCCTTTGACCTTCTTCCAAGTCACAAAAATCAGCCAAAGCACAGAGTATGTCACCTTCCCACCTCTGCTACTCTTCACCAAGAACTGTCCAGTTAGGCCTAACCTCAATTTTCCATCAATACAAAAGCGGCCTGGGGCCAAGTGAGCAGGGCTAAGAAAAGATCAAAGAACATGTTGCACCAGCATGCATACACAGATCTCTCTGTCTCTCTCTCACACACACACACTGTTCCTGGTTGTCAGGCCTTTCACACACCTTAAGGCACTGAAAAATGATACTTCCCCATGCCAACTACTATTTTATTTTCTCTGCAAAGGATTAACAAAGAAATTAGGATGCATAGCATGTCCAGTCTTTTCTTCACTCTCCTTTTTGGCACTCTCCCTTTTTTCTTGCAGGTACGTTTGCCTTCTAAAAGTTACTCACAGATTCACATTCCCTTTTGTAACAGAATCAGTTAAAACACAGTAACTAAAGGACATACTTAATTGACTACATACCTATTGCAAACTGAAGTTTCTCACTGACTCGCTATTTACCTTAAACAAAACTATCTCTATTCAGTTTTATATCCCACTTGGGCATTTCGGGTTGTGTAAAGCTGCAGCATTCCAGCACACACACATTAAACCAGACGGTAAAATTGTGACAAATTACTCCACATCGCTGATGGAATTTAAAGCACCTATACTGAAAATTTGTTTGTGTGGAGGGTGGGATTAAGCAACACAGCACTGACTACCCATATGGAAAAGAAATAGTAAAAACATATATGATTTACTCATGAAAGTGGCCACTTTCATGAGTAAATCATATATAAATCATATAAGGCTTACATGATTTACTCATGAAAGTGGCCACCTTCTCATTACTTTCATATATTTTTTTAGTAAGTATACAAAACATACAAGTTTCATTATATAATTTTCAAGGAATCTTATATGTGTTTTCACTCTTGTATGCTTTTCATACAAGTTTCATACAAGACAGATAAAAACTTTATAAGATTTATATATATCTTTTCCATATGGGTAAGGCACGACAACAAATGCTGCTTCCTTAATAATTAACAAGGACCTAAACCATTTTGCCCCCCTGTGTGCCTCTCTTCAAACTGCCCAACTGCCACACACACATCACTACTGTGTTCTTCTATTTTTTATACATCTACATTACACTGCATATGAACAGATCCATCAAGCCTCCATCGCCAGATGGGAGTGCATATGCTCCTGCTGTACATGTTTATGTGTATACATGTGCGGTAAGAGTTTTACATACAACAATACCCTCCTAATGTCACACTTTGCATCACTCTTATGTGTGCAGGCATAAACACGTTAATGTTAATTTTCTTTTCAAATAAGTCAAATTGTTTCTATTTTTCTTATTGATAAAAATGACAAAACTCGTGAGGACAGAGGTCATTGCAATGTTATTTTCCATTTAAGGTTTGTCATGAAGTGACATGCACTACCGTTCCTGGGAGACATTAGCTAAGCAGGATCAGCCATATGGGGCCGTTCAGAGGGAGATCAGTTTTTCCCCTGGGTTATACGGGCATAGTAGTGTTGAAATAAACTTGCTGCCATCTAGTGGATGCAGAACGGCAAGCACAGCTGCAGAAATCATGGATTTATATAGTGTCAGATTTGATAGTGTCAGTGTATCACATTTGGGGCATGTTACTTTCCAATCAGAAGCACTATTAAATGGATAATTATGATGTAATTAAAAAAAAATAATACAAATAATAGTTTTGTGTCTATAAAGAACAACATTTAGGTTAACAAGTTATTAAACAAGACTACTTATTTAGATTACTTTCCAGCATTACTTGCACTTTTTTCTTACATTTATAGATTTTCATTTCTACAGGGAGATCCTTAAGATTGAAAGTCTAACAAAAAGAGATGTTAAAAAAGGGGGAAAAAAGGAAAATGAAACCCATGACATACGCTTTTATTGCTTATTGTTTGAAGCAGGCCCAGCTCACCTGGGAGGTGGCGTTTTGTAATGATCCCTGGCGAGTGATTGGCCTACTGTGCCTACGTGCCAATTAACTTTGAATGGGCCAATGGACGGAGGCTTGACACCTGAAAGACAAGAGCAACCGAAAAACAACAGAGCCACTTATCGTGACATGTAACACTTATTAACATCTGTATCAGATTTAAGTGATTGGTTAATCCCAAATTAAGTTCTTAAACTGTACTTTAATATGACATGCCATTTTAATCCAATTACCTTTTAGGGCTAGTAAATTGTGCAACATTTGATACAGTGCAGTTGTGCTTGAATAATGTGTACACACGCATCAGTGAATAAGAGGGATACAACTGCTGCAGACATTAATAAAAGGCATGACACTATTAAGTCTTATTACCACATGCACATGAGATTCATGAGCCTCAAATAAAAGCAAACCCTCACTGTGGCTGAGACATAGGACTCATAAAAATAAAGAGGTAACAAAAGCACAAGGGGTGGGGAACAAATCCAAAAAGAGACAAAGCTATCAGAAAGGAGAACATACAACTTGATGAAGGACACAAGAAAGATGACTCGGCTATATACACATACACACACAAAGGGCTGATTATAGATTAGACACAGTAGTGTGAACAAGATACTGGCGCATACATTCAGTAGGTGATAACAATCAGGGAACAGACACGATAGAAAATAAAAACTAACAGGGCACAGAATAAAAGCTTTTAAAGTAAAACTGAAAGAAAAACCTGAACGACTGACAGACATGAAATGGGAAACATGGGAACACAAGGGCCAAAGCGTAAACAAGGAAAAGTGTAAAAATAGGAACACTGGGAGCAACAGCTGAAACTGATATGGGGAATGAGGCAAAGGTAGTAAAATTAAACACAAGACACAGGAGACAATGAACTATCTCGGTAAAACAGGAAGTACATAACAACTGAAGAAAGAGAAACTGTATTAGAGAGAACTATGAACTAAAGATCCAAAATATTTAAAATGCAAAAAGTAATAAACGTGACAAAGAACTAATGTGAGTGAGAAAATTGTTGTAACATCATGTACTTTACTGGAAAATGTGTGATACAGAAAAATCAAATCTATTCAGTGTTTTGGTGTAAGCCACACTGGCTGGTGAGCTATCCAAAGTGTATGCAACTTTAATGGATGGATGGATCTTTTAAAAAGCCGCTACTCACCTGTAAGTGGCTCCTGGACAGCCGTGCTGAAGGATGAGTCTGATAGTTAATACCTTGTCAGGAGCATCATGAGTTGTAGTTTTTGGACTTTATGCGTTTGTTTTACTGTCATAGTTTATTGTTTTGTTCAAAAGTACACGGTGTGGAAGCGATTACTCAAAAATATCTTCATGCATACATGTAGAAACAAGTTTTACCATATCATGCAGCCGAGCTTAATGACCTTATTCATTCAGATTCGTCCAAAATATCAAAATATATATAAAACACCACAAATATTAATGGCCCATTTATTCTGTTCAATTCCTTATTGCAATTATTGTGCAAGCCTGTTTACAAAAGTCTAAACAAAATGTAAATTCGACAAAACACAATGATTTTCAAATTATTTAAACTCTGTATTTAACTGAAACGAGTATGAAGACAACATACCAAATATAAAAAAAAAACACATGCTCCAGTTGCCCGTTCTGTTTTTCACCATACATTTATTGCTGAGGTTTCGGGGATGACGGATGAATTAGAAGGACCCTCTTACTATGGTGTGAGCAGCGTGAGTGCAAAGCTTTCAAAAACTTGTTAAATTTAGGTAAAAATTAAGATAAATTGTTAATAAAAATGTCCCAAGACACTGAGCACCAATGCACTGCACTTTTTACAATCGTACAGCAGAGGGTGACACAGGTCTATTTAGAGAAAACATGTACTGATGTCTGTCATGCATTCATATGATTGATTTGTAATCTCATAAAAATACAAAGATTGAGTAGAATATTCTTTGCTTGCGTGTATCAGAGCTTTCTTAAAATTTGCATTAATAATATCACCAAAAATAGCTGTTTATATAATCATGTAGTCACTGTAGTGGCATGTTATTTTTGTCTGGATGTCCAATATCTTAATTTACAATAAGCAAATTTTTTATTTATGTCAAAATAAAGGGACTACAAGATAATCCTAAAATTCCATGAATATACAGGGTATTTATAAACATCTATAACTACTATACTGTAACTACTAATGTACGCCGACCCCCATCTCATCAGATTTCCGCAATATAAGCTCATCATCAGGTATGTATTATTCACACCCATTTACACATGCCTTCGGAGTTAAAGCAAAATCCACACATACAAGAAAACACGCACACAAGTAAAAATGTAAATTTGCATGCAACAGTGCTATGCATGCTGATTCTGGCAAAAATCTTCAGAAAAATCTTGGCCTGGCAAATGGAGTAAAGGAACCAGAAGTCCCAGTGATGCCAACAGGCCAACACACAGAGTCTATCTACTTACTTCTTCTTTCATAATTATTTTAAAAACTTTTCAGACGTTGCAGCCAAAAGAACCTGAGCACAGAATTAGCTGAGAAGAAGCCAGCTTATCCACAACCTGCTCATCTTGTCTTGAACCTGTGCTGTAGACATAACTGCTGAAAAAGTGAATGCATATGTAGAAATACGCATTAAATAGAAATAGGAAAGTACATCATCAGTGGCTATTCTCAGCGATGCTCCCTGTTGTTAAGATAATGCTGCAGAGGCAGTGTGTGTTTGAGTGTGCGTGAGTGTTTATATGTGTAGGGTTGAGGAGGGCAGTACGGTCACAGGTGACTGTCATGTTTAATAATGATTATCACCACACACCTGCGCCCCCCACGCTAATTAACTGGACGCATATGCAAATGAGTCCAGGGAGTTTAAAAAAAATAAAAAATAAAAACTCATGGAGTGGCAGTGAGCGGTTTTTCAGCTGCTAGATTTGATCAGGGTGATGAACGGCCAGCGATGGAAGCACCAGTGGTGGCAAAAATGAGGGGAGATAAGAAAAAAGAAGGTTATTAAAGCTATAGGAGAGGAAGGAATGAGCATGAAAAATAGAGAGACTAGGAAGTGGAGGTGAAAGAGAGAGATTTTACTGAGGTACCATATTGGGAACAGGTGGACGAGTGGCCTGTCGACTGAGCATATAGGAAGAGATATAAAGGAGGAGGTGTGCTGTTGTTTTGTGTGTTATAGTGCAACCAGTCCAGGGTCACAAAAGTCCTGCAGCATGTTGTCAAAAATGGTAACTCTCGCGTCCACAATTTCCAGCAAACACCTTAATACTTTTTTAGTATTTGATTATGGACGCCATCTATTCAAAATACTGAATTCACCACTTGTATCTGAACATACTGAGTTGCTTTTCCTTTGGTGTTGCATTGTAACCCAGTATCTGCTTCAGATTCACTTCACAGAGGAGTGCAAAGAAAGAGAGACAGAAAAAGAAGAGGGAGAGCCTTTGAACCTTTTTCATTTATTGCAATGCATTCCAAACACGCTTTCTATAGCTCCATACTGTGATTTGGGCCGTGCATGCATATACACCTACCTCTAACAAAGCAAATTGCAGTTCATCCAACTCAATGGCCCCAATCTCAGTCGGGGGAGGCAGGCTCGTCACTCACACAGATAAGGGTGAATTAGGGTCTCGCTCTGGGTTTTACATTTCAATTTAGCCTCCGGCTTCAGAGCCATTAGGGGCCTAATCTAAAGCTTGGTCCACAGAGCTCTCTTTCCCTACCAATTGCAATATTGTTTTATTAACTTTCCAGTATGGTGGAATGAAGCTCCAACAGATTCATTACTCTGCATTAAGTTCATATTAGGGTTATTTGTGATAGGAAGACCTCTTATTTAAGAATATGCAAGTAGTCAGTGTGTTTGTAAAGCAGTGTTGCTGTATCACCAGCTGGTTCATTTGGGCGAGTTGAACAGAGTGTTTGAGTGTAATTGCAAGTTGATAATGTGCCTGGGCATGCAGAATGACCAAGACGGCGCCTGCCACAAAGTGCGGAGGAGGGAGGGATCATTTTGCAGGTGCAAAGTCAAAAGGGGACCACAACTCTTTAACGATAACTCTATGAACATCAGGCAGTGTTGTAGTTTCTGTACAAGATGAACTCTTCAATGCTTTCACTCGTACCTTTGGACTGTTAGTTGTTTTTTTTCAAGTAATTACAGCATAAAGATAAGAGTCATGTTCAATTATTTTGTTAAAATGTTTAAGAGAAAAATAAATATAACAGACCTAAAAATGGGAATAAATATGTTATATGCAGTGGGTGGAACTTGCAGAATTGCACATGGAGATTATCATTACATATTATTCCATAAAAAAGTAATTAGTTCGTTTTTTTTACTTTGTACCTTAGCTCAAAGTGCACTTGAAGAACTTTGAAATCTCCACAACAACATGCCACGACTTCTGGGTTTAGTGCAAGAGTAGGACGTATATGTGAACCAATGTAATTCCACGTAACTCTAAAGAATACCAGTCAAGTCATTCATTCATACACAACTCAATATTACAACGCTTTCCTATCTTCCAGCTCTTCCATTTGTAAAGTTTATATAAACTAACCTTACAACTCTGACCACCAAGTGCGCAGCCCAGGCCGGTCTGTCATCTCAGTGCAGAAAAATCACGCTAATTTCTTCTCTATGTAACAAACCCCAGAGACAGCCAACAATGCCTCCCCAAACGGTTGAGTAAAGTAACATTTAAACTAAAATCAGCCATGTGATAAAACAATGCAGTGGTTGTTTTGGTGGGATTGTACTGACTAGGATACCAGTGATAAAATGCTGCCAAGTTGGAGTAACAGATGCTTTCATTTAAAGGCTTATCAGTACAACTGCTATATTTACAGACTCTGGATTTTACAACTCTGGACCTGTATCGCAGCATTAATAAAATATTAGATGGAGACAAATATGATGTAAACACAACAGAAATGCAACATTCATTTTATGACATAATAACAATAAATGAACCTTACATGCTCTTCCCAAAGAGAATTCTTGTGGTACCAATAAGAGGATTTTCAGTAGTGATCTCAATGCATCTCCTACTAATGTGAGCAGCTCTGGAAACTGTCCCAATTTAATTTTCCCAATGTTTTTCAAAGTCTTTGTGGGAAAACAGTTTAATTATCAAATTATTCCTTACTATGACATTTATGTGGCCTTGAGATTGGTTCTATGCAGAGTGTTGTGTGTACTCGTGTAAAGCACATTGCCAATGGAGTCATGATGAACGAATATGGGTTTGGAGGTTGCCAAGAGAACGGCACTTGTCTGACTACATTGTGCCAAGGGTAAAGGTTGGTGGTGGTGGTGGTGGTTAGTGTGTGGCTGCTTTGTTCCGGTGAAAGCTCTTAATGCTTCAGCATACCAAGACATTTTGGATAGTTTCATGTTGGAACAGTTTGGGGATGGCCCCTTCCCATTCCAACATGACTGCTCACCAATGCACAAAGCCAGGTTCATAAAAGACATGAAAGAGTGAGTTTGGTGTGAAAGGACTTGACTGGCCTGCACAGAATCCTATCCTCAACCTGACTGAAAATCTTTGGGATGAGTTAGAGCAGAGACTGTGAGCCAGGCCTTTTTGTCCAACATCAGTGTCTGATCTCACAAATGTGCTTCTGGAAAAATGGTCAAAGATTCCCATGAACACACTCCTAAACCTACAGAAGTTTCAGCTGTTAAAGTTGCAAAGGGTGGGCTGACATCTGAAAACTCTATGAATTAAGAATGGGATCTAAGGCAGATGAGCACACAAACAAAATGCTCCCACATTGAACACAAACTCTAATCTTCTGGATTGTGATTTGATTGAGGACTTTCTTGTTGTGTTGTAAATTGCACCAACCAGCAACTTTGGACATGTTGGACACTTTTTAGAAGATGCAGGGGTTTGATTTTTCAAAAAAGAAAAGAATAGTTTGTGCCCTGTGAATAAAAATGGGCTGTCTTTTAAATCTTAATTTTTTCTCACTCTGCCCTCTCCAACACACCCACACACACACACACACACACACACACACACACACACACACACACACACACACACACACACACACACACACACACCCTGCCAGTCTGAAACACTTATCTATACTATCATAACTAGTCTGTCTGAACACCGTCCACTCCCTCTCCTCACCTCCAACACACACACACACACACACACACACACACACACACACACACACACACACACACACACAAACCTCCACCCCCCAGCAAATTTTCCCACACAGATTGGGTCACTATAACTCGCTGTGGGGTTTTTGGTGTGACCAGTGCTACTGAGTCTGCTAGCAACGATGGTGGTGTGGCTTTCCAGCATTCATCTGTGTATGAAAGAAGGAGAGAAGGCAATGTAAAAAAAAAATGTTCGTGTCCACACGAAGAATTACAACTCCCAGAAATTTATATGACTGAAGAGTGGCAGCGTTTTGACCATACCGGGTCTTCATCAGGCAAAAAATGAGAGAGAAAAGAAAGAGGGGGAACATGTGGTAGTAATCTGGTTGTTTTACTGTCTGGCTCTGGTGGTGAAAGTGTTGGGCAGGGGCTATGAGCGGTCTGGATCGTGTCAGAAGCCGCCGGAGTCAGGTTACCATGACAGACCAGACTGGAACAGAGTACAGTTGGGGGAGAAAGACAGAAAAAGTGGGAGTGAGAAAGATGAGGGGGTAAACAAGTAAGTGAGGAATAGGACTGGAAAGTAGGAGAGTGAGGTGGTGGATTTGAGAGAGCCAACCTTCTGACTTATTTTCTCCTCCCTCAGGACATTTATATTAATCTCAGTGTGTGTGTGTGTTTATGTGCAGTGCTTTTATGTGTATGTGAGAGAGTCTCTCTCTCTCTGTGTGTGTGTGTGTGTGTGTGTGTGTGTGTGTGTGTGTGTGTGTGTGTGTGTGTGTGTGTGTGTGTGTGTGTGTGTGTGTGTGTGAACCTGGGCCAGAGGGCTCCAAAAGACAACCACTTGAACTAGCCCCAGCTGAGAAAACAAATGGCCTTGACTCTGTCTCCCTCTTCTCTTCTTTTCCCCTCGTCCAATTTTCATCTTTTTTCCCTGACGATGGGCATTTAATCAAGCGAGGGAGCTAATCAAAGCCAGAGAAAGGCTCCTGAACCCTCAGCTATCTCCTGCCTAATCCTAAAGCTCTGTTTCTCATTTGCCATTGACCTAGAGGACCAGACTTGTCCGCTGAACTCCCGCCACCAGGGCATAGGAGGAGTTGGATTGCTGGAGAGCTTAGCAGTTACCAAAAAGGTTATTCTGTGTGTGTTCATGTGTGTGCATGTGTATAAATCCATATTCTAAGGCACAGTAAAATGAAATGTCAACAAACCTCTTCAACTGCAGTGTATAAAACATGCAGAAGATGAGATGAATAGGGTCCAGGAATGAGGGAGTACAGAGGTAAAAGAAGAAGTGAGTAAAGGAGAAAAGCAGGGAGGATGTAGGAGGCATAAGGGGTCACTAGGGTTGAGGTGATAAGTCGCCTGCTGGGGAATTAATAGGGAGCAGATGGGGCTACCTTTACTTAATGTAGGGGTGTGGATGCAAGTAGAGAGATTTATCAGTCTGTATGAGAATGGAGTCTGACAATGGCTGATGGGCCAACTCCCCCACCTGAGGAGGATTTAGCACATTCTTCCTTCACTGTGAACTGGGGGGTGTTGGTGGAATGGCAGAAGTTCCTTGTCAGATAGGAGGATTTAAAATAATAAAACATGATTTTTTTTCCCTTTGCGTGATGAAATGTGCTGAGGTTCCTCAATGTGAAGAGGTTTGCTATTGTCACTGTGAATGCTCAAGGTTTCTTGATAATGACTACTTTAGGTAGATGAAGGACAGTTTTTCAGTAAAAATATGTGTAAGTGCACAAGGTTATAGGTTTCAAGAGCTTACAGTTTGTGTTATCTTTTCACTTGCATGAAGTCAGGTTATCTCTTTGTCTAAAATACATTATTAAACTCTAATCTTACATCTTTGAATCATCCAAGGGAACCAATTCAAAGTAAATTGTCACTGAAAAGATTAGCAGGTACAATGCAGTGGTAAAGTAATCCACTTTTTGATAATAGAGAACTCTAACCTCTAAATGCCACAATCAGAAAACTACACAATAACTAAAAAATAATGTCATTCAATGTTCATTTATAGCGGATTGGGGTTGGGGTGTGATGATTTTGCAGTTTTATCCTCTTAGCCTATAACTAAAGAGAATATGGTTCATCCATTAAAAAAATGCATTATACCAAAGCAAAACAGACTTTTTTGGACATAGCAAAAGCCTTAATTTTATGACCTTCATGACTGACTATGTAATGTCTTCCTCAAGTTGACCCAGTCTCAGTTATTTCTATGGATACAGCAAAGGAACCAGGGGGAGCTGAGTGGGCCTATCATTCTTATCACTTTAGTGATAATGGCCGTCACATAAAAGATGACCCCATGAACTCCACAAATGCCAGAGTGGCCCAATTAGCCACTATGCATTTCATACAATTTGCAAAGGGCAAATGTTCCCAAGCTGTAATTATGTACTCGCATTGCCCACCTTGGATGACCTGCCAACTAGTCTTGACGTCCATCCGTTGTAGAGGTCGCCATGACAGCGCTGGCAAAAACACAGAGAAAAATGAGCTGCGGGGTCTACCATTGTTGTTGTAATTGGTCAAGTTGTGCTTGTTACCTAGTAGCGAATACATAATGGATAGTGCTGATTGCACTGCAAGATGGACAGGGAAATGTCACTGTGGAGGATGGATGTGGTTGTGAGTAGGATGCTGTTGGTTATGTCTACAGTTTAGCGGTGCTGCCTGTATCATCAGCAGCTATTAGTTATAAAATAGGGCAAAATGGCATTTTGTGACTTTTGTAAGACCGTGAACACCTTTTATTTGCTCCTGTGTGCAAAGGTTTGCTCTCAAGCTGACTACATCTGTTCATCTAAGAGGTAAAAGATATATATATATATATAGCGATAGATATAGATAAATATAGATATATATATCAGATCTTTGTGCTGTTTCCAAAATAGAACGTAACTTCTTATTTATTTATTTTATTTTTGTTTTGCTGAGCAATAAGAAAAGCAATACAACTCTGATGTATGTGGTGGCGTATAGTGACAACTCTAAAAAGAAAAAAAAGGAAAGCAAAACTATTACTCAGAAACTAAATAGACACGAAACAGAAATAGTCATATTCAGTTTTAAACAAAACAAAACTTACTATCAGTAGTGTGCGATGGTTAGCCACACACATTTTGACTATGGATAAATAGTATTTTAATGATTTTGCTAACAACCTTTTATGTTTAACACATGGCTGCAATTTTTCAAAGGGCTCACAGCATAAAGGTCCTGAGTTCGACTCCACCATCTGGCCAGGGCCTGTCTGTGTGGAGTTTACACGTTACGTCAAGTCATTTGTTAAACTACTTGTTACATTACGTTACTGTTACTCTGTAAAATGATGTGAAACACATTGTCACATTATTACCAGCAAACAATACAAACTTATAGGCAATGGTCCCAAACACCAACACGGATCCCTATCTTACTGAGGACACAATGTGTGAACACAAAACTCACAATATAAAGCAAAGCTGAAAACCAGCCAAAAAGAGACTTCAGATCCACTCATTGATTCTACTTTGTAAATATGAACAGGTAGAAACTGAAGATACTGACTGCTCAGCATTGCTTTTGTTAGCTGTTTAAGATCATGGTCTGGTGGCTGGCTTGGGGTCAAGAAAGATTCTTCCTTTAAATCACTCTGGGTTCTTGGCTAGTTTTGTGTTAGCATGCTGTCTGCGAAGACAGTTGAAAAGAACTGATATTGTGTTAGCAGTATAATACAGCATGCACTTTCCACTTTACCATTGTCCTTTTTTGCAATTAAAAAAAAGTCCATATCTCCACTCCACTCAAAAGCTGCTCCGCTATTTTCCTCCTCTGGCTGGAGCTGAAGTTAGCTGATTGTGGCAGGAATGCCTGTTACTTTGTAACGGGTGACACCCAGCACTGGTTAGCATGCTTTCTGTGCAGATGCCTTCTTTCTATTTTGCCAGATAATATAAAACCTCTGTATTTTAAGCAATGCCATATTTACTGTACAATGCAGTTACAGTACAATAATGAATCACACCACACCCAACACTGTTCAATTGTTACTCTGTTCTTATAGTTTGCTTACAGGCTCTTTACAAGAATTCATTTTCTTACCTAATACGAAGAATAAAAGAGGTGAGAAAAATGTTAAAAAAGCTTTTTAACTTTTACATTTTTTTAAAGTTCATCTACTTCTTTACAACAATTAAATATGGTGATATCTCTACATCCTCTTTGAGCATTTCTTGGAAATTATTTGAGTTATTTCAAGTGAAAATACAGGCAGTTTTACTGACGACAGTCACAGATTATAAACAATTCTTTTTAAGAGTTCAGCGGGATGACCTGCCTTAGCTGGTTCCAGGTACTCCTGCTGCTGCGGTGCAGCAGTTTTCAAGAGATGCTGCTGTGAGGCCGGCCCTCCCTAATGTCTCCATTGCCTGCACCTGACCCTGCTAGCCAGCAGTGGCCAAATTTAGTTTGGATACATGCCACCATGGGAGACCCGACAGGCCCATTAATCAGCTGGAGTCTCCCCCCTACTCATCCTGCAGGTCAGAAAGGGAGCAGCGCATACACACATAACAAACACACACGTGTCACAATGCACTATAAAGCACACACTGACTAAACAAATGATGAAACTTTATAAGAAATTTGACAGCAGTGGTCTTCCTCAGCCCTGTGCTACCTGTCTTAAATCCTGCATCACCTCCTTTACACTCACACGTGCGAACACCTGGTCATAGCCCTCTATCACTCCCAGTCTGATCCAGTCTCATATCCCAGCTCTCTTCTTCTCATCTGAGCCAGGTTTTTTGGCAGCTGGCCCCTGGTCAAAGGAGATATCCACACACCACTACCCTTTGTTCACAAAAAGGGTATGAGGGATGAGGTATGAGGGGAACACATATACAATGAACCAACTCACAAACCTAGGCACAAAGAGTTACAGTGACCCTCAAGTGCACAAAAACAAAGATAATAAACCCTTGGACACATAGACAATCAGCAAAATATGATGGACTATAGATGTGAAGTGAGGAAAAGAGACTTGAAATATATGTGGTTCAAGGCCAGACTGAATGTCATGTTTATTATACATGTCAGGGATGAACTTAAAGTGCTCTTGCCTTTGGGATTAGGCACAGAAATCTGTAAATATGTTGAATTTTTTTTCCATGGAATTTCTTACATCACCTGTTTTTGGTATGTGAAACTACAACATTCTGTTTAAAGCAGCAGTTAATTGGCTTGCAATCACTGTTTACCATCTTGCAATTAACACTAAGAGACAATGGGATCTGAAGATGTGCCACCAGCAGAAGGCAGTTATTGGGCAATATCCCTGAGGTGAGGAAAGATGCCAGAAAGTAACCGCAGAGAATGTGTCTGATAACTAGTAAGCTTTAATATGCAGTGTCACTGGTGCACTTATCCTTCCTAATGTGAAACTCTGCAGGGAGATGAATGGTGGGATTGGGCAAGATTAATGAAGGTTACCAAAGTCCCCAGATGTTTCTGTGGTAATTAGAGGCCTTTGTTTATCAGGAAAACAAGTCACATCAAGAGCAAAGCATTCATTATAATTTTTCATAATCTTAATAATTCAAGTGTAGCTGCTTCATTTTGTTCCTAATTTATCATGCTAATGTTATGAATAAATCTACATAATTTCAATACTGCCTGTTGGATCAGCTAGCACCACACTTTGATTAAGTAAAATATTGAATTTGTGCATCTATTCTTGACGTAGCATACATGCAACAAATAAAGAGGTCAAAGTGTACCCAGAGATAACATGCAATTCAAAAAGCACATTGCTTTATCACTATGTCGACTTGCAAAGATATTAATAATTAATCTTTCTCTGCAGTCACTCTTGAGAAGTCAACTATTCAAGGACTGTTTCTTCCTAATATAGCTGCGCGGACACTCAAAGCTGCATTAAAAAGTCCACTTGATGAGATGAACCGATGGCTGAGTGGTTCGGCGTGTTCAACTCCCAATCCAGACCTTTTCCGAATGATCCCTTGCTTTCTTTTCCAGGTTTTTCCTGATTGTCATCGCTTGGCGATAAAGCATAAATTTGCCCAGTTCCTTGATAAAAAAAAGAAAAAAAAAATCACTTTTATTATATTACTAAATATATAGACTTATTCTCACAAAACACTTGAAACCGCAGCAATTTAAAAAGGGCAGATTTTAATTGAATCCAAAATAATGATTAAAAGGTAGATGACCGTTCTGGTTTTCACAAACTACATTTTTGTAATTTGATGTCAGTGTGAGGACTCAGGGACTGAGCTGGACAGCACTAGTTTGTTTTGTCTCGCCCCAATTGTCTTGTCAAAAATCAATTGGAGATCACAACGTGGTTTTGCGGCAGGAGGTCAGCCCTCACTACAGCGTAAATATTTCATTCCGGACTCACGTCAAGGGGCTTTTAAAGATGTGTGCTGGACCATGCTCCCCTCTTGCTGCCCTCTGAAAGTGACAGGGCTTGCGTTTTAGCCCACTTCAGGACCAGGTTAAATCAATTAAAATCTATTATTCATATGGTTGTGCAGTGACCTCACAAAAGCCCTTGTAATTTCAGAATAGAAAGGAGAAGAAGAAACTGGCACTGAACTTTGGCTTCACAAGTTTTCAAAAGAATACAGAGAACAAGTGACCTTGTTTTAAAAACCAGGCCTTGGAAGCAAAATTGCAGCTTGAAACATGGTGTGCCAGGAGAAGATCTGAGTCACAGTCCTAGGAGTGCCCATTCATAAGAAGCCATTATCATTAATACGGAACATAAATGGATGCCAAATTGTATGGAAACGCTTTCGTGATCTGAACCTCATGTCCATGCAGAGCTAACACTCCATGCATCTCTGAGAGAAAATTGGCTCCACATTTTAGATTGCAGGTAAATACAGTTTTCACTTAGGCTGGAATGTATCGTCTTTACCACCAACCTTAAAAATCACCTTCACAAGGTCACTCCTAACATCTGTAGCTGTGCTCTCAAGGCAAAGCATGGCAAGCCTTAATCGATTGTTCAGAAAAGTGTAACTCTATTCTAAGGAAGATTTTCAGTTGCTTCCACAGATGTCAGGAGGCAGTTTGGTTGGATAATAAGCAGAGAGGAGTCAGAAGGAGGGGAGTCATTAAGACATGCTCACATATAATCATCCTAACGCCATCACCATTTCTCTTTTCTTTCCAACAGTCTATCCTTTTTCCTCTACTTCTCCCTCTCACATGAAAAGGCTTTTTTCACTGCATGGCAAATGAAAATGATGGAGAAGCTGATAAAAAGACAAGAAAGAAAGGAAAAGATGAAAAGTGGTTTTGAAGTGGTTTGCCACATTAGCCGTCTCCCCCTACTGACCTTTCAATTTAAGCAAACAATACATTGACTCCCAGACACACCAAGCTTGGGTATTCATGGAGACGGGAGTGCAGCTCAGAAAATAGGTAAAAATTATATGGGTGGACAAAGGAAACAGTGCATAGATAGACAGATGGGCTCGATACGGGTTGAACTGGGGAGAGAATGACTGAACATGTGCAATCTTCAGTTTTTGTTGTTTTTAGAAAAAGAGAACACATATATGACCGTACATCATGCTAACATGCTCGCAACATTTCAATATAACATTGAGCAGATGAGACATCTGTGGTGATCTTGTAAATATATCTTATTAGCTTTCAAACATTTGGAACTTAGCACCAGTTGCCAGTTAACGGTTTGAGCTATTATATCTATAGGGATTCATTTACTGAATAGCGTCACAGGGACAGGAGTGTAAGCAGAAATGTCCAAATCTTCCTTTCCCAAGCCAGATGAGAGACATAATCTCTCCAGGGTGTCCTGGGTCTGTAACAAAAACTGTACCTGGTTGGATTTGACTGAAACACTTTACTTAAGAGGTGCAGGGAAGGCATCCTGGCTGGATCCTCAAATCCCCTCAGCTAGTTCCTTTTAATATGTAGGAGCAGTGTTTTCACTTGGCGACAGTAGGGAGAAAGTGATCCTTTAAAAAAGGAAGTGACCTCTAGCAGCATCAGGCTCTCCAACCAGTTAGGATGATGAAGGCATAAACACCAAACAAAGCCATCACACATGTAAATCAGTGCCTAAAAAAAGAAAGAAAGAAAGAAATCTGCCGCTTTTGCCTAGCTAGCTAGCAGTTAGCAGCACAAATAGTGGGGTCAGCTCCTGCTGGTTGAAAACTGTCTAATGGTCTCTTCCTCTTCTCATTGTACAAAAATGGCAATCACATTCCTAAATGGTCCAGCTGACCAAAAAATAACTTTTTGACCATAATAAGTAGACCATCTAGGTTCTTGTCATTAATCTTATGTAGTAAATTGTGTCAGTGTAAAGAAGATGCAATAGTGAACACCAATGAACAAACAATGAAAGCATGCATTTCAGGCAAACTAATGTATTTATAAATGACTGGATTAAAGCAGCAGACCATGATTTTCATCAATATTGCTGGCATGGCTAAAACTCAATCCAAATCAGTAAGTGATGATTTGCGTATTCAATGACAGTATGACTCATGTACTGAACCTTGAAACAAATGCAGGTGTCGCTGTCATAATATGTGAATGGTGTAAATAGAGCCTGTCATTTAAGACTGTCTAACCCATCAACTCCTTATATGATCCTCCCCCCTTATACCCTCTGGCCTCAGTTGGTACCATGGCATTATCAGTTGAGCAAAGCAGCCACTTTCACAAATATACGCACATATTGTAAATACGAATACACATATGTACACACACACTCATGCACCACCTCCCAAAAATGGCTTCGGGGCCATTCCAGGAATGTCAAAGAGGGTTAGGGTTTCACCCTTTGTATCTGTCCTCTTTCACCAGTGCTGAATGATGGTGGTCTGTGTGGTTTTAGAGTTTCATGGCCCAGAAACACATTCGGAGTGACTGAGCTTTTAATAAGGCCATCTAGCCTCTGAGGGTAGAATGTGATGGTAGTGCAAAATGCTAGTCGAATCCAGCATGGTTGCCACTTACAAGATATGTTGTCAGAATTAAAAATATAGCAGAAACAGATGTTGTATGTTGGTTTGTAAGGTTTCTGATTCATAGCCACGTTTAATTTCAGCTTTAATGTATTATTCACTACTTAAAAGGTACTATCCACTTACTCCAGTAGAGTAAGCATATTGTTTCTATCTAATTGACACTAAGCTCATGGCTATTACCATGTCAACACTGGATTACTGCAGCCTTTGAGCCAGTGGAGTGGTTGACTTGGCCCACATTCAGGCCTTGTTTTCCTTTCCACTCTGTCGTCTGCTGCTCACACACGTATAGCTGGACAAGCTCACATGTGCATAGTGCCACATGTGCACACAAACGCAGAGACACAGAAGCCCTCTCTCTCTCACTGTCTCTCTCTCCCACACACGCACCATGTCTTTTTTTCCACCCTTGTCTCGCTCTCTGTCGCTCTCTCTTACTCTCTCTCTCTCTCTCTCTCTCTCTCTCACACACACACACACCCCATGTTCCAGCATTAGACAACTGTTCCAAGGCCAATTTCACTGCAGCTGAAAGTTGCCTCTCCCAGAAGCCCCTTTGGTTCAGAGGCTAGACCGGCAAGCGATTGGCCGGTCAGAGGCTACTCTAGTTGGTGATTGGCCAACGAAGGCCCCTGGTGCACGGTGACAGTAATTAGCACACGCCAACCATTAACAAACACAGATTAGGCATGAACCCATATGGCATTCTGCCACTGCCATGGTGTGTGGATGTATGTGTGTGAAGAGTGGTATTCCCCAGTGTGTGTCTGAGTGGTTCTCATTTCTGTGGTTTGTGTTTGCCTGTATTCAAAATTTGGCATGTGAAAATATGTTTGCTGCTGGTACATGCATATGTGTATATCTTTTTCCTTTTTTTTTTTCAGTCTGCACATTCATCCAACCAGCCTGTATTCACAACTTTAAGTGCATTTGCAACTGCGTGGCAGCACATGTGTGTCTATTTGTGTTCAGCCTCATTTCCTCTGTGCCTGCTGGTCAATTTTGGCATTTGAGGAGAAGTATGCTGTGCGTTCCCCATGGCGCTTTCCTTTCCAGCACTGAATTAGAGATGGGGCTATGATATGTGGAAATAATTTTTTTAAACGCCACCAATCTGTGTTTCTCTCTCTCTCCTCCTTTCACTGTCTTTCTCTCTTTGCAGCCCCACCCCTCCCCTCTTGAGCTAGTGAATCCGCCCTGCTGTGTGCGCTTAATGAAAGATAAGAAGGGTCCTATACCACTGACACTGAGCCACGGACCCTCAGAGGACTGCACTAATCTGCCTGGCTCCTAATGGGGGCCACTTTGTGTCTGCAGAGGATCATTTCATATCAAACAAATTGTGTCCTGTGAAACCCATTACATTTTAGGCCCTTTGGAGATGCTTCGCCCTTAGCTGACACATAGAGGACATCTTCAGCCTGACTTCTGGTGCTGTAAATATTCCTTAAGATGGTTCTACATTCAGTATCTGTTTGGGCTTTGTGCATCTTTGAAACCTGTTCGCTCTTTCATGAAACACAGATAGGCAGGGCGAGGGTTAAAACAATAATTCAGAGATCCAATGAAATAAGTATAGAGATAAGAATGTGGAAAAAGAGGAATAAGATATAACAGAGGGAGTGATGAAGGGTTAATGAACTCAGATTCTCATTTCACACGTTCTCAGCTTCCACTGCATTCAGGCTTGCAGCATATAGTACCGATACGAGGTAATTCGAATGATATTTTAACTGTTTAAAAATATCTTCATTTACAGTAGATGTGATCGTGACCTTGTGATCATATAATGAAAAGATGATGATGACGCAGAGCTCGCAAATGAATTGTTGTCACTATCAACATGGGAGATAAGTTGTTTATTTAAAGTACAAAATATGTTTAAATGTGCAATATAATAGCCAGCATGAGGCGATGTGGAAACACCATCACAGACAACATGCTCCTAATTCATCTCCACTCACCCTGCAAAGCACGAATGCCACAGTAAGCAGCAGCAGCTGCGACACATGTATAGTAAATTTCTATTTGTATTGACAATAGTGTAATCTGCTGGGACAGTGTTGCCCCTTGTGCAGGTCATCACTCTTAATGTTTATGTTATGTGTCTGTCCATATGTACGCATGTGTGTTTCTGTGCACATTGTCCAGTGTGTGTTTTATGTGTGCTTGTGTCTCTAAGTGTATGTCATCAGTTCTGCAAGGGAGAAATCGGGGAGGGGGGGGAGCAGAAAATGATCTGGGGCCGATACATATGAAACAGGAGGGCTCATACATAAACATAGCTCCAAGGCCCCGGGGCCAGGCAATCTACGAGGCAAATTGCTCACCAGTCAGCCATGGAGGCCGCACTGTTTACTATGCATGAGGTCTTGTGACATGCTTTAAAGCCGCCCCTAAAACAGGATGACTGGACCAGTGGTAGTGAGGCTTCTTCTATTGCTATGGTATTTTTTCCTGTGAAGAATACATAGTGGCTGGAGAACAGATCAGCATTTTACATTGTGGAGCTGTTGGGGCTGCATGAAAGACAGAATATTGGTGTTAGAGTATTCCTACTCCTGTCTCTGTGTTGAGTGTGTGTTTATTTGTGTATGGATTTAGGGTGAGAGGTCTCTGGCCAGAATTGACCTGTTACATTGCAACTGTTATTATACTATAAGGGAAATCAGTTGTTTGTGATGAACAGCTTTAATGTATGTCCATTAAAAATAACCTACAATATCTGAATGTGTATAAAATCATCAAAAGAATATGTGAAGTACTGAGCGGTGCACAGGAGTGCATTGAGCAATGAGTCTTCTCCATTCAGATACGTTCAACCATTACAAAAGGAGAGAATACTCTGAGACGATGTTACCAAAAAGGTCACAATCAAATCTCTTACAGTGCAATAACATGCAGACATCTTTACTGAAATATGTTCTTTGTGAAGAATCTTCTTATCACTTCACAAAGATCGAAACTTGGATACTTTACACCTGCTATGACTTAATCACTGAGTCTGTCACTGTCGCAGTAACACTTCACACCTCACCTTTTTCACCTCACCCTAACATGATGCTTTCAGGGAAATCTGGACTTTGTGTTGCCACTCTTCATGACCTAATTGTACAAGCAAATAAACATGGATGGAAACACACTTTTTGGGTAGGATTTGATAAGTTTTACAAAAGTATTACAAAAGAAATGGTTTTCTTTTTGTTTTGAGTTGAAAATATCATCTTAGTTTCTAACTTGTGGTATGATTTATTTTCACAAAAGGAATGATTTTTCTTGGAAAAACTGATGTTGGGAATGAAATTCTTTAAACACAAAGACAAACTCTTTGAGACCGTAGTCGAACTACCCCATCATTACATGTGAACATGAACGAATACGACTGAGCAGGATGGAATAACACGACCAAATTGTAAGCTATGTTAACATTTAAACAAGCCACCAGTACCACAGCTGCTCCAGCCTGCATTTACCAGCCTGGTATCCCAGGGGGAGCCCTCCCCAATTTAATTTCAATCTGCTCGACCCCAAGGGTCCAAGTTCAAGTTCAAAGTCAGGCAACCGTGGTACCAACAGGAGAATTGCCCACCCACGAGTCCCTGCACAGACTGAACTCTTCCAACTATAGATTAGATCAGGACAAATCCAATACAATATCTATTCAAATGTCCTTTACAAGAATGCATTTCCGTGAGTGTGTATGTGTGTGTGGAGGGGTGGTGGGTTGGTGGGGGACTACTGTCACAACACCTTTGCTGCCTCTCTCTCTCTTTCTCTCACTCCCTCTCTGTCTGTCGATCTTTCTCCCTCTCTCTCTATCTCTCAGGCTATAATTATGCTAATAGTATGTATATAGCTGTGGCCCCAGAGGCTTGGGGCGTATTGAAGGCTCCCAGGTCTTTCTCTCCTGTAACAGTATTAGGGTGCTATTGAAAAGCGGATGGTGGGTGAGAAGGGGGGCCGGATAGAGAGATAGCACGGGGTGGCAAATGGGACATGACCACCGTGCTCTCTGTCACGACGCCGCCCATTGTCTGGACTAAGAAAAGGGCCTCCGCCGCCAGTGGGACAATAATAAAGGAGCAAGAATGGGCTGTGCATATTAAACAACACAACGGACCAAGCAGACCAACCTGCATGGGTACGATGAAAGGGGCAAGAGGAGGAAAACAGAGAGAGAGAGAGAGGCGGGCATAAAAAAAATGGGAAGGAGTAGATGGGAGAAAAGGGATACAAAAGAGGACACAAAGAGGACATCATAAAGTGATAACTGTAAAAACATGGTGTATGTTATTTTCCTTAAAAGAGATAAGATCTCCTAATGTCATAGGTCTACTTGGCGCACAATAAGGGATTCAAGGGCCGACACTGTTTCCATGCCATTTGTTGTCACACTAACAGCTCACTTGGTCTGGGATTTTATCTTTTCAGTTTTTGTGAAAATTAAACTTTTCCTGGCTTAATGGGATCTTATCAGAATTCACGACCCTCTTTAACAGTTTGGAAAACATAATTAAAATTACTTAATTACCTTGATACGTCTGCATGGCTGATAAACACGATTTTACACGCATGAATTGGAGAATTGGAGAATGACTTTTTTTTTTTATCACTAAGTGATGTTTAAATTCAATAAACTTTCAAATTATTTGGATTTATTTGAAGAATTTTTGTTTGTTTTTTTAATAGGTGGTATAATCAGAAGGCTATTGAAACCAAATTATTTGTTTATTTTAGTTTATTTTTTAAATCATGATATATTTGGACCTGTGATGCCCATCTAACATGGAAAAATTAGAAATATTTACTACTGATGGAATTGCTTTTTTCAGTTTATGATTTATCATGACAACATGTGTCCATGCTCAATATGTGCAAAATAACTGTATGGGTTATATTTTAAAAAAGCTCAAAACCAAAGGAAAAAAAAAACTTTCACGTTAAGCCTGGATTTAGAATACTTAATTACCAGTTAAGTAAAGTTTAAAAATCAATCCCTACACTTAAATATTTCTGTGTTACACTATTATTTTAATATTTTTATTTTAATATTTTTATTAGTTTAAACAATTGTAATTTTAACAAATAAAGAAAACACTGATCTGTAACCATTTTAAAGACCAAAGTTTGATCAGTGCAGTCGTGTACACACTTTTTTGTACACACCGTGTAGACCTGTCTAAACCAGAAGTTTAATCCTTTAAAGAATACACTTACTGGCCATTTCATTACTTTGCTAGTATTGGTGTTGTACTGATATAGAGTAATATTACTTGGAAGTGTCTGAAAAGTTGTTGAGATTTGGTTGCATTACACATGATAACCTCAAAGTCCCCAGAAATGGTGGCACCTGATCATGAAAGCCAGGATATGGACAGTACCTTTGTCCTGGGAGCATACAACAGGGTCTATTTGGTGTGGGAACACAAGAAGAGAGGGTGTTGGCACTTGGTCAGGTGGTGAATCAGTTGTTGGCCTTGAAATGGGCACTTCAGGTGCTGGAAGAGATGGCAGATGACTTAGTGGTACATGAGGGTGGAGGAGGTCGAGTGTGAAAACTGACTTTGAATGTGCATGAGTGTGGAATTATAAGACAAAGTGTGGCTGATGCTGAGGCCTTTCATATTGTATATTGGGCCTGATGCAAGGCAGGATGAATCCATGCTTTCATGCTGTTTACACCAAAGTCTGAAATCAAGACTCATCAGACCGCCAGGCAACATTTTTGCAAATTTCCTCTCACCAAACTGTAGCCTCAGTGTCCTGTTGTTAGCTGACAGAAGTGGCGCCTGGTGTTGTCTTCTGTTACTGTAGCCTATTTATTTAAGAGATGCTCATCTGCATACCTTGGTTGTAACAAGTTGTCAGTATTGTCTTCCTTTCAATTTGAAGCATTCCAGCCATTCTCCTCTGACTTCTGGCATCAACAAAACATTTTCATCCAGAGAAAAAATTAAAGTTACTCAAATTCCCTTTATTCCCGAATCTGATCCTCAGTTTGAAATTCGGGAGGTTGTCTTGACCATGTCTACATGCCTAAATGCACTGAGTTACTGCCACATGATTTGCCAATTAGATATTTGCCTCAGCAAACAGTTGAACAGGTATTTCTTTGTACAAACTTGCCTTCTCTCTATGCTTTCTATCATTTTACACTTCTGCATACAGATATGTCCGACATCTAATCCAGTACATAATGCTAAAAATTTGTGTCCTGCCCCTGTACTCTCCCCACCCCTCCACTGTCCCTTCCTGAGGTGTCAACTGTATAGGCGTGGGTGTTGAAGGTTCCACCATGGTTCACGGCTATCGCATGTGCCTCAGCGGCTGCAGTGTGGCTACCATCTGTCAGCATGTCACACAGTGCGCTGCTCACTGACTTTCTCCCTTTCCCCATCTTTCTCTATCTTTATGAACAGCTTTTGCACTTCTTTTTTTCTACCGATCTGTGCTCCTTTATGTTTCTTGGTGTCCCGTTTTCATTCTTCCTCATCTTCTCTGTTCATAGTTATTTCTGTTCCACAGGGTTCTTAGTTACCTAAAGAGAGTCTTTGCAGGAGTAGCTTTCCCAGACAAGCATGTGAACAAGACATGGACACCTTTATCATAGAAAATCTGCAAATACCTGACCATTTATTATGTAATCTTGAATTATTTAAAATGAAGCATCAAGCACATGGAAATGCAACTTCTCTTCCTTTTTGAAAAGGAAGCATCTGAAATCAAAACAGAATGAGGGTGTTACATAGCGTGTATGAAGTAATATTTTAAGAGTGATAGTAGCTAATGCAGGAGACATAGCTGCACCTCTTACAGACCAGTGAGTGGCAGTGTGCCACAGTTAGAGCAGACCTAAGTATTATGTGGTATAGCTATAGATATGTTAAATAAACTTGAGTGTGTGTCTGTAAAGCAGTTGATATCCATTTTAAACATATTGATGTATGTGCAAGGAGCTGGGGTGCTCCTTGCATATCCATCAATATGTTATATCCATACAAATATGTGTATATTTGTGTAGATATGTTTTGAATATATCTGTGTTCTAATTTGTGTGTGCATGCATGTCTATGTGTATATATCTGTGTGCACCAAGTCCTCAGACAGACAATAAGAAAGCAGACAAGCAGGGTAAAAGTAGTAGCCAGCTAGCCATAATATTGTCATTAAGGAATTCAACAGATTAATAGCCTTAAATACCTGGAAATGTTCTAAGATCTAGTGCTTTTAGCTTGTAATTTCCTCTCCAGGTCCTAAGCACTAAACCTTCTGTGTTGTTCTTGGCATTCCTCAGCCAGACCGGAGAACATCGCATGGACACTGATACCTTCCTCTGGGATCCATTCTCCTCTCCATTTGATGGAAACCAAAAAAGGGCCTTTGGCCAGGCAGGTCCCATTATGTCTCAGTGACAGAGCCTGAGGGTGAAAAGTGCTGTGTTCTTTCCTCAGCGCACCTTCAGTTTTCAACAAGATATGACATACCCTGATGAACAGAGAAGGGGGCGGTTTGCCTGCCAAAGTCAGGTCAAGTGTTTGGTTACCGTTTTCAACTTTGCTTCTGCTCAAACGTGTTTTCTTCTCCTTTTAATGAGCAGATCTTTTTTTAATTGCATCTATTATCAACAACCTTTGTTGGGAAGAATTGGCAATATAATCATTTCATTTCTTTTATTTAAATGTAAATTTACATTTTTAAATGCAAACCACAATGCCAGGTGCTGGCTATCCTCAAGTCCAGTGCCCTGTTTGCTCCATGTCACATTCCCACCTCATGACCTCATGACTGGATGTATGCATTAAACAGATGTGATTGGCTATGAGGAGACTGAAACAGGATAGGACACTCTAGGCTGGTTTTCTCTGGCCTTGAAGCCAGGGGCCTCAGGGGTGCAGAGGACAAGATAAACACAAGAAATGTGTGTCTGTATGTGTGTGCATGTGTGTAGGGCTCAGGTATTACTCAGGTTGTGGGTATGCAAAGTTTTTATGCAGTAAAATTATGTTGATATGCATTCTGCAGGGGTAGTAAAAATCAGATCCCCATACCATAAGTCATTTGCATAAAGATGAAGACAAGTTTTAAGTGGATGGTAAAGTTACGTTACGGTGTTTGGCAAAGGTTAGGCAAGCAATAGATAGTTACTGTTGGGGATTAATCTTCTGGAAATATATGTAAATAAGGAAATAAAAGTCAATGTAATGTGCTTAAAATTTGTGTGTTTGCGCACGCACATGTGTGTGGATGTCTGTGCATGTGTGTATGAATGTGTGTTAAGTGCTTATGTGTGAAAAAGACAGACAGAAGACAGGCAAACCATAAACACCATAGGAAAAAAAATACCACCACACATTTTTACAAGATTTTGTTTTCCCACAGTTGCAGTGTTTTTGAATATTTAATAACACAAAAAAATGTGAAATAAACTTTTATGTAATAAATCAATCAAATCTGATGCATTTTCCTTATTATGTATATTTCATAACAAAGAATCAGAGCAGAATAAGTAATAATGTTCTCCCTTTGCCTCTCTCTGAATAGGTTATTAGATATTTAGGTACAAAATTACATTACATTACATGTAATAATATTTTGTATATATGCAAAAACATTATAAAAGTTCTGACATCAGTCATCCAAAATAAAACTTTTTTAAAAACTGTTTGTTCAGGTACTTATTAATAGTTTACATTTAAAGGTACACTACATACCACTGTAGTCCTTAGTGGAAAACTGTACTTATACTTGTACAGGGTGGGCCCTTTATATGGATACACTGTAATAATATGGGAATGGTTGGTGATATTAAAGTCCTGTTTGTGGCACATTAGTATATGTGAGGGGGCAAACTCCTCAAGATGGGTGGTGACCATGGTGGCCATTTAGAAGTCGGCCATCTTGGATACAACTTTTGTTTTTTCAATAGGAAGAGGGCCATGTGACACATCAAACTTATTGGTAATGTCACAAGAAAAACAATGGTGCGTTTGGTTTCAACATAACTTTATTCTTCCATGAGTTATTTACAAGTTTCTGACCACTTATAAAATGTGTTCAATGTTCTGCCCATTGTGTTGGATTGTCAATGCAACCCTCTTCTCCCACTCTTCACACACTGATAGCAACACCGCAGGAGAAATGCCAGCACAGGTATCCAGTATCCGTAGTCTCTCCAGTATATCACCAACCATTCCCATTTTATTACAGTGTATCCATATAAATGGAGCACCATGTACTTTACCATCTTACCTGTCAAAGATTCAGATTAAATAAATGAGTTACAGTTGGGGGAGAAGAGACCAGAATACATCATGGAAATTAGAGCTTTTATGTAGTCTGGGAGTGATATATTGGTTTCCTGATATCTGTTTATCAACCTTAGTTTATCAGTGTATACAATACATTATATCAACAAACATATTCACTCACAATCTAAATAATTGAACTCAGGTGTTTCAATCATGGCCACAGGTGCATAAAATAAGCATGCAGACTGTTTCTACAAACTCTTTTTGAAAGAATGGGTCGCTCTCAGGAGCTCAGTGAATTTCAGGATCGCACCTGTGCAACAGGTCAAGCCATGAAATTTCTACTAAATCCTCAGTCAACTGTTAGTGGTATTATAGCAAAGTGGAAGTGATGTGGTAGACCATGCAAAATTGCAGAGTGGGATCAGCGAATGGTGAGGTGCAGTGTGCAGAGATCACCAAATTTCTGCAGAATAAATTGCTACAGTCCTTCAAACTTCACGTGATCTTCAGATTAGTTTCGGAACAGTGCGTGGAGAGCTTCATGGAATTGGGTTTCCATGGCCGAGCAGCTGCATCCAAGCTTCACATCAGCAAACGCAATGCAAAGGGTCAGATGCATTGGTGTAAAGCACGACTCTCAAGCAGTGGAGACGTGTTCTTTGAAGTGACAAATCATGTTTCTCCGTGCAATGGACGAGTCTGGGATTGGTGGTTGCCAGGAGAATGGTCACTACATTGTGCCAAATGTAAAGTGTGGTAGTGGGGGGGGGGGTTCCAGTGAAAGGGACTGTTAATGGTTCAGCATACCAAGATATTTTGGACAATTCCATGCTCCCAACTTTGTGGGAACAGTTAGGGGATAGCCTCACTAGTGCACAAAGCAAGGTCCATAAAGACATGGATGAGCGAGTTTGGTGTGGAAGAACTTGACTGGCCTTCACAGAGTCCCGACCTCAATGCATCAGAAAACCTTTGGGATGCAATCCAGGCCTCACAAATACGCTTCTGGAACAATGGTCAAAGTTCCGTAAACACAAAAGCCTTTCCAGAAGAGTTGAAGCTGTTCTAGCTGCAAAGGCTGGGCCGACATCATATTAAACCCTATGGACTAAAACTGGGGTTACAATCAACTACATATGTGAGTAAAGGCAGACAAATAATTGATTTTGGAAAAAATTAGTTGATATGTATGATATGAAAACCATTTTTTGGAAACAAATGATTTCAGATAATGCATGGAGAACCTGATAAATGTTGTCATCACATACTTTGATGGACCACCAGCACGTGTATAAAAGCATGCAGTAGAGCTGAGTAAAATGTAAACGCATTGACATATTAATTCTTTCAACGGGTAATTCAGAAATAGTATGTTTTATATCATCAAGGATTATGGCTATTAGTGCTAGCCGAAGAATTCAACTAGTGTTGGTGTCTTTTGGCCACTGTAAGAACTGTAGGAGCACATTTCCTAAAAGCTGCAGTTTTTTTATAGTGTTTTTAGGGACCCCAGTCATCAAAAAGACTATTTTAAAAGTCACTCCTGATAGGAAAACATCATGAATTACTTGGCATTTTGGATAAAGTTTCTGACTTTAGATATGAGACAGACATGATAAATAGTTAAGCTTGTTACTCTATTTATGAAATGAGACTATTTGACTAAGATCAGAGTCAACAATACTAAAAGACCAACAACTGCATCAGTGACAAAGTGATGAATTTTGTTTGTAATAGCTGCTCCCCTGGAGACAGTGCTAAGATGGTGCATCACTCTTGCGTCTTCAGAGTGCTTATTCATTTGCACCCATTGTTCTCCATATCTCCTTTAATAGACACATTGCTCCATAGAGTCAAATAAACCATACACAATGAACATAGAAGATTTATAATGCTCTACAATGACTGCATGTAGAGCAGCCACACACTGCACCCTGCTGCAGCAAGTTCTGTTGCTATGCTAGCAAAGATACCATTAGCAAGACTATCGCCAACCCAGGCGGTAGGCTCTAACTAGCCCACGGCTTCAGACCCATCTATTTTCAACATGCCACATTTTTATTCATTTTTCCCAAAACCTGACATGGCAATCTGATGATGAACCAACCCCATTATTTTTTTTACGCCAGCAGGAAGAGATAGATCCTCTAACATTGTGCTCCATAGAACCAACATTATCCCTCTATGTCAGAGGTGGGTAATATCCTGGCGGTCCGGGAGTCCAGAGGTGCATACAGAATGATGTCATTAATCCTCCAGGGCAATCGCTTTCTCTCTACCTCACACTCTCTCTTTCTACAACTGGCAATGCTGAAAACAGAGCCACATTTGCATGCTGCATATGTTGCCAGGTGGCTCTGTGGGGCTGCAGGTACAAATTAGATTTTCTGACAACATGGTGTAAGTGAGGAAAGACTAGCGGGAGCCAGCAGTTTCTTTCTTTCTTTCTTATGTCTGTTAGTCATGTGTGATGGATTATGTCTTCTCTTATTTATTTTTTTCAAATAACAACTAAAAAACAGAACATTTTGCACCAAAAGAAAAGAAAGTGAAAAAATAGATGCTTGAAGCCCTTCTCTGAGCAGTCAGCAATGTTTTCTAGTAATGAGCTTTGTTGTTTTTCTTCTTCATGGTATCAGGCCTTTGTGAATTACTCGTAGGTCACGTTTTCACTAAAAAGTGACCTATTGATCAGATGTGGACAAATGCAGCATCTAAAATTAGGCGGCATGCACACATAGACACAGACATAAGACTTCACCTTGACACTCACTGACAATGGGGTAGAAAAAAAACCTCAGAATGTGGGCTTAAACCTTTGATACCTGCAAGCTTTATGCCTATATGACCATTATGTTTACCACGTTGTCCCAAGCAGAACACACAAACAGGCTGCTGATGATATTAGCATTCTTCTATTGTCCAAACTGCCTCAGTCTCTCTGGAGACGATGATAAGGGGCAGCAAAGCGAAGTCGCTGTTTATTTGAGTGTCGTTGTACACCAGAATCAACAAGCAGTCTCTTGCCTTGTTTCCCCCAAAATGACCATTCCAGCCTCATTGATCTGTCCCTTCAATTAACAGCCAGGTTTCTCCCCAATCAATTTCTATCTTACCCGTTCTCTGTTCCACTATCTGCCCATCTCTTTTTCTGCATTCTCTCTTTTTTTTATTTTTCACATTACAACCCCTGCCTCCCCAACTCACACTCCTACCCACCGTTAGTCCTACCTCACACCCTAAGGTCTCAGGGGTCACTCCCACCAAGGTAATTCACATACAGCAGCTTGTAGAGAAATCAATACTTTATCAACAAGCCACAAGGGGCTTTTGTACTTATCCTATATGATCTTTGTGGTAAAGGCCTCTGAGTATCCATCTCCTTCTCTGGTTTGCTCCCTAAGCTCTGCTGCTAAGACAATCAAAAGAAAGGAGAGAGGGATGAAGGGAGGAGGAGGGGCTAAAGAAGGGACGGAGAAAGTGAGGGGATTGTGCAGGGTCTAGAGGCTCGCTGTTAGAGGAGGGATTTGCTGCTCTGCTGCTTTTAGCTTGATCTGCATCTGATTAAGGAGAGAGGGCAGAGCGTTGTCCTTCACCCCAGTGCTCCCCTGTCCCACCATTATGTACCCTGGCACTGAGATCCATCATCCACCTACCACAGGCCTGGCTCCATAGCCTGGGGACTTATTAGACTGGCCCTGCTCTGTTCAACATAACACTATGCTGCAAACCATTGATGGTAAAAAGCCTTTGCTTCCATGGCATGCCGTATATTAACTATGCATCCTTATGACTTGAATAAACTGAAAAGATGTACACAATGAACATATATTACATATATATATGCAAAACACTTAAGATTATGTACCTATTAGTTATTACTTATAAACCCTGCCAATGAATTTTGATTATTTTGTGTGGTTTATTCACAAGTTTTAAAAAATAAATTACCTATTAAATCTACAGCAACTGAGCCCAACATAAGTAATGTCACTATGTAGCATAGCTGTCAGTTTACAAGAGAAGTGCAAGCGAAGTCGCACTTACATAGAATTGATCAAATGCAAACCATATCTATATATAATGTAATCCACGAGAATGACACACAGAGCTGTGGCACACGTGTGGCCTGCAGTACTCTTTTGTCAAACGTCAGATAGTGTGTTACCCTGCAGCTCTTTCTTTGCATTTTCCCTTTAAAGTTACGGTGAGATGTACTCTCCTTTTCTGTCATTAACCTGAAACCTCAGTTTTCTAAAAAGTGAGGAAAAAGCCCTCAGTGTTGGCAATTTTGCCTTTGATGGTGTAGAATCCAAAAATTTCCCTTGCGGTCCTACCATGGCCTATTGATAAGACTATTGGCTTATCAATGGGCCATTAGTGGAAAACAAATGTTAAGCTGATGTATTAAAAGTGATGCTTTGCATTCCCAATTTTGGGGCTTCTGATGTCAGCAGATGTCAAAGCCCCCCACCAAACACAAAAAAAAAGTTGTAGTTTTGAAAAATTGTTGTACAAAATAGGTATAAAGGAAAAATAAAATAAAGTTCAGTTACACAGAGCCCATTTCATCTTAAGGCACTTCATTTTATTAGATAGAGACCATACAATATTATTGGTTGTAGGGTGGATTTAAAGCTGATGTCGGCATAGTACAACAGCTCTATTGTATTCAGATTTGCAGTCATCTATCACCAGCTGTGTACAATATAACAAGGCACAAAAAGCGTTATAGTGTGCTCAAACTATGCAGCATTACTTACAGCTATGTCAAAACTACAAAACACCCAACTTAACCAAATCAGAAATGTATATGTAACTTTTCTGTGTTATGTTATTATTGTATGTGATGGATCTTATATGTCACATTACTTTCTTGAGGTGCTGTAAAAATACAGGGTGACTAAAGCATTTTGTATCATATCATATTATATCAGATATCGTACGTAAGGTTTATGGCTGCAAAAAAGCTTTTGAATTGCTTTCATTCTTAAACACCCTGACTACTTTTTTGTGTTTGTTTTCCTTTTTGTTATGAACAAAATTTTAATCTAAATTATATTAATGTCATTAAGTTAGAATTAGTTCACCTCTAAAGCAGAAGGTTGTCTCTGTTCTCCAGGCTGTGAGTCTCCCAGTGGGTCTCTTCCAATAAGCCGGCATCAAACCCATCAGACTGAGAGTGAAAAGTGGAGGAGCCCACCATGTGCAAACATCAATCCTAAATTTCCAGCCTCAATGCCATCATGACCTTGGTTTGGAATGACATCTATTTGCTGGCTGGCTGCACACATCTCTTTGCAAATTGTATGGGCCAGGCTAATTTGTTTTTATGCACGTTTAGTCAAGAATGTGATGCCACGTTAGCTTATGGGAGCACCGCCAGTGTGGTGTGGGGTTCGGAGTGACAGACAGAAAAAGGGTGATTGAGGATGATTGTTCTGCCCGGTTGTGTTGATCTATGAAAAGAAAGGCACACTGTGCATCCTGGAATGGGTTCTCGGGAGATAGGTGTCCTTCTGGGACTACCTAAAGCTGGATATCATCATCTGTACTCAGAAATAAACAATGACCTTTAAAGCTGAAATTCAAGAAAAAAGACAGGAGCTGGGTAAAAGCTTAACAAATGTTGGACCAACGTGCTCGAGTGTGTTTAGAAATAAATAAATAAAATTAGAAATCGTTTAAACATGTATAACATAATCTATACGGGAAAAAAATATTCCCTTGACCTGCAGAGCAAAGCAGTTTCTGTGCCCTGACTAAACTGAAATGTAAACACAGTTTATGCAGGAAAATATTTATCTTCCACTCAGCTGCATTGACCTCTTAGCTCTACATATGTAACCTTAAGCTGTCATTCTATTAATTCTTTAGTACAAAATAGAGTTTCAGGTTCAGGTATCTTCCGACATGTTTCCTCATTACCGTCATCATGCTGTCTACACTGAATAATCAAAACAATGATTTACAAGGAACCGTACTGGACATATTGGCAACTTTTGACTTCGCAGCAAATAGAGATGGGTCAAGTCAAATATACCCATGTATATATATATATATATATATAAATATATATATATATATATATATATATATATATATATATATATATACATGGGTATATATTGACCAGGGCAGCCACCCAACTGACAAGAAGCCATCTTCATATTACATGACAGAAATAGCACTTGGCCCTCACAAAAATATATGGCAGGGCGGTGGGACAAACATTCAGGTAAATATGAGCCATAACCTCAATCGTCCATACATGTACTGCACATACACTAGCTATTTAAGGTGAAAGGGTAAAGCATATGTGAACCTGTCCTCACACATAGCCATCTAAAGATAAATATACATAAATACTGTAGTAATCCACGCGTTGCAGCATACAGCTCTGTGAGGATCTCTCCACCGTGTCATGGCAAAGGTTACATTCCAAAGATGGAGTCTGAATATGTCTTAAAGTATAACAGGTGTATGTTTCTTGCTCAATACAGTTCACAGTGTAGTTACAGAGCTGAGACAAGAAAACTAAGTATGTTTACCGCCCCACATAATACATCCTTGTATGTACAGAGGTGCACCTCCGGCCAAAATAGTGGATTTCAAAGAATTTTTGTTGTTGTTGTGGGCTATAAAAATTTTAACATCTTAATTTATGTTCATAAATAAATAATAACTAATGTCCCTGTCACATCAGATTGTCATTTTTCTGTGCTTTGATGAGATTTCATTTTACTCTGTTTTGTTGGAGACTCAACAAAGGTTTCAGAGAATGTGGATATGTCTACCATCTTTGTGTCTGTCTACCCCAATCAAAAAAGAGAAAAGAAATATCCTATGTCATTCATATTCTCTGAGATTATTATTGTAGCACCAGCATTGATTTCTCCAATAAATTGGGACATTCATGTAACATTCCCCTTGACTGTCACACTATCCATCAGAAAGTGGCATACAAGAATGATTGACACGTTCTATTAGCAATATTCACTTAGTGATCAAAGTAAACTGTTTTTGCAGAAACATAATGTAACATTATGGATAAATAAAAACTCCACATATCGTTCCCATACTTTGCAAACTTTAAGTATTCCAACTTTCTGTTTTTCCCCGTCATTCTGTTGTTCATAATGCAATTAGTGGCAATATTTGATCCTGCCATGAAGTAATTCAGTATTCTTCCAGTCTTTGTACATCTGATAAAGCCTTTAAAACTAATGTATTGCTCAGAGTGAAGATATTTTAATGTTGCATCATGTCTGTAGCAACACATTGTACCAATGCAGTTATTTGATGCAGTGCAAATTCTTTCTAAAATCCAACAAACTTTGATCATTCATTCTGACTGCTGTTTACAATTGCATCAAACACACTTTAGAGCTGCTGCATGCCTTTGATCTTGACTGTAGAAATAACTACCGCTTGCTGCAAAATATTCGCACCATAATTATTAGTTAGCACCACTCGAGCATCAGGTAGCATACTTGATTTAATCCTAACTTGTAACCCTTTTGTCCTTGTGTCTGAGAATCCAACATGCTCTCAGGACCACAGATAATATATGTCCTTTCATGTGCAGAGGGCCTGATAGCCACACAGTAGCCTCACACCCTTTGGCTGCCCAAGGCTACTCCTTGCCCACATCAAGTGAAACGTTCAACCGACGTTTGATTGAAACTGGAATGAAGAGATACAAGAAAATGTGATATGGCTGCAGGGACGGACTGCAGTTTTGACACAATCTCACAGACGGAGTGGTATCAGAACTATCAGGTATGCTTGTATACCCGGAGGTTATTCCATAGGATTAGAAACCAGCATTATCTCTCCGCAGCCTGAATGTGAAATAGTCGACACCTGGTTTAAGTGTGTGTCAGTCAAAGCACATTCACGTCTGCCATCCTAGCAAAGGCTATCAACGATATCATTTACTATTTCAGGCAGTTTAAGCAAAATATACATAAATGTCCACAATATGATTCCTTGCTTTACATACATCAATATTGTGGTGAATTAAGTTACATGGAGCACATTTAGTGACAGTATGCTGAAGTATATAATTTTGCTCAGATGGTTTTTTTTTTCTTCATGCAGGATTAGGGACCTAATTATCTACAGAGTTACCTGCTTACTGTGGTCATATGGACAGCACAGATCAAGCCCACATGTTTGCCTAAGCCTTAATAAACTTTAACTGTGGCCCTATGGGAATTTAGGTAATCTCAACAGCTGAATAATCACTTCTCTCATCCTTTTCTAATTCCAGTCTTTTTCTCAAGCACTATCTTTACTTCTAATTTTCCATTTTCTGTCTTCTTCTCTTGCTTTCTTTATCTGTCACTTAATTTTACCTTCCATATTGGAATCTTTCAGCTTGTCACTGATTCATGCTCACCTCCTTCCCTGACCCACAGCTCCTCTCTCCATCCATCCATCACTCTGCTGTCCCGAGGCGAGTGGACAGGAGCCGCACTGACTGTACAAAAGGTCTTAGAGGGGTGACCGGTCTGTGTTGTCTGCTCAACTCAGTGTTCCTTTGATGATGGGACTGTCCATTTTAAAGATAAACTGGTTGTGTTTGAGCTGCAGATGGCAACAGTATATTGTTTATGCTAATCTTAACTGTGATAAACAAAATTTGCAAGCAAACATTAGCATGGATCAGGCATACGATCTGAAGATATAGTAACACTGCAAAGACGTGCCTGTCTTTTCCACTGTTCTCAGTTTTTCCAAGTGGCTCACTAGCTATCCAAATAAAACAGGAAAAATATGTAACCCCCCATATTTTTCATCTTTTCTACTTCTGAGACACTTTTCTTGACAATATTTCAAAGAGGTCATTCCACATGTTCAACTAAGCAGCTCAAAATTGGAAACTGATGCCTTCGCTCTAAGATGTCCTCTTTTATTCAGCCTTTTAGGTCATAATACACTCTCTCAATATGCTTTTAAATTGAATATTGGGCTCTTCTCCTATATGTCGAACAGTCAGAAAAGTATATTTTTACCGTTACAACAATTTCTCCTGGATCTCCTGGACTTAATTAAAAGGTGAAAACTAACATAATAATAATAATAATTAATAATAATTCTAAGAAAATAATAATAATAAGATGATGAAGAAGAAGTATGTGAACAAAATTCTTCCATTTATCTTTTTTTTTTTAACCACTTATTCAATGAGTGTCATTGAGGTGGAGCTTAGACCAGCAGTGCATCAAGTGAGAGAATCTCCACCTATCCTAACATGCCTGTCTTTGGACAGGCATGTTAGTACCTGAAGAGAATCCATGCAAGTGCAGGGACACCACACCAACATATCAAATTAAATGAAATTAAATTAAGTTCATATATTTAATAAAATTAATTTTGAACTTAAATGCACATTTTAAATGGTTTTCACTGCCGAATTTGTGTCATGTTTTCCGACAAAATCTACATTCCTATGAGTATTTGCTTATTTTTGCAGAACTACACAATACAACTACTGTATACATTAGACACATAGAAAAATAGGAACAGGAACATAGTGAATTCCAGCTGGCTGGTACAGCATATGACATCAAAAATGTTCTTGTTCTGTTGCTTTTCAGTGTGTGCTACCGCGTACATTTGCAAATGCTGTTTATACGTCCTTTTTTGTTTTAGCCCCTGCTGGACACTACCATGCATAGTCGTTGGTCTATTCTTCATCAACTATAATCACATATTCTCAGACACACACACACACACACACACACACACACACACACACACACACACACACAAAGACACACACATACAAACACATATATCTAGGTCAAGGCAGCCAGGGATAATAGGAAAAGCCTGAGGCGATTCTGCCCAGCAAATGATCTTATAAAATGATTAAAGAGTGGTTTCTGAAAACAGTGAAAGCACATTGAAGGATATGTAAGGTAATGTAGATGTGTCAATATGTTTGTACTTGTGAGTACAAACTCAATAGTATTTACTCAAAGACTCCATCAGAAGAGGAAGTGAAGAGGCTGTGGGGGTTAGGACGGTGGTTCAGTGGTCTTTCAACTGAAAATAAAGCCCATGCACGTTTTATACTGAAGTCCTTCAGTGAAGGTATTGCAAGAAGGTCATGCAATCTTTTTTTTTTTTTTTTTTTGATAACCACATTTTATCCTTTAGTCAATATATGACCACAACGTGGTTAATACTGATTTTGTTTTTGATCCACACAATACAGGCAAGCATTAAAGTAGGAAGACGGTCAATATTTTTTATTTTCTTTCTTTTAAAAGGTTTTAAAACTTTACACTTTAAAGAAGAAGCCTTTTTAACTAATTTCATCTTTTAATGAGGAGGTAATCAAAGCAGTGAGAAGGTCTCATATCATTCTTTTTTTTATTGTTTCCCAGAAAATGAAATTTTTTTTAAAAAATATGCAAAAATAAAGAAAAATCAAAAATAAGAAAAATTGTAAGAAAGGGGTGTTGGTATATTTTAAAGGTTAGAAGATAATAAATAATGAAAACATGAGGATAAAAAGACAGAGTATACTTATAGATGTTTGAAGACTGACGACGCAGATATTTTTAGTTTTGGCAAACTGCTAAAATTTTTCATCTGACCACTTTTTTTTTTTTGTTAAATGAATTGGCTCTATTGAAAAGTGTAGACAGATATGCAAACAAGCTGAATATGTGTTAATGACTGTTAGCTTAGTGTGTGAATAGCAAGGTGTTGATTAGTGCTGTTGCAAGCCGCTGTAGCCAAGACAAGCCTGGCCCACTGTGGTGAGTTACAGCACACAGCTTCAGCCAACAATAACGAACTTCTGTTTCCATTAACAGTTCTCCAAGTCACTTCAACTCTTGTCCTGACAGAGGCGATGCTGTCTTACTGCAGAGCTGCTGTTTGCCCTCTGGCCATGTGGGGAAAGAAGGGATAGGATAAATGAGACCCTTCTGGACAGCGGTGAAGTGACCCACATGTTTTCTCTGGTCATCTTTCCATCTCTCTTCTTGTCCTCTCTCATTTTGTTCTATTTCCCCACTGGCCATCTCTCTTCCTCTGTCTCTCGCCTCTTTTGCCTTTGCACTAATGCTGATGCCCCACACCATTAGTGTTTCCACAGTGACGGCAGACAGATGTTTGTTGCCACTTTTGCAAAGAAGAAGCCCAGGACAGGAAGTGGAGTCCACACATGCAAATGTATCTACCAGTATGACACTGCGACAGCTGCGCCAAGCTGTCTGTGACTCCTTCTCTCTGTTATATGCAAAGCACATGGTAAATTTCCACAGATATACCCTTAGACACATACATTTAGGGTGCCCACATCAGGAAAGAGATTCTGTGTTGCTGTTCCCAGTGTCACAAGATCGCTCTCACCACAGATGACAAACAGATATAATCAGCTCTCCAGAGACCCATCCTGCTGCGGCCACATTCATTACAGCTGAATTAATACATACTTCACATCAAACAGTCAGGGGCCACTGGCCACTGCATTATACTGACGCACACACTCTTACCCACATAAGTAACAGCAACATATTTAACGCATTTTCACGCACGCACACTTATATACTGATAATTGCACACACTGTCAGCACTCATTGTCGTCACATCAACACATATCTCATATCAAAGGAATTGTCTCTTTGACCCTCCGTGGCACATAGACCAGAATAATCGCATAATCTTCTAACTAAGGAGCGATATACATATCTAAATGACTGGCTGGGCCCGCCTGTCATTCCATCAGTAAAGATTTGCATGTGTGTGATGTATTTAATACTTTCTCATGCTGATCCACCACTCCATAATAACACAGCATGTGAATCAAGTCGAGGCAGACCTGAAGCTGATTTATAGTCTTCCACTGGCTGGAAGCTCTGTCCAGGGTGTTTGAAGCAACATGAGTGTGTCTGTGTATATGAATGGGCGTACATAGATATGGATATAGGTGCTTGTGCAAGTGTCATTGTGTGTGTGTGTGTGTGTGTGTGTGTATGGCACGGGGCAGATGAAGGCATGTATATGTGCATGTGTGAGTGTGTGTGTGTTTGGGGGTTCACACGTCTAATGCATGTCGTCTAGACAACATTTGTGCCCTGCGTCCGAAAGGGTGATTGTCTTATGCAAATGAGGCTACTCTAGCTGTGACATGTCATCCAGCATGTGGGTCATGTGATGAGAAACCAAGGCGAAGCGGTGACGGTTGATAGCCTGCTTTTTTTTATTTATTAGTGTGGCTATTGTTTAACATTACCTTTTCAGGCAGCGAAGACACTGGGTGGTATTCAGGCCAACAGAAAGAATACAATGTCCGATTTGTTAAAACCTTTATGTCGGCGTTTGAGTCCAATAGAAAAACTTGTTCTATTATATGGATGGGAACTGAATTTGATCACATAAATAATGTTTGGGTTTTCCCAAAAAGGGAGTTTAACGGGGAAAAAAAAGGGAATTTACTTCCTTCCTTGTGGCCATATAATTTTAGTTCCAAAATATGTTCAGATTTTTATTTGACTTTTCAGATTCCTGACACCTTGATAATGCAGCGGTGATCAGAATTTTATTTGTGACGTTCGCAGAACACAGAACTTTACATGTCTCGTCCCAGAAATTCCACAACAAGTGACTTCAAAATAAAATAAAAAGCTTTTCAAAATTATTATTTTTTTTATGTTCCTAAGATTTAGGCAGCCAAAACATTAAAACACTAAATAACACTGGCAGTGAATGGCACAGATGGTCTGCTGGGATTTTTTTGGGTTCTGGCATCCCTCCACAGTAGTAGCTTTCCCTGGCAGAACAATGCTTCTTGCTGCACTGCAGAATATACTCAGGAGCAACTTAAGGAGCATGACAAAGAGCACAAGACACTCACCAAACCTCTAAATTCCCCTGATCCCAAGCTGATCGAGCATTCATACGATCTTCTGCACTCGGCACAGGGCTCCGAGGATTCTCTGCCAATGTCCTGGAGCTAGACACCACAGAAGTTTTGTCTCTATGCATCATCCAGTAGAGATCAGAGTCAGAGCTAAAGGTGCTCTTAGACAGTATGAGGCAGTTTGTTTTAATGTTTTACCTCATCAGTATACACAAATGAAATTTAATACAGACAGTTAAGCAGTCTATACGTTTCTTCTGCCATGGAGCTTAAAAATCTGAAATAAGGTTGTATGTGAGCACAGTCATATACTCCTTTAGTACTTTTCACCAAATATGGCAGCCATTTTCACCTAGTTGCCACTCAAAGTGCACTCTTTAATTATGGAAATCTTAAAAGAGGAGGTTCTTGGACAGCAGAGAGCAGCATGGACTTGACAACCAAGGGCATGAATCGTGTAAATGGATTTCAAAACAGATGACCTGCATGCTGATCTTATGATCTGTGCCTTCCAGTCCTGCAAGCTTTTTACTTCTCATCTCTCTCATCGTTCAGCGTGTTTTGCTCTGTCTTTCTCATGTAGGAATACCCCCCCAAACACACACACACATGCACACACGTAGGACACAGCCTGAGGTATTATCATAGGATATGTCCAGAGGTCCATGCTGACCTTTAACCCCAGTCTCTGGGAGAGACGGGGGCCTCATTCTCTGCCTGAGCATAAAGAGTGGTGGGGCCAACGGCGGTATTGTTGGAGATGGCTGCTGACTGACAGGTCATTTTTCACCCATTGTTTTTTTTTTTTTTTTCAAACATCAATTTTTATCTTGCAAAGTAACGCCTTGGCAGCCATGAAAAGTGTAGCATGTTATTGTTTAGTGATGATCTGATGCCATTCCAAGCATATAGGTAGCCAAGGTTTGCTTCAGTTTCAAAAAGGTTCAAGCTGTTTAATTTTACTGATCAGCAGCTTCTAAAAAAATAGCAGAGTAAATATAACAACAGCATTTACAAAATCATTCTAGACATTTTCCTAAAACCAAACTAGAAAATAAACCATGCAGACAAACATATTTTTCAAAGGCTCGTTTACTTGCTGACACGTCAACATACGTTCGTCTTAGTAGCCCGGCTCTGTTTTCTGTTGATATCTGGCATTCAATCAAAGCAGGGGAGCAAGACGCACTCCAAGTTTTAAATTGAATTTCATGCTGGATTAGTGGCACTCCTCTGAAATGCATGTGAGCTCGTCTTCGCACTCTAGAGACATGCCGTGGATATGTGCGTGTATGTTTCTGTGTTTTTCCTTTGATTAGTACAGATAAGTTTGTCCTGGTAGTAAACTAATTGTTGGTTCTGTTTGCCAACACTAGCCATATTATGACAGACCAGAATAAAGAAGAAAATCATTTTATTTTATGATATATATACATATATATGTTCTGGAATATACTGAATGTTTAAGCGTAACCTGCAAGGGCTATCTGCAGTCCTGTATCTATTTCTCTAAGTCTCAAGTTCTTCAAAATTACAACAAATCCAATCTAATTCGGAAAGTCTGCACTTGCTCATGTGCACGCACACAATTTCGTGTCTTGCTCCCTCCCTCCCTTCTGTCCCTGGCCAGGTCTGATGGGGTCCAGGCAGCCTTGGGTCTGTCTGTCCTTTGCCATGTGTCCTCTTTAGCACTGACCCATGCTGGAGGAGCAGGGACCAGGGCCTCAGGGCTGAGGTGCTAAAGAAGGGAAGGAGTGTGTGTGTGTGTGAGGAAGGGGGGAGATGGCCTCTGCTAGAGGCAATGGGTGAGCAGAGGGCAACAGTGTGGCAGTTGAATGTAAGCCATGCAAGCCTCTCCTTTCCTGCCATCCACCACTCCACCCCTCCCTCGTGATCCTGCCCTGAATGACATGGATGAATAACAGAGATGTGCAGCGGTACAGGCTGCCCTGCTGCTGACCCTGTCTGCTCTAGCCAGACCATGGACAGAGTGTATGTGTCCGTGTGCACGTGTGTGTGAGACAGAAAGAGAAGAAGAGAGAGTTTCATATATGCAGAAAGTTTCATATATTCCTTCATGCCTGCCTGAAGTGTGTATTAGATAGTGCAGAAACTATCTAATATCAATGTTTGCAGGCCTTGCTGTGTATTTTCTTATCGATATGTGTGCGTGTGTGTATGTGTATGTGTGGCCAGCAGGGAAAAATAAACAATGTGCTCTCCTTGTCAAAGGCAAGGCCTCGGGGCTGTGAAATATCTCGCAACCCAGCTCACACAGGGAATGAAATCAAGCAAAGGAAGAGGGAGAAAAAAAGGAGCTTCACTCCATATGGCACATGGCTAAGGCAAGTCGCTGTTCATGTGCAAGCTTATATTGTTTGTATGTGTGTGGGCAGCAATTTATTGTGCTTTTAAAATTATATGATATATAAATCTCCACCTTGAATTTAAAGGAGCAATTTCACTGGATTGTCCTATGCTACAAAAAATGTCTATAATTACACAGATGCAGTTCTTCCCTGCTCATGATTACTGTCTTAACTAAATATATATCAATTTATGTATATGAATGTAGCTGTTTTTAGATTTTTAGCGATAATATTTTTATTTTTATATTAAGCCTTTTATAATGATATTGGAAATAACCACTTTAAGTCTTTTTCTTTCTTTTTTTATTTGATGTTTCCTGTAACGTACAATCGATGTTTACTCACTGCTTCTATATACTAAAAATATGATGACAGCAAACCTTACTGTGTGGTCCGGTGATTAATGTTACAATAAGGATGGACAGTTTTGAAAACTGTTGTAACACGTGTGACAGTAACGATGCTATGCAAATTTGCAGCAATCAATCTTAGCACAGAAGTGGTTAAGTTTCAGAGGGAGGTGGAACAAAAAGCCAGCCATATTGGCAGTGCTGTGTGCCAAGTGATACTCGTGGCCTCTGCCCGGCCCTCCTATTATGAGGCTGGCAATAAGTTGGCCTGCCCGCTGGGGAAAACAGGGAGCTGACACCAGGAACATATGCAGCAACACCTGATTGCTACGCCACCACCACAGCAGACCTGGCTGCCAGGAAGAGCGCAAACACAGCACATGTAGATTCAGCACACGGAGTTTTAATAAAATATCCCTACATTCTAGCACACGTTAACGATATATAGTGAACAGGATGCTTGTGATGGAATATGTACCCTACACATATTTTCACTCATCACTTTCCACGCTTTCCACGTAACACCCACAAAGCACATGCATACACAAACACACACACTTATAGAGTAAACCCACTGGGGATTAATTTCCTTATTCAGAGAGTGTGTATGCCAAGCTTGGCTGGTGTGCCAGTTGCCCGCGGTGCACCACACGCTGCCATGCTGTGCCAGCAAACAGCACTGATGCCCTCCATTTGCAGAGTCACATATATCAAATGCATGCTGCTATCACTTAGCCCTCAGTAGTGTGAACCCTGCCCGCCTGCCCGCCTCGCTGTGCAAATGTGTTTGTGTTTAGCATCTGGTTTCATCCTCCGTTATGTACTCTGATGCATTTGATTGACGACAGTCCTGCATAATGCAATGATTGATTGTATGAAAATCTGAGTGAATGGAAATGTTTTCTGGGATTATCTGTGACCAGACACTCACCCCGCTCTGCCTCAACGCAAGCTGACGTTTCTTGGGATTTAATTTTCAGCAATTTTATAGGACTTTATACTAATTTGCAAACCCTTGACCTTCTTAACAAATCCATACAAAATACACTCAAACTGCAACACGATTTTCTGCCCCTCTGGCCGGTAAACCCCTGTTAGTGCATCATTATAGAGCCATGTGTTTTAGATGGAAGAAAGCTTGAAAGAGAAGGAGGAGGGTGGGGGAGTTGTTAGAGACTAGGCCTGCATTGTCTACAGCCTCTCAAAAGGTTTTACTGTTGTTCATGGTCACGTTCTGAACTGGATGAGACCCTACAGGTGTCCCTGCTCTCAAAATGTGTTCCCCAGACCCTTCACCAGCCCCCCTCAAGCCGCCCGCCTGTGACCCCTGACCCCACAGACCCCGGGAAGTATGGGTAATGGCAGGCTTGTCAATAAAGTCCAGGGTCACTAATAGACCAGCTTTGTTCGGTGATGTCAGCTTCCAAAAAGGAAAAGAAGGGTAAAAAAAAACCCCATCTCCCTCCAACCCACCATCCTCATAACGTATCTGGGTCTATTGAAATTACAAATGGGTGCTTTTGATTAAATCCCACTACCCACCACCTTTCTTTACCCCTCTCCTGCTTGTCTGCCTCTCCTCATCTTCTTCCATCACCTTGCCTGGCTCTTCTCGTCTTTAACTCCAAAGAGGTGCTTGTGCGCTGGGCTAAAAGGTCTTAATGTGTCTGCATTCATGGAGCCACACCATAGAAGGCTGTTTTTAACCCTGTTTAAGGCCTTGCATCCATTTGGCCAGGAGTCCTTCACTCCTTGTCCCTCCCCCTCTCCGTATCTCTCTCCATTTTCAACCTCCTTCACTCTCTCTTGCTCTCTTTCTCTCTTCCACCCACATCCCAATCCTTTTGTGATAGGATATGAATGCACTTTGCTAGTTGATAATTACACTCTCCTTCTCTGCCCTCCTCTCCCTTTCTGACAGTGGGATCCACAGGCAGTCCTTATTCAGCTAGTAATTTGCCTGTCCTCCTCATTCATTGAGAAGGTACAAATTATCCTTCACACGGGCACTGGCTATTCTCCCTCTCAGCCAGTGTGATGAGGACTGCACTAAAGAGAAAATAGCCAAGAATATGCACTTTGCATCTGCTCTAAGTGTAATCTGAAAGAAGAGATTTGTGTTTCATTCAGAAAGTACAGATTTCTGGTTAATATGGCAGGAAAATAGAAAAAAGTAATAACGAATGCTCATAATCGGGCGGCATTTTTACAGTAAAAATATGATCACAATTATACAAGAATCTCCAGCTTTCAAACAATTTGTTTTGAATGTTTTGACCATATTAAACACTAAATGTTTAGCACAAGCATCATAATTATAGTCAACGCTATAGTTGGCCATCTTGAGATAATTCACTGTCATGATTCCTGGCATTAGTGTCCAGACTTGGGCACATTTGGACATTTGCTCCTCATTGCCTTCTCATCAACACCCATAGCTGAGGTCTCACCACCAACCCAACTGTGCTTAAGGCTCATCCAAAATAGTCCGAGCGACAAACAGATAGTTAGCAAATGAAAGGATTCCACGACAAATTACTTACAGGACTCTGACTTCTCGAGAGCATATGTGTCTGCAACCATTTATATCGCTTTTATGAGTGTATAGTTTAGTCAGGATTTATGGCTGGATATGAAGTGTGTACAGTATAACACCCTCTCAGGCTGGAGTGTTTTGAATCCTTAGACAGTGTGGGTTTACTTCAGCATATCTGTGTGAATTTAATTATAAGTGCTTTGCTCAGTTAAAAGTGTGACAGCACTATGGGCCATTTCGGTAATTTATTTATGGGCTGCGTTGGCAGCATAGAGGAACCTCATTGGCTGGGAGCAGGGTTCAAGCAGCCGGTGGCGATTACAGGGCAAACGTGACCACTGGATAGACAACGACCGACCCAGGAAGTCAACAGGAAATGCTTTTTTAAAGACCATAATCATGTTTTGTCAAGTAATTACAGAACGAGAAAGAAAGTATGAAAACACATGGTAATAATGGGACAAAGCATTGATCATAACTGTACGAAACAACTCCTGATGGTCATGGAGGGACAATAGAGTACAAAGGCATCCATTGTTCCTTGACTCAGTGAACTATGTAGCTCGTTAGGTGGAGCTTTCCAAGATTAAAGAGATGGATATGAGCGGAGGAGTCAAGGCCTGAGGTTAGAACTGGGGGCGAAAATCGACACTCCGCCACTGCAGAAATGATCCAGCTCCCCAGCCCCTGACCCCACAGTGACCTGCAGCCTTTGATTTCTGTCCTCTTTTTTGTCCCCACATCCAGAACACACATCATTTCATCTCTTTGCATATTATTAAACTCCTCCCCACCCTCCTCATCTCTAATAAGGCCTGTCTGACTTTTTTCGCCTTTTCCTCCTTTTTTCTTGTTTTCTTACAACTGTTGTCGTCTTCCTCCCTGTAAGGGGTCCATAATTGATGGATTTCAATGAAAGGTGTAGGCGTGTATGTACATCCACCAAAAGCATTGATATTCTCCCCGAGGCAAAGGAAGAGAGAGGGAGAAAGACAGAGAGGGAGAGAGAGGTGACCCTGCTGGCTGAGTGGCAGTGGCCGTCATGCATAGCATCTCTAAAATGGGGATGGGGGGGTGAATGTCACTTTCAAGTCTCTCCTCGGCACTCTCCCTTAATGAGAGATGGGTTCTGCTCCGCAGACAGCCAAGGGGACCAAGGAAATGCCCTCCTCCCCCCTCCTCCCCATTCCTCCCCTCCACCTCTCAGATCTCTAATCCTCCAAGGAGCTGACAGCTCGAAGATCCGCAAGCCTGCATCTCCTCCACCTGCACAACCTCATTTTCCAATCATAACAACAACAACAAAGGTAGGGAGATTTCTCTTCACAGGTATTCTCCCGGTCTTCGTGACACACATATCATCTTTTACATCACTCTTAATCCAAATGATAGCAACATACATTCTAACACTGGCTCAAACCACAGCCCCTACTTCACTCTTCTTAAGTGAGGGACGCACACTAATGCTATTTAGCTAGCCAGGCTAGTGATTCATCCATTCCAGCTGAAAGGAAAGGTGAGAGGAGAGATCTCCCAGGACTCCTTGCAGCCCCCATCTGTCAGACACACCCGGCCCACTGATTTACATTTACCGCAAGGATTTATGGGATGCCCGCCACAAAACGAGTCGAAGCAGCAAGAATCATGGGGCGAGAGACAGAGCGGGGAAATTATTCAAAGCAGTGATTATTTTGGGACGGCCATTACGCATGCACACCTGATCAGGGGGTGTCACCCGTGACTCCCCCCATCCACCATGATGGAGAGGGGCCTCATCCGTGCTGCGCTCTTATTTTACCTGGCTTGCATAAAGGAGAATTCTCTTAGGCACCAGGAGAGCCTACTAAGGCTAAATTAGGCCCCCGGACAGGCAGAGGAGAATGGAGAGAAGAGCAGATGAGGCAGTTATGTATGCACAAGGGATTGAGATGAGGGATACTGGTCAAATTCACGATCAATCTTAAACCAAGTGTATCATAGTTATATATTTGCAAATCCAAATTTGCTACTTTCTGTGTAGTAATTGTTTACGAGGTTTTTTTCACTATACTAGGCCAGATTCTTCAGCTTCAAGAAAACTTTATATTACGTGCATTTAATATTAAATGCATAAGTACTGCAAATAATTTAAAGCTAAGTACAGCAGATTATCATAAATGTGTGAATTTCTGTATGATTAACAGGTGACATTTGCTAGACCACCTGCACTCTCTGTTATTCAGAAGCCCAGAAAATGTCACAATGACAGCCCTCCTTTCAACATGGCTCTTAAAGCCCTACTCACTTGCCAACTTCAGGAAGGATCATCATTTACAGTCATTACTTACAGCACTTTGCAGTCTGTAGCTGAAAAGGGTTAGCGTAGCCAGCTTTGAGCACATGTTCCTTTGCTGCAGCTTTACAACTAAGGTCAGCTCAACTGCAACTCTCGGCCCTCCTCCTCTCTCCTCCTCCGCTCCCCTTCTCCTCGCCAAGTTCATTACCAGTGGCCCCCAGGTACGACCTGATTTCAATGCACTTTGTTCAATTGCCCTACTTGGAAGATCCTGCCAAAATGGGGCCAGCTGATTATGCGCTACCGCCACTTTGCTTATTTTATTTAATGCTCAAAACAGCAGATAATTTCTATGCTACTTCAATGGCAACTATTCAATTTTTACTTCTTGTTTCATTTGCTACCTCATGTATTCAAAGCATCAATTTATTTCTCATGCTAATTACACTTCATAGCAACATTGGAAATAAGTTTTAGGATAGCTTACACTTAGCAAGTGTCAAAGTGGTGTCGAAGAGCAATTGAGAATTTCTGATTAGCTGTTAGCAGTTACCTGACCTCGAGCTGAAAAGAGCAAATGTAATATCTTATTTGCAGTGATGGAGTCAACATCGCTGACCTCTAGCATACCGTTCTGCCTTCAGAATGAGATTCATTTAAATCTGTGTCAGTAATTCCACCTGCACTTGTTTTTCATCATTCTAAAAAAAGAAAAAAGAAAACCTATGTATTTGAATTACGTGCCTGTGTGTGTATTCTAAAACTATTTATTGCTTCTCCTGTAAACTTAGCAACTCAAGTTTCAATATTGTCACTCTACACCTAAGTCAATGCTACATTTTCATTTATCTTAAAATGTAGATGTAGAATCCTTATAATATATGTAAAAGTAAGAGGTAAACAATCGTTGCTGCAAAGACTTTCTGTGTCAGAAGAACTGGGGTGTTTTATTGCGCCTCTGGCCAAGGCTGTGATCCCCTTACCTATGAGATGCATTTACAGGCATTACAGAACTGGCCAAAGTTCAACACTGAGCAGGATAATATTTCTGTTTTACTACACACTCTGTTCCCTATTCATCTACTGCCTGACTGCTAAATAAGGTTTTTTTTTACTGAGATGAATAGCAGACTGGGAGTTACTATTTGAATCCAAGTCAAAGGGACTTACTCGTTCTATGATTGTCTTTTTCCTGGCAGTGACGATCAGCTTACTAAAAATGGCCTTCTCTTTGTGCCAGCTGATCCTGGGATGATGAACCATTTCGCTGGGTCCAAAGGAAAGTTGATTTGCCCCCAAAACACAGAATCCTTAATTTGTCTGTTTGAAAGTGGAACACAGAAGGAGAATTGACTGTAGTCCATTTGTGCCACACTAAGTCTCACAGAGAAAGAGGTGTGAGCAAAGTCGACTGTAAGGCTTAAAGAGGCAGCCGGGAGAAAAGCAGCTTGGACAAGAGAAGTGCTGAACTAGGTGGGCAGATTAGTATCACAAGACTTTGTCAGAAGGATGAAACGATGATGGAACAGTCTTCTCTGCATGATATTCTCAAATGTTGTTACTGATAGTAAAAATCAGACTGAGAGGTTAAAGCAGCATACTGAATAAAAGCTGTACATTTCAGTTCTTATCAGTTTTTCATGAACAATAACAAGTATAATAGTTTTTAGTCACAAATTAGCATACTCCACAGCGCCCAGTGCCCCGATACCATTGTCTTTATAGTGAACTGATAGAAAACTGGGGACATGGTGATTGTGAATATGTGGCATAACATATGTGGGAAATATTCGAAGGCTTTTGTGGCCTGACAGAGGAACCACCTAATCTGCGGGATAGCTTTGCCTCAGATAGCACGTCTGAAAGGCTGTTAAGCAAAATAGGACAAAAGGGAGTCTTAATTTCCAATACGGCTTCATCGGTTGTCAACCCAATTAACATATTAGAAGGGATCAGTCTGTGACAACTGTCAGAGCACAACCTCAAAACAAAACCGCCATTGTGTCCGAAGGAAACCTACATGCCCTGGTCAGATACACAAGTAGGGAATAGGTAAGAGCCAACATGAGGTGAGGAGCCAAAGTGGGCCTACAGGTGCATAGCTGTTCAGTTTCATCCAGTCTTTAGAAAGATGTCTGCTGTCATGAACTTACATGTGCTCCTTTTTCTGTGGCCATGAAAAAACATATCTTCTCAGACTCATTTCATTTCCGCAGCCTTACAAGCACACAGCAGAGGCCAGCGTGCCAGATGCACTGATGGTATTAGTGGTGAGTTGCGGCAGTGTTGAGGCTAAGCGCTGGTGACAAAGAGAGATGCCTGGAGGACTCTTCAAACGTCCATCTTCACACAAGATGAAGCGGACAGGACCCGCAGCGGCTCAGAGACAGGATGCCAGTCTAAGCATATGTTGCACAGAGACAAAGCACCAGGGAGCGACAACGGGGCGAGATGGCCACAGAGAGACAACGGGGTTGATACGCGGCATGATAAGAGGGAGACAAACAGACATGAAGAAAGGCAGACGGACAGACACAGACATGTGGGTTAGAAAAGCAAGAAACTGGGAGGTGGAGGAGTGGGGTGGATGTTGAAAGGAACAGAGAGGCTATGCATGAAAGGAGGAGGGAACGAGGGGTATGAGGGGGTATGGGCAGGGAGGGGTGAAGAGAGGCGGAGAAGTTTGAAGTAAAATGGTTGGGACATGTGTGACATTGGGGCCCTGGCAGGAGTTGTGTCATTGGTCCATATGACTTGCGTGGAGCCTGGGTGAAGTAACGCGTTGTAACAGTGGTGGAATGGTTACTGTATGTCAGTGACCTTTCCATCAGGGCCCTGTAATGGCATGTCAAAACATGTTGAGGGGCAGCACGCTGCAATGTTGCAGATGACTAATTGTCCTTTGTCTCACAGAACCTGCTGTGTTGGTCACTTATCCACTAGTTTCATTTAAGTGAAAAAGTGTATTTGAAAAAAAAAAAGGTGCCAAATCTAAACCTCCATCTTAAGTCTTGCTTCACTCCTCAGCAAATGAAGCTCTGTGTCTTTAGTTGCTGTGGGCTGATGAGAATGAGCAGGGTTCTTCAGTCATGTAAACAAAACCCCTCAGAAGGCAAAATGCCACGGTACCCCAGACCCTCCTACCAGCAGATCAGATTTGACAAGAAACAGACACGGGCTCAAGCCTTGGCCTTCAGGTCTTGTTGCATTCTTCAACATTTCATAAAACATAAAGTATTATGGAAATGCTTTTCTGTATGTGTTTCATGTAAACTTCTGACAAATTCCTTGTTCAGATTACTGGCACAGTGCTATTGGTTTATATTTCTTTGGCCACATTTTCTGTTATAAATGAAATGTTCAGTTAATTTGGCTGATTGCTAACACAACACAATGCCACTGTAAACTACAAAATCCACCTGATAACACTTTAGCAGAGTTAAATGGGCACTTTACCAATTTTACACATCCAATTTATTCATCTCATCTCAAGGAGTTGTACTCTGCCCATGAAAACAGATGTTTAATTTCTATTGTGGCTCTCGACAGGGCTTTCTAATGTAATGACATCATCAGGGTTAACTGAGGTTATGATTAGAAACTAAAAACAGAAAGCCTGTAAAAAAAAATAAGGCTATTTACTAGGCAGGAAAATCAAACAAAACATTTGACCAACTGTTTGAACTTTATGCATTTTTTTTTCTTTATTGTGAACTTCCTTTAGGTTTTAAAGCTTGACTGACCTGATAAAGGCTTAAATTTTTATGAAGGGTTTCCTATGTATCCAGCTGCCCCATTTTAACCATCAAAGATTCACTGGATTCAAACCAGCCAGGGACCCATTTTAACATATTTTCTAAAAGAAATTTGGTGACACAGCAATATAATTACTAAGTTCCCCAAAATATAATTTTAGTTGGTGACAAGCTTGCTTTTTTTTTGTGTGTGTTTGTTTGTTTTTTGCACTGATAGAAAATATTGTCATATGCAGTGTTACATTTATGTTTTTGGTTTTTTTTTTAATTTTCAGGTAATGGATGTCACAATGAAAATGAGCTGAAATAGGGGTGCTCAAAGTCATTTTGGGCAATTTTTAGTTTTGACTTTTCTGGACTTTATGTGCTCACAGTACCAAAAAGCTGCACCTTAAACAGTAAAAACATCATTATCAAAAGATAACTGTAGAAATACAGATATCTGTGGTGAACACACTCTGGTAAAAGTACAGATTTAATTTCTTTACCCAAGTAAAGTGGGAAAAAAGCTCTAAAACAGAAAAAAATGCATAGTTAGGGGTTAAAGTTGGATTAGGCAGACATGGGAATCCCGTGATCAGTTGTAGTGATGCAACATGAGGAAAAGAAACACTTAGAAAAGTCACAATAATTTCTCTTGTGAGCTCTAGTAGATCAGCTGACCTGTTATCCTTGATTTAAGCTAATATTGACCACTACAAATGCTCTCCTCTAGTCCAGCTCAATGTATAACTCCACCAGAGTACTGCAAACTAATCAGTGTAGCCAGCAGTAAACTGCCTAGTACCTTTGAATAACACACAGTTAGTATGTGAATATGTAAGCTTTAACTTTACAGTTAATCAAATGCCACTGAGCAGTCTTTACCTTTGAAAAATGTTTTTCTTCCTCTGCTGGTCTGTCTTTCTTACATCTTTTTCCATCTCTGAGTGAAGGAATCACTCCCACTCCCTTTCTCCCCCAGAGAAATACAGCAGCTGTACCGTTAGCTAGCAGAAACATAGCGTGTGTAACTAAACAGATATTTGTGCTATTTGTCTGGCTGCTGATATTTGTTGAACTGTTGGAAACATTGCATTTAAAACTACCTTCCACTTAAAAATTGTTTAGGCTTGTTAAGGTATGGGCATCTGCACTAAAATCACAGTTCGAGCTTCCTACTGACTATAGTCCTATAATTTATGCATTTTATGCATCATTTTAAATTATATCTTTCTTCGTGCACTGGTGATGGTTATGCCAATAGGATTATCTTTTATGCTATTATTCCCTCTATGTAGGTTCAAATCTTAGTTTGTAAAAAACCTGTTTTAAAAATGTAACGAGCAGAACGTAGAAACATTAGTTATAAAATCCAGGGGATAAGAATAAATAAAAGATGTCAGTATAATGAAAGTATGGTAACAAATTGCTTATACTTTACTACTTCCTACCTCTGCAAATCAACCTTGGGTGATACAGTCTGCTAAACTGTGTAGTCCACCTTCAGGGTTAAATATGACAAAAAAGAAGGAAGTGAGAGAAACACAGACAAAAAGACATTTTGAACTTTAATAAGAACACACACCATGGGCCTTCTTGAGGATTAACTCTTTGTTCCCCAAATACTCGATCAATAACCAGGCCCAGACATCTTTATTTGCAGACAGCTCAAATGCTTCTAGAGAGGGGAAAAAAAGGAACAGAGCCTCCTATTCTTCTTTCTCTGCATGTTTCAAGCACAGTGTTATTCTTCTCTCCATCCTTAATAATCTGTGATGCTTTCAACTTATCCTTCTTAGTGTGCAGCATTTTTATGTGTGTTTGTGCATTTTAAGGAATTTATACTGCACTGGGTGCGCAGTTATCCTGACAGCAGATATATTAAACGTAATAGCAATTCATATGTAATAAATAAACAGCAAAATACAGTGGTATATATTAAAGATATAGTTTTATAAATGCTTGTTTCAAAGGACAAGGCGATTAAAATATCCAGCCAAGGTGAAAGGAGCGTTTGGAAATTGCAGATAAGGGATGAGAACGACAATGAAGGGGTGCCCTGAACATGTGTTTGCCTCCATAATCCTGAGGCTTCACTCCCACATCCTGGTTTCTTAAAGCTAATCCAAACATAAACAAATAATATTTGCAATACATCTAATTAAAAGAAATATGACAGAATAAGAGACATTGCGTGGAGGAAAAAACACTTCTGCTTTTAAAATGTGTGTCCTCATTCCTCCCTCCCTGATGGTGGACTCCCACAGTCCTTGGGCCTTTGTGTCTGTCTCCTCTTTATGAATAGAGGCTTAACCATGGCCTGAAGCAATGCGTCTTCTGCTCCCTCATTGATAGCCAATGCATTATTCATTTATTTTCATCATATCATCAGATGTGCATAAGCTTTACCCAGTTATTTTTGGGGAGATGCATTTATTTATTTAATTTTTTTCCTCAATTACTTCTCAGGGCCTCATCGAACGCATTCCCACTATTCAATCATTCATTGCCTCTCAACTTTATCAAGACGCCAGCTGAGATGAAAGCTAGTCTTTATTATTGATTATCAGAGGGATTAGCTCTCAGTGAAAGTTAAGGTTAGCCCCTCAATGCTGTTAGTCAATGGAAGGGAGAAAGTCCTTTTTGTCAGAAGAGTGCTGCAGCACGCTACCCTCTTATGTGCGTGTTTGACGATTGTATGAATGCAAAGGCAGCAGAAATATTTATGAAATCATACACGCGTTCCTTGTAGTCTCATCTTTTCTTCACATTCATTCAAACTACAAGCGCACAAGGAAAGAGAACGGGGTTTTTTTTTGTACTTTCAACAGACAAAATGAGCTAGCTAAAGAGAGATGAGGAACTAAGGATTTGAAACTATACCCTGTGTCCACGGTCCTGCATGTAAGTCAGTGCCCAGGACCAGTTATCCATAGCTCTTTCCCCTACCTTTCTTTACTTAGAATGAAAGACAAACAAAAACCCAACAGCAGCTGGCTTGCTTGGTGTTTCTCAATAAAAGCATTGCTTCTTTCTCGACCCTCTCTTCATCCAGTGCCCACAAGTCTCCAGCCTTGACCATATATTATCTTTCAGACTCAATGCTTCTCTTCCTCCTCTCTTTTTTCCTCTTCTCTCTTTTTCCCTACCTCTCCAAGAATAAAGCACTCCTAATGACTGTGGGCTCTCAAGGGCCTGCTGGTGCCCGGGTACTCGAAAGTGCGGCGCGGTGGAAAGGGGGGCACCTCCTCCTTCTCTTCCTCCTCTTTTATCACAGGTGAGAATAGAGGGTCAAGAGGGGTTAATGTGCTGCTGTTGCACAGAGGTTTGGGCTATCACCATGGCAGCAAGCATGTCGAATACCAAAGTGTATATCCTTCCTCCTAAAAGAAAGGTTTGTTTGTGACTTGTTTTTTTGGCCTTTGGGTTCAACTTCATTTTCAAATTGTAGGTTGAAAAGGTTTAACTTTGACTCTTTCAAGAAGGATAAAGGTGGAAAAAATGATGTTGTAGTAAAAGTGAAACTGCTGTTGATCCAGTTTTAGGGAAATGTTGTTTATGTTTAGTAGCTCAACAGAGAGCACTAAATTAGCCCAGAAGCACTTTTAGCAGTCCCTAGGCCTGCAGCCCATGAGAGAAAGGTCACAGCGTCAAGGGCTTAGGTCACCCGATGGGTTCAAGGGAACATTCGTTGTGAGGTTCACTGGTGAACCATGATGATGTGCACGCATATACACACACAAAGTAAAAAGCACTTTTGGTCTTGGCATATGTGGCACAGATACAGCAAGAAGCAGAGAAATTGTTTGCTTGCTGCAGACCTGAGAAAATTAATCATTAAAACCCTGCAAGGCTTCTTGTGCTAATTTAACTTCAGCAAATAATATAGCTTGCACCTTTATTCTTGTCCCCTCAAACATGAAACAAATGCAGGCAAATTTAAAATAATTAATTTCAAAGGATGTGAATTAAAGAAAAATTCCATCTAGCCATACTGATGTAATTTACATTCTGATTTCTGCGATTTCTGCACTTTCTTTATTTTGCTCGCTCACAGTCTCTCAAGATTCTCGCTTTAATATCAGTGTGGATCAAAAGCCTTTCATTAAGGTTTTCTGCACTCCTTCCAGCATTGTTTGGCTCCTAGGATAACAACAAAGTGCTTTCCCCTACTCCGGGGCCAGGTTAGCTGAGAAGAAAGGAACAGTTATTCCTGGGCTAAGTTCACATCAAACACAAGGGGCTCCAAGTGAGAGAAGATGAAAGCGCCAGGCCTGACCCGGAAGATTAGACCAACTCTGCTGCCAGCTCTGTAGCACCCAGGGGCCATCCTCACTCTGAGATCCCACCCCTCCTCTTCGTACAACACAATGGACTTTAGCACAGAACAAGCGTAGAAGAAGAGAGTAAAAAATGAGGTGAAAAGGAGGATACAAAAAGAATAGAGAAGGAAAGATACCGAGAAGCAGTGCAAGGAGGACAAAGAAGGAAAAAGAAATGGATGAGCAGAAAAAAAAAATGCAATATAATTTTAGGAGTGTAAAACTGCAGACTATCCCAACCTACTTTTCTCGCCTCTGCTGCCGCCTCCTCTGACAGATAGCAGTGAGGCAAGAAATAATGCCGATTATCATAATTGCTTAAAGTGTGTGTGAATATTCATGATTTCTCCAGCCTTATTATAGCAACAAATCCATGGCACAATGAATGTAAATTCATTGTGATTATTTTACATAGTGCAATGCCCCCAGTCCTTTCCCCTCCTCTGTGTGTGTGCATGCATGTGAGGACTGCAGCTGGGGGTGTCAAGGTTGGGTGCTATCTCTTACTGGCCCTCATCAGCCGGCCGAGCTGTTGCTATGCATCACATGCAGAGGAGAAAAAAGGCTGTAATGTGAAAGGAAAGGGGTAAGATGGTGGCATGCAAGAAGTGGGAAATGAGGACAGAATAATGGAGTAACAGCAAGAGTGTAAAAGTAAAGGCATTTAGTAAAGAAGAAAAAATGTAAGGAGGGGTCGTGTATTCATCTCTTCATGCATTTATAACTTTACCATCAAAGTTAGGAGGGTTTTTTTTCATAGGTTAAAAGGACAATAAATAAGTATAAATAAAGGAGAATATAAGTTCTTGATGGTGATGTGTTGAAATTGGTTGTACAAAGTGAAGTTAGGATACTTAACGTAATGAAAATATCAAGATAGCAAGTCACACACACACAAACACACACATACACATGTCTCCTCCTGCTCCTGTGCCCATGCGTATGAGGTGCCAGATGGCACAGGACAAATGCTCCTGAGGGGAAACAGCGCGGTGACCCCTCCCTCTCTCACCCGTACTTTCTCACACATTGAAGCCACATGGAAACAGAGCTGTGTTGGGGGGAAGGGGAGAGGAGGGTTAAGGTTATCGATGATGCCTATCAAAGCATACACAAAGACATACGCACACAGAAGCTATGCACTGACTAATTCCCAAGATGCAGCGATATCAAGGCATGTCTTGACATATTCTCAGGCGGGCAAAGAATCTGAATAGCCCTTAAAAATTTGGCTAGTCTGTGGGCCTTTTGCACTGCCTCAAGGACGGTGCTCTACAAACATTAGCTAACTTCACTTCGTCTACCGTCTGAAGATGCTATCTCACCTCCGCCTGCATGGCACACGGTGACCCACCCTCAGACCTCTGCTGCTGTGCAACAACAGGACCCATGAATCCTGTCCAAAAACTTTCATAAAGAGCGGTGATGGTTTTGGGTGAGTGGTTCAGAGACAGAGAGATAGAGCAGATAGTAAGTTCAGGAATGAATGTGGGTGAAATTACCAGAGCTAGGGCATACTGGGTTTTTTTGCTGGTAGTGGCTATATTAATCAAAGTACCACCATGGTGCTATGTGTGTCACACAAGTATAAACAGTGTAGTAGAGTTGAAAAGTGACATTTCAGTATTTACAGTCAGTCACTTTTTCATTACATATGAAACATCCACAAAGTGTCAGAGAAGGTAGAAGTATGTTAATGAGCCAGATTTTTCAGACATTTCTGTTAAGAAGTCAAGACCAAAGTTAAACACTTTACAAGTTTGACAAACAACACACAGTTACCCAGGCTAACTTCCAGTGGGACAATTTGGTGGATCACATACCGACTTCAGCAAGCAGGAATTATATTTATTCCGCCTTGCTTAAAGAAATTTAGCGTACGAGTAAGAAGTCTTTGTCTGGTACAATTATTTGATTGCACACCAGGCTGAACAGCGGGCTTGTGAAATTGGTCAGAGGCACTCAAGGTACCAAGAAGATCTCTGCACTTTTGGATCTTCTACCAGAGAGGCACACTGAACTGTTTCTTAGCTTTTCCCAAAATCTGATTTCCTTCAGTGTTCTTTACTGCTTACCATTCATCCTAGTAAGGAGTTTACTGGTCATCAAACAGAAATCTCTTATAAATCTGAACATCCCAAGAGATGCAAGACAGACAAAGAAATACAAGATTTTCTCAAGAGATACCAGTCTTATTTGAAATGAAGGCAGCTTATGATACATTTTATATTTTTGTCCACTCTGTACTTGTCTGTTGTGGTGAAGAGAGAGATGACCGCAAAAGCAAAGCTGTTGATTTAGGTGTTGATCTATGCCCATACCTTCACCTATGGCCATGAGCTTTGGGCAATAACTGAAAGAATAAGATCACAGATACAAGCGGTGGATATACATTTTCTCCAAAGGGTGTCTTAGTTCAGCTTTATTCATAGGGTGAGAAGTTCAGTCATTCAGTCAGTAGCTGTGCTGCTCCTCCACTTAAAGGAGTCAGTTGAGGTGGTTTGGGGAACTGATTAGGATGCTTTTGGGCACCTCTTGGGTGAGGTGTTCCAGGTATGTTCTGTTCCTGAGGTACCAGAGTTAAACCAGGACACATTAGAGAGAGAGATTAAATCTCTCGGCTGGCCTCAGAGCGCTTTGTTGTTTCCCCAGATGAGCTGGAGGAGGTGGCTTGGAAAAGATAGGTGTGGGCTACTCTGGTTAGGCTGCTGCTCCTGAGACCCAGCCTTGGGAATAAGAAAGAAAAATACACGGATAGAAGGATGGACATTTTGGTTCCACTTAGTACCGATGTGTTATTGTAACCTAAAAAATATATATAAATATATTTTAATGGCAGAATAGTTGTTTTTATAAAGCTACAATAATCTTGAAAGGCCAATAGAGTAAACTAGAATGGAAGTGAAACCTGAAAACTGGGATGTAAAGTTACATTTTTAAAACCTTTTGGATTATCTGACTATTATTTTTTTCAGCATTGTCTCCTAGTCAGACTTTAACAACTTGATAACAACTTTCAAAAGACAATCTTCAAATACAAAACGTTCCATAATTCGATAATTAATTGACATTTCTTGGGCAATGGCTACATTTGAGCATTGCCCGAATGTCTTTGGGCAAAATACTGAACCCTAAATTGCCCACAGTGTGTCCATCACCGCAGGGATGAACATGTGTGTGAATGGGTGAAAGTGACTTGTAGCCTAAAAAGCTACTTGAGGCGGCAAATAGAAACTTGAGTACAAGCAACAGTCACAGTATATTCTCTTCTGAGCTACTCAGTTATATCTGGCCACAGTTATATCCAAAATACCTCTGTCTTTGCATGCCTGAAGAGTGACCTATTTGATTTAGTCTCACTCCTCTCTCTCTCTGTGGCGGCTTGGAAGAAAAGACTGCACTGGGAGGACAGGCCAAGATGTCCCAGTGGGCTCCACCACTTATCACCAGCCTTCTGAGATTCCACCAAGATTCACCCCCTTATGAATAATCTCAGCCACCGGCACAACGGAGCATTGGAAGAGGAAAAAAAGCGTCAGATTATTTAGAAAGACACAGGCAGGGATGGAGATAGTTGGAGGGGAAATGAGGAAAAAAGAGAAAGAAAGGAAGGGGAGAGAAGAGTGAGGAAGTCTTTTGATGTGTTTCCCCCTTCAGTGCAGGCATCAGGGTGGATGGTAGATCCAAAGCTAGCCCCACTGCTTGAAGGGGCTGACTGGTTTATTAAACGCTCCCACCGCCCCCATGCCTCCAAGCATGATGGGATTAATGCTGGCATAACCCTTTACTTAATTCATTACAGGGGGACGCTGGCTAATTTGATTTGATATTATTTTAATAAAGTTCTGTGATGATTTGGAAGATTGTTTCAGGCTATCAGAAATAATTTTCCAGTTATTACTGCTGTTCAGGCAAGTCCTTTGATAGCTGCAGTCAGTCTTAGTGTGCAGAATACATTAGCCGTAAGTGCAAGTACTTTAGCTACAAAGCTACTAAAGAAATACTAATAATGAGACGACTCTGAATTGCTGAGTATTGTGAAATGATGTTAAGATGTGCTGTGGGCAGGCGCTGCGTAGAACAAACATGACAGAAGAGGAAGAAGAAAAGGGGTAGGAGAACAGAGAAAGAGATAGAGCAGTGGAGCAATATTTTGTATGCGTTGAGCTTACACATGTCACCATTGTTAAATCTCCTAGGGATACATGGTTGCCTTTCAGAGGAGCACCAGTGCTTTGTGTTATTCATGTGATTACTGAAGGGACTGCTGCTAGTGTAGGTGTCTCGGAACAAAAAGACAGTCCATTTTCTTTTTTCGGGGCTGTGGATTTTGTCAGTGCACAAATGATGAGATGTAGAGCATTAAAAATGACACAATAACAATTGTAATCTTCGGAAAATAGATAATGGTTTTAACAGACTTTTTAGAAGTGTTTGCTATATATTCCTAATACAATGAGCTTATTTTATTTCCAGTGTGTTTTGCTTGGCTGTACAGTAGTTTTAGAGAACAAACAGGTTTTGAATCCATCTCAGTAATATATTAGTCCCTCAGTGTTGGAATAATCCTGTTTTCCACCGAGCCATTTGTTCACCTCATCAGACTTTGCCGGTTCTATATAATCTCAGTACTGTCTCTTCACCTATTTACATATTGCTTAAGATAATTGAAGACACTGTAGATGTCTCACACTATTTCCTTAAGCCTCCTTCCAGACCTTGCAAGTTTTGCAAGTGGAGGGAAAGAAACACAGGGCTGAGGGTTTGGGGAGGGGTTTGAACTGTATAGTAGTGACAGTGTTTTTGTTTTGCTTTTTCCTTAAACCCCAAATGACACACATTTCCCTCTGAAAAGATAAGCCCTCAGTCAAAGGCCGCGGGAGATGTCTGGGACCCTGTGAAAGAAGTGGGGGAATTACCTACCAGGGGTCTGGCATGAAGGGGAGAGTGGGTGGAGGGGTGAGGATGGAGAAAGAGGTAGGGGGGTGGGGGGGTTACCCTTATTCATTAGTCCGTCTGGGGTCCAAGGCGGGGTCACACAATGTGACGGTTGTTCTCCAGACCCCCAGACCCCAGCAGACACGTTTAATGGCCACCGTTTCCTCTCCAGACAGAAAGAGAAAAAAAGGGAGGAGGACAGAGCTTGGAGTGAAGGTGACAGAGGGGGGGGGGATGGACTTTGACAGAGAAAGAGGAGAAGGATGAAGAAAGAAGTATAGAGAAAAAGCGAAAGGACTAAAGAGAAAAAGCAGCGAAGGGAAAACTAAGATGAGTGATTCAAGTGGACCAGCATGAGATGCATTTTTGGATCACTGTAGTTTTCATTTGGGGCACGTTAGTACCTGCCCTGGGAGAGAAACGGTAGAGTTCCCACCTCTGTTTTTTCACAGGATCTGCAGTTCACAGGTCACAATTTAGAACAATTATTTGTCGAGGTGCATAGTTACCATGGGTAAGTGGAATCGCGCAAATGCGGAATTTCACAGCCGATAGCAAATGTCTCCTTAAAAAAAACTAAAAAAAACACATGGTCCCTACTTTACATAAATACTTTAGGAGGACTAGACAAAGGCAAGGTTAAAACCAATTCAAACTTTTACTTGATGCTCCACATTAACATCGGCAAACCAAGAGGAATGATGCTCAACTTCTCATCACTTATGGAAATGCAATGCAAATTATATGTATATCACCCTGTATTTTTGTTCCATATGTGCGTTTTAACCAAGGCATTTGATAATGTCAAAATGTCAGAGGTGCCAGTAATAGCTAGCTTTCTTTAAGTTCATTATATCCGCTGAGATATGCTGCTCCAGGTTCAGTAGTATTGCCCCAGGCAGAAATCAATGTCCACAAAAAGGTTTTTTGATACCAAAGCAAGTAATCAAGGTTATAGAAAAGGGCACGCATTAACACAATTTCACTGAAATATGCAGAGTTCATGTGCATATGTTCTCAGATTAAATCAAAAACTCAAATGTCAAGTGTAAATGCATGCAGATCCAGGCAAATAGGGCAGACCTTCTGATATCGATACTGCGACTGCAAGGTTGAGTGAGGCAAAATGAATTTATGTAATGATCAGTCAGTGAATACAAATCAAATACAACTAATGCTTGATATTTAGCCTTTCCCAAGAATAACTTATTGTATCAATTGATTTTCCTCAAAACACAAATTTCACGCAAAAATATTAGCTTCTGCTCTTATTTGTTGCCCAACACCAAGTCGATACCAAAATTAACAGATGTTTGAACAGGTCATAATGAATAAAGACAAATTGTTTCAATCTGATAGGCAGTTGTTTTTTTTTCCAGCAATTTAGGTTGACATAAGGTTTAAGATGGAATTAGAAGATATAACATTAACTACAAAGGTATGCTTGCCTACATCCTTCTCCAGAGCTTCCCTCTTACTCCCTAGAGTGAAAGGTAGTAATTTGTCACTTTACGCTGGATCCAATTAGATTAATTGCATTAGACAGGCTAGTTTAGTGAAACCCCCTCCTTTGGAACTGAAAGATGTGGGTTTTCTGTCTTTTTTATTCTATCTGTCCTTAATACGCTGTTTCTATCCCCACCGGGTTTAGCCATGATCTTGAAAGATTTTAATATCCACAATTGATTTATATATTGCAAAAAAAAGCAGCGAGGAACATAAAAAATAAAATGCTGTTCTTAGTGTAACCTGGAGACAAATTATTGTTTTACACTATTTAACAGCAATGAAACACCACAAATAAATACCTGACCCACCCATCCGCATGTCTCAACCATGCTGAAGGTGCACAAATAAGAGCTTGTTCCTCCATAAAACCCCTCATGTCTGCATGTTCCTCTTTAAAGTATTGTGACTAAAACACATGTTGGTGCTGTCAGAGTCTTAGTTAGTACTCTTCATCCTGCTGACTAGAGCAAGAAGATTAGGGGTCATGTCAGCTCCAGATTATTGGAGGATTTTACATTTATAAACTCGTGCTGGCTCTAATTTAACTGCACCTTCAGGGACCTTAAAGTGTGGCTGGAATGAGAGAAACAGATGTGGGGCCCTGTTAATGGGAAAATAGCAGCAATGGACACAGAGACAAGGCCATGCAGGCTCATCTTCTCCCTCCTTGTCTCTTTTTTCCTCGTCTGATTTGTCTTTCTTTCCTTTCTATCACTTCCATAGATTTTTTTTCCCCCTTGAATCTCATCTTTCCTCTCTTGTTTCTTTTTCTCTCCTCCCCTTTCTCTCCCATGTCCTCTTCTTATGTGAAGCTTTGCAAAACCAGGCTGGGTTTCATGCCATGTACTGTTGTCAAGTGTGTTTCTTGCCAAGTGCTCAGTGTTCAGGGATACTACCCTGGCACTGGGGCACTAGCCAGGGCCAAGCCTCTGTAGCTTGTGCTCTGCTAAGCTGGCAGTGTAGTTGAAAGTTAAACACCTTGGACTGTGAAATCAAAGGCACCACAGTGATTTAACTTGCATGATCTTTGCAGAATATTATGTCACCAAGTCCTCAGGGTAAGACGGATGTAGCTGATAGAGATTATGCCGTGTGAGAGATTGCATTCTGCTGCTACCACTTTATATCTCTGAATGAAAAATGGTTTTAGCCACATTACTGTAAGGCATTTAATACTAACCCGAGTGAACGTGAGCAATGACAGGGCGAATGATTTCTTTACTAACTTGCTAGTTAACTCACTTTTATCATCTGAACCTCTGACCCTCTCAATCTCTCTCTATTATTTTAGATTCTCAACAAGAAAGAGGTCAGAGTTTAAAAGGGTTTTCTTCTCATTTATGGACCGTTGAAATCATCTAAAAGGTACTTGCTAACATTCATCACTTATCAAGTAGTTCCTGATTAGTTCCTTATTTTTTAATTATATTCAATTAAATTGAATTAATGTAATTTAATCACTTCTGGAAACTGCTCCCAGATGAGATTTGGGAGACAGATTTTTATGAAAAACAAATGTTCTATTTTTAAGAGGAGGCTTAAAACTTTCCTTTTGTGGTTAAGCCTGAATTAAGTGACACTGCTATAGGCTCAGGCTTTTTTTTTTAACTAATCGTTATCTGATGACTAATTAGAAACTATAAAAATACATTACCTATGAGGTCTAACAATTACTCGTTCTTCCCCTCTAACAGTTCTTTCAGTTAAATTTGTCAATTTAAAGCAGTCTGCATATGTAATGTGCTTATATATTAAAAAGAAAATATAGTCTGTTGAAATATTCATATCATTGAGAAAATTAGTTCAAAGCAAAGAACTTTAAGCTATCACTGAGAATATGACGTTTAGCAGACAAAAAGACAAAAACTGTGCTCATAAGAGGATGGAGAAACCTGTTGTTAATCTTCTTGTCACCACAGATCAAGCTTTAAAACTGCATCTTTAACTGCGGTGTTCTTCAACAGTTTTGAAACCATCAAGCTACATACGTTTATATAACGTGTGAGTGTTTGTAATAATAATCTGTTCCCTTAGATCAACTTACAAATAATGCTTCTGGCAAGTGCCCTCGTCACAAAGGAATCATCCTTATCCGTATTAAATTACTGCCATAATTTGCCCCCTCGCACACAGGCATATACACCCACCCCTGTCAAACAATGGCTTGGTGTGAGAGGGGCGAAGCAATGCCTTATCAGTGGCCAATCAGTGGTTCTGTTCCATATGGCACAGATCCGCAGGCATCGCATGCTCGCTGGCTTCCCAGTCTTACTGCCAGACAGGCCTGTTAATTGGGCGACAAGATCAGAGGCAATATTACAAGCCAATTAAAGCGATTGGGACAGATTGCCAAGTGATGAGCTCCACTGCGTAATTGAGAGTGTGAAGTGCTTGTCACCTCTCTCTCCTTCTCTCTATATCTGTCTCTTTCTCTCTCTCTGGGTCCATCTGAATAAGTGATGAGACTGCCGAGGACTGAAACTAGTTAGTGCATTAGTGATGTCACTTGAGGCCCCTTGATCATTACTCTTAGAGCAGGAGGCAGTGGATTTGGGTAGAGGATTTGCTGCACCGCCTCAGTTTTGCTGTTACTGTAGTAAGTGGGCCCATGGCACAGATGTACCAACATCACAGCAGACATTATTCTGTGAAACTAAGGCTCTCTCTAGACGCAAGCATTCAAGTTTGAGAGATTAGCTGTTTCATGAATCTCAGTTGTTTGATATCTGCCATTCTCCTGTGATTTGAGATCGGCTGTGCTTGCTTTGGGTTGGTTTTGTTTTCTTCTGTGTGTGTTTGTCTGCCTGTGTGTGTGTGTGCGTGTCTGTGTGTGTGTGTGTGTGCGTGCATGCGTGTCTTTGAGTCCACGTGTCCATGTGTTTGTGTGTGTTTGAGAGAGAGCGAGAGAAAGAGAGAGCGAGAGAGTGATCCATACGACAGCTACTTTAATTTGTTCTGGGAATATTGTACTGGTGCAGTCCATTGGGTAGCACCTGCATGCCAAGTTTGCTTAATCATGCAAAAAGAACAGAAAAATGCATTACAGATGTCAGACTGTGTCCCAGTAGAGACAGAGATTTGACAAACACCTTGAACCCTGAGAGAACAGCGGTGCAAAATTCATTTTTGTAGCATTAAGGCAGAACTCCCTGTCACCATAATATAAGTTCTGCCCATGTATTTTCCACATTAGCCATGCAGAAGATAATTAATCATAGACTAGATGTTATTTTATGTTTTTATGCATAAGGAAGGATGCCTACATTAATAATAAGTATAATAATGTGAGTGGTAAATAAAATACAAAGGCATTCCTTTACCAAGGCCAATGCTATATCTTGCAGTTTTAAAGAAAGTGACTCATATCATTACCAAAATTGAATTCTCCACCTCTACACCAATTTTCATGTAATTCACCCAGTAATAAAACCTACACTTCCCACAATGCAACTCATCTTTCAACACCCATTTCATTCAAGCTCCGGTCTCATGTCTTGTATCTGAGATAATCGAGATGACATCACTATGACTTCATCTGGGTTATTTTCTCAGGCTTGACAAGCAGCAGTTGCTCTCACAGGCTGAGTAATACTGTCCTTAACAAGTAATGTAAGGCTAATTGAAGTTAATTTCATACTGTCTAGATTTCGTTTTCAGAATCAGCACTAATTATTCGGTGCCAAATTTTCACCTGTAAAGATAAACTGATAGAAAATTTGACCCTAGATTAAATTAGCAATTCTAATTACTTCCAATTCATTATTTGTTTGTTGTACAATTTTCTGGGCAGAAAGGTAAAATAATATAGAGACTAAGATGAATTACAAATCTTAATGTGGAAGGGTTATGATGTTACTTGTTTAAGGATGGGAGAGGACCTATGATGTATATGTTTGTGAAGCTCATGTAAGGTTATGTAGGCACTGTTTCTATTGTGGCAAATTTGCATAACTTATTAATCTATAACTATCCATACAATTATAATGTTGGACTGAAATTATGCATAATTGATGGCATTGCAAAGTGGAAAAAACACATTAATATTCCTCTCTTGAAAATTATGCTTAATCTGTCTTAATATCTTGTCATCAGTCAAATACTATATTGCAGACTGCAAGCCAATAGTTAGGCCATTTCTCTAGATAAATGAGTTTCTCCAATAAGACAAAGTCACCATTCATATGATTAAACACTATTCACGAGGATGAAAGAGAAAATGGCACATGTGTGGCAGCAACATTGTAAATTTTGGCTTCAGCCTGCTTATGTAAGTTAGATCAGTGTGTGTTACACACTATAAGGCAAGTAGCTTTTATCAGTGTTTAATTTAACTTCGTCATGGAAAACCTTTTAATTCATTCATTTTTACCATTTAACTTTTTATAAACTTTATGAAATGATTGAATTTACTCTTCCAATCTTTGGCACCCAGCAGCTATCCACAACTTATAAGGTCTAAAAATGTTTTAATATGTTGCTTACTGCATTCACTGAACTCATGAATCAACGAACTGACCACACAGATTGTTTTTATTGGCTGTCTTCTGTGAGATACAGTAAGCTTGAGTGATGAAAGGATCTTTTAGCCTTTGAAAAATGTTTTTAAGAGCAGAATATGCAAACTGCAGAGGCACCGTAAAGTTGCAGAGCATCATTACGGTGCACTGTGGCAGCCCTAAACCTATGTTCAAGTGGACAGGAGCTAAAAAGGAGCTAATAGAAAAATCACATCAACTTAAAAAATAATAGTTATAAAATAGCATGCTTTAAGCTTTCCACAGCTCCAAAGATCAACTGATCAGTTGCTTTTTGCATTTTCTTAAAAAAATGGCAGTAGAGCTCAGTTAAGCGGCTTGTGATTATGTTATGACAGTTTGACACTGAAGACGTATCTTTGGCGATAGCTCCATGTCATGCGTGGTTTGGAGGTAGATGGTATTTAATGTAGCTCAAAACCAAAGTCTATGGCCTTTGCTCCCTGTCTCTCTCTCCCACTGTGGCTCTCTCTTGGTCTACCACTATCTGTGTCTCCCTCAGCCTCTCCCACATCCCTCCATAATACCATGGCAGGCCTTTAATATCCAGCGGCTGTGATTATCCAGTCAAGTCAGAGATTTTCTCTGATATTTTCCATCTGATTTTTAAAACTAATGGGGTGTTGGTGTGCGTTTTGTGCATGATACACTTTTTAAAGGATTGTAGGGGCTCCTTCTAAAGGCTCTGAGCCATTTCAAATAGCAGCTAATGCTAGACTCAACTGGCTTTGTTTGTTTTAAAGAGGGGAGAGTGACATTTAGTGGCTAACCGAGGGGCGAGGGAGCGAACATGAAAGTGAAAGTTTCATTTTTAAAAAGAAAATGCCAGCCTAAGGTTTCTGTTACCGGCAGGTTGTCATGCCACACACCCTCCAAAACCACATGCGCACAAACACGACTGCAGCTCCAAAACTAACGACCATTTTCAGTTTTCCCCATCAATTTTAGATCTCCTGCAAGGTGCATCCTTGTCACATTTAAGCACACTTCTCCTTAAATGGGCCATAACTTTAAAGGGAGTTGACACCAACTTCCCATTACAAAACACAGTTACAACTTTCACAACCTTTTTTATGAGCTTTATTGACAACTCTCCCTGCAATGCTGAGCACCAACAGTTCAGTAGTTGAAATGTCCTTCCTTCCGCTTTTCCCTCTGCTTTTACTGCTGATGTTGTTCTAGTGCTACTTGGGGAATAAGAGACCTCACACTATGGGGACTTGTAAAACCACTGTCATGTTGATGGGGGGAGTCAGAAGAGTGTGTGTTTGCATGCATGCGCGTGTATGTTCGTCTTTTTGGATGTGTGTACGAGCACACTGCAGAGACCAGTAAAATGCTGTCTGAATGAAGTCCCAGAGCAGCAGTGGTGAGTAGTGTTTCATGGCCATGTGATTTGTTTGTTCAGCCCCAATGGCCTTTTCTCCTGGCAGAGGGAGGGAGAACGAGGGAGGGAGAGAAAGAGAAACCAGGAGAGAGGGAGGGCCGATCGCTTCGCACCTTCTCCCCTCCTAGCTCCACCAATGAGCCATTTAATCCTCCTTCCTACAGCTAAATCAACACCTTTCACACACTCTGAGCTGGTTTGGACCACCGTTGCTGGCTGTCTGCTGCCTCTATCTGACTCTGTCTTGTCAACTTTTTGCACATTTATTATATTTGTTTTGGAGAAACAACACATATAAATTCAACATGCATTTCCTCACTGACAATGATGCCATTTTATTGTCTTTCCTATCTCATGAAATGGAAGCTCTTATCTCATATCACCTGACTCTAGTGGAAGAGGCAGACAGGCAGAGTGTGTGAATGAGATATAGTAATAATGGAGAGAGAAAGGCATCACAGGGAACGAGCGTTGGGGAGAGTATGGAAGGCCTTTGATGGATACTGTACCTTGTGGGCGGTATGTTTAGCCCAGTGCGGTAATTGTGTGTGGTAGGGGTGAGCTCCTTGGACGTAATCCTGGTCGAGATCAGAGAGCGAGGCAGATCGCTGCAAAGCAGTGAAGGAGAGAGCATTAGAAATGAAGAAAGAACAAGGGAAAGCGCACGTGCTTGTATTAGTATGTAAATTGAAGCTCATAACAAGTTTTCTTTTTTTCAGAAAAGATGTATTTCAGTAGCTCAGTAGCTATTAGCAATATTAATGAGCCATCTTAAAAAAATAAATCAGATAAGCTGAGTTAGAGAGCGCTAAAATTCAGTGATGACTGAATTACATTTCGCTTTTTCTATTTCAGCTCTCACGCTGGCTCACCATCACACTGCTGAGGCTGACAGGGATGCTTCAGTTGAACAGCTGTGATTACTGCTATGAGTAACACCTGTGCTTTTTCTATTATGACAAGTCAAAATGTCTGTTGAAGAAAAGACAGGTCTATTAGTAACCTGTGACCTTCTATATGATTCTATACAACTTGGATCTTCTTTTTGCAGTTTGGTCATCACCATTGCTCTCAGTTGTGAAGACGTTAATTGCAACATGGCACACTGATAAAAAAGAAGTCGCAGGGTGTAAACTTCACAAGCGGAGAGTTAGACAGGTTTTTAAAAAAACAAGCAATTTGCTAGTCAGTCAGACGTATTTAAAAGAGGAAACAATCTAGTACTAGATAACTACATTTCAAAATGCCCTTTGTAAACTTGCATAAAGGTTTACAGTCTGGCCTTCTGGTTCAGCAGTGACCCTTTCTACAACAGCAGCGTTATATAACTTAAATGTTGTTACAGCCATAAAAACTATTCATGGTAACTGGTCACACTATCAAGACGTTCACATAACGAGGGCACGGTTAGCTTATTGGCTTGTACTGAAGGTATCAGTAAATTCTAAAACTGGCTGTAATCACTTTGGATCAGTGTACTAATAGCCCCCAGTTTCTCCTATTTGGATTCACTTGTTAAATAAATGAGACTTCAATTATTTTAATATTGTTTATAACCCTTGGAATATTGCCTCAACACTCCCGTATTAACATAATGGAAGGTTTTCCTGTTGTTTCCATGCTTCCTATTGTGTCAGTATAGTGGGAATGGATGCACAAACTCATACAGTCTTACAAGTACATTAAAAAGTAGTTTCACGTAATCTTATAGGAATGAATCACAGTTTAACTACATATATTTACTACATTTTTAGAAAACTATTTTGTGGTGATCAGTGTGCACTTCTTGCCAGGTAAAAGTTTGCTAACATACAAAACTATGAAAGAAATGGTAAATAATTGACTTTTAAAACTGCAACAATTAATTGCTTTTGCAAATAAAATTAAAATTAGCTGATAGCTTAGATTAGAAGTCACACGTCATACATAGCACCACAAAAATCAACAGATTAGCTAGCCATGATCATTACATTTGAAAATGAATAATGCTCAGTCCATTTTAACGCTCTTCGACATACTTTGTGCTCATGCTCTACTCAGCTAATGTGTGAAAAGCTTTTCTTGGCTATTTTTTTGCAAGCCAGAGTACAGAGGGGCCGCTTTTTTGCTCCCCGCTGAAAGACCAACATACTCTCGTGTGAAACACCTCCTTATCTCCCTCTCCCAGAATGACCAGGTTTGTTTCCCTGCAGGTCCACCAACACACACACACACACACATCAATGCACTCATGCTCACACACCACCCAGGGAGCTAGCAGGACTGTTCGCAGACACATGCTGATGCTCACATAAAAATGTGTATGCAGCAGGACAAATTCAGACAGACACAGAAATCTTTCTGTCTTTCTGTCCCCTCTAGTTTGTCTCTTTTTCTACGTGATGGCAGCAGAGAGTAAGGGGAAACATGAGAATTGGCAGTCCAAGTGCCTTGGTGTCGACTGACAGATATAATTACAGGAGCGGTCTTTAAAACCACACCCATCCTCCCCTCACCCTAGTCCCTCTCTCCGTCATCCACCCCCCACCCCACCTTTTTCGTCTTGCTACCCCTGTACCCCCCTACCCTCCAACGCCACTCTTACCCCCTCAGCTCTAACCATTATTTATTTTAGCAGCTCCAGCCCGCTTCAGAGGGCTCAGCAGCACTCACAGGGGCCCTGCCAAAAAGTGGCTTTCTGACTGAAAGCTTTCCAAACAAGCTCCGCTGGTCCATTTGGCCGAGCTCCAACGCTGTGCGGTCTCCCTTCTCCCGCTCCCTCTCTCTCTCTAAGAAGAGAGGGAGAGAGGGAGTCTGGTTTGCATTAGGGGGAATATGTGTGTATGTGAGCAGCCACATGTGCACTCGTACTTCTACAAGTTTGTGTGTATGTGTGTGTGTGTGTGTCTTTCTGGCGATCTGACCCAGACCCAGAGTGATGGTCCCTGGAACCTGAAGCCACACCGCGCTATATAAACAATGAGCAGTGTATTTACACAGAGCTAAGAGAGCAGGAGACTGCGGCTCCTCCGGTGCATCACAGCAAAGCCTTGTCTATGATACTATGCAGACAACCTGTTTATAGCCTTCTATGTCTGTGTGCGTGCGTGTGTGTGTGTGTGTGTGTGTGTGTGTGTGTGTGTGTGTGTGTGTGTGTGTGTGTGTGTGTGTGTGTGTGTGTGTGTGTGTGTGTGTAAGAGAGAGAGAGAGAGAGAGAGAGAGATAGAAAGAGACAGACAGAGAGACAGATAGCCTGCCTGAGCCCTTTTCTGGTCTACCTCATTCCCAGGTATCTTATCACTGTCGGTGAAGATAGTAGTATATGGAGAAGCCGGTATAATGGCCTCTCAGATAAGACTGTGCACAGAAGAGGGAGGTGAGTAGATAGCATAAGACTAGTTTAAAAAGTTAGCCTGAAAATGTGATGTGCTCCAATTTACAGCTGGTCAGCACAAACATAAGGTTAAAAGGACCATTTGATCCTGGCAAATAAAATTATTTGGATACTATACATTATGTTTTTTCCTCTGCAAAACCAACAGTTCATTGAACAAAAGAAACTCTGAAACAGAAGAAGCTTCACAAGTACTTTAAAATTAAATTTAAGCAATCAGTAAATGCCAGGATTTAAATCTGAATCGGACCCTTTGTAATTGGCAAATAAGCAAAGAAGAGGAAATGTTGACTGAAAGGGGGGGGGGACAGACAGTTGAAAAAATAAGTATGTGTGTGAGATCTGCGCATGTTACTCTGTGCTTGGCGTTTGTGTGTCAGGGCATTTGTGTGACATGTTGCAGCTCTCCATTTTTCCAGGAATCAAGAACCAGATTCAATCTCACCTGACCTCCTACGATCTGTGGAGTGTGACCGAAAAACATCTACCATACAGATGTGTGCACACATGCACACCTGCATACACAACCCTCAGAGGAACAAAGCAACAGGACACACACTCTTCCCCAGGCCAGCAGAGAGGAAGGAAGTAAGGGCTGGTGGTCACACCAACGGTAGATCTGCCTGTCACACGCATTATATGAAAGTCCCCTTTACCAGTACAACCTCAGAAATGAAATGACTTTGTAATGAGGTATGTTATTCATTCTACACCTTCTTTTTTAATCAAACCAGTTTTTTCATTACTGTGAAAAATAGTCACATCAGTTTTTTGAGTCCAGCAGCACTTTTTTGCTTGTGGAAACTTCAAATCTCTTCCAAAGGACAATATCTATAAAAATCCTTGGAGGAGTTTTTGTCTTTTGGATGAGTTTTATAATGGATTTGAGGCATTATGAAATTCTAAAGCTGGAGTCCACTGGACTGTAGTTTAAATCTTAAAATTTCCTAAAACTAAAATTAGTTGGGGACAGACTGAAAGTAAATGAACAACTTATTCCATATAGACTTATCGCCTTTGTTATAGAATACCTCTTTGAAATACTGAGCTAGCAAAAATAATGTCAGATAATTGTTGCTTATAATACCTCAAAAGAGGTTTACTTACTTGAAGCTCTTATCATCAAAATGCCAGGTTAACTCTTCCTTCATTCTTGGTTTTTACACCTCCCGTCTTTGTCTCCTCTGCCTCCTTTGCCTCCTCATCTATCACAAGTAAAGTTTCTACAGTTGCTTTGTTTATTCAGTTGCTCCACCATTTCAACTACCTGTGTTATTTTAGCACTACCTGACAAATCTGTGCTTTTAGCATCTCTCATCTTTATCATGCCTTGATGACCAACTGACAACTGACCATCTAAAAAAATATTTCGTGAAAACCTGCAGATCACGACTAACAGTTAATACAGTTAGTCATAACTGAATTCTGACAAAACATTACATAAAACTGTTGCTTGTAGCAGCAGGGTAACATATGATGATTGTGATTGGTGATTATGCTGAATGACAGCTTTGTGAATGTCGTCGTAGTTTTATAGCCCCAACAAAAAATGTACAAAACTTGAACAGCTGGTTTTATGAGTCTAAACCGTTTTAAATTACCTGCATTTACAGAAGCACCAACTCAGTAGTGTCCCATAACACAGAAGTGATTGTTCAGCAAGTTAGTTTGCAGTTGCTGTTTATCAGAAAGGGTCAAGGCTGGCGGTTATTGTTTGAGTGCAGCCACTGGTCCCAGGCTGCAAGTAGATGACTGTAATGAGCAAAAGGTTGCCCTCGCTGATAACTGTCAGCGAAGGCAGTGCCACGGCTTACATCAATCATTTCTCTGTGTGCTCAATTCACCCTTTTGTGTCCGTTCTTTCTTCCTCTCCTACATCATTTCTTCCTTTCATTTTTTTTAAGTCATTTTATTACCCTGCAATTACAGCTTATCTGCAGTAGTAAACTTGGCCCTTCCACTTCCTTATCTCTCCGGCTGGGCAGAGCAAGGGTCTCTTGAGTAAGGAGACGGGGAGGACAGAACGAGAAGAGAGAGAATTGAGAACAAGCAAAACCAAGTCTGTACTCCCATCTCTACGTTAACAGCCAGCACAATACATTTCATTTTTATTTCTACCCTTCAACAGTCTCAGACATAGAGCAACTAGGTGCATTTCATTTTCTGGTTAATAAATGTGACATTTTTTAGTTTGCACAAAATAATAATAATTAGAATAAAGTCCTGTTTCTAAAGTGAATTACTACGTTAATGCACATTTGCACACGCAAATTTTAACTTGCATTTTTCCATCAGTGCATTTGTCCAGAACCATCAGTTGCTCCTTTAGCCATCCCCCATCACCCCATTCTTTCACTCCCCCTTACCCCTCCTCCCCCTCCCCCCTCTCTGTTGGCTGGTCAGCCGGGTTTATTGTGGAAATGTGTATGTCTGTGTCTCTGTGTTCGTCTGAAGGGCCACTGAGGTTAGAGAGTAGACCTTGGCCTTGTGATTTGACCCCAGAGAAGAGACTGGTGTCTGGGTCTGAATGCCCTGTCTGACCTCCCTGTCACAGTGTGTGTGTGTGTGTGTGTGTGTGTGTGTGTGTGTGTGTGTGGGTGTGTGTGTGTGTGGGTGGGTGTCATCTTACAGCACATGTTATGTATCTGTTCTGCATATAAATCTGCCTGTTTATGTTTGCATGCTCATATACTTTTAGTGTGCATGCAGATATTTTATAAACTTTTGTTATGTGTACTCTCACACATGGTGCTTCACCACGTTTTGATGTGTGTGTGTGTGAAAGTCTTTGGCTCATAGACTGCCTCACTGTGTGGTGGGGGGCAGGGGAGCAGGGCCAGACGAGACCGAAGTGACAGGTATTGATCATCGTTGTTGCAGTCAAGCAAAGGCCCTCTCAAGCCTCTGTGCTTTGGGATGAGTCCTGTCTGCATCCAGGGTGAGAGCGGGAGAGAGGGACAACTGCAATCAATGCCTGATCCTTCTCTCAGTGCAGCAGGGTCAGTCTGGATTTACATGCTTTTTTTTTTTTTGTTCCTGACTGACACAGTGGTAATTAGATATATGTCCGTAAGCCATTTGTCAAACAACAGAAAAAATGTCAAAACTCAATAAATTTTCCCTTTTTATTCAGTATAAAAAAACAGTTTTACCTTTATTACAGTTAATCTTTTGTTTTTATTCTGCATTTAAACAGAATAAAGATTTAAGAGAAAGGCTATACAACGCCAGGTTTCCTTGCTGTTATATGTTAAATTTTGTTGGCTAGACCTAAACTGAAAGATGTGAACCCCATTTCTATTCATCATTATTGACCAGAGTGCCAAAATAGCAACATCCACAGGCAATAAGTGAGCATAAGCTGTGAGTTTTTAAAAATGCATATTGGCAGCTATATGCTGACAAAATAACACTGAAGTGGATTTAACCAAGTGTCACTCTGAAAAACTGAGCAGAGACATTACTTACAACTTTCATTTTAAGTCCCAACCAACAAAACCCTGCTCAACAGCCAGAAAAGCACTGGACTTTGCAAATTAAACTTCAATTTTTCAGTTAATGTTTATGTAATAAAACCTTTTTGTACTGCGCTGTATATAGTTTGCAAACAATTTCAGTTTGATTAACTATTAAAGACCCACAAGTAACCCCACTACTAATTGGCTTCCATGACAACCTCTTCATTTGCTACCAATATGGCAAAGAATAGGAGATATTGCCATTGTTGAAGAAGGGAGACTTGCATTCCTCAGGCTTTACACCTAGTTGTCCTCCGAGCAGCGCAATTTTCCATCCCACCTCCTTGCCCTCACCTCTCCCACAGACAAATTGATTTGCGAGGGTCCAGAGCAGGCGAGCCCTCAGCAACTTTTTTGCATACAGAGCGCTGAGGGGGTAGCACAATGACAGAAACCGACAAAAGATGAGAGGAGAGAGGGATGAGGGGAGAAAGAGAGATGGAGGGAATGGGGGATCGTGGTTAGTGGATGTTTGGGGGTGGGGAGTTGGTTGTACCAGGGCAAACTCAGCAGGACAGGGTGAACTGGCTGGTTCAGATGTCCGTGATAACAACTAACACACACACACACCCTGACACACACACACACACACACATGCCATGTACACACACACAAATAAGCTTGCATGCACACACACACTCCAGTGTCCTTGTGTCCTCAGCCCTCCCTCCTTGTCCCTTTATCCCCGTCTGGTTGGAAAGGTCAGTGCATGTCTGGGAAAAGGGGTCCCAGAATCCCCAAACCCCTCTTTTACACACACACACACACACACACACACACACACACACACACACACACACACACACACACACGACAGCTATTTCCATTCATTTTCGTGAACTTGCTGTAATTCATAAATGCTGCACACGCACTTACAATACATTCAAAATTATAATCCAGTACACATATAATGATGTCACTTTGGTTGAAGAAATGTGCATATGCACTGGTCAGCATCAGCTGAGCCTCCTACCACCACCAACATTACATTCACACACATACATACACCCCCCCCCCCATTACCCTAGCCCACTCCTACCCTACCAACCTCAGTGAAAGAACAGAGTGAACGCATTCAAATGGAAAACATAGCCCATTGTGACCAATGTTTTGTCTCATCATGATGTTAATAGCTACACTGACCAGCATTCAGAAATGTGCAGTTGTGCAGGAATAGCAACAACACAATCCCTGTCTACGATGTCATCATATTAACTGTCATGTGACTTATGGTATTTTACTTAAAGTTTTGCAACATCACTTTTCATCAAAGTATGTGTATGTGTTTCCTGACTAAAAGTTTTTTGAGCTGAATGTCATCTATAAAATATCAATGAAGACAAAAGCACTTAACTGAGAGCAAAGTAGCGTAAAATAACGCAGTGCACACATGCCTGCATGCATGTGCCTGTACATGTTTGGATGTGTAGTGAAATGATCTGCTGTCTGGCTCTCTTCCTTTTCCCTTGATGCCCGTGAGACACAGCCCCTAATACCCACCCCCTCCCCCAGTACGCACACAGAGACGCACAGAGGCACACCGCACACATGCATACACACTTACACAAGATTGTGCGCACACAGATAGAGAGGGAAACCCTCTATATCCTTTATGAACCCCCTGACCCAAAGCCCTATAGCACACCAGGACCAGGGTTAGGTTGTATAGGGGGGGAAAAAAGAGGAGATGGGGGAAGGAATATTGTAAGGAGAGGCGAGACTGCAGTCCCAGCTGGGGTGGAGGAGGAGCATAAAACCTCCCCTCCTCCCCTTGGGTCCTTCACCTCACTCTGTGATCCCTGACCTGGTGCGAGGCAGAGGACCTTCCATGTCTGGTCCACTGTATAAATTGTACAAAATGCCACACTTAACACTAACAGACAAACGTTTTTGTTATACCCCTGAGTTTGCTCATTTTTACTATCGATGCTGCTCATGTTGTGATTTGCTCCATCATAACTTTACAATGTTTTGCTCAGAAATACAAACCTTGTGCCACAGGTGTTTTGGATTTTATGAAAGTCAAGCCAGTCTGAAAGTCGATACAGCGTCTGATGAACCGGGACTAGTTATAAACTTATGCTGATGTTCTTGGTTTGATACATTGTATTTGTACTTTTTCTCTGTTATTCACCGTTTTTAGTAGTAGGCTCTCAGCTGTCAATGACACATCATTTTTTGAAAATTTTAAAGAGCAAGAAAAAAGCACACTCTGATATGAGTGTGTGTACATGTACATGAGTGTACATACACCTGTTCTTCTTTAAGGAGGAAAACAGCTAAGTACTTGTGTTAAAAGAAACTCCTGGGGCAAAATGTCATGGCTGTTGATGAAAAGTATTTGTCCACAAGACATGTTTTCTTAGGTGAATAACTCAACACTGTTGCAGAGGTTTGTAAAAGCTCAAAGAGACACAGCTGCTAGTTGCTGACAGCTTGAGAAGAATCATCTTCTTCTTCATTGTGAACTGTGCATGCCTGCAGGGAAGGACATAAAGACAAAACAGTAACTGGGACCAATGCCTTGAAAAAATACACAAGTCATAAAGAGAGAAAAGAGAGTGAGAAAGTGAAGGGGAAGTCTGTATTGTGTCTGAATTTACTGTTTGTCTGTGACACCACAGATGAAGTGCTATTGCTTTGTCTGTGTCTATACTTTGTGTGTCTGTACAAGAATTTGTATGTTTGTGTGTGTTTAAGTGTGCTGGTGTTTGCATTTTTACACATCAGTGCTTTCGGTGGGTGGGACAAGGGGGGGGTCATCCTTCACTTGGTGCTAGGTCCCACACACCATGAGGGTTTCTACTGGTCCTGCCCCTGATCTGGGTCAGGGGACACCCCATTCAGATCCATTCCATCCCCCAGAACCCCCTGCTGCTTCTGTGCGCCATCCTCATCCCAGCAGCCTCTTACTTCTCCATGTCAGGGATTGTTTCCAAAGATTAGACTTAATATGAATATCCATAAACAGAATGGGACTCCCAGACTGTGAAAGCTATCAAAGACATATTTGCATCTAATCCTCAAAGAACCCCCTCCCACCCCTTACAGAGAGCTCGCTACCCCTTTCGGCCCCCCGAAAAGATCCTACTAAACCTCATGCAAAAAAAAAGACTGCCATCCCCCAGCCCCAGAAACCCTCCCTCTTGCCCCCCGGACCATCCCATCCATTCCCTAACCGTTGGGCCAGACAAGACCAGACCAATTCTGTTGGGGATTATTTGGCTTAGTGATGAATAATGGATGACCATCTCCCCTCTGGCTCTCCACCACAGTAGCACCTCTCAATTGGCCTTGGCATGGAGCCCATCACTGGCCTGTCTGGATGGCTGCTTGGTTGGCTGGCTAGCTACCCAAAGTGATTGCAATATTGGGAAAGTATGGACAAAATAGTCATGAATATTGAATTTAGGCATTCAATTTGTCACATCGGATCAAATCTTTATGTTCTTGGATAATGCAATTTAAATATCAAAAAGGGTTATCTGCAAAACATATTTACTTTATTAGAAGTGGTTTACCTTGGATTCCTTTTTCAATTCACACATTCACAAAGGTGAATCTCTTTCCTTGAAGTATTTCCAAAAGGGTGCTTATTGAACAAATTCCTGATGGCTTTTCAATAACTTAATATATAAATTGATTGTCTTTGACATTAAGTAGACTGCGGTGAAGGAGAGAGTGTTGTCCAGAGCGTGGGAGAAAGGGTTGAACATTGTCCTTGCCCTGAAAAGCAAGGAAGCCACTCTTCTTTTATTCTTCCTCTCATCCTTGTTTTGCACTTTATCTCTTTTCATTTGCTTCGCTCTCCGTCTTATTTTCAATAGAGCACTTGGGGCCAAAGAGATGTCAGTGCTGTGGATACTAACACATGCACACACAAGGACACACCTGGGCATGAGAGCGCCAGCTGAAAGGAGACAAGTTCATCTAAAGGGCCTGGCTAACAGTAACACAGGAGGGGCCAAGTCCCTTTGTGCCCCAGGTCTGCTGAGAAGCTTCTTACCCCTCACTCTTCTTGAAGACAGACTCCCAAGGTGCAATTTGACAAGATGGTTTTTGTACACTCATTATTTGTGACCCTTTTTTGTCTTTCATTTTCTTGTTTTACGGCTTTGTTTGTTTGTTTCTTTCAGCTCAGGATAGAGTAGCCTTGGGTCTTTTGACGACAGCTGTGCTACCAAGCGCCGCATAGAAACAACACAAGTTCAACACAATGACTGACAAGCGCTTTGTAGGAAAGGAGGCCCACAATGAATGTGTCCCCACTAAAGACTACCGGTTGGCCCCATGAAGGACAGAATATTAGAGGCAGCTTGGTTCAAGAGTGTCAACTACACTAGTGTAACCCAAGTGGAAGAGCCTGGACACTTGCAAAGTCCATCATGGCGAATGGCAAATTTTGAAAAACTGTGAAGAATTAAATGCACAAACTACCTAAACAGTGACAAATCTGTAGATCTGACAGTGAGAGTGCCACACGAGAAATGACAATAAAAAAAGAGCCTAACTAATAATACCCATTAACATAAACGAAATCTTTATGATTCTCTGTGACACACACTAACTACTTTACATTACTCTGAGATAAATTAAAAAAGGGCTTCCAAAACATTCAAATACAGTTCATGTGATTCGTTCGCAAAACTGTAAATACTGCAGGCAAAAGTAAGTATGTATAGGTTGGAGCAAGGTCAAGGTCTGCCAGGTCAAGCGTGTGACTGTGGCCCTGCAGTCCCTCTGCCCTCCCCCTCATCCCACTCTCTTTAACCCCTGGGCCTCAGGAATGAACCAGGAGTGAACCAAGAGTGGCACAGCAATTCTCAGAAACTTCCAGAAACTTCCAAAGCCCTTCACCCCTCCACCTCAATGGTTTTAGCCTCTATCACCTCTGCAGCAGCAGCTGGAGTGGCTCAGAGAGCTCTGCTGGCCCCTGAAGGGAGGGTTAGTGCCGGAGTATCGCAGTATATACACGTTCATACATAAACAGTCAGAAAAATCAGAAAGAAAATAAACATCTAAATACAAAAGAACTATATGTCATTCTCCCAGTATTTATTAGACCTTTATTTTGCCAATATGATGTGAATCTCAGTATTGCAACCCTCAATTTTTGGTTCCTGTTTCTTGGAGGTTGTTGGCTGTCACAAGATGAAATTGGCTACAAAGGGGGTGCAGCACCAAAAACCTCCCCCAAAGCTTTGGTTGCTAGCAGATTGCTGTGAGCACCTGAACCTCCTTGGAAGACGTTGGCTTGCCTGCAACTGTTGCTTTGAAGGGAAGGTTTCCATATCCAATTTCTGTCACACCTTTCTTAGATTCACCATCATAATTCAGTCTATAGGTGACCATGACACACTCTTAGCAACCAAAAGAAATCACGAGGAAGTTTTTTAAAACTTCAGGGAATCTAAATTTTTCTTTAACAACTAATTGTTGCCAGAGGCTCACTGACTGGTCTCTAGGCCCATATGACTGGAGTATTAATACTTGATTTCCCAGCAACTGCAATCAATCTCCACCGGCTACTTGCCCTCCAGTTAGGGGATATAGATTTTTCCATCATGGCCAGTGATTTCCAGATGGTTGTGGACCATCTCTAGGCCTATGTGTCTCACTTGGCCCTACACTATCACCATGATTGTCACCCAACCAAAATCGCAGACAAGCAAGCGCTATGCTTCTTCATTTATTGGCTACCTGACCTTTGTCAGCAGATGAAAGCAAAGAGATGTTAATCAATGTACATGTAATACTTCGTAGTATCGGGCTACTAAGGTCACAACTTCATCTTCTTTCTTCACAACCTTAACTTACACCTATTGAGAATTGTTACATTATCTACCAAAAATGTGTGATTTTTGCAATTATATTGCAATCATATGTTTTGTCTATTTGTTTATGCCAAACTGCTGGGAATGTCATTTTGGCAAATACTGGTTTATTTTATTTCATAAAACATGCTTCTGTACAGTCATCTGGCTGTAACCTTATATTTACTGGACATGTATGACCATGATTTCAGTGTTCTCATTTCACATTTAAAAATACAATGTAAAGATTATCTTGGTAGTTAAATATAAGTCAGAATTAATAACTCGGAGATTTGCTTCGATGGGTGACATAGTTTAGCAGCTATAAATTACTGTCCAGCTTTAACAGGCACTGAAATATGCAATATAGGGACATGAAGAGGCCAGCAGGATGAACTTTGGCTCTTTATTCACAGGACAGTAAACAGGCGCCCTGCTGTCTCCAGTTGCACACACAGCATACAGCGCACACATGCAGACACACATGCAGGTGAAATGAAAAGCACACACAAGGCAAGAGGGTATGGATAGCATGACCCTGTTTTACTGGCCATATAAATTCTGCCAGTGCTGTTGCACCTGGAGAGCACACAAGCACCTAAACACAAATATGAAAATATAAGCATGCACTAAACTGGACATATATATCATGCACACCACCCCAGTGTAATACACGTAACACACACAAGTACACATATAAACACATTTTATTTGGCCACGACAGCAAAGATGCAGGTGTTTAACCGTTAAACATTGTGTCACTCTAAGCTCAATTTACAGAGGTTCAAGGTCAGATCAGTCAGTGTCTCAGATCTACTGCCCTTTTCTGCTCCATCGTCCACAATCTCTCTTCCAGTCTGACCACACTAGCTTTGGAATGAGCCAATCCTGTAGTCTTCAAAGGAAGGTAGAACAACCACATACTGATACAATGCAATAGCAGTGACTCTTACATATATAGTGCCTCCCTGTAAAGCAGTACAGACACATACGGCATTGGGATATAATTAATATGCACAATTACAACATCTATCCTAAGACCCATATTTGATTGTGCACCATGAAACCAAAAGAGGCCACCCAATTATGGCCAGTGCTGTATTCAAGAAATTCTTTGCTTCACCCCCTGTCCTTTTTTTTCTTCGCTGTGAGGTCAAAGTTTTCACCTTATCTGGAAGCCATCAGCAGTACCAGTCCCACCTCTGTGAGTCATTTAGTTGAAAATGTTGCACGTCGTTAAAATATTTCTCTCTAGGTCTGAGAAGTAGGAAAAAGGAAAAAAAAATTACACACAGAGACATTTAAAGCAATACTTCACAAACGAGGTAATCCAGGTCTCCGCCAAGATTTTCACTGCCAGTTACGCCATATATTGTCTAGCGGGCAGACTACAACTCAGATGTTGCGAAGGAGAAAGAGGAGGAGGAGAAGGCAAAGGAGGGGGTTGATTCTGCTGTGATCCAGTTTACTATTTTGGCTGGGGCTTTCTTCTCGCTGTGTGGTCATGGAGAGATCGGCAAAGCCAGCAGGCATTGAGGACACTGGCTGGCCGCAGCCCGACACAGAGGCCACATGGTCATAGCAAGAAGGAGACAGAGGGAGGAGAGGGAGAAGTGCACGGAGAAAGGCAAGCAGAGCTATCGAGTGAGGAATGTGGGTTAGGTTTTTCTGGTTTTTCTTTTATGTTCTCACATTTTCTCATTCTCATCTCTTGTTCCTCTCCTGTGCCCTTCTCAAAAACTTCCTCTTCAGTCTTGCATTTTGACTTCAGCCGTCGCTGGCCAAACTTCAACTTCATCCACACATCCATCCGTCTGTCCCTCTTTTCTCCCTTCCCCCCCTCACTCTATCTCTCGCTCTCCTCAGACAGACACAGCTACCCTCCTGGACGTTTCCTTTCTGCCGGCCTGCCCCAACAAAGGTGCTCAGTCATGTGAAACCTAATCTCCAGCCCCCCAAAACCTGACCCTTGACCCCTTCAGTCTTCACACAGCCAGAGGGGGAGGGGAGCTGAGGCAGGAAAGGGAGGCTTTTGGGAAAAGGTCACATTCCCGAAGACACTTTTGTGTGCGCACGTGTGTGTGTCTGTGTGTGTGTTTGTGAGCGTGCAAGCACCCAATCCATTATGTGGTTTGTGTTCCCGAGTAAGCATGTGTGTTTGATTGTCTGTCTGCATACAAACATGCATGGGGGTAAATTTTCCTTTATACCCCTCTGTACTTAACTGCCTTTTAAATTTTCATGCGTGTGTTCTATACGTGACTGCTGTGTAGCAGATATAAGCATCTGTGTGCATAGTCACACTGTACATACATATGTCCGTGTTTATGAGAAATCACTTTCAGCCCTGAAGCATTGCTGCCCATAGACAAAACACAGACTTTGTTTTCCAGCCAGGCCAGACCTGCAAGTCTTGTCTGGGCAGAGCTCTCTCCTTCCACCCTATAATGGCAATCCTCAGATCTTTGTGCATGTGTGAGTGTGTCTATGAAACGGTGTGTATATGTGTGAGGCACTGGGTGTCAGCTGTCCTGGGTGATTAGTGCTTTTATATTGTTCCAAGGAGTCCGGACGAGGCCCCTCTTCGCTGCACCCCAGCACAGCTGCAGTCTGCTTCGCCATCTCTGCTCTTCAGCCTTTTCTACTGACACTCGTGAGTTAGGCTCAGACCCAAGAAAAAATTAGGCTGAATCAGAGGCAAGAACAAAAATAAAGCATGAGAGAATCTATATAATATAGGGAATGAATAACGGGGGGTTGGGAGAGATAAATAAGCACAATCCAGTGACAGCTGACACAAGAAGGAAAAAGAAGCAATAAAGAAAAGGAGCAAGGTAGAGGAACAGACAGAGAGGGAGCATTGGGCAGGGAGAAGCAGCATATTGGGAGGATTACAGAGTTGATTTAGCGTCCCTGCTATTTGCTGGACGCGCTCTCCAGAGCTATGCTGGGAGGCCTTTACAGCATCAAACACGTGCGAATGAGAAAGATAAATTATAGGAAAAGTAAAAGAGGAAGGTAGTAATCTTCATCTTCACGGCACTTTTTGTGAAGTCTTTTAATTAGCATATTAAAGGAATACATTTCTTGCCCTCCAACTGAGAATTCTTGTAAGATTAGTATAATACCTTTTTTATTTTCTCTGACATTATTTTCCAAAATTTCATGAACAAAACTAGTCTAAGATTATAAGCATTTTTTAACAGGTAAAACTCACAAAAAACAAGACAAAAAACTTTGCAGTCAGAGTGCAGTGACTGTTAAATTTAGGAGTTAAGGATATATGTTTATGTATGGAGGAGGAGGAGGAGGAGGAGGAAGGCAGGGAATTGCAGGCAAGGGCCAAGAGTCTGCTATGGGAAAAGTATGTCTGCTATGCATGGGTTGATTGGTGGCAGGATTTGTGGACCAAAGCATTGTTGTACTCCTGACATTGAACTTGGGTGATCTTAGATTAGTGGGCGGGAGTAACCCCCCTGCTAAAGATTAGAAGTGTGTATATGTGCAAGAACACACACAGGGTTCCTCTCTCCCAACACCCACCCAACCAGCCTCACTTCCTTGCAACTCTGCTTTATCTCAACTGTCAACACCTGGCCTAAGCAGGAACCTCTCTCTATCTGTGAACTTTAATCTGGCCCTGCTAGGCAAACAGCACCAGGCTCGGACAAGGAAAGCGATTAGTCTGTCACATTGCCCTCCAGTGCTTCAGCAGGGTTAGGAGGAAACAGGGAAAGGAGTGGTCTGAAAAAGAAAAAAGAGATTTGGACACAGGCACATATATAAAGTCAGATAAAGGACGATAAAAGTGAAGACCAAAGGCAAGAAGGGCAAAAAGAGACAGAAAGAAAGCTATTGCTAGAGGTGTGGGTGGGGAAACTAGGGGGGTAGGGTGAATAGAAGTTTGCTGGAGATATAACACAGATCTTTAGCTGACCTAACAAGGCCACTGCACACAGATATGATTGTAAACTTCCACCCTGATGACATGTGATCCAAGCTGACCCATGCAAACATATCTGTGGAATGTATTAAAATGTTTATGTAACACTATTAATTGTCTTATACAGTATTGTGACTGTGCATACTATGATAAACAAAAAAGTAAATTAATAAAAGCACCAAATTCAAATATGTATGTAATACTTTTTATTATTTTTCAAGACAAAATGGCTGAGTGAAGAGAATAATGCAGACAACGGCTGAAAATAGAGTGGCATCTCCATAACTGAAAAAAAAACAACAACAATAAATTCTTTAATTCAAGCAAGAACTTGTAAATGTTGGTCAATGACCTTTGGTCATCATAGAAATTAAGCCATCACACTTCATCAGGAGAGAGAAAACTGAACAGATTTGTTTTGCAGTGACTGTGTTCTGAATGGAACATGCGTGTTTGTAGTCATAATAAATAATGTCAACCAATGCCAAAGGTCAACTTCAAGTTCAGGTTAGAACAAACAGCTTGAGAGTAAATACACAGGATGAAATAAGGTTGAAAACCTATATGTACCTTAGTACCGTCAGCATGGATAACATGTACCAAACTTTTCTTCGCATGAGTTCAGTTATTTAGAATATGCCTTGCATATGAGATGTACCATATTTAAATTATAAAGCACCGTGGATCTTTTGGCAATGAAAAAAAAAACAATCTGTAGCAAAAAAATAAAAAAAAAATCTTTCAGATTAATGTTGAATTGATTGCATATGACAAAATGTCCTTAAAAAAAAGCAAAACAGCTGGAATGTTTTTAGGTGGTACATGATCAAAGACAGTAAAAACTTTTCTACCAAGAAAACCCAACAATAGCTTGTATTACTGCATATAAAATGGCAGGAGAGAAAAATATATAAAACAAACTAAAAAGATATGTACAACCACCTGTTTTTACCTCATTGTGGTCACTCCAGCGGGACTGCCTGAAAAGGCCATCATATGACCTCTCACCCTTGGGGAACACCACAACATTTTATTTTTCAGAAATACTTATTTTCAAGCATACAAATTATTCACACTATATTATCCTGCCAAATTAAGAAAATATACGGTGGCAGCTTGTTGGGATTTTTTTTTCACTACAGAAAAAGGGTACATTGAAACCTTTAAAGAGTACAGGCAAAACAGTTAAAAATACAGGCTCCAACATAAATACTATAAGTGCCTACACTAAGTGAACATTAATTTCAAATACCATTCTAAATACAGGAAAAAAAGTAGACCATAAATGTGTTTTGAACATAGGAACTTACATGAGTGTGCAATTTCCTAAGTATTTTAAGTTCTCTCTATATATTTATATATCATAAATCTCTCCCCAATGCAAATTTTTGTTCAACCTGAAGACTTGTGTATAGTAAAGGCAAAAAACATGAGAGACATTACAGTTCATTACATAGTGATCAAGTCCTGGTGTCTCCAGGACAGAAAAGAGAAACAACAGTAAACAAACAAAATTTAAATAAGGTTCTCCCCTAAAGATATTGATGTTTTACTTTTTTTTTAAAAAGAATCAACAGCACATTTTACTTATCTGTTTAAATCAAATTTGTAGAATTTTTATTTTTCTGTACTGAGCAGTATATTTCTATAGTTTGTAGTATGAAGCAGGATGTTTCTATGGCAGTTCCTGCATTATTACTTCCAAGATCCAAACCAATGTTTAGTTCTCAGAAGGAGACATGGCTGGCAACAGTTTCTAGTTCAACGTTCTTTTTCTTCTTTTTTTTCTTCTTTTTTTCTTTTAATGCAAAGCAATGACACCACACTAATCTGTCAGCATAAGAGCTAGTTTTCCCTTGAGCGTCCGACTGTAAACTGGGAAAATTGAACAGTGCACGTAGGCAGTACCAGACCTGAAATCCGGTACTCATTTTATACTCAACCGACTGTACCTCCGATTAGAGAGACAGATACAGAATCCAAGGCAGAGTGACAAGTGCTATATCATCAACAATGACAGGGAGTGAAGACTAAAAAAAAAAAAAAAAACACATGGCTACCACGCGTAGGTCTAGACAAACGAAAAGAAAACTAAATGTGAAAACTTAAAACCTTGTCTGCGAGGGAAAATTTGCTGATTTTTTTTCAATATTCTTGTCCTTTGATTTAGAATCACATTTTGGATTTCAGTGTGACTTGTTAAAAAAAATTTGGATCGCTAAACAGTTTCTAAGATCTAATGCGGTGACGGGAAATAACACTACAGCGACATAGATTTTTGAATTGTAGAGACACCTGGTAAACCCACTCCCCACTTACTACCCTGAACATCATCCACCCTTATGCTCTTACACCCACCCAACCCTCACCTGAAAAAATCTGTCTGGCTTACAACAACTAAATCCCACACTGGGGTCTTCAAGTGGCTGTTGGCGGACACCAAAGAAACATTACTCTGTGTTACTTGCAAAAAACACCTGCAAATTGTTTAATTATCAAAGAAAATAAACTCTGAAAAATTAAGAGCTTTATGTTGGTAAAACAACTCGCCAGAGTACCCCCTCAGTACGGTACCAAAAAACATATTCACCTATACCAAAACTCTACACCAAACTCAAGCATGTAACATGCCCGTAAACAGAACTGTAATCTCGAAAAAAAAAAATCTACAGGAGGCAAGCAGATAAATGATTCACCAGAGATACACGTAATCTTTTTTTCTTTTTTTCTTTTTGTTTTAGCTGGTTCTCTATGCTCCACTAAGTCAAAAAAAAAAAAAAAAACACAAGGGTCGTACAGGTGCTTGATGCAAGGACCTGCTTATTTCATATGTGCATGTTGTGTAATCTTTTATAGCTGAAACTCCGAGCTTATAGCAAAAAGGAGGATTAACTAATGCAGGTAAAATATCCAAGGCACTCGTTGTTGTCATTTCACACCATATTGTTAATTTCACTGCTGTTTGTAAAAGAAATATTTAATGGCGCCAGTGCCTAGCATTTCATAGGCGGCCTAATTCTCTCTATATATATTTATCATATCTAAATGTTGCATGGAAAATCTTTCACAAAGATCAGTTTTTAAGTGTGACCCTGCTTGTCTTGATGTTTTGATTATATGACACTGCCCACTATGTTTGAACTCAAAACTGTACATGATATGTAAAACAGTATGTACTGTATGCAGCATGGGTTTTAATAAGTCTTTTTTTTTTATGTTGAAGAAATCAAAAGTATAAACAGCAACACATGTACAACCAAACCCACCAGCTGAGGACAATTTTCTCTCTAGGTAGCCAAAACACACAGAGCATGCTGTCCAGTTACAAAAAATACAAAACGTGTAAATTATTGCACAATAGAAAGGCTCAAAAAGTTTTAAGTGTGATGCAATAGTATTGCCCCGGTAATGGATCATGCATCTAGCTTCTTCCAGTCGGGATGAAAACAGGGCTGTACTGTGTACTGGTGTCTAACCCTGTTGTCCTTTCCCCTTACTTATTGGCTAGTTAGCCAGGGTTGCTTTTTAGCCAGAGGAGCTGAGAGAGAGCAACCAGCATGCTGCTCTTTGCCTACTCAGTCTTAATGTCATTAGCCAGAGGGCGGTCGCTGTGCCACTTTTTCATGTGTTTCTCCAGAGTGCTGTATACACTGAAAGGCATGTGGCAGATTTCACATTTGTACACGTCCTTGCCCATCTGTCCATGGGTCTTCATGTGACGGGTGAGCTTTGAGCTCTGAGCGCACGCATAGCTGCACAGCTCGCATTTGTAGGGCCGCTCTCCAGTATGACTGCGTCGGTGCACAGTCAAGTTGCTGCAGTTCTTAAACACCTTGCCACAATATTCACAGGTGTCACTGCGGCGACCATCCTTCGAGCTCGGCCTGCCATTGCCGCTGACACCGTGGGGAGTGCTGGCCCCGCTGCCGGTGCCGCTCCGTACTGATGCGGCACGTTCCCCATCGAGTTCACCGGGTGGAGTAGAGAAGCGCAAGCTGCCGTTTTCTGAAGAGTGCTCAGATGAAGAGGCAAAGGGTGATTGTCTGGAGTCCCCACCTGTGAAGCTGATGAAGGGGTCCTTGAGTTGCCGGGAGGCAGCGTAGCCAGCAAGCCACTGAGAGTAGACGTTCTCTGTGTTTGGGATTGTGGGAGTGGGAGGGTCAAGGTCTTTCTCTACCTTGATGCGCTTGGACAGGGGACTGAGGGAACCAGGACTGACCCCTCCACCCAACAGCTTCCTGGACATGTTGTCATTAGATAGAGGTCTCAAGCCATTGATAGTAGTAGTGGTTCCGTCATCTGCCCGGTCTGACTCCATGGCTGAGTTTTCATCAATAGGCTCCCTGGATAAGCTCCGGCGATGTGGGTGCAGAGCCTCGCTGTTCTGGTGATGGCGAGCCCCTTCAAGCCTCAAGCTAAATCGGTAGTCATTCCTTCCCTCTTCTTCTACTCCAGGCTTTCTTTCAATTTCCTCCTCCTCCCCCTCCTCCTCTTCTTCCTCCTCCTCCTCCTCTTCTTCTTCTTCTTCCTCTTCCTCATCATCTTCCTCTTCCTCCTCCTCCTCTCCATTTTCAGGCAGAAGGCCATTGTTCTCACTTTTGAACTTTGCCACCACTGACTTGAGTGCATCTGTGGCACTGCCCATCAGCTCACTCGTACCAGGTTCAGGTGAACTAGCAGTTGAAAGACCATCATCTGACTTGGCATTAAGCAGTGAAGACTTACTCTGACAATGTGTCTTCATGTGACGTTTTAGTTTGCTAGCCTGTGTGCAGGCATGGTTACAGAGGTGACACTTAAATGGCTTTTCCCCTGTATGGCTACGCCGGTGAACAATAAGGTTGCTCTGGAATTTGAAGGTCTTCCCGCAGAACTCACAAGATTTTGCTTTGAGAGGGGTGGTCGATTGGACTGCATTTGTTACAGGATTAGGTGTGGAACGTGAGCCAGAAGGTGACTGAGAGGTGGAGAGGGGAGGTGTTGCTGAAAATGGAGGCTTAGAACCTGGCTGGAAAGGCTGCAGCAGCCGTTGCATAGGGTTGGGTCTGTTAGGGGAAAGAGGCGGAGAACCTCCTGTGGCATTTCCGGCCAGCTCACGTAGACGTCTAGAAAAGTCCATGGTCTGAGGGGCTTCTAATGGCACAGAGTTCAGCCTCATCACCCGGTCAAAAGCACTGGGATGGTGTGTTGCCAAGGCTAAGTCATCAGGGCTGAGGTGATGGCGCGGTGGTGGGCTGAATAGCGGTGGCGTTCGGGGATAGCGGCCCTCACGAGGCGTGGACGCTGAATCCCGACCAGACCCAGAACCCGGCATTCTCAGGAGGCTGTAAGGGCTGCCATCAGCCAAGTGTACAGCATGAAGAGGGGGCTGGGAGGAATTACAGTCACCCCCCATTCCGGGAGCTGCAGCCACACGAGGGGTGAGGGGGCTGCCGGGCTCGCTCTCCAGATAGATACGGAAGCCATGGGTGTTCTGGGCATGCTGGAGCAGGAACCAGGCACTGGTGAAAGGCTGTTTGCATGTGGTGCAGGTGTAACTGCTGGGCTCATCTTTATCTGACAAAAAGAAACACACAGAGAGAAAATAAATGTAAACTGGGAGATTCAAACTATAAAAAGAACATTAGTAATTTTATTAACACCATATATTATTATAAAAGGAAACATGATGCTTAAATAATGCAAGTAGGGTTTTAAAATAGGTAAAGTAATTATCAAAAACCAAGAGAATATAGACTAATTTGACAACAGCCTATAAAATATCTGCGATCACTTCTGACCAGAACTATTATGATTAGATGAAGGTATTGAATAACATTTAAAAAAAAAATAATTTACAATTGCACTCTATTTAAACAGAGCAAATTATTCGTCTTAGTAAAATTGTTATTGCTCAATATCTCAGCTATAAAATGTGAAAACTGTGTGTGTGTGTGTGTGTGTGTAGGTGTGTGTGTGAATTTAGATTTAACACTTAACAGAACAAAAGATAAAACACAATTACAAGAGACAGGCAGCAAACACACAAATTACACGGGAAGAAGGCATAGGAATATTTAAAACAATAATTGACTTTCAATAGCACTTGCACACTGACCTGAGATTTGCCTGACAATGCACGCCTAATCTCGTTAAAAACACTCATCTCCCCTCCAAAGCCTTGTTTACAGAATTAGCAGGGCTAAAGTGGGACATGTATCTGATGCTGCATATTAACACTGAATACAAATAAGAGGTCACATGTTAATAAATTGTACCAGCGTTTATCACAAAAAACACACATTCACAGGAAAAAAAGAAGCGAAGAGGAAAATTGGGTATGTGTGTTTGTGTGTGGGTGGGGAGGCTCCAATGAAAATGCATTTCATGCATTACTTTTCTATTTCTGATATTTCATGCTTTATGGATTTATTTAAATCCTCTCAGGTGAATAGAAAAGGAGAAGAAGGAGAAAGAAGAAGTGAGAGATATGCAAAATAAGAAGCATCCGCCACTTGCAAATGTGCTCCCTCTTTCATCTTTGGGGTTTCTTATCATTTCTTCCCTTTTTTCTTCTTTCACTTGAGGGCATTTTTCTGAAGTCATTTGCCAATGCTGAACCCAAACCATGGCCATACTGTGTTTGAAGAGGGAAAACAAGGGAGCGGGAGAGAGGATGATAGGCTATGTGTGCCTGATTGAAACTATGGGTGATCCCTAAGATGGTGGATGGACAGTTTTGCATGTTTTAAGCCTTCTACTGTTGAAGCAAAAGGGTGAGAGGGGCCAGAAAAATATAGTGACAGTCTAAAAGAAAGAGGAGGGATGTGGTGGATGAGCAACATAGGGAACGGATTGGTGTTTTTTGGTTTGTTTCTCTATCTTATGTGTCCAGAGTCAATGTGGCCCCCTCCGAACAATCTCACTTAAAGACCAGGACACAGCTAAAATGTGCACCCAATCAAACCTCCACACAAACCTTTTTCTCTTGACTGAAAAGAGTTGGAAGGGGGTATACTGGTAAATTATGGATCATTACAATCTGCAAAAATTACAGTTAATTGCTGCCACCTGCAAGGGGCTTTGACCCACTATGGAATTTTTCCATCATAAAAAAGCCATTTGCCCATACACATTTTTTTCTCCCTCTCTCATAAGCACAAATAAAATGTGCCCATTACATTAACTGCTATATGTATGTTTCCTTATTATGTGTGTGTTTTTATGGCTTTAAGTAGAAAGCCCCGTGTCACTTGTAAAACAGTTGCAATAACCTGGCCTCTCCCGTTCACTTTGCTTTGATTCAGTCTACGCGCTTCCTCATCCCCGTCTTAATGTGCGAGCACACAGTATATATGCATGAGGGGGGAAAACAGATTAATTTTTTTTGTTATTGTGAAGGACAAGAAAGAAGGAGGGGCTGGCTGGAATGTGAGACGTCCATGTTTTTAGAGGAAAGTGAGCACTAAAGGATCATGGAAGGAGGCAGGGGGAAAGGAAGGGAGCAAAGGAGAGAAGTGTGGCGTGAAGGAGACATTCCTAATGACAACCCACCATATTTCTGAAGGACACAAGAGCCACAAGAATGCACTTCAAAGCCAGTACTCAATTCATTTTCTTATGCATCAAAACCAGCATGTCTTGTGCTATGCAATCACTACTCCATCTATAGACATTTGACAAACTGTGTTCATGCCACAAGCAGTGATGATAATTGTTATTCCCATCCGAGCAGTGGACACATTGATGGGCATCAACAAGCCAGACCAACACATGCCCAGATTTACAACAATGGCAGAGGAGATATCTAAATAAGCCCACTATTGTCCTTAATAGCTGTCCTCAAAGGGATGGAAGGACAGCTTTTCAAAAGGATAAAAGACATTCTGACGAGGCGTTTGATGGCCTTGAAGGGTTTTTTTTTTTTCCTTTTTCTGCTTGTATGGAGAAGCACGAAACTGTGCGAGGGAGGAAGGATGATCTTATAAATGAGTCTGTCCTCTAATAGAATAAAGGAAAGCTCTCCCTCGCTTTCTCAGTCCGTTTCTCTTCTTCTAGTAACTTTAAGTCTGTGATGAGTTAGGGCTGGAGAGCAGAAGAGCAAGAGAGCTGGAGCTAATGCTGAATCTACACGTCCCTTTGAAATAGGATCAGCAGAGAGGAGAAACCACACTGACAACCCCTTAGCTGCCATTTCATGGCAGGGGCTGAAAGAAGAGACTGTGAAGGAAAGAGGAGACAGAAAGAATATAGAAGAAGTGAGAAAGGGCAGGTGGTTTGGGAGCAAAAAGTTAGAAGGATGACAGAGAAAAGAAAAATAGAAAGTAGAAGATACACAGTCAAAGGAATGAAATGGGAGGTTAACAATTCCTTCAAAGACTTTCGAAGCATTGCAACACAAAGCAGCGGGAGGCTATTATTGTGATATTAATGGACATTGCACTGATATCAGAGAGAAATGATTTGATCTAGGGGTAGGCCTGTTGCAAGGACAGAAGAGAAATTATGATAAGTCAAAGAGAAGATAAGGTAGCCTCGCAGCAACACTCACAAAACATCGTAGCCAACAATTTTGACCAAAGTCATACAGAATCCAGAAATTCTAGGCAACTGAGGAACACATTGCTTGTGCATATTCCTCTATCATTAATGGCCCATTTCCCATAATTAGTCTTACTTGCACTCTCTCAACAACATGTACTTACACAAAGAGTAGCTATACCACCCTGTTCCACTTTGTCCCATAAGCCCAAACACTGGCAAAACCACAACAAAATCAAGTAACAGACACAAAGACAACCCATTGACCAAGTGCTGGCAAGTTAAAGATGCACTGACACAAAAATGTCAACAGCTTTCTCTTCCTCACCCACCACTCACAGATGTATTGTTTACTACTATTTAGCCATACAATAAAAAGTTAGCAGACTTACCATGACCTCCATTTTTATTTTTATTTTTGTCCTTGACCAGTTGCGATAGTGGGCTGAGCCTGTCCTGGTGTGACCATGCAGCTTTCACTGATATTGGTCATTTAGCTAATGGAGGAATGGGCTAACAGGATTAGCTTGCTTGGCTTCCAAAGGAGGAGGAAGCCACAGAGACAGAAGACACGAGGGACACAGTGTGTCACTGCCATTTCTCAAAGTTATCAGTCGCTATGGCTCGAGAGAGCACTCACACACACCTGAAAAGTGATTATGCTAATAGAAGGTCTTTGCCAATATTCATAAGTGTTTATAGGTGTTGGAGTGAGTGCCTCGGGAAGACGGAGGGTTGTCAATACAGTGCCTCTTAAGAGTGCCTCGGCCGTAACTCCTGTTAATGTGATTACCACTCTGTTTATGTCATTAGGGTATTCACAGTCAGGGACTGGACAGGGGTGAAGGGTGAAGCAGGAAAGGAGAGGTTGAGGAAAAAGATGGGGGAGTAACAGAAGCTCACAATAGGGGCCTTCTTGGTTTACATGACTTTCAGCTCAGTTAACAACAGAACTGTAATTTTTCATTAGCAGCTTTAGAGACTAAGAGAAGGATCTGTCATACGCCTCATACATGTTATCACCTTAAGTTTTTTCTCTGTCTCTGCTTTTTTTTCTTTGTGTGTGTGTCTGAAACCTGATAGAGCAAATGGACTGGCCTTGACCTTCTTTCTTACTTCTACGTCTCAATCTGTTTGTCTGTGTTTCTCTGCCACAGCCACATACACCCAGCTCTTTGTCCCAGCCAGGCTCGTTATGGTGCGCTAAGCCACTGGCCACAGACAAAAGGCTTGTTTGACAAACACTTGTTCCTGAGACAAAGCTGGATGCAGGAAATACAGTTTACTAAACAGAAAACCAGCCAACACTGACTGGTGTTGGAGTCACACATTATACAGTATGGGGAAGCTGACCACTACTCACTACATAAGGCACAAATGTAGGGAAAGTGAAAAGGAGACACACAATGAGGGGGAAAAAAAGAATGGAGAGCTAAAACAGAAAGGAACGGGGAAAGACAGAGGTAGACTAGGAGAAGAAAAGCAGCTGGCATGAGCAAGACAGGGGAGGGGGTGCAGATCTCCAGATAAAGATGCATGGTGGTCTTTGAAGGCCTGTGCCAGTATAAAGTAAGCTGCTGGCTGTAGCTTTGTTCCCAATCAGACTTTTACACTTCTTACCTTTCCTTTCTCCTTCTCATGAAAGGTGATAAGAGCAACAGTTGAGCTCGGGAGTTTTTTCTGAGCCACTAAGAAACCACAGATGGCACCCACACAGAGGCCAATGAATGAATGCGCCATACACAGTAGACAAATGTGTGTTCTCGTATAATTTTGTGCCTTTTTTTGTAATCAGCACGCACACTCACTGTTAGAATGACTACATGACTGTTTCCTGTAGTATCCATGCATTCATGTCTGTGTATTTGCATTCAACACACTTGCCAGAATAATTTTAAATTTGCATCACTCTACGCTGTCTGTTTCCCGGCATAACCTTAGTCTTTTTGATCTTTTCTCAGTTGAACTGTGTTTGAACTGACCATCCATCTACCCGTTCATCCATCTCTCTTTCACTCCATCTATCATTCTCTCCATCCATTCATCCTAAGCGCAGCTGGACAGCTTCGTGTTTGGGTGCGGCTCGGGTCCGGCAGACCTTATAATAGGCAGGGCCAGCCGTGTCTCTGATGCAGATCATTATTTGCTCTCTGCTTACCAGTGACAGTGGGAGGCCGCGCACTATTGTTTCTCATCCTAGCTCTAATAGTACAGTGAAAAGACCTCTGGGCTTCTAAGCTTAACCAGTCTAATTAAATGGACCGTCGCTTATGTAAGCATCCGCAGAGATTATTTATTGAGTTGGGATCCGTTTCACAGGATCAAACCACCGTCAACAAAAGCCAATGCTCAGTGGAGAAGGTATTAAATAAAGGACGGGAATCAAAGAAACTGCAAACTGCCAAGTGTCAGTTTAAGCACACATATCCAGGTACATAAGAAGACTTAATCAAGCAGGAGTATTTTTGGACTCGGGCAATATCCCAGATGGGTGAGAAGTCTCTGAGCACTTCAGAGGGGAAATGTGAAAAGTGTTCTGTCAAAGAAAAGATATGTCTCAATAAATTGCAGCTTAGGGGGAGGATAGCAGAATAAAATAGGCTAACAAAGAGCATAACACAATATATTAGAAATCAGTGGAATACAAAAGATTATTGTAAATACACGAACATTTTTGGCTTATACAACCTTCAACATTCACATGAGCGCATCTCTGTCATTTCTTACAAGCATCATGTGTGTTTCAAGTGCAATGTCAAGATAGCCTTCGTATAACATGAGGCCAGAGCCTGAGCTTCACTATCTCTGCATAGCTCAGCTTATGACAGGCTGCCGTCCCTGCAGAAAGGATGGAAGGGGACCAGGGAGGTCGACTAGCTGCACATTTCTGCATAAATCTCTAGATAGATAGCATCAGGAGAAGAGAAACAGGGGAAGGAGGCAGGCAAGCAGCAAAGGATGATAAGGCCCCCGGGGCAGGGCATTCAACACTGTCAAAACTGTTTCGTCTCCGGCTATTGGATGAGTGGAGCGCGTTATGAGCCTGCATACCATTTGCCAGGACGCGATACGGCTTCACCGGAGCATACAGGCCCCTGTGTCTGACCTCCCCCCCACTACATGTCTTCACAGACATGTAGGAAGATGGACAAAACATCACAAATGCCACATGGAAGCAATTCTAAAGATCTAATGTATGCATACTGAAGTCACGTTACCAAAGAGCTTACAGAAAAGCTCTGATAAACAGAGCTATTGACTACTCTGAGCAATAAGAAGGCAGCATATTGCAAGTTTAAAATTTGGAAACACAAAGTGCAGACCTGAAAAACTGTCTTACTTTAAATAAAGCCTCATATTTGTGTCTTTATGTGCTTTTGCTTCATTTGCTTCTGGACAGAGCACAGAATGAGCCAGGCTGCAACATCCTTGTATCGTTTATGAAATAGCAATTGTTTAAAGCCAGTTAAGCAGTCTCCTATCTACCTATAAAGATACTGAAATCCATGGTAGCTTTAAGAACAGGATGCTCTCTTGCAATAAACACTCATGTTGAATTTCATGGTATTTTATCGTTTGTCTCTATTCCTCTGGAATAGGGACTAGGTTAAGTGAAATGTGTGGATGTATGAGGCAAGATCTGCATTCACTACCATGTACTCCTAGATGGACTTGCACAAACAGCCAAACATAAATAATAAATTAAAAGTCGGGGTAAAACACAAAGCAGATGAAAAATAAACACGAAGTTGGCCTAAGTTTAAGAAGAAGAGAAGTTAAAGAGACTTTCTCTCATCTACAGGCACGGACCTGTAGTCTGTGCATCTCTGGACATCCGAACAGATAAAAACAGCTTCACACACTGTAACACACATACACACAGTGTATCTGTCTGGACTGAGTAAACACTTAAGCCTGTCTAAGGTTGAAGTCATTCCCTTTTTGTCCCCGATGCAGCCTGCATGCTCCTCTTTCCATCACGTTATTTTCTTAACACGCTCTGATGACAGCACTGAAAGAGGTCAGAGCAGGTCTTTCTCTCGCAATCACACACACTCTGTAACCCACCCATAACTTCTCCCTTGCCCCTTTCAATGCATCTATTAGCTTTTACCTTTGGCCTATATCACACACAGATACTGTAACTCACACACAAGCAAAAAAATTTTTCTCTAAATCCTTCTTTTCTTAAACCCCAAGGGACTCTTCACTTATAAACACCTGTGTCTCAAAATACTTCTCATTTTCTTCTCGCATGTATTTTGTGCCAGGTATATCTCAAAATGTATCCGTTCGGCCAGCGTGTGCAAATTTTTTTGACTCTCTGTTACTTTTACTTGACACAAATGAGAAGGATAAACTCTTTGCACTAATACTTCTGTAAAAAAAAAATCAGCACTGAAGGTGCATTTGTTTGATGGTCTTTGTGGTGGTTTTAGGCTTCAGATGCACTTGGATCAACGGTAATCTATACCAGTACTATATTTTCTTTGCCTTGTGCAAAAGTGGACAGCTTTTAGAAAACACAAAGTTTTGCCTGATGTTGACCTGAGTTGTTTGTTCATAAACACGCTCACAGTAGCCCCAGAAGCTCTCAGGCATGGGTCATCATTTGGATATCAGTGAACAAGGGCTGTTTTAAACATGCAGTTATTTTTCACCCTGTCCTACCACCTCAGGGTGAGAGGACCAGGGCATGTGAGCTTGGGCCAAGCATAGCAGCTCGTTATGCATAGGAGCCTCAAGGCATTGTGGAGGGACATGGCACTTTAAAACAAGAGGGCCAGTGTGTTGGAGTGTCCCGTGGCCTGGAGCTGTGGAGGCTGAGGGTTTAACACGCGTCCCATCTGGTGTGTGTGACTGTGCACACGGTGGTCGAGTGGTTAAGGAAGCATCAATAGCCAGACTCTTTAGATCAAGGGGTGTCTCAGGGTCAGATCTAGCTCACAAATCCATTTTCCTTAGGAAAAAGACACAGTTTAAGTTACAGAATTATTTGATCACTATATTCTGTGATTTTCTTTTTTAATCTTAGCACTTATTTTACCAAGAAGAGCACACTGGAATTGAAGCTTAGGACATGAAGTTCTCTGATCCCATAATAAGGACACAGGCCCTAACAGTGACACCTCAGTGCCCCAACCAACCACCATCCATTCTTCCAAGCCTCCATTCCCCATTACATTATTAATTCATCAAGGAGAAAACTGTGTTGGGCCATTGCTCTGCCCAGGCGCTTTCCAAATCTTGATTAAAATTGCAAAATGGCCTCCTGTTCAGCCCTAAATTCAGCCCCTTACTACAGAAGCAGGGAGAGACATAAGAGAGCGAAGAAGTGGTCAGAGATCCAAAGTGACCTATATATATTTCTTTTTGGGCTCCTTTTCTAGACCTTTACAGCAGGATTGCTCTCACTGTAGTTATTGCAGCTTTATTTGTACATGGTTACCATGTTATTACCATGTTATTACCAAGTTGTAATATGAAGTGTTACGAGAGGTTAATGCCAAAAAGTCACATAACATTTGTTGATTTGTTTTTTATTTATTCATTGTTATTTGGTCTAATGCCTTAAAATAATTTGCCAAATCAGTGATTTGAAGTTTGATTGCACTTCATGCTAAATTATATTTTTTTCTCAGCAACACAACTTGGAGGAGAGAAGACTGAGCAGGTTTAAGGCATTCAGTTCATGTACATGTAACGTTTACCATCGATAACAGTCTGTAAGATGGATGGGCCATATGCTTGGCAATATCAGGCCATGCTTCACACAATTCTTCATCTTCGAGTCTCGCCGTACCAGATTCCTGCCTACTAATTGAAGACATGTGGTCTGATCAGCCACTATAGCAAAGAATGGAAGATAATGGGCCAAACAGTACAGAATTGGACTTACAGATCAGAACGCCAACACCCATAACCAATATTGCTATTGAAGACCAATTTAGCATATATATCAGTGATGGCTTCAGTTTGGCTGCACTGCATGTGCTTTTAAAAGCATGCTTAACACAGGTACAAGTTTTTTGTATTTGTTTTTGTTTTTTCAGCTGTCTTTTCAGTTACGTGCACACTCACACCATCTACCATCACGTGGATCTTTCTGCATATTCTCCCCGGAGGTGTGTCAGATCCTTGCATAGGTCCAAGCTGTAGTGAGCGTGATATTAATTAAGGTAGCCAACCTGTAGGTTCCTTTGTGCCCAGCTGTAAAGCATAAATCAGGCTTTTAACGAGGCTAGGGCCGTAAGATCTCAAACCGTGCTGGAATGCTACCTGTACAGCCATGCCAAAAATCTGTCTGGGTCTAGGGCTCCTATAGATTACTATGTTTATAAGGGGGACTATAGCAACCTACCCTGAGGATGGAAAGAGGGAGAGCAAAGCAGAGGAGCAAAAAGGGAGGGTGGCAAAAGGGGGAAAAGAACTGTTTCTATGAAGTCATCAGCTTTAAGTAAACATGTCGTGTTGGTGGGCAAGTGTGCAAAACATTAATTTACTGTTTTTACAAAGGCTGCGTAAAACCAAAGGTAACCAAGATAAAATAATCCAAGGCAGACTGAGCACATCAGAGAGATAATAGTAGTAACAAGTCCAAATTTCAGCAAGAATAATCACCAAATAAGCAATCATATTTTACTTTAAATCTAGTAAAAGATGTCTTCGAAAAATACCAAAATGAGCTTTTACTTCTCAAAAAGAGTTGATAAGCAGGACAGGTGAAGAAAGCCTGTGTGCATTTAGTGACAGAAGGATTTATTCACAAACAGCTGCAGAACAGGACACATGCATGTACAGCTAGCTGGCAGGGAGGCAGGCTGGTTGAGTCCACCTCAAAGCCATTATTTCTTTACAGAAAGGGCCAATGAGCTGAGACATTCCTCAACAGGCAGTGGCAAGACATATTAAAAAAAAAACATAGGAAATATACAAACTCATATACTTGCTGTATGCACACTGCAGAAGCAATGCATTGAACTGTGCTTTCAGGTTATTTTCACATGTATTAGACGGTACAGAAGCACTTCACAGTGCAATGCCTACAATAGAAAGACTTCTTGTAAACATTATATAAATGCATGTGGAAATGCAGACATTTGGATTAATGGCTGATCAGGGGATAGGTAGAACTGGTTCCTCAGACTGCACTCTGCAGCACCACCTGAGATTTATGGGCCAGATGTTTGTGCCATTGCTTCTCTAACAGACTATAAAACTTCATTTACAGAAGTTACTACTTGAGTAAAGCATCGCCGGCCAGTTAAAAAATTTGCTATGCTGATACAAACGTCAACTTCAAATAAGTCTTCCTTCCACAGCTTCTTCCGCATGCTGCTTATACAATCGCAGAATTTTTTCTCAATTCTCAGATTCCCGAGATCCACCTTGTCATTTTGAGAAATCATGACAACTGACACAAGGGTCAGCAGACTGGTTGTGTTTCATTCTGAAAAATTAACTTTCTTTGCAGAAGGTTAACCTGCATAGCTCCTCATTCCATACATTTCTAGCTGATATAGTGTAGGCCTATAGAAAATAGAGCCAAGTTGGCTGAGAATGCTTTGCAGATGACCCAAATGCTATCTCATGTACCTTTGACACCGCTGTATAGATATATAAAGACATAAAAAGATATGTTTGCTCATAAAACACATGCCCTTTATTGCTCTCCCTCAGTTTCATCACCTCTACAGTACATGGAGGGGTAGCTGATGAAAAGAGGAATTAAAGGCAATGAGAGAACAAGGATATTATCAGGAGAGGAAGGGGTGTAGTTGAAGGGTGTCAAGAAAGGCATAAAGAGCTGCAAAGAAGAGAAGAATGGAAAAACAAAAGAGTGGTGGACAGCTTTACACTGCAGCACCCCATTCTAGATTACATTAGTGGCAGCTGCTTCCTTTGTGTGGTTTTATGGCCTAGTCCCAAGAAAAAGCTGCTAAAATTTCATTTAATCTGCAGCACAAACTCAAGTGTCTGTCAGCCACTCAAACAAGGGGTCCTAAAAGCACCATGCTCTCATATAACTCCGGCAAAATAACGCTAATAATATCTCTCTCCGTAGCCATACAGGCAGACATTTTGTGTAACCAAAGAGGGCCTGCGTGTGCTGCCCGTGCATGGGAAACTGGCCCACTCTTTCAGTCCAGGGGCAGGAGGCCTTTAATGGTGGGTGAGGGAGCCAGACAACATCCTCCCCCCCCCCCCCCCCCCCCCTTTATCTTCACCTCCTGTTCATCCTTCCAAAGTCATTAGCTTATGTTAATCACTTAAACTACCAGGAATGACCCCCCAATTTCATTTATACTTAACAGCTTTCATACTCAACAGCAGATGATGACACAGCTGCTACAACCGATTTATTTAGGTAAAATAACTGTACAGACGAAGCTGAATTTTTCGTTAATTTAAATTTACTTCTCATCAAACGTGTGTTATATTCTGTGAGAATAAAAAAAAAATCATATTTTTGTAACTTAGCTTAGCTAATTTTTTTTTTTTTTTTACCATAGCTGTATTATGTAAGGAGAAAGGCTTCTGAATAACTTACGGCAAAAGTTGTCCAATGTCTAAAATAATTAAAATCATGGCTAAAGGAGTTATGACAAATGAAGAGAAATGTGCAAATCCAAATCCAGCGTTATCTATATTTCAGTTATCTCAATATCCTGCTCAAAAAGATCCACAAACCAAATATTTTATTAGCTGTGCTGGCCGGACGTGAGGATGGAGCTTTGACGGCAGTGCTAACTGACAGAATGCAGCAGCACAGGCAGCGGTTAGAGGCAGCTTCCTTCCTGAGCTTTGGGATCACAAAGCGACATGTCCACATGTATATCTTGCCATGTGACACCGCTGCTGAAGCTTAAGGCAAAAAAAACAGAGAGAGAGAGGGAGGGAAGGAGGGAGGGAGAGGATGAGGAGGAGTTCCCTCCGAGATAAAAAAGATTGCAACATTGAAGAGAACTACAAAGATCAGGGAGAAAGAGGTAACTGAGAGGAAAAAAGAAAATACCAAAGTACCAAGCGTACTGGAGATGGAGTACTCCTCTCCATCTGTTTAAATGAGGTGGATCTCAGTCTCACTTGCACATTGCTCATCCACTCAGGTTTGACTTAGGCTTAAGAGACTGACATCACTGTGTGAGGATAATAACAATGAAGTATGGCCTCCATATAGACGGAAAGAGCTGTCAATCTTTCTCCTCATTTGACTGGACAGGCATGTGTTTATTTTCACCGTCATCTCATGGACTTCCTAGAATTACTGTAATGTTTAGGATGTTTTTGCTATTTGTTAAGCTTGATTGAGTTTGAGGAAACTTTTCAAAACAAGTACACGCCCCAGTTTATCCTTCAAGCTGGGCTCCTCCAGCTGCCTGGGAGCTTTATGGTCCTGCGCAGTATCTTTGCTGTTCTTAGGACTCTCTCTTCTGGACAGAGATAGATAGATAGATAGATAGATAGATAGATAGATAGATAGATAGATAGATAGATAGATAGATAGATAGATAGATAGATAGATAGATAGATAGATAGATAGATAGATAGATATGAGCAAGATTTGCAATTATCTTCTCATCTTAGTTTCTCCAAGAAAGCTGTAAATAGATTTTCTTTAAGCCCATGCATCCTCTACTGAGACTGCTCAGTTAATCAAAGTGACATTAAGCAGGAAGTTGTGCGCTCAAGACTGATTGCTGAATTTAACATTATTTGCTTGGCCAAGGCTACAAAAGCACTTTGAAACCACTGACAGCAATTTAATTCATATGCTGGCTCAAAAAATATGTTAATGGCCATTCAGTCTTATCTTTTCAACTTAAAGCAGTATTTACAGAAACCAAGTAAAATGAGAGAGAAAGAGAAAAGAAAGCTACACCAACGCAAATGAGTGTTAATGAAGACATAGTAAAGCTGTAGGGGGGGGGGGGGGGAGGGGAGGCGGAAGAGATCGGCGAGGGCAAATTAACCTTTTTAATTGGAGAGTGGTAGCCCTCTTTGGACCCTGCAGTTGGATCCAGAGTGCTGACAGATGATGAGAGGGAAATGGCAGGCCTATTACAGGCAATCTGGCCCTGCAACTTGGCAGACCAATGCAGTACCAGAGCCTGGGGAGAACAGGGCATGTCCAGCACAGAAAGCACTGCCAGACCGTTCACCAGCAGAGAAGGGCTTGCCTCAATAAAGGTATAAATAGGGAATGGTTATCTTGGCACTTTGAGCTGTGGGGCAAAAGGTTGTCATAAGGGAATCTAGTTTCTTGTCTGATAACAAAATACTACCTGGTCAAGAAAACGGAGAAGGGCTTTGCTTTAATGAAAGAGAACCAGTTTGACAGGTCTCAGAGAAGAGAAGAGAAGGGCCTGAGTCGGAGGCATGTGTGTGTGTGTGTGTTTGTGTGTGTGTGTGTGGTGGAGGGTGTGAAAAAATGCACACTGAAAAATTCACACAACATTTGTGTTCGCCTAACTTTGTTCTCGTGCACACAAATTTTCAAACCCACTACTTCTGTCCTGTGTTCACATAGGAGCCAGATGCAAGAGAAAAACATCAGAGAGGATAACTTCCTGACTGTCTGTGTGTCTGGATGCGAGAAGCATGTTTATGTCTGGGGATACAAGGAAAACAAACATCAAGGTCAGAGAAGCTGGAGTCTGTCCAAGCAATAGATAGCCCCTTCTTAACAGGGCTGAAGGCTTGCTTTAACATACACCCCCAGGGGGACACCAGGATTTAGACAGAACCCTTAGGCAGGATTTCATATTGAATATCTGGACTCCTATACCATTAGAATTATTTGCCAAGTTGAATACTTTTTACATGACATATGAGAGACACTCGTAGGTCCTGACTCGTTGTCTTGCTGCCCAGCAGACAGTTGAGGTAAACATAATCCTGACGCCTAGTCTTCAAGGCTGACCCCATTAGAGAGGTGCCCATTGACATCTCTAGGTCATCACCTTTAAAAATGACCAATCTTTGTCTCTCCTCCTCCATCCCATCTTTTTGTCCCATTTTGTCCACCCCTGAGTCCTCAAATTATCCGTTTCTGTTTTCTTGTCCATCTATCTTGAATTATGTATTCCAATGCATTTCAAACAAGATGCACATCATGCACAACCATCCAAAGGATGAATTAAAGCCTCACAGTCTTTACATGTCTTTATGTATGCTTACTCAAGTTATGGCCATCTCTCAGCATCTGCTTAAATCTCATGCACACAAACACTCACAAATTTCTCCATCACTCAGTCTTTCTGGATGTCTGTGTCCACACACACATACACACACAAATACACACACATACAAATACCAGACACATGGCCGAAGAGAGCAGGCTACCATCTGGGAGTAGTGGCCGGCTTTGTCTGAGGGGGTGAAAGCGCCAATAAGACTCCCCTTTAACACACACACACACACACACACACACATACACACACACATAAACCATACACACAACCCTTGCAGCAGCCCCCATCACCCTCCCCATCCAACTGCTCTAAGTGTGAGAGCTCTTCTCATACAATCTGCACATATACATATGCAAATTTGCAGGGGGCATTATAAAAACAGCCATCATCTCTCTCTCCCACACACACACACACACACACACATATATAAAAGCAAGATATTTTTTTGGCCTCCGCACCAAAGTAGCCACACAAGATTTTTGGGAAAGAAAACATGTTTCTAAGAAATAGAGCAATAGCTTGAAGGCTGAAAGTAAAGGGGGAAGATAAAAAGAAGAACCTTCTTTATAAATAACAAACTAATGTGGGCATGTGTGAAATACATGCAAATAGGATTGCACACATTTACATGTAGACAATTAAGTGCATACACTCACAGTCATGCAAATATATATTATCCACATTTTTCCTGCAGCATGCATGTGATGGGTACGTATAATCACATCTATTGTCCTTATATTAAAACATCACACTTGTCTATTTTTGGATTCAAATGTGAACTTGTTTATAAAATCATTGCATTTATATTCATCAACTGTTTCTAAACTTGAGGGAAAAAAATCAAAGAGATTACTGCAATTAAGATAAGATAAGAAAATCTGCACTTGAACTTTAAAGATTTTCTCTGGTGTCCATTTGTCATAATCAAATAACAAAAGGCTCTGAGCGAGAACAGAAGAAGAGAAGAAGAAGTGAGGGAGAGAAAGTCAGGCATCAGGCAAAAAAAAAAAAGAGTGGCAGACACCTGCAAGGCTAGCTGAAAAGGTGACACCTAATCCACTCCTTTTCTTAAACATCCCCACGTCTTCACAACCAACCTTTCACACAAGTATCACACCTTTTAAAAAAAAGTCAGTTTTCTCACCTTAGCATTACACACTTCTGCTTGAGTCATAACCCCACTTTTCACTTAAAATTATGAGTATGCGAGCGGCCAAAAATGTAAACATCATGTCAATCACAGAAGCAATTTTATTAAAATCATAAATATTCTAAAGTGGGAGGCTCTGTTTTTTCAAAACCTGCAATCATAAAGTGACAAAAATGTGGCATCCGAGAATTCCTTAGATGTTCGTGATGTGACGGAGCCTTCTGATCTGCCATGCTGAGGGAAGGTTTGTGTGTGAGCTGAGAACATTTGAAGTAGAATCGCGAACAGCTTGCTCTCAAAACTCGAGGGACACATCCGAGTCATAATTAGGAGAGAAGTTGCGTCCACATTTTTTACAGCTCACACAGACAAACACGTTCACCAACGCCGACACATACAGTATGCTGTATGGAATATGGCTGCAACTGACACAGGCGGTTTTTCGCCCACACAGCACAACAGTCCATTATGTGCATTTTCCACATCAAATTCTTTCCCCCAATCTCGTGTTTGCCGTCATGTTTTCAGTACACAATAGCAGCAGTGGTGTTAAGCTAATGTTGCCCCATCAAGAGGAGAGCACCAACAACAACCAAACACTTTTCTCTCCTCTTCCCACCCTGTTTGCGACCGGATCCATTCGTCTCTCGCTTTGTTCCCACGCTCCCCCGCTTCTTTTTTCTCTCCTCTGCATTGTCCTGTGCCCTCAGGTTAGAGGTTCTCTCTGTTCCTTCCACTAAAGCCTGGAAAACAGAGGAGGAGGACGAGGATAGAGAGAGAAGAGGAGGGCTGAGCAACAAGGCCCGTCCGTCTGCCTCCTTCGGCCTGGCTGACTAACCGGTCTGAACTGGTTCTGACATAGGTGAACCAGAGACGTGTCCTGTTTCGCCTCTGGACAAAAAAAGAACCACGGTGGCATTCCATCCACAGTGAGCAGGTACCAGGAAAGTGTACATCTGTCTATGTTTGTGCATGTGTGAATATATGTGCATGTGTGTCTGTCTCCCAAGACCTTTGAGGCCTGGACCATTGCCAAGTTCATCTGTTAATGGACAGCTACTAGGAAAGCTCCCCCCCGCCCCTCCTCCCTCCTCTCTGTCTCTCCAGCAGCCGTGCCTGCTCACGACCCCCCCTTAACCTCCCCAACCCCCATGCAGGCCTGCTCAGACACTAGCCCGGCCCGCAATCTCCCCTCTTCGTTCCCCTGAAAGCTATATCATTCTCTTTCTCCCTCTCCTCCTCACTGCCCCCCAATACTATGTGCGTCTCCTATTCAAGATAAACAGAGTGCTTCAAGTTCAGGGGACACCCTGGGACCCTTTAACAAAGCCATCTATCATGCTGTCTGCCCAAGCCTCCTTTGGACATACTGGGCCTTGCTGCTGCTCCTGCTGATGCTGTTATGTCTCTCTCTCACATGTGAATGAGACTATGAACATCCGTACGCTGGACATAAACCATACAGGCAGCCTATTAACTCTAACTAGGAACTTGCTATAGCTGATCCAGATCTTGGTCATTTCTGTAATGTGTTTGGGGCTGCTCCACAACCACGGCAAAGACAAACTGACAGCTTGCTCACCCACCCATCCAAAATGAGACAAACTCCCAATAAAAGGCATGCCACAGAGCGCACACATGTAAGCCACTTTCTCAACACACCTTGGAGACAGACATTGCTGACCTCTCTCTGATTCCCCTTAAGTCAAACTGTGGGACGATTAACCAAACTGTCAACAGCTTAATAGTCTGGGAATAAGAGACTGACAGTAGGCCTCGAAGCTCTGTGTAAACACTATGGAGATTATGAATGGTACATGAGAGGGAGAAAAAGAGAGCGAGGGGAGAGAGAAGAAGAATCATAACTGAATGAGTATCCCTCTTCACACAAGCAATATTTTATGGATCAAAATATCTGGGTGGTCTGTCATACAGAAAAATGCAGTGACATGACTTTTCCATTTGTAATTATATTCTCTGCTTTTTTTTGCTATAAATACAGTTGGAAGCAACAATTGTGAAACTGTAGCAGCAAGGAGCGAAAAAGGAAAATAAGGTTATAATTACTTTAATTTGATTTTTTTTTTTTTTTGCTTCATGTCCAGTAAACCACCTCTACAAGCTCTAAATTAGATATTTGGATTAGTTTAGCTCCTGAAGTGCTAGTGAGGACTGTGTTAGGAATATTTTCAAGTTAAGATGCATTATTTTATTTTATTTTATTTTTTTAAGCTGCTGTGACCGGAGCTGGGCAATCAACACAGTTGAGATATTCAAATCGTGGTCACAGAAACACTTCTGCATTTTATTTCTGTCTTCCTGCCTCGTTTACTCCCTCTCTTACACATCTTTCTGTTTGTTCTCGTTTATTTTTCCAACAAACAGTCACAGCAAGCGGCCCCAAAAGCCCAGCAGCTGCTGTCCTCTTTAGCCTTCTAGAGAGGTGGACTGGCCTGCAGGTTTTAGAGTGCTAAATTATCCATTAGATGTTATCAAGTTGTAGCAGGCTGATGCCATTCTGCTAGGAACCATCAATCTTTCATGAGTCCCAGACACAACGTGCATTGGGATGCACTATCAGAATCTCTCCGCTCCCAACACAGCACCCCTCCCTATCCAGCTGCACGCAAACTTGGGTACATACACATAGTAAAGTTGACATCCACACACAGAGTCAACAAATACGCATGCTGACATAAATGCAGTGAGGTACACACTCTTGCACTCAAGCTCTGCAGAAACAAGCACGATGGAGCTTGCTTAGGGAACATCCAATTCTACAGCTTTTACATTTCTTTTTCTTTTTTTTTTTGCCCCCTTCTAGCTCACCCCACTTTCCCCCCGAAACAACACTTTGAGCCAAGCCTCAAAATTTACGCTGCCTAAACCGTGTTTCACCACCCTTCGCACTAGGTTCCCTTGCACTCTCTTCTTTTATTTTCTCATCTCTCTCTCCCCCTCCCTCCGATTCTTGCTGTGGCCTGGCAGGCAGGCAGGGCAGACATGTTCAGAATGTGCTTCGGTAATGGGCTAATCAAAAATGCAAAACAATTGGCAATTACCGTGCAGGGCCCTAATGGTCATTAGAATTTACAACAAGGTAATGAACTGAGAGTCAGCTCAGTCCATGCATATTCATAAAGCAATCAGGCCTTTGAAGATTAAAGAAGCGCTTCAAATTTAAATGAGGGCGCCAGCATGTTATCAGTGAGATTCAGCCTGCAAAAGTAAAGGGTGCCTGGGACAGGAGTGTGCATTTATGAGTGTGCATACATGCGTGTGTCTGTGTGGAATGATGGCTGGGGGTCAGTTGTGGAAGTATGTGTGTGCATGCATGCATCCGTGCATAAGTGATCACCTTGTGTGCATCACTCTCATTTGTGTGCAAGCTTGTGCTCGTATGCTTGTGTGCAAAGCAAACTGCAGTATGCCGATACCACCTTACAGCCTAAATTTAATCTAATGACTAAATCAAGATACTCTCAAAAGTAAATGAATTAACTATCTTCTGAATGTTTAAAAGATCTGGGATTTGAATCTAAGATGAAATGTATGGTTAATTTGAGCTATTAGGAGGCAATGCATTTCTGAGCACCCACCAAGGAATATACCAAGAATAAAGGTTGGGAATTTTCACGAGTGCAGCATCAGATAGAAGGGCCCTGTGTCCTGTAACTTTGTGGTTGAGATGAGGTGGGCAATACTGAGCTGTCCGCAACCATCCAACCAAGTTCAAATGTACAAATAGATACACACACACCAACAGACTCACAGTTCTGACAAGTCAGTACTGTCACTGAAAACTGTAGTGAGCCAGACTGTGGAGGAAGAAACTAGATAGTGACCAGGATCAGTGGGATCAGACTAACACAATGTCCTTGTCACTGTGGCTCTCCCATGGCCTCAGAATTATCACCTTCAGTTGGAGAAAGACAAAGCAACCATCCAACGGCACTACACCCTTAAATGCTACAGTCACAAAAGGAATATCAGAGGTTGAGATGACATTCTGCATAGAGATAGAAGCTGTGATCGTGTGTTACTCTTAGAGATACAAAATTTCCAAATCTGGTTCGGTTTCAGTGACCTAAATAAAGACTTACAGGATTATAACAAAATGGGTATTTTTTAGGAAAATATCAAAGGGAAAATTACTTTGTCAAATCTGCTCCCATTCTCACCTCAAACTAACCTGCCTACTTCCTAAAATACTACTTCTCTCCTCTCTGCTCTCATCTGCCACTTCCTGAGCAACAGCTGTATCAAAGACACTTTTTCTTCTCTGTTTCTGTTCTGTCTAAAAATAAAGTCATTAACCTGCAGGTGGTGAAGCCGGCGGCTGGCATGACAGGCCCTGATGCTGTCAGATGCCCTCTGACCCCGTGATGTGACTGCCTGCCACAGTATTGACAGGACAGCAGCAAGACATGCTTATTTCTGAGGATACTTTCTCATCCAGCATGACGTGGCTGTAGACAAACAAGAATGTTTCTGTTGTATAGCTTTGTTTGACAGTGGGTAAAAGGGGATGGATGGAGGCAGTGTATGTGTGAGTGTTTATGTCTGCCTCACTCTGCAGCCAAATCTGCGAGAGTGAGAATGAGCTCTAGAGTGGACGTTGGAAGGCTTTAAGAGGTGCAGACACACTAATGTAGCCAAAACTTTCAGTTTCCAGTCCCCCAAGACAAACTACTGGAGCGATGTGTGGAGAGAGGCTGTGAGCGAGGGAGGGAGAGAAAGAGATAGGGACAGAGAGGAAAGGCTAAGCGGAAGAGAGTGGGAGGGACAGAGGGGAGGGGGGTAAAATAAGGATCATATGTTTCTGACAGATCTCATCAACTCACAACACATCATGGGGCCTCTACCGTAACACATTTATTACAGACAAAACACAGGTTCTCAGGAGGGGGTTTACACTGTATGTGTGCACTGTAGCATATGTGTGCATCTTTAAAGGAGGCGTGTGCACTGTTGTGTTCATAGAACAGGTGTGTGTGCATCTGTGGGTGCGTGCATGCATTTGTGGGAGCCTAGTTTTGAATGTTCACATGCATGTTTGTGTGTGTAGGTGTGTGTGTGCATATTTCAGCTAGCCTCCACCTGAATGGCCCGAGGCTGTGATGCCGGAGTTGTTAGAAGACAAACAGAGGCACAGGAAGTCCAAGCCAGGAGGCCCTGAGGACAGCACGCACAATCTACTGCATACCTGCTCTTAACTTCACACACTCCCACTGTCAGTCATAGCCACCACCTCACCATACGTTTTGCCTCCTAAACCCACAAAACAGACACACCTCCTCTAACTCCCTCTTAGACACACACATTTAGGCCCAGCCTGTCCCTCAGGCCCACTGCTGTGTGCCAAGTCTGGCCTGGCATAGTCCTCAGAGGGGTGTCCTCAGGCAAGGCTTGCCAAGTCAAAGACTCTTTCATGTTCAGCCTGCACGCCCAGGGTAGTAAAGCTACAAACAGCAAGACACACACACTTTTACACACACACGGAAACCTATAAACATTTTAAGTGGTCAAAACCACACTTATACACACATAAATGTACACATTTACACGTACATTAGTTTCACAGCATCCGCACTCAAGATGTAAACACTCAGTAGACGTGAATACAGCCAGAACCACTAACATTTAATCCAACAACAAAGGCTGACGAATTTCCACTGACAACATTTGTGGGTGTTTAGAGCTTGGCTTCAGCATACAAAAATGTCCTCCATGAAAAATTCATCCTAAAAACCACTCCTGTTCACCTTCATTAAAACGTAGTGGAGCCCACTGCCAAAAATAGGACTGATTTTATCACAGCCCAAAGCGACTGTAGGATCAAATTAGAGTCACTTTTTACAGACAATGGAGTCCTTATGTTAAAATATTAGCTGGTGTCCAATCATTGCAGCCGCACGCATCTTTGCCTTTTCAGTATCAATTAAAATGATCACCCAAACAAAAGCACCGGATATAAACTTGCAAAGTGACCCATATGTCTGCTGACGCATATGCACACTGGACACAGGAAAAGATATTACTACCAAGGAGCCCCTCCACCCCCCACCGCCGCCACTAATGCACAATCTCCACGCACTGCCCAGCCCCCCAGTTCTGCATGACAGGCACCCTGTGTGTATATGTATTTGCTTGGTGAAGGAGGGGATATTGGAGAAAGGTGGCACAATGCCAATATGGAGCCTGCTAAATACCTTTGTCTCCACAACACACGGGGAGAAACAGGACAGGCAAGCTGCTGCAAGAAAATGCTCCACAGCCACAGAGGTGTTGCAAGAAATGCTTCTCTGTTGTTTGAATGTTTTCTTCCTCATAGAGAAAAAAGGGTGAAAGGTGGCTGCCGTAATTGACTCAGTATCGATTCAGAGTCCAGGTTACAATGGAGGCAGGGCGCTGGAAAGAAGCTGAAGTGTGAGATGGTGGTCGATTTCCACGGTTGCAGTGGCCTCATTAACACACGTGGCTACACTGGTGAGAATTCAAAAGGGTGCTAATGCTGGGATGGATAAATACAGGGCAGAACAATGTAGTAATAATACCTCAAAAAATGTGCTACAAAATTCATGCAATCTTTTCTTGTAATTTCTTGTAAATAGGTCAAGAAGAAGACAATATGCACTGTGGTTGTGTATCTAATTTATAAAGACTAGACTCTAATTTATTTATTGTGCTAATAACAATTGCGTTTACTCCATGAAATAATTAATGTAAATGAAAACTTTGAATCCACTTTACCGGTTTGTCTCTTTAATAGCAATTTTATGCTGGGAAATAAAAGCAGCTTTATACGCTGCAATCACATTTGCTTGAGAAGCCATCATCTGCTCTATTTCTGGGACAACCGTGGTCTGTAGACAAGCTACGATGTCTCTATGCATATCTTTAATTGTTTATCATGCAAATGACGGTACGCAGGCTGCTCTGCCCTCGTCTAACAGCTCAGAGCCCCAGACTGCAGACCCAAACCCCAGCTGCAGTCATGAGACTCCCAGACGGCCTCAGCTGTCCTGTAGAGACAGACTGAGGGGCACAGCTTCATCTCGAGCTATCGGTCTATTACGTACTGCCCCTAATTCCTCAGCCCTCACCCTTCTCATATCCCCCCACCTACAAGTTCAGCCATTCTGGGTGTCAGCTCCCTTTAGTCAAGCAGCAACTTTCCTTAACCTAGCCAGAGCCGCTGCCTTCGCAAACTGCTGTCCATATGGAAATCCGTCCGTGTCAAGTGATATTTCAGGAGTGGGGTGGAGATTGGAAGGGTCACTTTCATTTGAATGATGCAGGGGAGCAAGATGCAGGGAAATCTTTAAGGGTGTAATTCATCATACACTCGCCTGGATTGGACTGGGCTTGAGGCATGTGTAGGAACAGTATATATTGAGATGCCTCAGCTCAGTGTCAGCCTCTAACTGAGCAGGGTAAGAGAACATGGCAGCTAGCATATGGAGTATGGGGTGGCGCGCTGGCACTGCCAGTCTGTATCCATCAATCTTGGACAAAAAAAAAAGCAGGTGGGACGAGGCCGTCTTATATGCAATGCATGTATAACTGATATGATGTCCTGCACAGACTCTGCAGCACAGACTGTTAATTTTGACCTCAGATTTTATAACAGGATGGATGATAACAAAAGGTGAGGTGAGGCGTCATAACAGGATGCAATCTCGCACCACATACAGTCAATTTAACCTATTCATTATTAACCCAAGGAAATCCTGACTGTTACACAATGTCCAAAGAAATGAGACCTATAAATAAAGCTCTTCGCACAGTGTTAGTGACCTCATGATATCATGTGAACTCCATTGCACGACGATCCAAGTGAGCAAGGAAAGGCGTGTTCGAACAGCTGACAAGGCCAAGAGGCATGTCAGAAGAATGTGTGTTTTTTGAGCATGTGTGCGTCCATCACAGTTTGTGAGAAAGATTTTCAACAAACCGCACACTAATGAACAGTGGTTATTCTGTATGGCAGAGTGCTAAAACATTGACAACAAATAACAGTAGCCCTTTACAATGCCATCTGCAAAGCCGAAGCGCTGACTAATACAGCACAGTAGTGCTCATTATTGAAAACTACCCTCTATGCATTCAGCCTGAATTGGCTTCAAATTCAATCACAACTGCCCAGGCAATCAGCGCAGTCTGGCACATGCTATCAGATCTGTTAAAGGAAATGAATAAACATCAAAATGGGCTGGTCAAAATCAAACTCCACTCTATAAAACCAGTCATAAGGGACCCATGCTTGTTTGCACAGCAACTCATGTTTTCACAACAGCCTCATTTAGCCCCAGTGGACAACCAACAAACCAACTAGCTGCCTTAAGAAGTCCTTAATTACTCAAATCAAGAAAAACACTGACAATTAGTGGCTGTAGTGTTCCTCAAATAAACAGTTCTTCCTTGACAGATCAACGTAATTACATTCTTTTCTATCTCTTTAATTTTAGAATCACAGTGAGCTTCAGCAGGCGCATATTTGAGGGTACAAGAGATATGGCAGTGTAATAAGCCAGGCAGGGATAGAGATACATCTCTCGCGACCACATGAGAGAGAATGTGAAGTCCAAAGGATCTGAGCACATCTGTGATGCAGCAACAAACCAAAAGAAACTGATCTCTTCTTTCTCTGTCTTTTTATAATCTGTTTCTTTGTCTGTCTCCATGCGTCTTTTTCGGTGCCTTTTATCAATATCCTTATTAATCTTCATGTGTATTCATGACTCTACTGAGGGAAATTCGCAACTCCTAAATGTAGCAGCAGACATTTCGCCGTCAGGTTACGCTGATTGGACACATCCTCACTACTAGAAGGGAAATTTCAGCGAGTATTTGTTGTCTTCTGTGATAAACTGTCTATGAACCTTAAAAGTGTGACCCACTCCACACAATCTAGAGCTTCAAGACTCTATTCACACTTGAATGCAAATTTCTCCTGCTCATCTGTTTACTCTTGCATGGCAGCCATGTTAAGCTTCCAGTGTGTTTACCTGTCATATTCTCCTGCTTAGGGATTATTCCTTGCAAGGGTGCAGATAAACAATCCTCATCCTGCGGTGACACCTGAACAGCCACCTCGACAGGTTGACGCACCCTCCTTTGGTGCTGATGTTGGGTCCGCGAGTGTGACGAGGATGTGGAAAGAGGAGAGGCGAGTGGGGAGGATGGTGGCCTGTCCAGAGGTTTGTCCACACAGAGGCTACCGTGGCACTGCCTCCGTTTGTGTTCAATGAAAAGCAGGATGTCAGCTAAGGGGAAGCGAGAGTGGCACTGGCCGCAGGTCAGCAGGTCCTGGTCCCCTTTTAGGGGCTCGCCCTGAGCCACTCCCAGGCTGGGGGAGTCCTGAGAGTCTTCTTCTGGTAAAACACCTGAGAGCGGCTCAGCTGGATAAGGAAAAGAAGAAAGACAGTTGTGACATGTAGTGAAGCGAGAATTGATATTTTTCTGAGTTTACATACACTGTTATTATATTTTCTTGTAAAGGAATAAGGCCGAGGAGTATATGTGCAGATGGGATTTTTAGGAAAGAAAGAAGGCAGAAAGGAAGAAAGAGCACACAGACAGCTTCGATAAGGACTGACATGTTCAGCTCGCAGGCAGCAGTCAAACGATTAAGTTGCTTGACCCTCTTTATTGTGCTGCCAATCTCGCTTTTTTAATGAACCTAACACCTCTGAGAATCAAAAAATAGATTCTAATTTGAGTTCAAGATGATTGGACCCCATTTCGTTAAAAGTGCTGGGATCTCGTGAACCAAGGTTAGACATTGAGGGGTTGGATGTGGAGTAGGTCCCTGAAGTAGAGCGAGAGAAAGAGAGAGAGAGAGAGAGTGAGCAGAGAGAGCATTTTAAAAGAAGTCATCTAGCCACATGGTAAACGACACTTGGCGCCCCGACTGGGATGTTGAGATAAGATGTGATGAATTCTTGCCGCCGGTTCAAGCTTTAATTCTATATCAGGTCAGATGAGAAGGTGGTGAGGGACTATGCAAGATAGGCCCTGTTACTTGTATGTTGAGTTGCATTAAAGATGAGGGAATTCACCCCTATTTTACTTATCTTAACCAGCTTATGCCATGGACACATACAAGGTGTATGGGATTGGTTTAGGTGGAAAGATTTTCTTCAAACCAAATAATCTCATTCTGATGTCAAGCAAGAGTGATGTGAATAACTTTGAAAGCTAAAATATAATGTGTTTTTTTTTTTTTTCTGATATCACACTGTGCTAGAATTTAAAGTAGTTTAGGCGAAGGTTTCCCACTGGGTTACAGCAGCAGGTCTCTTCCACTATCAGAAAAATCATTAGGTCTTTTTTTTTACTGTTTTAGAGTATTATGACTCCCTGTAATACCGGCAGATCATTCATTGTATTCTACAGTCCCTCGTTGAAAACGCCAAAGGGATTATTTTCATTTTAAAATAAATGCAAAAATTAAAAGGAAGTGCCTATTTTAATTTCTAATGGTGCCTTTTTGCAACACGAAAGCTGACAGTTAGCACTAGAACAGAAATTTTGCAGTGTTTTCATGCAGTCTTATTTATTTTGCAATAATTAAAAAAAAAAACAATTAATATTCCAAAGTAAATTAAACAGATTTGTGTCATAACCAATGACAGAATTATACTGGTCAAAAGCAAAATCTTCATGTCATTAAACAAAAGCATATTTATACTCTTTGGTCATTTTTTCTTCATAATTTAAGGTCTGTAACTGTTTCTTTGTAAACACTTTATTTCTGGATCCTCTTTGAATGTGAGGAATATTGTACCTTTAATGTACCTTTAGAAAAAATATGAATACATTCAAGAGAACATAAAATATGTAATAACCTACTGCTGCTGAACCGATCCTGTGCATGAGCTTGGTCAAGCAGGACAGGATAAAGTGGATCAAGTTCAAGTTCACGAGTGGCCTGTAGGACTACAATCAAATTGCGCCCCCCACTGGCAACCCATCTGACAGCTTTCCGACAAATCATAGAATAAATGTTGCCAGAGCATAATTTGTTTCAGCGGCAATAAGAAGAGCATGCAGAAATATATACAAGAATAAAGATAAAAGAAAAGCACAGGTTGTTAATTTCGATCTCTAACTTACACTTAAACAGCCTACCTAGTCTGGAGACGTCTCCGCATTTACTGACGCGCGAAGAGTGCATTGATAAAGCAATATACTGATAAAGCTCTTAATGGAGCAAAATAATTCTTCGGCAAACAACAATTGGTCTAAACTGTGCGAAGAATGTGACATTCAATCAAAATCAATGCCCTGCAGTTTTACACGCGCGTAAAACGACTGTCCTTCTTTTCTCTTCCTTCATCTCAAAACAGTGTCGCGCACGGAGATTTCTGCGTATTTATGCAATTTATGGATACAAATGGATTGGATATGCCGTGTTTAAACGCCAGCGGTGAAAAAATTGTTGCAAAGAAACTGCATTCCTTGTAGGTAACGCACACGAGGTCTTTGCGCTTCGGACAAGTGTGTGTGTGTGTCTGTGTGTGTGTGTGTGTAAACACCACTTCCCTGTGTCCAAACCAACTAGGACCTTTGTAAATGCATTTTTACAGTTAAAAAGGACCTGCACTGTAGTAGTGCTGTGGCTTGAAAAGGTGCACATGGAAACTTAAGTGAATGGCAGCAGTTGTAACTCTGTGCCGCCTTCATATAGGCAAAGGTCTCTGGCCATAAAGCTCATGCATGCCCTTTAATGGCGAAAGAAACCTTGAAGGCTGTGTTATACAACGCGTTAACCAACACAAGTTGAGCTTCCCTGTCACGCTGCTCCAAAACTTCCTATAGAAGACCTCGTGATGATTATAAAGATAACCTGTAGTCTTGGATATGTTTGCGATTTGTCGTTTTAGTCAGGACAGCGGTGGACGTATCCTAAGTATTAAAAGAAAGTTGCCGTATACAGAAAAAGATGGGTCACCGAGAGGAAAAACCAATGAAATTAAGTCGAAATGCAATGTATCTCCACTTACGCGAAAACTCCCGTTTGCTCAAGTGCTGGGGTTTGCCCTGCTTGCGGCGAGACATGTTGGTTTAGTGACGGATTTTCAGCTGAGTTCACATTGGGAAATCCTTTCCTACAAGGTAAACTCCAAATGAAATATCTTCATTGATGCGTCTGACAGCCAACAAGGGAAAAAAAAAGAAGCAATGAGCTGCTGATCATACAGAGGGTGAGGAGTAGTGCGGTGCGGGCTGTGCGGAGCTCTTCATGACTTTTTTGCAAAGAGAGAGTGATGGGGGTATAGTGAAGCCCCCTGCGCTGCAAGTTCAAGTGCGGACGTGACGTTCTGCGAACTTGAACGTCAGGCGCTGGACGAACTGAGACATACAAAACATGGGCAGGGCGAAGGCGGCCAGTGGGAGGGGGACAAGTCATAATAAAAGCCAATGGACACTCATTATGGACTACCTATGGAAGAGAAGAGAAAAAAGGGAGACCCCGAAGACACCAATGGACGAAGGGGATCAAGGGGGCTGGGCTAAGAGGGAGAGCGAGGGAGAGAAAGAGAGACACTGTTTTACAAGGAAAGCAGTAAAAAGCGCGTGAACCAAAGAGCGTATGTAACAAGGATGTAGTGGTGGATAAACCCAGCTCTTGCACTCGTGTTTATTAGTTGTTGTTGTTGGGGGGTTTTTCAAGCCACTATGAATATGCAGTCTTTATGCAAATTTACAGTGCAGACTGGAAATGTCATTAACACTGAATAAAGTGTTTTTATTTCAGTCGGCCTTCTTGAGCTAAACTAATTGAAATGTTATTCTCCGACAGGATGAACTAAACTCTGTTTTTTGTTGTTGTTGCTGAATTTGTTTAATTTGTTTGCTTTCTTGAGAAGTGGTGATAGACCGGCCATTCTCTCTGGGCTTTTGCCTTGTATACAGGGAAACCTAAAGTTAACTACCTGCAATTAAAATAATTTGAAATGAGATTCATAAATAGTTTTATATAATATACTTAAATATAAGAATATATTTAGATATAATGTACGCGTTTTGTTTCGATGGTGGACGTGTAAAAGATAAAGAAAGGGGAAAAAGAAATTAGAGTTAGAGTGTAACGTGCTTTGATTTACAAAACAATTTGTAATCTGTCAGCTTGTGGAATGCACCTGAGCCTGTATTCCAAAACTGAAGAGAAACGTGGATTTAACTCTTATCCACTCCAAAGGTCTAATCTATGTTACAGGTAAGCAACATTTCAGTAAAGCATTCTGAAATACTTAACAACAACAAAAAATAAATAAATAAATAAATAAAAAAGTAATATTATGCATTCCAGACCTAATGGAATTTTATAACGCACCGATAAAACTTAAGTCTCAGCTTCATTCATTCAGCTGTTGCATTTAAATATTGGGCCCATTCATTATGGCTGAAGCCAATGTGGGATTTTAATTTTTTCCAAGTTTTCCAGTGATCAGATTGGATTAACGTGTACAGTCAAGTGCGCTTGCTTTTAAACAAAGCTAGTAATTCATGACTAATGGAACCTATAGGGGGCATGTCCAACAAAAACAGTGTGTGTCAAGTGGATTAGGGTGGCCTGATGGGCAGGTTTATACCCTATACTCTCTCACCTGACCTTCGTATGTCGTTATGCAGTTACAGAACAGCCGAAAAGATGCTGGGCAATTATTTTTTCCTTTATTTTGGTTTTATGATGAATAAAGTTTATTAGAATCGCATAAAAGCCCCTTCTCTAACTTAACGCAAATAAAGCCGGAGGACCTTAACAGCACCCATACTTTTAAAAATGGTTTGCTTTTATTTTGTTGATTATATACTAGCTTCCTAATCAGGCTCAACAATTGAATTTACGTCGGCATCGAAATCACAGCACAGTACTTTGGCTCCATCTAGTGGTTCAACATAAGACTGACCTTTAATAGACTATCATAAGCTGTGTCCTAACATAATTATACGGAGCTGGAAACCAGTAGATTACTCACTCTAGTGCTTAATCTAAAACATTGAAATACTAACACAGCAGCTACATTATAATTTTAAAAAGTTTCAATGCAAATATAATCAAATCGTATCATTTATATACAATGCATGCATTTAATTTCCTATTATTATACTTTCAGCGTTTCCAGTCTTACGATTGTAATTTATATGCCAACTCAATTTAATTTTCGAGTCACTGCCCAAAATAAATGATCCATCATCCACCTAATATGGGCCACTCATGGTTCGCTGTCTATATTACATAACCTCATCTTTTCCTACATGAGCGCATTGCGCCACCTTGAGGCCAAGACACAGCAGTGTTGAAGGACCTAGGCTGGGCAGAGGGGTTGCAGGAGCAGCAGCAGCATCGCTGTTCATAACCTTCTACTCATCGGATGCTGTTTGCCCATAGAGCACCTGGTGAGAGACATTTTTGCCATTGTTTTATTTCCCTAACAGGCCTGCGCTGATGCCTTTGGTTGCTTCCTCTGATATAAGGATGAAGACAGTGAAATGAGCTTCGCTGTTTGTGCGACAGACCTATACGTCGCCCATAATGGTCGATCGTGGGATATCAGCAGGCAGCATCCTAAACATGATTTCGTTGGCTTTAAAGCACGTGATAACAGATATCTGTCTAAATTAGCCTGTGTTTGGCTTAAAAGGTGTGCGGAAAGGGATGTACTGAACGTGACAGATTAATGCACGCTTCAGATGACATGTCGCTAATAAATGTTAGACTCATTGTGGCCAGTCTTGTGTTTATCCTACAATCTGCGCGATATTGGGATGAAATTAGATGATACTTTTTGCTTATTATTCGCTGGTCTTTGGTATCATTCTTAAATGGCTCCACGATGAACGCTGGACTGAGACATGGCCTAACCGAGCTAATTTTCAGGCTCAGTCATTGGCCGACTCTAACTCATCAGCTGCTGCCGCTTGCAGCCTCAGTTGATGTGTGGTCATTTGCAGAGGAGATTCATATCAGAGTGGGTGAAGCCGTGTGTGTGATCAAGCGTCTAAAGAGAAAATCTGGGCCACTAGGAGCCAGCCTACTGAAAGGATGGACCACGTAGTTCTCTATTGAGAGGCTGGGGGCTGTCAAGTCCCATTGGGCTTGAGCTGACGTACAAAAAGGAGCCTCACATATGACAACGTGTGCGTAATTAAATCTTACTAATTCACCTATGACTCTCTCGGAGCATGAGTCAGCAGGCCTGCCTACTAATAATGCAGAGAGGGGACGGGGTGTTTGTGTCAGTGAAAAGCGCTGTTGTGCTGTTTTGTGTGCATGGGAATCCTGACAACTGCCTGGAAATCATATGAGAGAATCATGGGGAGCAGAGAAGTGGATTTTCTATTTACGTCTGTATTTTCTCTGTTTCCTTGACTTCCTGTGGTCGGTGTATATGCCTGTCTTCTGTTTGGCTCAGAGTTTCTGGATCTGATTGAATTAGCTGTCATATTACATGTTTTATTATCTCTTTCTTTCTAAGCCCCATCTCCCTGTCACCCTCACATGCACTCTCTTTTTGCACAGTATCTAACTATTCTTCCTCCTTTTTCAGTGGAGTGCGTTGTGAAGCTGATGACAGGACAATCCTGCTGAGCGACTCACTTTGGGAGTTTAGAAGAATGCCTGAAATACTGTAAGCTGTCTCTTTATTTTTGGAACTTACTTTTTTTATTTTAATTTCTTGTTGTTAGCTGCACTACATGGACTGATAAGCTTGCCAATGTCCTCGGGTGATAACCGAAATAGCTGCTGTGCATATGACACACAAGCACACGCACAAATGCTGAAATAATTTTTGCTTTATGTAATTATATGAAACAGCATGCCTCACCCACTCCTGTTTACAGTGTAAGAGTATATTTTTTCATTGATCGAAGGGTAAATATTTAATGGTCTCATTAATAGATTTATAGCTATATACTGCAGTCTAACACTGTTCTTGTTTTCAGCAGGATGCATTAAGGGGCACATGTGAACTTGTCAGGCAGAGATGAGTCTGACTTCCTGGTTCCTGGTGAGCGGTGGGGGGACACGCCATCGTCTCCCCCGAGAGATGATCTTTGTAGGAAGGGATGACTGTGAGCTTATGCTGCAGGTACTGTACTGTGAATCCACCCGACATATGATCTGAGCTGTCATTCTTACTCTGACTGGATTTTTATCTGAAGCACTGAGATTAGTGAGGATTATAGTGATTGACTGGATCTTGTATGGTTTAGTCCCGTAGTGTGGACAAACAGCATGCTGTCATCAACTATGAGCCAAATACGGATGAACACAAAGTTAAGGACCTGGGCAGCTTAAATGGGGTGAGTGAATTTTTTTTTAATTTATGTGTATGTGTCTTAAAGCAACCCCTGCCTAATGTTTTTTTAATGCAATAAAATCTACATCAGTGTGTCCCAAAATTAAATATCAAACATTTCCCTGAAAGTATACCTTATTTATTCTTATTTATTCTTTTTCGGGCCGTGGCTTTCTCATCTTCTACTGCTTCCGTTTTTACAAATTTTTATTAGTTTCTCTTAAGCCCTCAGTATTCAAGGAAATGCATTACTTTGAGTACTAAATTGCCAGAGTGCCCCTTAACTGCTTCAGCAATTTACTGCTTACAAAAGTAGTCGTGAACCTGTTCTAACATAATTTGGTTTTTTCTTTGGATTTAAATTCTTTTCCAACCCTAAATAAACTGAAAGACGTCATTTTCGGTAGTGCAAATATTATACATAGCTTATGACAGGCAGCTTGATGGTGCAGCGGTTAGCGCTGTCACTTCACTGCTCCTGGTTCAAACCTCTTAGTCGGCTGGGGCCTTTCTTTGTGGAGCTTGCATGTTCTTCTTGTGCTTCCTGTGAATCTGTGGGTTTCCTCCAAGTGCTCTGGTTTCTTCCCATAACCCAAAGACATAAATTTTATCCTAATTAGTGATTCTAAATTGACCGTGGGTGTGTGTGTGTTTGTCTGTCTATGTTCAGGGTCACACCCATGATCCTAATTTGGGTAAGAGCTTTAAGACAGATGGATGAAAAAAATGGCAGAGTACAAACATTTTTATGTGTGTACAGATGTTTCCCTGCTTAAATTCAACATGAAATAAGCTTTTTTTGTGTTAAATCTGGTTAGGATTGTGACTAAAGGTCTGGTACAAAATTGGCACTTGGTTTGTGTGTTATGGACAGCATCATTGTTATGCAAGCAGTACTGAGATTTCAGGAGACTTTAAATAATCTCACTTTTGTACAAAGTCCTCATATGTTGTTCCTAACCACATTGTTTCTTTGTTTGTTCCCAGACATTTGTCAACGATGTCAGAATACAGGAGCAAATCTATGTCACGCTGAAAATTGATGACAAATTGAGGTTTGGATATGATATCCTTTGAATGTGTTCTTGTGTTATCTGTCAAACCCAGTAGCACGCAGTACAAGGTCAGTGAACATGGGGTGCACTGTAACTTTATCGGTTCTTGAATAGCCTGTGAATTCTCATTGCACTCTGCCTACTGCATAATAGATAAGGCTATCAGTGCAGGTTTCTCATCCCTGCAAAGGGCTCGTCATCTTTTACCTTAACTTGTCTCACATACCAACCTGTTTACTGTGGTTCGAGGAGAGATGCATATTCCTGAGGAGGCCCTCAAGGTTAGATGACACGCTACACAGAAGAACAATATTCATATGTTTGAAGACGGTGTAAATAGTTGTGTTTGAAACAGGATAGGTGCAAAGATCTTGTACTTTTTCATCAGTTAGGAGCAATATTGTAGAGAATAGATCAAAGAGTTCTGCTGAAGTGGGCAAAATGACTTTTCAAGATTGATGAATTTGCTGTTTCATCAACAAAAACTGCCCAGGTAGCTGCAGAAAAAAAATAATGCAGATTTCTTATTCATGAGCTAGATGAACATAGCACATTATCATTCAAAATATATGCGAACAGTATGGCATACGATCAGTATGCCTAACTGTATGCTATCTGGAAGATTAAAAAGCAAGAAAAAATCTAGACAAGATATACATCGTAATTATTTTGACAGTATTGTGTAACCTTTGTCTTTGGTTAATTCCCCTTGTTTCTGTTGTCTAATTTGTCAGCATGAAAAGTTTAGCAGCCAACTTCAGTTGAACCAGAAGAAACTCCCAGAGGCAGAATCATCCAAATCTCAAGTCAAACCACCTGAGGCAGCAGCTGCACAGGTGTGTGAGGGGGCCACTGCCAAGCCAAGTGAGGCCAACAGGTCAGAGGACAAGGCAACAGGTAAGTCTGAGCATTGAAAGTTAAAGGACACTGGACACATATAATATAGTAAATCTAATACCTTGAATCGATAAAATATTCCCAGATACATAAACTGATAATGAAAGAATTTTTAGAGGTAGTTCTTAAATAGATTTTAGGACTACAAACTATAGCAGCCGTACTCTAGGACAGTGGCAGACGTTTGGTAATTTAGCTTCTGTATAATGCCACAGAGGATTCAAAATCAGACAGTCAAGATGTGTGAAATATATTTCCCTGTTTTCACAGGTTCAGATGAAGTCTTTTCTGTTATTATTTAATGACAAATTAGACAGATAAAAGACAGCTAATTCCAAATGCTGAACTTGCATTTGGTATCCATTTTCTGGAACTCTTAGTATGATCCAAAGAGATGTAGACACAAAATCTTACGGTGTCAAAATAAACAATCTGGTGCATTCTGAAAACAAAGGAATGCAGTGGTCCACCCAGCAACACCCCAAGGCCTGAAAGACCATGAAAAACAACTAAAGTCAATGATCACAGAGGGTTGCAGGGTTGTTACCTTACAATAAAAAGCACCTTGGGCAACTGTTGTGATTTGACACTATATAAATAGAATTTAACTGAATCAAGGGCCTAACTATAGATGGCAAATTATATGCAGTAATATTGGGGATGTTGCATTACAATGACTTTTACCTGAAGCCTATTTAGGGTCTCTAAGCCTCAGTTAATACATATGTGCATTCCTATATATAAAGAAATGTACTGTTTTGGCAGGGGATGTCACAGTGCTGCACAGGGGTACCCCCCTGTATGGCCAGCCTGCCTGGTGGGGAGATGGAGACACTGAAGACCAGCATCCAGGAAAGTCAGAGGACAAGAGTTCAGACCGGAAACGAGAAAAAGTTGAAGCAGGTACCAACAATTATTGCTCATTATCAGTTTTCTTTGGTTTACTTTTTTGGAAATATTACAAATATTCTGTAAACTTTATGGTGCCAGACAAATATCTTGTATTAATTGTGCCAGAATCTAAGAAAAGTGAGGAGATCCCAAAGTGTACCCTGCAAACAGCCTCTAATCAGGAGCCTAGCTACTTCGAGATCCCAACAAAGGATGCAAAGGATCCCTCAGGAAGCAAAGTCAGCAGTGAATCCATCTCAAGAGAACAAGAGGGTGGTGCTTCTGCTGCAGCAGAGCCTGCCCATGGCCACGCCTCCTTCACCATTGAGTTTGATCCTGGGGCCTCAGGTAAAGTGACTGTCAAAGACAGGGTTGCGAAGGTAGGACCAGAAACCAGGCCACGCCCTAAAAGGGCTGTTGGGGAGGAGCTGAGTCCTCTTCAGACAGCCATGGTCGCAGCAGAAGTCAAAGTTGCTGATTGGCTTGCTCAGAATGAGTTACCATTGGCTCTGAAAGAAACGGTTGCAGAGGATGATGGAGAAAGCGTGAAAAGCGATGTGCCTGTACAACTGCGGAGTCTTAAAGGTGTGTTTATATGATATAGAGTTTGGTATAGTGTACAGTATTACACGCGATACTTACTTTATCACTCTTATGCAACATTTTTATCTATTACCTCACTCTCCAGGTAGTAAACATGAGGATGGCACTCAGAGTGATTCAGAAAATGCACTGGGTGAACAGCGCAGGGCTGCAGCGCTAGAAGAGCGCTCATGGGGACTCTGGGGAAGCACGGGGATGAAGATCAGAGAGGGTCGTGCAAACGTACCAGAGGGTCTCTTTGCAGAGGAAGACAGTCCTGCACGTCGTCGTAAACCTTCAACATCCAAAGTAGCAGAGAGGAGACGTGGCTCAGCACCCCATCAACAGAGCGTGCGCGACGAGTGCTATCATCATGGAGATGATTATAGTGATAGAGGGACTTATACCATCGAGCTGGAGAATGGAGATCATGAAGAAGAAGAGGCTAGGAAACTGATTGACAAGGTAAAAACGTTAAAGTTATAACTCTTTTTTATAGTTTATCATCTAATCTCCTGATCATAATATGTTTTCTTACTTGTGTATATGTTAGGTGTTTGGTGTGGACCAGGAGTCTGGGTCCAGGGTGGGGAGTGCTGACCAGAGAGAAAGACTCACCTCCCAAAGGTCTGGCACTGGAGACCGAGGAAAACCCGGACGCATGGAGACAGAGGTGTAACAGCGTTCTTCTAAGTTATACTCAATAAGCTGTCTTCTGACTGACTAAAGCAACATCTGTTTCCAGTTATTGACATGTTTTTGTTTTATTTCCACGTTTGCTTGTTTAGGTCTTGTCTGAAGAGTTGATGGTGGGTGGTCCACGCTGGGTGTCACAGTGGGCTACTCTAGCTGCCAGTCATATTAGGACTGACCCTGAAGGGTCAGGAGGCGAAAGCCACATCTTGGTCACGGAGGACAGAGGTATTAAGTTTAGGTTTACTAAATCTCAAAAAAGGATTCCTTTAATATTTATTAAATTAATTTCAGCATTTTGTTCATGCTTCAGTATGTAAACGTTTGCTAAACAAAGTCCACAGGGTCCAATCACACACTGGGGTTAAATGATAAACACGTTGTAAAAGCAGCATAAGTAGACAGGTGTCACAAATTTACTCATAATTCAGTTATACAGCAGTCAGTCACATTAGGCTTGTCATTTTTCTGTAATAGCTATGGTATACTGTTATAGTGGTGGATAATTACAATGCAAAGAGTAATCCAGATGAGATAAAAGTTAAATTAATTTGTCAAGGATATGAATGCTTGCAGGCCTTCTTCTTAATTGGTTTGTGCAACATAGCCAACCAATGACAACTTATCACTCTCTTTATGAAGTTTCTACTCTTCAGACTGTGGACAACAAATAGAGTGGCCATCTTAGGCACACAGCAGCCACTCAGAAGAAAGTTAGCTTAGGTGGTCTCCTTAAATGCACAGAAGCTAAAATGTCATGTGTCAGAAAGAGTATGACGCCTACTTCAGGTTAGCTAACATAGCTGCCAGGCTGCTGGTCACATTCCACCAAATAGGCGTTAGGCAAGCAACTTTTCATATCCAAGAGGAAGATTTATTCCTGTTTATTTCACTAACATACAGCAGACTGTAATTATTTGCATTTGGCACAATAGAGTCACGTGACCACAGTGAAGCCAGAGGTTTCATGTTAAAATATTGAAGTATTGCAATATTTTACAAGTGGAAGACAAAATAGTTTCTTAACGTGTGCCACTTTCAGTCAAAGGTCTGAAATTGCAGCTTTTTTGTTTTTTAAAGAAAATAACCTTTCTGACTAACTACAGTGGAACACCAACTTACGAATACCCTATTTAACAAAAAATTCAAGTTACGAAGGCACGTAACGGCAATATTTCTGCCCGTGTTACGGCAAAATGCCCGCGTAACGAAATCCATTTGCTCTAATTGGCTGAGCCCAGAATGCCCACAATGCCTTCCGTATCATGTGACAACCCCCTTGGCTTTCGTACTTGCGCTTCGCTGTTCCACTTGAACGACGTATTGTTGTTGCACTTAGCAATTAGCCTATAGCCTATCGTTCACTCAAAAGGCGCGATGGGTGCTTTGACTTACGAACGTTTTTGACTTACGAAAGACCCTCGTGAACGAATTAATTTCGTAAGTCGGGGTTCCACTGTATCTGAATTTTATGTTTTAGCTTCTTGTTGCTTCAAGTTGCAAAAATAATTGAACAAATTTTTATTGGGACTTTCTATTAAGGATCTTTATTATAGCCAACTATTAAATTAAAAATCTGGCAAACACCTCTAACAGTGCACTGATTCTACCAGTATATAATCCACTATGTATGTTTAATGCACATTCTGATCAAATATTTTCTTTCTTTTCAGCTGATATAAGTGAATCCAGCCACTCAGCCTCCTTTGCCTCTACTGGGTACACAGAGCGCAAGAGGAGAACCCTACCCCAGCTGCCTGGTGAGGATCTCAGCCTAGGAAGGAGGACCCCAGGCTCAGGCCTACGTGCAGATATGGGGGAGAAACAGGACACAGAGCTACAGGAGAAAGAAAACCAGGAGGAAAAGGTGGGCAGAGGAAAGACTCGACCCGGCCAGTGCACAGGAGGTGTGGGCAGTCACAGTGGCAGCCCTAGTCGTTCGTCACCAGCCAAGTCGCAGGATAGTGGTGGTGGGAGGTCAAGTCAGTCAGGTGTGTTGACAAAGCTTCCACCTCGTCCCATGACCAGCGGGGAAAAAAGAATGGAGGAAGTACGGAGGAGGAAAAAAGAAGAGGAGAAAGCCAGGGAAAGTAGTGGGAAACCCCTATTGAGACAGGAGAGCTTCACTGTGGAGAAACCAAGTTCCAACGTCCCTATAGAGCTCATACCACGTATTGATGGTCTCACAGGCAAAACTCAATCTAGAGAGCCTGGCATCGACACCGCCACACTGCAGAAAGACTCAGAGGCTGTAGCAGCCTTTCTAGAAACCACTGTGTCAGACCAAGGCGATCCCCCAAGTCAGTCCATTGAAGGATCCATGTCACCAGAGTCAGATGTTGACACGACAAGTACAGTAAGCCAAGCTGATGGAGCAAGGAAAGTAGTCCAGAAACGCCGAACTCTAGCAGGACAGCAGAAAGAAAAAACTGTAGTGTGCTCATCTGGCAAGGGTCCTGCTGGTGGTAGGGAGACCCAGGACAAGAGGGTCAAGAATAGAACTTCTGGTCCTTCACAGCCAAACCGTCCTTGGACTTCCCTGGATCTCACTGATGATGATGTCAACTCCAATTCTCTCTTATCAGACTCACAGCCCACCTCCACGAAAGACTCCAAAAACTCACATGCTAGAGGTCAGACAGGGAGCACAACAGTTGGAGCCAGCACTAAGTCTAGCCGGGCTAAGATCAGTCAAGCTCCTGCCTCTGCTTCCGCCAGTAAAGCCACCAGTGTCCCCAAGCCCAGGCCTACCAGGGCATCACTGTTGCGGCGAGCCCGGCTGGGGGATTCCTCAGACACTGAACCTGCTGACCTAGACCGGATGTCTGTGGCCTCTGAGGCCTCCACTGCTAGTTCCACATCCAAGACAGGGATGGCAAAAAGAGGCATGTCCAGAATAGAAGCTCTGGCACAGCCAAGGAGGCCAAGAGTGGGCTCCCCGTCTGCCCAGAGTGACTCAGAGGCCACTGTGACAAGGAGTAGAGGTCTGGGGGCCCGCGGTGCAGGTGATTATGGCATCAGGCAAGGATTGAGAGGGTCCAATATGACTTCAATGCCTGGACCCAGAGCAAGAGCTAACAGTGCCTCCAAGCTACCTGACAAGAGTAAAGGAACCTCATCACATGCCACACCTGCATGTAAGTGTGTACACATTTTTTCTTTAAATGATCCTAATGATGCTTTGACTGCCAAAAGATTGTACAGTTACCTGCAATTATCTACTTAAAGAAGAATTCATCTGGCATCTTAAGCTTCATCTAAGCTTCACTGCCATTCTTTCCTCAGCTGGAGCTCGGTGGCGCCGTGTACCCGTGGAGTATGCTTCCACCTCAGAGGATGAGTATGGCTCAAATCGTCACATATCCAAGCAGGGGCACACACGGCTATTCCCGTCTACTCGAGTAGCCCAGCTTGGAGGTTCAGCTCCAGCAACCCCAAATCCTGCAGGCCTAGCTACCGTGAAGCAGCACTCTAGGGAACAGGATGAGTATATGAGAGATTGGACAGCACACAGCGAGGAAATAGCCAGGTACGTAGGTGAGAAGTACTCTTGTGTATATGAGTGGATGAATGAGTCAGATAGCAGTATTCTAACACATTTTTCCCGCTTTAGGGCATGTGCCTCTTTATTGCTTCTTTTTTTTAGCTTAGGGTCGCAGTTCTTTTTATTGGATCTTATTTTAAAGCTGTTATTTTGTTTTAAATAAATATCACAAAATAACACAACAAAATAATATCATACTTATGTTTGCTCCACAGGATAAGTCAAGACCTTGCAAAAGACCTGGCCATGCTAGCCAGAGAGATTCATGATGTGGCAGGGGAGATTGACTCAGTGAGCCCTGCAGCGACCGACCCTGGAGCTCTGGTATAGTTGTTGCATCTTAAACTAATTATAGCATACAAAATATAAGGATTCAGTTTATTCATTAACATTCATAGCAATCCTAATGCTAATAGAATACAGATTCTTAATTCTTAAGTCTGATTACATAACATGGACAAAAAAATAGGATCTGAGGAAAGAATATCAATTTTCAATATATTTTATTTCCGTTTCAGTTGGAGGAGCGTGTGTTTGATGACAGTATGGACCTCGGCGGCTCCTCCACACAGCATAATAGCATGCTGGGAACCAATGGGCAGTCTGTGGAGCTTCGATCTCGTAGGTCTAGCGGACAGAGCTCCCGGTCCATTCGGCGACAGACATGGAATAGAGATGATGTAAGGCCTTGCTTCAATTTTAAATATAATGTTCTCCTCAATATATGGCCTGCTATGTACCATACTGCTAATGTAGATTTTGAATTTGTTGTGCTTCTCTCCATTAGAAAGTGAACGTATGCGAACCAGCATACACAGCAAGTTTAGAGTTATGTTAAGAGCAAAAATAGCAAGACGTTCATGTCAGTCTGTGCCACTGTTTGTCACTAGAGGGAGCTCGATACATGCTAGTTACAGTCATCCCTTAATTGGTATGTGACTTTTGTTGCCATGATGCCAGGTCTCTCTCGGAAATGAGATTTTTAATCTCAGTGAGATTTTTTACCTGGATAAATAAAGGACTAATAAAAAAATAGGCCAATCTAAACCTAAAAGCAGTGGTAAAGCTAATGAAAAAAATTATGTACTTAAATTAACTAAATGTAGCAATAGTACAGGTTGTTTACATTTTACCGTGTAAATTAATCACTTTTTGCCACTAATTTATAACTGGTAGATTCAGATGATATTTTTTTACTGTCTTTCAGGCGGTCCCAGACAATTTGCTGCTAGCTTCTGTGACTCAGCTGTCAACCAGGATACGCCAATCCGTTGACAGAACAACCTGCAAAATCAGGCAAGTATTGTTTGACCACGCTAAACAAAAATTGTTTTTCACGTGTTGTTGTGGTTATTTATATATTCAATGCACACACTAAAGAGGGATTGCATGATACAAATATTGTCTGTGTGTGTACAGATTCTCGTCTGTGTTTTTTGTAGGAAATAGCAGGTGACACAGTTTGAATGACACATCACACAGGCTTACTCCGCCACCCAGTTACATATTTTTCTCATTAGAATGACAATTCAAAGGCTGATTTTTTTCAATGCTACAATGTGCTGATGGCATCTGAATGAAACTATTTAAGCAGTCACTTAATCTATATTAAACATGTTTTATGTATTTTACTTTTATCCTATTTTTGTAACAACCTGGCTTTGCAGGATCCTCTTCAAGGATAAAGAACGAAAATGGGATGAGATTGAGACCAAACTGCAAGCAGAGCATGACTCCTTATTGCTCAAGAGCTCAAACAAGGTGATGAATCTGCTGAAGGCTTGTGAAACAGACAGGACTGTGATATTTATAGCCAAATAGGCAGCACTGGTGTAGAAATTACAATATTATTCTAGCATTGTGGTCCATCAGTCAGTACAGCGCTTGTTCACCGTGAAATATTTTAAAAGGATGGATTGCAATGGAGAAAAACAGATACAGTGTGTAACAAGATTGTGATCCGATTCTGTCTTTATTTTATGGAGACTCTACATTTAATGTATTGAAGCTTCTGGAATGTGAGCCGATAGATAACCAACCGCAAACTCATCTTTCCTTATTGGGGTTATTTTGGCACAGTTTAATTCAACCAAATTTTAAAAAAGAAGTCCACAGTCACAGTATATTCCATAAGTACACATTTATAGAAGTAATCTTTTAGCCTTTTCTTGGCTTGAATTAATTGAACACTATTTTAAATCCAGTCATTCCTTACCATTTTCTAATTACTTATTCCAAGCAATCATAGTGAGTGCTCACAGTGCTATAGCTGTTTGGAGAATGAAATCAACAATGTCATACACCCTTTAGATTAACTTCAAATTAATTTCAGTATTTAGGCACCAAATGTGATTAGACTGTTTGGAGCAAAAAAAAAGACTTACAACTTCACCTCTACACACTTTTACCTCTCTCCAGCGCAGGATCATAAATTCTGACTGTAACACTGTCTGGCCTCATGTGAACCTCTGAAAAGAGATATGTGTGTCCATGACACAAGTTAAAGGGTTCGTAAAGCATTACTGAGTGTAAAGGGCTCGGCTCCAAACTTTTTGGAGCAAGCAATGAAAAGATTAATCGAGTTGATTTATTTGCTGTAAGAGCCTTCACTTACTTAATCAGGCCTGAGACCAGCTTTCATTTTTTTATCACATTCTCTTAACAGGAAATTTCAACCATCATTCAAGACTTGAAGAGGGTGGAAAGACAACTGATGGGTATGGCTCTACCTATGCTTCTCTTTAGTTTTTGGAAGAAAAGCGTGAAATATTGTATTGTTGTATTGTATTCTGCAGTGTTACTGCAGTCTACACCACGGGAAGTCTTATGATGTATTAAGTGGGACTGTTTTTCTCTGCTCCAAACTGACAGTAATTGACATGATGGTAGATCCAGATGGAACTCTGGATGCCCTGTCCAACCTGGGCTTGACCAGTCCTCTGACTGACCAGAAGATCAGCCCAGGGGCTCAGCAGAGGGCAGCTGTGTTACAAACTGAAGCAGAAGCTTCTTCACGCACACTTTCATCCTCCAGGCCTGAATTACTGTCCACTGAACCTGTTGGATCTTCAAACCATGCAGAAGTGTCAGAACGAGACCCAGGGCTACAGCAGAGCTCTAATTCCTACAACTGACATTCCACGGTGGATTAATCCAGAATGCAATCTATTGGAGATATCAGACACCCTCAGAGCAGACCCTGGTGTGAGGTTAGAAGTTTTTCTGAGATAAGATGAGGACCCAGAGCAATGCCTTTTATATGGAAAAGTCTCTCTGCTCTGTCAGTCAAACTAAATTATGTTAGGACTCTAAAATTCCAACACTGTCAAAGGGAATCTCTTGAGACGACAGCTCTATTATATGACAATATTACACTATTAACTGCTAGGCTAACGAAGAAGCTTTGACATCATATACAGTAACCCATCTGTGTTTTTGTGTTGCAGCTCATTATCATTACCCATTATCCTTGAAAACATTTGAGAAAAAGGGCAGATGTGATGTTAAACCTAAACCTACCAAATTCCCTTTTAATTATTCTACTGTTTTGGCTTGAAATGAGCAAAAGCAGACCAACCTTTTACCTTGCATTCTTTGTAAGTGACACAAAAGCTTGACAGACTTAGAGCCAACATGGAAACCCAAACTGAAAAGGTGCAATAGTGTCAAGGAGCCATGTTTGAAAGTGTTCTTCTGTCCTGCCTAAGAGTTATTTATCAAATTATTAGGGGTGCAACGATACACAAAATTCACGGTTCGGTTCGGTTCGATACTCAATATTTTTTCGACACAAAAAAATTTTCATGACTTTTTAATTTGTCATTTATTAAAATTATAAATATATATTTTAACTCAAAAGTACAGTTTTTAAATGTAATGTTGCTGAAACAACAAAATAATAATTAAAAAAATCTATCTGATCGAGAAATCACTCATCTTTGGAAAAGAGAGTTTATTACAGAGAAATGGCTCTTTCCAAAATAAAAGCTATACTATACGCTTCTTCTGGGCTATATTCTCAGCAGCATATTAAACAAATCAGGTCCCCATATGGAGAATCATGTGCTAACGGCTGTCTAAATGATTCTGGTAAAGTTTGTAGTATGCGTGCTTGTTGTTTTTGTCTGCTTCCACTTGTCTTTGCACTAGGATGTTGTCGGCGTAAATGTGCAGTCATATTCGTTGTGTTCCCACTAGTGCTGTTAATCTCGTTAAAATGACATTAACGCCATAACGCGGCAAATCTTAATTAACAAGTTACCGCATATAGCCCCGTGCGTGGGGCTTGACGGCGTCAACACATTAACGAGCTAACTGCGCTAACACACTACTTCCCACCAATTGAGCATTGCGTGGCACATCCGACAAACTGTTTTACTTTTGTCCATGACGCACTTACCATCAGGGTCATGCTTCACTTGAAAACCAAAATAGTTTCAAAGACCAGATCTGAATGAGGGTGGGGGAGGTTTAATTTCGGGTAGCGTTGAGGCAGTTGCCATGTTGCAACGAGATTAGCTTCTGTCTTGCTAGCTTGCGCTGCGCTCAGTGGATCTGCACTCAACAGTGCAGCCTAGGCGGAGTAGTCGAACCCAGATCCACTGAGCGCTCAACACAGACAGCATCGTCAGAAGAAAAGTTGATACATTAAATAAAAAATGTTGTATTGTTCGATACATATGCGTACCAAACCGAAAGCACTGTATCGAACGGTTCAATAACGATGTATTGTTGCACCCCTACAAATTATATATTTTTGTCCTGTTTGCAATAGCAATGCCTAAGGTAGCCTCAGTAATGATTTTCCATGAGAAACGGCCACAGTGCCTATTTTTGGGAAAAGAACTGGGTGCCTATATTGTTATGTACCAGTGTTATATTATAAAGTAGTTACGTTTAAAACTTACATCCATGCCCCTTTTCCTGTGCTGATGTCATTTGAAGACAGTTTATCAAAGATAAACCCGATGTGTTAATGAAAATTGTGAACTGAAATGTAGCTCCCAGAATAGGATTTTCCTCTTCCAAATGCATTTTGTCACAAGTGCCCTGGCTCAAACAATCATTATAATCCTAGATACTAGAGAGTGCAATGTAAGGAAGATGGCGAGAAGGAGGTAGAAGTCTTTTTGTTTTTGCATTTCAAAGCCAATATATGTTGCTATTATTCTCTGAGGGACCAGGATGTAATGCACCCTAATGCTACTCCTTTATCATGTTTATGTCTTTGACCGTGATGAGATGAACGGTTTATCAAACTACTTTCTGATTGCAAGTTAAATGTGTTTGAACCAGCATAGACAGGGACTACCTCCAAGTCCTGCTTTTTGTTGTTGAATGATCCACAGTGTAATGACTGGGTAGGTTTTCCAATGTCTTGCCTCATACCAATGTTTACATATGAATGTATCCTGATCAGAACTGTTGAATAACATTTTAGCCAAAACAACTTTAATAAAGATGAATAATTGCATTTTGTGCTCGGCATACTTTATCTTTCCTTTTGTTTGAGCATTTGGAGATTTTTTTGTTTGGATGTTTTGTATGAGCTTTTTTTTGTATTGATGTTAGGTTTAAATGTCAACCTTGCAATATCAGTGTTTTTCTCATTTTCAATAAAATGCATGATAATCATGAGCTGTTTTCCACGGCTTACTCAGTGGCTCTGAGCTGGGATAGGCTCTGGGCCAGTTGCACAAGCAGAAGAAAATGGCCCGATGGATGGATTTTTCAACTGCCTCCACTCTCAGGGGGACAAAAGGCTGGTTGAGTTTAACTGCATTGCTTATAACAATATTATTTCTATATTTGGTTGAATTAAAAAGTATTTAAAACTCCCTCATCCTCCACTAAAAATGTAACTGGTAATGATTAATAATGTGTTATTAAACTTATTTGTCTAACTTTAGTAATACTAATTAATTAATTACATTTAAGTTTCCACTTCTTGCCCTTCATCACCTCACAATCTCTTTTGAACTGCCATCCTTCCACCACAATCTGCCCAATCCACCTCCCAGTCTGGCTTCACTCCAACTCTTTGCAGAAGAAAGTACACACGACAAATTAGGTTTTAGAGGCCACACTGTTAGAGTTACCGCACTACTAATTGTGTGTCTTCAGATATTCTGCTCCACTTCCTTAATCCTTTAAAGCTGTGTCAGGGTTTTTCTCCCCTGTGAACAACTTTCACCACAACTGCTGGTGCACATCAGGGATTGTGCAGGTGCTCATCTACTGGAAATGCTAAGTTTGACTAAACTGCTCCCACTTAGTTTCATTAAGTTCAGGTTCCCTATGGGCTTTACCACCCTCACACTGCATTTATTGCATATAAATAAAGTTTTCATAACACTGCAGTTTTTGAGATCTGAGGTATCTGTTTGGTAGTTTGTAAAAAAAAAAAAAAAAGTTTTCAAAAGTAATTGTTTAAACATATATAATGTTGAAATTATGTGTTAGGTCATGCACAGCTTACATGCTACGCATTATTCAGTTTAACTTGCAATAGTAGTATTACAGCAATAGTAATCCTGTTACCTCAGTGTGAGTAAGGTGTATGATGCTACACTGTGACTGTTTGGGCTACTTGTGTAATTTACATATTCTGCAGTTCCACACTGATGAATGTTCATCAGTGTGGAACTGCATTGGAGAGGAGAACAACAGGAGAAGCTTTGTCAGCAAACTGGGTGTTCAAATTAACTATAGAGTGGTACAGATGGCAGAAACCGTGCTCAGAGAGATAATTTAGATTATTGTCAATAAAATGTGAATGTAATGGTCATTGATTATCATATGGCTTTTTAATTGGAAGGAAAGGGAATCTCTGTTGAAGAACGGTAACAAGAATGATGCTCTGTGCTTGCCCTGTCTTCCCGTTAACCAGACATTAACACTAATGGCCAAAATGCTCCACTTCAGAATGCAGTCTGTTAGCCTGACATTATGTAAGCCACCTCCTAAAGACTTAGGAAACAGCTTATTTAATATGACTTCACTGGTGCACATTTTCCACACTTTCCAAATTTTCTGGACTTTTGGATCAAATATACTCAAGTACAATGTGTCAGAAAATACCAAAACAATGCTACACTGAATTGATTGCCTACATGCTAGGTTCATCCTGGCTTTAGTCTTTATGCTAACATAAAGTAACTGGCTGCTAACAATATAATCATTACATTAATGTTAAAAATCATCAGTTTGTAAAACAACACATTCAATGCATTTCCAAAATTCTATTGTTTAAAATAATTTCAGCCATCAATCTTTAATCAACGAGGAGACAAATAATGTAAATATCACTGTGGTACTATGAACACAGTGGTCACAGGGTTACTTGTGTTGTGAAGTAGGTCGGGGCAAAGTCAGTTTTTCTTACACCAGCAGCCTTTTTGTATTCACAACATAAACTGTCGCGGCTATAAAAGTCTTTGTGTGTGTGGTGTGTGCTCCCCTGGCATATGGTCCTGTATAAAAGGTTTCTTAAGGTGAAGTTAGAGTACTTCAGGACATTCTGTCTCTGCCAGTATCAGTATCCGCATGTGAAGTGCAAATGGCAGAAATTCGATTTCCTACAATTGTGTGTGTGTGAAAGAGAATGTGTACGTGTCTTCATGTCTCACAGCGTACTCACACTTTTCTCAATAAGATTAATCTCTTTCTGATGCTTTCTGTCTTGTTCAGTACATCCATGCAGCTGCTCAAATTGCACCTCCGCCCTGTTCACAAGCTTACAGAAGCCCATTTCTGCCCCTCCCATTATGCCTGGGAGACTGTACTACATGCGCATACAGACACACACAAAGACACACCCTGCCAATTGCTGGGGAGAGTGAAGAGACACTGGTAAGAGTCAGGGAACAAACTGTAGCTCAGGCACCACAGAGAGTAAAAGTGGCTGATTCAGCTTCTGAAAGATAGATTGGAGAAAAAAAAAAGGAGGACAGGAGTGGCAGCATCTCTGTGTGTGTGTGTGTGTGTGTGTGTGTGTGTGTGTGTGTGTGTGTGTGTGTGTGTGTGTGTGTGTGTGTGTGTGTGTGTGTACTTCAGAGCATCTCTGCACCCCAGCAGACAGCAGCAGAACACAGGTCATCAATGGAACTGTCAGATGATCCAAGGTCAAGGGAGCAAGACGAGGCTCCCCCAACACCGCTGCCCTATGTGTCCCAACTGAAAACCAGCAGTTACAGTGCAATCCAGCAGAATGGCTACTCTGCATCCATCTACCTGCAAAACAGAGAAAAGCTGGAAAGGGTAAGCAACTTCCTTACAAACATCAGTAACTTTTTTAAAAGTGAAGAGGTAAAGTTAAACCTTGATTATTGTAGATGTGTAAAACTAGCTAGAAGAAAAAAGGTATCAGCAACTGTCAAATATGCAATGAGCCATTCTGTGAGTTTAGAGGAGCAATTCACTCCATCTGCTGGAAATCCATTCACTTTGCATGCTTGTGATGTATCTGCTTTAACACTGGAGTATGCAGCTGAGGTCTGTTGCCTCCAATGAAAATAAATTACAACTTTCTTTCCAGCTGGTTCACACCCAGCAAATCCACATCAACCCAAAAAGGACAAATGCTCAGGTTTACCTACCAGATTTTGCAGATTTCTTAGAGTTTGAGTCCGTACTCGTCTTTATAAGCATTCGCGTTTACTTAAGTATTTCTTTAAACATTATGCTTTAAAGCTGTGAAACCTGACTGAAACTCTTCAAATATACCACTCCCCTGCAGATGATCTGTTAGCTGTTTTACAATTGTTCAAGAAATTTTTGAGATAAAATGAAAGTTGGAGATTGGCCTATAACTACCTAAGACAGCTGGTTCAAGTGATGGCTTTTCGAGTAACAGTTTAACTACTGCTAGCTTTAAGGCCAATGGTAGCCGATAAATAGAGATAGGCTGATTATATTTAAGATTGAAGATTGATGATTTGTTCAGAATGATAAAATCACATGATGAGAGATGAGGTGCAAATAAGGAATTATCCAAAAAGGGAAAAGTAAGCTATGCAATGGCTTCTCCCTTTAGAAGTCACCACACCGGATCATCTGCCTCAATCTTACTTCATCTCTAGCATCATCCTTTGTCACACCAGCCCTCTGCATGTCCCCCTTCACTTTCCATGAATCTTCCTCTTTCCCCTGGTAGTTTCATATCAGTGTACTATGCCAGTATATCCGCTATCCTGCACCATGTTCAAACCATCTCGGTCATGCCTCTCTAACTTTAGCTCTAAATCACTTAACTTAAGCTGATAGCTTCTATAGACTAATTTCTAAACCTGTCCATCATGGCCACTGCCTATGAAAATCTTAAAATCTTCACCTATGCTACCTCCTGCTTGGTGGCTGGAAAAATATCAATCTGATATGTATCTCTGACCATTTTATGTGTTAGCATTTTTCACAAAAAGGGAAAAATGTCTAATATTTCTAATTCCTTTTAAAGCATTGCACCATTACTCCCAACACAGTTCTGTTGCACAGAATTTTAACTCAGAATCGAATCTTTCCAGACATGATTTAGATCCAGTTAAGCCAATTAGATCTTCGGAAGCCAGTTAATATACTTAAAATATTGAGCAGAATAGATGAAGCTATGCATTTACAGGGTGTCCTTCCAAGAGATTCACTTACTTTCTTTCCTGTTTATAAGCAGCAGAACGGTATAAAGCCATTTTCTCTACATTCCCTTTCCTATTGCTGCAAATTGTCCATCATAGCATAAAAATCCACTTTATCTGCATTTCAGTAACTTAAATACCCACTGAGATATTGTTGTTACATTTAAGAGAATTGTCAAGAAAAACTAGCTAACCCTGTTCTCATTCTTGTAGTAATAAAGCCAAAATGTGTGCATGGCAAGGTTTTTAAATCATCATAATTACACATACTAATGTGTTAGCACTGTGTGGCTCTTAAATATGAGACTATTAATTAGTTCTTTGTGTTGGAGGACTCTACTGCACATAAGAAAATGTCCTGTACAGAGAGACAGGAAGGGACGAAGTGTAAAGTTTGCTGTGACCTCTGAAGCCTCCTGCAGAAAGCATTTCTTCAAAAGAGAGCATGTGAAGCATCACCATTATTAATATAATGTATATTCAATACATTAGTAAACAAAGCTCCATTACTGGTAAATTGTAAACAGTTTTCTGGAATGACTGCTTACCTTGAGATCTTAATAATTTTGTATCAAGCAAATTCTTGGTCATGAAAAAAAAGTTAAACATTAACTGATTGTCTGTCTTTTAACCATGTGGCCTGTTAGCTGAAGAGAACTAGTAAACCCAGTGCTCTGCTGGGGACAGACAATTACTGATAGAGTGAGACAACCTAACAGGATCATTTTTCATTGCTGGATCCCTATCTGCACCCCATCCACACTCCCTTTGGCATGTGGCCTAGCTGTCTCCAGTGGCACTGTGCCCAGTCAGCTTTCACTCAGCACATCACCCTGACTATGACGTTAGAAAACGCCACGTCCTGTGCGCTCATGGAAAACCTGCTGTTGAGCTTTCGGTGTGAAGGTGAAACACCTATACACAGAAGCGTTCTTCACAGGCAATCACAGGGGGGGTGTTTTAACGGGAGGGGAGGTCACCTTAATTAATGTGGAGCTAGTAAAAGGAGACAAGATGTCATATAGAGTAATTATAAATGTAAGCCTCAAAGGACAGTACAGATGGCCTGTTAAAAAGTAATAAAGCATTTTAAATTGAGTTTAAAAAGCAGGTGCTTTAGATGCATCTTGAAACATTTAATTCTAACATATAGAAAGGACAAAAAATTTGAAGAAATTTAGGATCCATTTCCTGTTTTGTAAAACAGAAGCAATAAAGCTAGCTGAAACATTTACACCTCAAGATACTTTCACCATCATTATTTTTCACACATACCTCTACTGCTATAGAACCCTTATATTTGGATCATTTGCTCATTGTTGCTTGGTAGGTATTTCATGCCTTACTATTCAAAAGTCTATCAGTGAAATGACTGTGTAGTTACTAAATTGTTTATCTCAACAGTTTTCTGTCATGACCGCCAGTGACCAGAGTCTCACTCACTTTGTTGCTGAGCTATAAATTGCCCTTTATAACTCCGTCTGAGCTTGTGATGGTTGGGAACACTGAAAATCCAATTCGGCATGTCACTTTGTTTCTTTCTCAGTTTGAAAGTGTGATTGTATGACCCCATGTGTGCAGCTTTAGGAACATTCACCTCTCATGGGAAGTGACTCAAATAGTTTTGTTGACCCATCCCTTTCTCTCTTTCTCTCTCTCTCTCTCTCTCTCTCTCTCTCACACACACACACACACACACACACACACACACACACACACACACACACACACACACACACACACAAATGCAGTTTGACGTGCAGAGGGCACCTGTCCTAGACAGGCAAAGCAGTTTTCCCTGTTACGTTTTTATTCCACTACTACGAGATCTCGTCTTAATGTGTCTTTTTTTTAGTTAAAATTCAAACTTTGTACTCTGCATGCATTTTGTGTATTAATGTGTTTGAAACTTTGAAGAAAGAATGTATTCATGAGTATTAGTTGTATTAAAAGAGTCACTCCAAAACTCTACAGCACAAATTGCTTGTTTGACGGGTTAATTTGTGATAAAGTCCACAAAGCTATGGAATACTAGCACTGTTGCAATATTTTGCTGTGTAGCCTACAGAGTCTGCTGATAAATGTTACTTCAAGCAGTTCTATCTTACTATATCAGTAGCATAAGTTACTGACCTGTCTCTGAGAGTCATTCTTATTTGCTCCCAGCCATGCAAATACATCTGTTTTTGCCTAAGAGAGTGAATGTAGCAAAGACCCCTCCAGCCTCTGTGGCATAGCTAAGTGCTAATGCTTTTGTGGCAAGAATGTTACTAACATGCATCTATATAAATGCTGAGTGAGACAACTGCATCTGCTGATTAGCACAGCTGAGGTACACCTTAGGCTGATGGGAGTTTTATTTTTGCAGGTATTTGTTATTGCACCGGATGATGGCTCTGCATAAGATTTCAGGGAGTCGCTAAAGTTACTACAGTTCAGCATGAAGGAGATATGAAATTTAAAGCAAATTTTTTACTGATGAAATTGTTGGTATGTATAACTTAAAATTAGAAAAATCAACACATTTCTTTAAAGTTTACTTAAATGCAGTAGTGCATACAGATGCCTCTTATCATTTTTCGACCTCATATACAGGTCTCATAAACATAACAGAAGCGTACCTGCAGTTTGGAGCATATGTTGTTTTGCTGCCATTAAGCATATATTCATCTGTGAGGAAAGAGTTGTGGGGGCAAAAAAAAGGAAGGAAAAAGGATTTTACATATTTCATTTTTTTTCCCCACTGAGACCCTTCTGTGCAATAATATGAGGAGCTCTTAAAGCTATAGCAGAATTGAAACATGGTTCATTCCACTGGAATAAAGCAAATCTACTGCAGTGATTTAAACAAAGTGGGAATTAAAGAAGATAATTATGCCAACTTCCATTTATATCAATTATTAATGGGAGCTATAGGGCTTTTGTAGATGCCTCAATATTTTCTGAGTGTAACCGTGAATGCTGAGTGTGGGTGTGCACGCGCGCATGTGTGTGCGCCTGCATACAGTATGGTGAGCAGGCATGTGCGATCTACTGAGTCCAAAATATTTTGGGGGAGTTTTGCTGCAGCTGTCACATTTACTAATGGCATGTTTCAGCATCGCTCCCTTCTAAGCACAGACCAACTGCTTGCTGCCAGATGAGTTTTATTCACTTGGCAGATAAAGGAGGGAAATACAGCTGGAAAAGGAAGAGAAGAGGGAAAGTGAGGGAGGGGGAGGAGGGTACTGGAGCTCAAAGCTACGGCTCTTTATTGGCCATTTTGAACAAGAGGGGGTTGGTCTTTCATCTTCTCTCTCACCGCTTCGACTGTAAGGCAGACAGTGAACCGCACACACAGTTCACACACAAGTACACACACACACACACACACACACAATCAGCTGCTAGAAGAACCATGTCAGGACACATAAGAGACCAGAAGCTGATGCCCACACAGACAGACCTTTTGGGACACTGAGGTACCTGCAGGATGAAGACAAGGACCAAGAGTGAAGACATCAGATTTGAACAGGCTGAGGGCTGGGTGGAAAAGAGAGGCAAAGATGTGTGACTGAGCTCCTGTTTCCCACCTTGTAGTTTAAAGGAATGCTGCTCTCATGGCAGGACCAACCCCACAGGAGCCATTAAAGGTGATGTTTTTCAGCTCTTTCTATATTTAATAGGCAATGTTAGTCTCCTTTTGGCCATAGGTGGATTGCAATGCATGTTTTTTCTTGGGCTTTTTTCTCTAGGTTTCAGTACACCAGTGTTTCACTGCCTGATTGATTAAACTCTTAAATTCCTTATCTTTTTAAACCATATTAAAACTAAAAGCTCATTTGTATATCAAAACGTTAGGTTTTCGTCAAAGTGTTTTTAACTATCCAAGATTTTTTTAATATAAATCAGCCTCTCCTTTAGTCTTTAAATGATGCAAAACGGCAAATAACACAGCCATCCTTATAGCTCGGTGCACAGTAGTTGCAGTTGCCACCAAAAAACATCTGATGTAAAATAATTTTGAGAAAGAGACTATTAGCATATAAGAGCTGGAAATGTTGCTTTTTTTTTTTCAACAATTATGTATGATACGTTTATTAATTACAAACATTGTTTTAAATGCAGTAGCAAACATTGCAAAAGTTAAGAAAATAACTTAATAAATTACAAAAACAATTGCCCAGAACCCAATCAAATGTGTCCAAACTGGAAGTTTTCAGAAGTTGTAACCACTCACATAATATTTGCTTGATAAATAATTATTTTATCAATAATTCTAATTATTTAGGGCAGCACGGTGGCTAGAACTGTTGCCTCACAGCAAGAAGGTCCTGAGTTTAATTCCACCATCAGGCCAGCGTCTTTCTGTGTGGAGTTTGCATGTTCTCCCCAAGTTGGTGTGGGTTCTTTCCGGGTACTCCGGCATCCTCCCACAGTCCAAAGACATGCAGTTAGTGGGGTTAGGTTAAATAGAAACACTAAATTGCTCATAGGTCTGAGTGCAGGAGTGAATGTGAGCGTGAATGGTTGTCTGTGTCTATGTGTTAGCCCTGCGAAAGACTGGTGACCAGGGTGTACCCTGCCTCTCACCCTAAGACAGCTGGGATAGGCTCCAGCGCCACCCACGACCCTAAAAAGGATAAACAGAAGTGAATGGATGGATCAAATTATTTAGTAGTTATTGGAACAGCTATCTATTCACTCCTTGCCATATTAGGCTATTTTTTCCTGTATATTAGATGTGTTGTTGTCCTTTTACAGCGACATACTGCATCAGTACCTTTTGAAAGCTGACCTATCTCACACTGTCAGTTCTGTTCATTTCCTCCCAGCCATGTGCACATCCACAAGTTAAGTATGGTCCTTGACTCTGCTAAATGTAATGAAGAGCTCAGTGGCCTCAGAGGCCAACAGAAGAGTGTATGGTGCACCCAGCTAGCACCTGTCTTTCAGCCTCACTGCCCGAGGCAATATCTGAGTCCACAAACCTCCTGCTGTTCATATTTCTATATTTTGATGCTGAATTGCTTTTTTTTTTTTTTTTTAAATAAAAGCTGTAGAATTTTTAGACGGAAATTTTCTTTTTAAGGAAAAACCCCCCTGCTTATGCTGCCAAGCTAATCAGTGGGATGCAATTCATTTGACTGATAGAACACAACAAAAGAGAATATGTAATGTGATGTTGACAGCTCACCAACTGACAAAGCCAAACAGGGCAGAGAATGAGGTGGTGAAAATGTGCAGTCGTAAGCAAAACAAAAACGCCTAAGTGCACTTTTAAAACTGTGAAAATCAAGACTCCTCAGGCTGGATCAGGGCTCCAACACTACAACCTCTGACCACATGCTGACTGTCACTCTACCTATATTACAAACCCTACAGACATATACTGCACACACATACATGCGCACAAATATTGCCTGCAATATTACTTAACATAAGTGTAACGTTGGCTGCCACCTTGACACAGAGCTCATAAAACCCCTTTTCAGATGGGAATTGCATGGACAACAAAGCAGTCGGTATGACGAGAAGCAAAAACTTGCACTTTCCAGTACACCTTATAGACTGGATTTAGTGTGCATCAATTTGCTGTCAGCTGGAGAATGTTCTACTTCACTTGTCCGGCTCTGTGACATAAAGTGGGATCGTTGAAGCTGGGGGATTTTTTGCTCCAGAGCATTGAAATCTGCAGTATACTGGTTATCAAAGCAAGGTTTCTGCTGTCAAACGAAGGCCATAGTTGTTATTTTGATCGTCATTATTCACATTGCACAAGTGTTTATGTGCCCACAGTGCACAAAAGGGACACACAAAAAAAGCAGAAAAGTTACTGCAGCACTGTTCACAAAAAAAAAAAACCCTCCAGAAATAAAACATTGTGTCTGACATTTGTTAGTGTCGTGTGTGTTTCTAATGTATCTTCCAGACCCAGCAGAAGTGCATTGCCATCTTTGCCCTTGTTTGCTGCTTTGCTGTTCTGGTAGCACTGATCTTCTCATCTGTGGACATTTGGGGGGACGATGAAGATGGAATCACCGAGGAAAACTGCAGCAAAGACTGCCAGTAGGATGTTTCGCAAGATTAAAGGAAATTGTGGAGGTTCCATTCATGTAAAGCACAGTGTATTCACAGCGACAGTCTCTACTAACTCAACATAGTCTTAATCTGGACTCATTCATTACCAATTCAGAATTACATATTACTATTTCATTATTTAATTCTGGTAGAGATTTCTGATGTGGATCTGTACCTCACTTTTTATTGTTAAAATCTAGAGCCATAAAAGGATTTATGTGTAAAGGCTTTGAGCTGCTGGGTTGTTGTGTTGGTGGTGTTCCTCTTTAAAGCTCCAGACACTGAAGGAATCTTTTATTTTCAGCATTGTACTTGTGGAGAACATTCCAGACGACCTCTCTTTCTCCATGGATGGCAGACCCCACCTTCCTGTCTCCGTTGGCTTTCACACACTGTTGGACCAGGCGAAGCACTCAATTGAAGTGGTGTCATCTGCCTGGGACTTAAACTCCTGGGACCTGGAGACAATCCCAAACCCCGCCAAACAGGTACAAAGTCACAGTAACCAGTCCGGTAGAACAATGAGCCAATTGCATTTCCCATTTGATCTGTAAAACCAAATGCAATTTAATAAGGTTATTCCTGCAACGAAATAAGAGCTGCCCTTCTAAAAGAAATGCAGGAACATTGGTCAGTCGTTGTGCTACAGTAATACAGAACATCATTCTCTTCCTCAGGGTCAGCTTTTGTTCCAGAGACTACTCAGGCTAAAATCTCGCGGGGTTAAGCTGAAGATTGCCAGTAGTCTGACAAACTCGACTGAGCTGAAGGCCTTGGCAGCACACAGTGAGTGGATGTGGCATTTTTATTTCAGAAAGGCAATTTGTTGTGTCACTTTGGCAAACAACAACGAAGATATACATTTACAATTTATCCGACAACCCTATAGAGTTTTATTAACGAGATTCTCATCCTCCAGGATACATTTAGTTGAGTTTCTTAAGCAACCCACTTTAGGACAGCAGAACCACACTGTAGGTACGGCATGAAATATCAATGACCTGCCTCAAGGAAAACAGATGCATTTACAGCATGCAGCAGCACCCAGGAGCTCTACACCATATGCATCTGCCAGACTTCACAATCAAGGCCAAAAAACCTTGAATGGATGATAATGTACAGCCTGGTTTCCTGTCAAAGACTGCCTTTCAGGCTGCCTGCGTTGCCCCCTGTTCTTGTCAGACAGTACAAGGCCAACTGTCAGATTTACACAATTTTCTCTTTCTTTTTCTCTTAAACTTTTCATTTTCTCTCTTTTCTGTCTCTTTTTATCCCTCACACGAATTAGATGCAGAGGTTCATTTTGTTAACATGACACTTTTTACCAGAGGCGTACTCCATTCCTCATTCTGGATAGTGGATCGGAAGCACATTTACATCGGGAGCGCTGATATGGACTGGAGGTCACTCTCCAAGGTAAAAGCGCACATCAGCATCTGGTTTGCTGGGTCTTTAAAGAGTAACACATAATGTAAATTAGCCACGCTTTCCTCTTATACTTCTTTATGCAGGTACTCCAGCACTGCCAACAGAAATCAGGAATGATTTAAGGTTGTTGTCTGAGATGGTCAGAAAGACAAGTAGCATTTCACTTTTCATTTAGTATGTAATTCATAATAGAGCAGGAACCAGAATGCATTAGCATACTGTAACCTGAAGTGATTGCCCGGCCCTTTTTGGTGCTTCAGCACTGGTTGGAGGTAGGACTGCTGTATGAGTGTAAATCACAATGAGCAAGAAGAAATGAAGGAATAGCACACATACACTGGATGTGTGTAGTAAGCACTGCAAGCCAGACACGTATGTCTGAAATTGACCCTCTGTGGTAACAAACTGAAACCTCTGTGTTCCTCCTTCAGGGGCACACGTTAAAAAAGAAACAGACAAAGAACAGAAACACCAAACACAAAAGAAATTTTCTGCCATCTTTTTAATGAGCAGACAAGAATGTATTTAGGACATCTGTCTCTTCTTCTTTCGTTTTGTTGTTTTTACCCACACTAGCAGCTCTGTGGATTGCAGTGTTAGCCTGCTTGTGCTCCAGTTATTTAAATTCTTTGGTAGGACTGGAATAATGTCCAGCTTATTCCCTTTTAGACAGATTCCTTTGAAATGATTATATATCTATGATGACATCCAGCTTATTGACTTTGTTATTGTCTTGACTTTTCCTCTTTTTCCTCTTTTAGCATCATTTTATCATATATTATTTTTGGCTAAATACCTTTAAATTAGTGATATTCTATAATAGTACCTTTCGCTCTTCATTTTTATCCTATTTAATCTGAAAATTAATAGAAGATCATCAATCCATGAAACGTTACTATTCTCTCTCTGAACTCAGTCCCTTTTCTTTAATTCTTTTATACCCTCTATAACGTCTGCAGAGCACACTCAATATTTTAACTTTTCTGCTGCATCACCTCTTCCTACTTCTTTCTCACACACCACAGAGGAAAGAACTGGGGGTGGTGGTGTATAACTGCAGCTGTCTGGCTCTGGACCTCCACCGAGTCTTTTCATTTTACTGGCAGCTCCACGAAAGGGACTACATCCCCTCCATCTGGTCAAAGAGAGTAACTGCTCTCTATGGAAAGAACAATGCCCTGCAGCTACAACTTAACTCCACCCCCGCCACCGCTTATGTGTCTGTGAGTAACAGCTTTCTTATGTTACAGGACTTAGTGCATACATAAATCAATTCTTCACAAAATGCAAAAAAAAAAAAAAAACTGCACCAAAAACAGTCTTTTTTTCAGTGGTTCATATACTTCTTGAGGCACCAATTTCCTGCCTCGGGGCTTATAGTGAATGTCTTTATAAGAGTTTTATTACATGTTAATAACAAACATAAACAGAAAATGATTAATCATCTTAATATCGCACTAAGGAGCAACTTGAGTCTGAATATCACACTACGCTAATGAATCTTGTTGCTCTCAAAGCGACAAGACATTTATCGGCTACATTTAAGACATTTATCATCTTATAGGAAACTAATGGAGCCATACTGTCAAGGCTGTTGGCAAACCAACCTTGATCTTTTGCCCCACTTATTCTAGTAATGATAAATGGTCGTTGAAATGTGCTTTCTTGTTTTCTTTCCTTTTTCTCTGCAGAAATGTTACATTGAAATGTATATACCTATTTTTATTAGTGGATTGTGCGTTCTTTGTTGAATTGAAACACACACATTTTTGAAAGTTATCCTAAACTTTAACCGTGTGTCTCAGTTGTTTCATTTTTGTGATTTTTACATAATTTTGGGGACCAAACATGCCTTGTCCTTTCTGTAGACCTCTCCTGAACTCTTCTGCTCCAAAGATCGCACCCGAGACATAGATGCCATCTATCAAGTCATTCAGAGTGCAAAGACATTTATCTTCATATCAGTGACGGACTATCTCCCTCTGGTGAAAAGGAGTTTCAGAGGAACCTCAGTCACAAGGTGTGTGCCGGGGCAAGCTTTGACATTTAAATCCTTTTTACAGGAACATTTATGAGGTCATTTTACATTCATGCTGTACATGTGTGTCTGTATCAGAGGACACAATTCATGACAAACTAGAATATACCCAGAATATAGCAACTTGGAATTTTCGAACTCTATGCCCTTCAGTATCTTTAGACTGAAAAGCATTGTCCACAATAATAACACTAGTTGGATTTTTAGGTATTGGTCGTCTATCGATGAAGTCATCAGAGAAGCTGTGGTATTAAGAGGGGTCAAAGTTCGTCTGCTCATAAGCTTCTGGAAGAAAACTCATCCACTCACCTTTAATTTTGTGAGCTCCCTCAAGTCACTCTGCGTTCAGCTTTACAATTGTTCCCTGGAAGTGGTAAGCGAATCACTTACACCTGTAGTTTTAACTACTCATGGACAAGTTTTAATTCATACTGCACTTATTTTCTTCGTTTTTATTGTATATTATACGTGCTTTTTGTTAAATCGTTGTTTTTTTCTAGAGGTTTTTTAGTCACAAGGAGCAGAATGATGACATTCAGCTTGGGCTCAACCACAACAAGTACATGGTGACCGACAATGCAGTCTACATTGGTAGGCAATATAATGTGTGTTTTGGGGTTTTTATTGAGGTGCAGGTTTCAAAGTATCTTAATATAAAGTTTTTGACAACAAAAATATGCATAGACTAACTGGCCACTTCATTAGGTACACATTGCTAGTATGGGGTTGGACCCCTTTTGCCTTCAAATCTACCTTAATTCTTAATGTTAACATTTCCCAAAGGTTTTTGTCCATAATGACATAAAAGCATCAAACAGTTGATGTAGATTTATCAAGCAGCACGTGATAAGAATGTCCCGTTCCACGACTTCCCAAGAGGTGCACTGCTTTATTTAGAATAGTGACTGTGAAGGAGATTTGAGAACAGTGAACTCATTGTCATGTTCAAGAAGATTTGAGCTTTGTGACATGGTGAGTGCAGCTGGAAACTGCTTTAAAAGATGGGTACAATGTGGTCATGAAGGGATGAAGAAGTTATGGTTGGCATTTAACAGATGTTCAACTGGAAAATGCTATGAGATACATAAGTATGTTGTTACCACTCTCCTTTTGTTTTTATTACTTATAGCCAGGAGGAATCTATTTTATCATAGCTTTATCCAAAGATTGAAATGGGACAACAAGCCTGTCTGTCCAAAGGGAAATAAAAGATCATCTTGCATTGCATTTGTTTATTCAATATAAAACAAAACAGTGGGAAATAAATTTTTTGCGGTACAGATTTTTATTGGCTTTTTTAGTAGCTGGGTTTAGTGAGTCATACTATTAAAATAAACTTGCAGAACCACATACCAAAGCAAAATGTATAAAACTTGAACATTTTAACTTGAGCAATAGCTCAAACATTGTTGTATTGGCTTGCTTTATGGGCATATGGACAAGAAAAGACAAAGAGCAAGGTGAGAAGAAAATAAAAGAGTGTGAGTTTCAGATGAATACTTTAAGTAAAAGGACAAGTCACAACCACAAAGTGTCTCACATATGGCTAGTTCAATCCTTACAGCTACAGTACAGGTTATAGGAAGTCATATAATCACAGAGGTTTGTGAGAAAATTCCAGAAAGTTACTGTGCTTTTCCAAGAAACAGTTCAGGAGACGATGTTTTGTGAAACAGGGGACATGTCTTTTAACTAAGACTGCTAAACTAAACTAGCACTGCTATATTTGATTCTTACTCGCTCATCCAAAGACACACACGCACCAAGTGGTATATACATATGCAGACACATATCAAGATTCAAGATACAGTAATGTAAAACTATTTCTTTTTAAATAATGACTTTTACGGGCGCTATCTGACACTGTTGTCTTTGTCGCTCACAGGGAACCATGACTGGGTTGGCAGTGATTTTGCTATTAATGCAGGAGTTGGATTGGTGGTCAAAATGAACGGCAGTGCTGAAGACAGAGGAGTGACAATCCTGGAACATGTCAAAGCTACTTTTGAAAGGGACTGGAGGTCCCGCTACGCTCAGAGCCGACATGGAGTCAAGGATCCGCAGGGAAAATACAGAAACTTGCAACAGGGAAAAAAAAATATGGAAACTAAGGAGGAAAATGAATGGAACTACCCTTTATATTTATAAGCACAAAATGTCTTTTCCCAGTATGTCTTAAAGCCTCATAAGCCTAAATATGCTAGATCTTACAAATATGTACACAAATAAGAATGTAAACCTACTCTATACTGTATGACTTGCCAAAGTATTGGTTTGACTCAGTATTATAATAATATATGTTTAATTGTTGACTGTTATATAAGCATGTAATACTGCATGCATACCAAAAGCAATATCTCAGTATTAACTCAGTATTAACTATATACTAGCACAAGCAATGTGACAAAAACAATTCTCTCTGTGTGTAACCCACCGAAACAGTTTACATACATCCACTATTTTTAAGTCCTTCATTGCATTTTATATGTTTTTAAATCTACAGTTTGGCTGCAACTGTAATCAGGTCAGATCCTGAAATGGCACACACCGGCATATGCAGTAGTTTTACTCTGTTCATCATATCGCTTAAATTATTCATCTGTCTTCATAAAACATAGCTTTTTCCTTGTTGGTGTTGTTTTTATTTCAGTCTGCTGGTATGTTTAGTGCCCAAAATGTTTCACTATACAAATTTGTATTGCTGACAGAACAAAAGTATTTATAGGTATGTTTTGCCTTATCCTGTCTTTCCATCCAAGCCAGTAATAAGCTGCAAGTTAAATGCTCAAAAGCCTGCAGACAAAAAATAAGCCTTGAATAGTTTTGGTTTAAAAATGTATAATTTAAATAAAGGATTTGAGAGTTCTCAAGTGACTCATCTTACCAGCACTTCACAGTTAATGCCACATTTCCTCTAACTGAAGGCCCCATCACAAACAGGAGGATAGTGCTGCCATGCTCACAGACAGAGCTGTGTGTGATAGCCCTGCTAAAGAGATTCTCTGGCTCAAAGGAATTACTTCTACTATATATTAATGAATATATCTAATATCACAATGGGCATCCAGATATAGATATAGATATATTTAAGACTAATGAACATCAAGGATTGGTACAAAGTAATCTTGTCATTGCTCATGATTTTGTTATTTTGAGTTCTTAGTTCGAGTTTGTTTTTTTTGTTTTTTTAATTAGAGTTTATTAGTTTCCTCAGTTCTTTCTCTTTGTTTTCCTTTGGTGTCTTTTCCCTTTATTAAATTTACTTTTGTGTCTGAGGTTCCCAGTTTAGTTATTGTTATTTTCTTTCTGAATTACTTTACTCGTTAATTGTCTTCTGTGTCTCATATTCAGTTCCTTCTTCCTCCCCTGTGATTGTGTTGATTCTGTGCACCAGTGTCTCATTTCCTCCCAGCTGTGTCTCATTCCCTTGATTAACTTTTACTGTGTGAGTATACATAGTGCTGTCTTCTCTTTGTCTGTGCTTGCAGTTTTTGTTTATTCTCCTAGTTTGTTTGCATGTATCACCTCTGCTGTTGGATTTATGAAACTTATTATTTATTGGGCTTTTATCCACCAATAAAGTTGCATTTTGTTTATTCCACCTGTATCCTGAGTCTATATTTGGGTCCTTAACCTAAAAACTGTGACATATCTGACCTCAAGCTTGAACGGAGGCACTTAAAGACTGACAAAGCCAAGCTTGTTCAAACACTGTCAGACAATGCTTGGATAAGACAGGTTATAAGGCTTAATCTATCCGTCCCATTTACTGCTTGTCCAATTCAGGGTCATGGGGTGACTGGAGCCTATCCCAGCTGTCATACGGTGAGAGGCCACATTTGAGCTATGGCCAAATAAAACATCTATCCTCTGAGATCAAGTCAAGGTTTGTGGGAAAAGGAAAATAAGGAAAATATTTTTCAGAATATTTTTGGCCACTCAAGGGTGGACAGACAAACAGCAAACTTACAAGAAAATACCCAAAAAGGAGAGAGAAAAGTGTTACCTGTACACTAAAAACAGAGAAGTATTTGTTTCTAGGCAATGTATTAAAGGCCAAGTTGTTTTCATTTCTCCTGTTCATTTGAGCCATTTAAAGATTTCTTCCTTAAGCAAACGTCTGAAATTGAACCTATGTACTGTGAGTGATGGGAGACAAGAAGAAAAATTCTTCTGTATAAAAATGCATGATAATGTTTATTTGTAAGTAAATGTGGAGGATCATATGTCATATCGAGTAATTAAATTTCTGTATCTTTCTGTAGCAACAATTACTAAAGTCAAGAGTGCTGCAGCCCACTCACAAATCAGAAAATTCAGTGGCGCCTTAAATCTTAACTTTAAACAAAATGAAAGTGATGTATTTCCTTGAACATTTTACTCAAAAAAAATATAAGCAACACAGGCTGTTGGCTATAAATTGCTAATGCTACCTAGTGTTAAGGCCAATGTATGACCCACTTTCAGTACAAGAGCAAAAAAATTTAGGTCAGATTAATGAGTCGTACCACAAACTAACCTGCTATTACCAATTTGAATTCTGTCTTATAAATCAAACTGTCTAACTGTACATACTCACTTGAGTGAGTAATTTCAACCACAATTTCTCTTATTTCTGCAGCCAATCTGCAGTACCTTTGATGCCTAGCAGGGTGCCTCAACCCACACTTTAGGAACCACCATTCTACTGTTCTAAAGCAGTAGTGTAGACTTGTACACATTTACAGTTATTGTTGGAATCATAAATGGAAAAAACATATAGAAAGATCAATTGCACAATTGTTCATGATGTTATCTTACGAGTAATATTGACCAGATATCAATATCATTCAGGGTTATTGTGACACTCTTAATATAAACACAACTTTACGATTTTAAATGTATAAACTGTAATTTGTAGCAATGGGAATTGCATTTACCCATGTGTTCTGCCCGGAGTCTTGAGAGTGTAACACCGGAAGGTGAGAAGTAGACTCATGACTGTTTATTAAGAGTTTAAAATAAGTTTACCTCGGACGAGGGAAAGTTCAACCGAGCATCTTGTGGAGTTTATAGAGAGAACAAGATGAAACATAATTTATCTAGAAATTGTGCACAAAAAAATGTATAACTTAAACACGAGGTGGTGCTGTTACACCATTATGGTCTTTTGCGTGCCAAAGTTTTGTACTGTGAATTTATTTTGATGTATTCTGATGTATTCACAGAGGTAAGAACCTCAACGACGTCTCTGATATGTTTCTAGATTAGTCTAGCAACCTTTTGAATTCAGATTAACGCTTTTTAGTGATTGCTGTGCTTTCTGGGTTGGACTGTGTATTTCTGTATAAAATTACCGGTGGGCTGCATTTTCTTTTTGGGGGAGTGGGGGGATTTAATAGCTCCACTTAGCATCTACGAGCAACGTTAAGTGGCTACAGCTGAAGTGGATGTATCAGCAGCAGCAGCCTTACTTCTGCTGCCCGGTGGAAAAGAGGCTACTGCTGCTGCTGCTGAAAGGAAGGGGTGGGGGCGCTATCACCATGGTAACAGATTAAAGGCAAAGTTATTTCGGCGTTTCTGCTGCAGTAACTTCAAAATATGAACCCAAGGGGAATTTTTTTTTTTCTAGAGTTAAATTATATTAGGGAGGTGATATTTCTATTTGGCTCAAATGCCACTTTTTCAAACTTCTTTGCTCCTTTAAACATCCCTAATACAGCAGTGCCAACTCTTTCAGTGCGACGAGCAGAGAGCAGGAGGGGGGAGGAGGAGGAGGAGGAGGATTGACAGCAGATGCCTTTGCAGCAGAGGACCAGAGAGGATGTATGTCCGTGTGTGCTGTTCCGGGACAAAATCCGCACATGTTTAAACGTTCACTTATCGAAAATTAAACCGCGAGATTTTACGAGTTTGTGAGAGAAAGCAAAGACAATTCAAAGCGCAGTGTCAGAGGGAATTCTTCTCTAAAGAAGATGGACGGGACGACCTGAATAGACGATTGGATCACTTCATTTAAAAGATGTATTTCGTGCTATCATATTTTTTTTTCTTGATTAAATCAACTTGGATGTTCTATTGAGACCAGTCACTCAAAGCCTAGCTAACGATGGAGAGTGGAGTTTTTCTGCCCTGTCTGGATCAGTTCATGCTGAGCCCACTTGTCACTTGGGTAAGTGATGTACAATGCTCTGGTCTCCTCACAGATACTGTGATATCGACCTCAAATCCCATATTCTCTTTGCTGTTTAGGTGAGGACATTCGTGCCAAATGATGGGGGTATGCACTTGGATTTTTCTGAACTGCTGGATGGAGTCTTTCTAAACGACATAATGACCCAAATGTAAGTAATTTTATCCCAGTTTGAGCCTCCTGTTCATTTATCTGATTTTCAATCTAAGTTGTGTCAAGATAAATTCAGATTTTTGGCTGACTGTGGTCAATAAAGAATCTTTTTTTTTTTTTGCTGATTTCTGATCCTCTTGCTTCATGGTGTAGCATCCACTGATACTGTATGAAGCATCTGCTAACATTCTTATCCAGGGATCAACAGTACCAGCTTTGTTACTCTGCAGTAATAAAGGGGATCTTTGTAGTCAGCTGCAGACTTCCTCATTACTGACAGGTTCGGGTGTCTGACATAAATGTTAGAATTAGCATAAAAGTTACCCAGAGATGTACGGCTTGAGACAGACCAGACTGAAGGCAAGAGATTAACCAAAACATGAGAGACTTCATCCATACTGGCAAGATGCTACTTAAGAGATTATGATAGTTTTGCCTTGTGTTCTGAGGGAATTACCCTCGTCCTTAGCAAACACTACCAAACCAGTGTGTTAAGCCTTCATGTGCAAGTTAAATGACACTTCAAAGATTGATAGATGACTCCTAACTAAAACTGAAGCACTCCAAAGAAAGAGGAAAAAAACTATGATCGAGTGCACTTGTGGATAATGCTCTTTAGACATTGCAAATCTATAGTATCCATTCACCCCAATTATCTCCCCAGGGTCACAATAACCAGTTCTACATGAAAAAAAAAAAGTTGCACTGAAGGGAGGGGAAGAGGCGGGATAATCTCCTGGATTGGGAAGACCCTTTTGGGATTAGGGCCTGGTGTTTAGTGCCACTGGGACACAGATGGGAGGGGGAAAGAGTACAGAACAGGACAAACAGCACACAGAGGGAGACTCGGCAGCTCAGCATTATATTTGTGTCTGTTTCAATAATTATGACTGACTCTTTTTACGCTTTGCCTTCTTCTTTTTATCATCGTATATTAAGCGTATATATATATGTTTCACTTTCTCAGTAATGAAATCTTACCTCCATAACAACCTATAACAACATCAAGCTTTAGAAACACAACAAAACAAAACTCCAGTTTGTTGGCAGGAAGGAATGATGTCACACAGGCTAAAGTTGGGAATGAATAGGGATCTTGTGAATGTTTCCGAGTCAAGATTTCTATCAGTTGCGGCTTCTTCTTATCCAAACATGTTAATTATGTTTGACTGCTTGTTGGTTGGTTTGAAAATGGCAGTAAAGTCAAGTAAAACACTTTTATGTTACATTTTCAGAAATCCTTCAGCTTCATCTCAGGGTGCAAAGAAAATGAGCAAGGATCCAAGTCAGAGGATCCAGAACCTGAACTTTCTCGTGCAGCAGATCAAGACATTTTACCTGGTGAGTTCCCATTTTTTTTATAGATACAGCAGCAGCTAAGCTTTCAATCTCCCTTAACATCAGATTATAATATAGTCTGGGTTTACTTTAACTTCAACATACTGGATGACTTAGCAGATCAACTAGTTCTTCTTAAGATGCATGACCTAAATTTCAGTCATGTGAACATCTGTGTAATCGGCACAGGAGCGGCATTAGAGCACAGCCAGAGCCAGAGTAAAGCTGCAGTCAGAGTCACAGACAGAGCTTTAGACTGACGTATAAAGTTGCAAAATTCATGGGCAGACACCAGTGGTGTTAAAATCTTGGATTTTCTGTCTGTGTCAGAGTAATTAAGCACAATTTAACCCTTGAAATCAGTCAGAATCACCAGAGAAGCAATTTCACTGAGAACAGGACAATGAATTGATTATCTTAAGGAAAAGATAATCCACACAAATGAAACCACAGTAGCAGTATTTCTACTGTAGTTGCTTTTTGAAAACATGCATGTATGTCTGCTAGTTATGTTGTTAATAGTACCTCTGCACACCAACACAATGCATTTTAAATCAGAGTCAACATTCAATGAAGTTCAGACTTTCATCTTTAATTCAAGAAATCAAAAAAATGCATTAATTGTTTAGGAATTATACACAATTTTATACAGATCGTCTATTTTTATACTAATCTTAGAGGCTGAAAAGTAACAGAACAATTGACAAACTCAGTAATGAGGTCCAAAGGGATGTCCATGCAAGTGAAGATAATCTTTAGACTGAAAAACTAGAATCAATCTGTCAGAAACTTTAACAGTGGACAAATTATTCTTTAAAAAGGGTGCATTCCAACACGTTCTCACTCCCAAAGCGTAACATTTTACGCTAGGTGACAAAACGTCGACATGTTACGCCTCGGGAGTGAGAACGGGCTGTGCATTCTGAACTATACCGGGCTATGATCTCTACTCTGATGTAGCTAAATGCTGCAAAATTGATTGAACAGCAATTCACAGCATAAATCGATAGTGACCCAAACACACTGTAAAAGCAAACCAAGAGTTTATCAAGGCAGAGAAGTGGGATATTCTTCAATGGCCAAATCAGTTATCTTATCTCACCTCAGTAGAACAGGCTTTTCAGTTATTGAGGGCATAACTGACGGAGGAGAGAACCAACAGAAGGCAGGCAGGAGTAAAAGTCTGGTAGAGCATCTCAACGGAGGAAACAGCATTTCGTGATCTTCATGGGTTCTAGACTTAAGACTTGCTGTGAATGATTTTTTTATCCAAATGTTAGAACAATCCTTATTTCTTTAAAATGATGTCAGTTTGTCCACTTACTTTTGAAACTTTGAAAATGAGGAACTATGTATAAAAACGTCTGCAGTTCAGTTAATGCTATACTTACATTAAACTCATCGAGTTAAAGCTGAAACTCTGCACTCTACTTCTCTATACAGTAACGTTACACAAACAGCTATATTACACAAACTGTGTCACTATCCAAAGACTTCAGGACCTACCTGTACACATTTTAAGCTGTTTGTCCCCAGTGAATGGAAACAGAGACAGTCTGAGATAAACTGCAGCGTGCCATGTTTATTTTCGCATTAAAATTATTATTAGTAAGGCACTGTAGATCTAGGGCATCTAGAAGTGTTGCAGTCTATTTTTGGTTATTTTCATTCTCTAAGATCAGTTAAAAGACTTGACCGCTGCACTGGTTTAACTGGAACTTTCAGCTAAATGTCAGTGTGTGAACATGGTTCAAAGTTACAAGGCTAACATGTTTAGTATGTATGACGCTGTCTACAATTACAACATGAGTATAGCATCTAGCTTGCTGTCATTTAATAATTTGTGCTAAACAAATAGTGCAGCTGCAGCTGTTTGAATTAGTGTATTTTTGTTTGATTTTGACCTAATGGAGCTAAAGCTTACGTTAAGGAGATGCAGTGATTCAATATGAAAGAGACAGAATAATAACAAGTGCAGTTCTATAGAGGAGCTTTCGCATAAGGTTCAAAAAGAAAGGATGATGGGAAACTTAGGCAGGGACAAGGCTGCAGCAGTTTTACAGAATTTCACCACGGCACCAGGGAAACTGGCTCTGTCATTTACCCATTCAGAGCACTCACCATTTGTTGGCAGTGTTTCTATACATGTATTTGAGCAGGTCCTATGTGCTGTACATACATACTTCTCCATCTATTCAAACACTTTGGCTAGAATGCAAGAAGTGTTTTGTCCTTGTTTCACTTTAGCCTAAATGTGGGGTTTTTCTCTAACCATCTCTCTTCTCTTTTCTGTCTCTTCTTTTGTAGGATAATCTGAGACAATTAATCATGACTCCTTTGCCAAATGTGTTGCTGCTTGGCAGGACTCCTTACTGTGGTATGCTCTTTAAAACGATTATACATTCCCAATATGCACCGCTTGATTTTCAGTGGTCAGTGATTTCTGAATAGTTAACAATGAAAACCTTTGAGTCTGTAAAATGAAACAGACTCTTTTCAGCTCCTTTAATTCAACTGCACACCGCTATCAGTCTGATAGCCGCACTAACTTCTGATGGCAATGCTTCGGCAAGTGATGACCCAAATACACCAACCAGCGCTGTGTTCAGTTTAAATCCGTGACAGCAGTCCTACTTCGATCCAGTGGGTTTGTTTTCCAATAATTCAATTTCTTTACTCTCATAGAACAAAGCCTGGATGAAATGAGGAAACTTTTGCTATTACTATTGGGATGTGCAGTTCAGGTAAATACTGAGTGATTCATATTTAAAAATGATGTTTATGTTTTAAGTTTCTGGGTCAGATTTGTGCATTTTTGCATTTTTACAGTGTGAGAAGAAAGAGGAGTACATTGAGAGAATCCAGACACTTGACTTTGAGACAAAAGCAGCAATAGCTGCTCATATTCAGGAGGTATTTGACTTTATATGACATATGCTTTGAATGCTACAGCGTTTTTTTACAGGTAATCATTTGTTTTTGTGCAGTTGTTTGTGTAGTTGCTGTGTTTTGTATTATTCGTTCCTCAACTACGCTGATTGTCATGTCCCGTGTTTAACAGTTGACTCACAGTCAAGACAATGTGCTGGATCTGCAGTGGTTGGAGTCTAATGAGCTGCACCCTGATGACATGGAGGCAGCAGTAAGGAACATGACCACACACCTCCGACACCTGCTGGATCAGAGGGATACCCATCTGGAGGTACTTAATTTTCATATTTACAAACAGTATTAGCTACATATTTTTATAGGAACAATGGATATTATTTTATTAAGATGCTTTTCATTTTAGACTGAGCTCAGATACTGCACACTCATCACTAATGTTCAACCTGTAGTATTAATCCTGCTTCCTATCTGCAGACTATAGCAGAGCTAATGCAGGAGAAGGAGGGTGTGGTAAGTTTGCTCAGTAGCCCCTCCAGCCCACAGTCTGCCAGCTACTCTCCTACAATTCAGCAGCAGCAGGTGGGGACCCAGCAACACCTTGCAGTCGAACTGGCTGACTCTAAGGCAAAGATCAGACGACTTAGACAAGAACTGTAAGTATGTGATAGGTGGGAAAAATAATTGTTTTCTTTGTTTGTTGACTAAAATTAGCTTAAAAAGTTAAGATATATTTTACACTAACTGGAGATCAGAACATTTTCATATGAAAGTTACTATATAGATTGGATCAACGTTAAAAAACTAATACAAAAGAGGTTGTAGTAAGTTGGCATTTTTGTAGCACTTTTCTGCCCAGATTTATTTCATCTGTTGTGCCCTTCATGTCACCAAAATGTTTGCAGAGTAAAGCGTTTGCTTTTCTCCCACATTAAAAGATTATTAGGTTAAGCATTGTAGAGTTCCTCCTAACGGTGCTGATTGGTAAATGGGTTTCCTCTGTGTAACTGCCAGTAGGGAATAAAGAGGAGGCAGAGAGAGAGAGAGATAGTACAGGATAAGAGATGCCCTGCAGAGTTTGGCCCACATTACTGCCTGCTTGGCAGGTTCAATGCCTATGCACTACCACTGACCCATATTTGCTCTGCATATCTGCAGATACTGCACACACGAACACACGCACGCTAAAGCTGATCCAATCAAGATCTCAGTTCCATCATTGCTGTCCATCCCATCAGCTCACATACTGTTCAGAAACACAATGTCACATAAAGCCATGCTCTGATTTTTTTGAATGGCCTTAGACTATTCTTTTTTATATAAGAAAATTAACACACTTTTTTTGTCGTCAGCATGTGGGAAGGAAAGAAATGAAGCTTAACAGCTAATGTTTGATCCATTTTGTCAGAATCGCTTATATTTCTGTTATGCTTACTTATTATTTAAACATTTTCAATTCGTGTTTAAAATGTAGCGCATGCTAACCTCCCAACTTTATGTCTCTCTGTGATCCACACATGACACCAGAGAGGAGAAGAGTGAACAAATGCTGGACTGCAGACATGAGTTGGAGAACATGGAGGCTGAGCTGAAGAGAATCCAGCAGGAGGTCTGAAGTCAAAGAACACGTTGAAAAAAAAAAAAAAAAAATCACAGCTAATGGTGACAAACAGTAACCTCCTGACCTCTCTGCAGCTTATGCAGATTATTGAACGCTGTACTTTGCTGCAGCTCCGTGCTTAATAACTACTAACTTAAACCTCTGAACATTGACTCAGATGTACAGCTAAAGCCCCTGTGGATTTGTCTGCTCGGGAAATCTCAATTTGCATTTGTGGCTTAGATGGTCACACTAGTTAACATGGTTCATATATTTATAACAATTAAATATTTAGTGAAAATAAAAGCAGTATTTAATTTCTTACAGCCATTTTTGTCTAGTGGAATGGAAAAAGTTATTATATCACCTTAAATTTTATATTGTTGTGAAACACTTAATCGTGATCTTTGTCTCTAAAGGTTCTTTATTAATAACATTTTACTTACTTACTTATATGTGCCTTGGCTTTCCCTGATAAAGTTATCACATGACAACAGATTGGATGTTCACATCTTACCATACCAAAAAACACACAAATCTACCATTCGTGTTTCCAACTAAACTAAGTCAGTGTTCTCTGCTGTTTTAGCTATTTGATGTTGAACTGATGTTTGATGATGAACTTTAGAGTTTATGGCGGAAATTTCTGACTATAAAAAGCTGTATCAAGCTTAAGACTTTTTTGTTATAAAACATTATTTTCTCTTAACTTTACCAGAATTCCCAGTTGCTTCTGGATGCACGCACAGCCCGCACTTACCGTGATGAACTGGATGCCCTGAGAGAGCGAGCCATCAAGGCGGACAAGCTGGAGAGTGAAGTGGGACGCTACAGGGAGCAACTGCACAAGATGGAGTTCTACAAAGCCAAAGTGGAGGTTGAGGCAGAATAAATACATGTAGAACATACATACATTACAAACATACAATAGACTTTTAATTAACTATTGTAGTGAAAGATTCAAATAAAGAGAAATATGATGATTGGGTGGGCTTCAGTGTGGTTTAGTATTTAAGGTGAATTTAAATATTTTTTCATGTTTCAGGAGCTAAAGGAGGATAATAGGGTACTCCAGGAGACTAAAGAGGTTTTGGAAGATCAACTGGAAGGCTGGAGGGCACGCTCAGATAAAATCCACCAGCTGGAGAAACACAATCTGCTGTTGAAGGCCCAGGTCCATGACATGGAACAGGTCAGACATCTCCACAGAGTTTACCAGAAATATCATTTAAAATATCTGGAAGGTTAGATTTCATCTTTAATGTTCATCTAGCTTGTTCACCAGCTGGACAGGTAGCGCTCTTATACCACCGCTTATAGTTTGGGTTTTCTCCTTGGGTTTTAAGGAGAGGGAGGCAGATCGGAGGCGCATTGAGGAATTGCAAACGGACAACTTGGCTTTGTGTTTGGCACAGAGGAGGAGTATGGAGGAGTCCCAGCACCTAGGCTGGGAGTTAGAGCAACTCTCCAAGACCACAGAAAGCTCCCAGGGTAAGAGTGGGTGTAAAGAAGGAATAATGAGAGCTTAGGCTAATCTACAATATATTGCCAAAAGTATTCACTTACCCATCCAAATCACTGAATTCAGGTAGTGTGCAGAGGTGACCAGTCACTACAGACCTCCAAACTTCACGTGGTCTTCAGATTAGCTCAAGAACTGTGTGTAGATAACTTCATGGAATGGGTTTCCATGGTTGAAGAGCTGTATCCAAGCCTTACATCTCCAAGTGCAATGCAAAGCATTGGATACAGCAGTATAAAGCACGCCCCCACTGGACCATAGAGAATTGGAGACATGTTCTCTGGAGTGATGCATCACACTTCCCCATCTGCCAATCCAATGGATAAATCTAGGTTTTGTAGTTTTCCAGGAGAATATTACTTTTATGACTATATTATCCCAAGTGTAAAGTTTGGTGGAGGATGGATTATGGCATGGGATTGCTTTTCAGTTGGGCTCGACCCTGTCACGGCTGCGTAGCCGGTGTGGCACAAAAGCAGACACGGGAGAGTAAACTCAGTGTATCAAAAGGCGAGCCATTTATTTGGCTGAAAATACATAAACATAAAACAAGGCAAAGCGAGCTGGGGAAAAAAACTAAACTGAAACCTAAACGGTGAAAAAACTAAGATTAACTATGAAAACTGTGAATATTAACGTGAATCTGAAAAGGTGCATGCAGAACTATAACATGGAAAAAACAATGAACAAGTATCTGAACAGAAAGCATGAACTCAACCTGAAACCCAGAGTGGCGTAATACAAGTCAAACAGACGACCTGACACTGAACTGTGGAAAGAGGACTTAAATACACAGAAGGGTAATGAGGGAAGTAGAAACACCTGGGGAAACACAGCTAACACAAATGAACCTGACCCCACAGGGAAAACTAAACTAAACACACTGAACATGGAAACACAAGACTTTCAAAATAAAACAGGAAACATGGAGAGACGTAGACATGATAACACAAGCTTGACACTTCAAAACAGAGACAAAAAAATGCATGACAGACTGACACAGAAGGCAGGAAAAGACTCAAACCAGGAGACATAGATAAAGCAAAAACTAGAATAAACTCAACTATATCCTAACTCAGGGGTGGGCAACTCCAGGCCTCGAGGGCTGGTGTCCTGCGGGTTTTAGATCTCACCCTGGGTCAACACACCTGAATCAAATGATTAGTTCGTTACCAGGCCTCTGGAGAACTTCAGGACATGTTGAGGAGCTAATTTAGCCATTTAAATCAGCTGTGTTGGTTCAAGGACACATCTAAAACCTGCAGGGACACCGGCCCTCGAGGCCTGGAGTTGCCCACCCCTGTCCTAACTAATAATAGCAACACAAGAACTTAACATATTTCCAATATAACATAAGGCACCAATAATACAAAACAAACTCAAAATGTCAGGCTACAGACCCAGCCCCTGACAGACCCCTTAGTTCCAGTGAAAAGAATGAAGACATTTTGGACAATTTAATGCTCCTAATGTAGTTTGAAGATAGCCCAGTGCACTCAGATGAGCAGTGCACAAAGTCCTAAAAGAAATGGATCAGCAGGTTTGGCCTGAAGGAACTTGACTGGCCTGCACAGAGTCCTGAGACTACAAGCCAGGCATTCTCGTCCAACATCATGTCCAACCTCAGAAATGCGCTTCTGGATGAATGGTCAAAATGTTCCATAAACACACAGCTAAACCTGGTGGAAAGGCTTCCCAGAAAAATGTGAAGCTGCTATTTCAGGAAAGGATGGGACGACATCATATTAAACTCTGCGAGTTAAGAATGCTGTGTCATTCAAGTTCATATGCGTGACTACTTTTGGCAATATAGTGTACTTTCCAGTGAGATTAGATAAGGATAAGTTATGTAAAGGTGTGCATGCATTATTGTGCCATCTCTTAAATAAGTTATTTACATGAAATACTCAACAATCAGGCTTAAGATGTGACTTTTATTGTCTTTGTTAAATGAATCTCTGTTACAAAAAGTGAATCAGAGGCATGTCTGTACATATGAGTGGCGCTTCTACTGATACCAAACTTATTTTTAATGATATTTTTGTAAATAGCAGCATTGCAGAATGTGAAAGTGACCAGTTAATAACATTCCTAGAAAAGTGAGCTATTTTCATTTGTTTCTCTCAAGCGTCTTGCAAACTAACTGTGTGTTTGTGTGTTTGTCAAAAGGCCAGCAGACCCTGAGTGAGGAGGTCAGTGAGAGGGCCTGCAGTCGATTGCTGAAACTGGAGAAAGAGAACAAACATCTCCTGAAGATCATAGAGGAGCTCAGAGCTTCTGTTAATAACATCACACAAACCAAACATAGCCACCTGGCAATGTGTAGTAACAACTGTACCTCATCAACAGACGAGTCCTCAGTGTTGCAGACCTCCTGCTCAAATGCTAAAAATCACTCTAATGGAGTGACCCTCCGTATTGTAACAAAGTCGATGCTAAATGGGGATTTAAGCTGCCATCAGCAGCTAGACACCGAGGAGTTGGAGCAAGTCCAGAGTGTGAACCATCTCACAGCTAATCCAGAGCGTAATATCCAGGAGAAAGGACAGCTAGAGGATGGAGACAGTGGAGACCATTTCAAAGAAAGGATGTCTGATTTGGAAGTCTTAGAAAACAATCACAATAGGCGCCATTATTTTGTGAGGTCACATGATCACTCGCCTGGCTCAAAGAACAGCAGTCCCCGCCATGAAAGCATCTTCACAGGTCTGCCAACACGCTCCTCCTATGCCAGCAAGCACACACAGCGGCTAGAGGCCAAGTGCAGGGCCCTGGACACAATAAATCAGCATCTACAAACTTCACTTGACAACACTGGTAGGTCCCATAGAAAATAAGTAGTGTTTTTGTACTTATATAGCAAAACATTTTCAGATTAATTTATTTCTTCTATCATTCTCCATGTTCAAGACCGAAAGGTTCAGCGTCTAGAGGCAGAGGTTGAGGAGCTGGAAGCAGAGAATCAGAGCCTGCAGGCCTCTTTAGAGGAACTTCGCATCTCTGCACGACGCCTGGAGCAGTTAGAAACAGAGAAGCAGACCCTGGAGCATGAAACAACTGCCCTGGAGAGAGACAAGAGGCAGCTAGAGAAAGAGAATCGACGACTCCGGCAACAGGTGGACAATTTTTTTTTTTTTTTAAATAAAGATATCAGTTTTCTAGCGTTAGATAATGTTTGGAAACCTTATCGACTGTTCTACTTTCCTGTATTTCAGGCTGAAATCCAAGAAGCCAAATTAGACAGCAGTAATGTCTGTATGGCTAGCTTGGAAAGGGAGATGCGTTTTCTTGTAAAGGAAGTGGACGGATTAAGGGAAACTGCTGAGAGGGTGAAAGGCCTGGAGAGAGACAACAGAGAACTGACCAAGCAGGCTGCTATCGACCAGAGAACCCTGGCAACCCTCAGAGAAGTGAGGACTGACTGGATGCATAACATGACCTACAGCGTTTAATACATTTATTAGACTGTCACCCAATCTAAGGTTTATGCCAAAGCTGGCCTAACCGTACTGGTAATTACTAAAATGATTTTATTTTGTGTTTCTGTAATCATTAATACACCAGAAGCACAAGCTTTTTATATCAACATTACATTTTTAACACTAAAATAAAAATATTGTTGTTATTCATGAATTTTCAAATTTACAGTTTTACTAAAAATACTGAAAAAATAGTAAAGAACATCATTATGTTTTGATTAAGATCCCAAATTTTAATTGTTTACTTGCAGTAAAAATTGTCTACTTTGCTGGCTCAAATTTAGGTATAAACACATGAATTCATTTTGTTATTTACCTAATAAATAACAATATAATTTTTAGTTTCACACAAGCTTTTGACAGATTTCTAAAATATTCATATTTTCTTTATTTTTCATGAGTGGTGGTCTAATAAATGTGTTAAGCACCTTAACCTTTAGTGGCAGTCTTCATATAACTACTTCAGGCCAGCTAAATGACATTGCCGTCCCTTACATAATTTCCTTAGGGATTAATAAAGTATTCTGATTTTGATTCTGATTAAGCAATACTGCTATTATGGAAACCTGTTTGTTTTATTTGAAATGTATTGTCTATCTTTAGGAGCTAGTTAGCGAGAAGCTGAGAACCCAGCAAAGAGACAATGAACTAGAGAGGCTTTCCCATGAGCTAGAAATGAAGGTCCTGAACCAGGAGAGTGCACATCAGGCTGAACAAGAGAGGCCAGATAACAGGTCTGTGCATACTCTTTGGAGCTTTCTGTTCCCATCACGTAACTATTTAAGAGAATGTTATAACAAATGCAAAGTTTTATAACGCAAAATAATTTTCTATACACAGCAGGTTCAAAATGCTCGAGTCTGAGCTGGAGACATCTCTGAAAAAGTCTCTGCAGATAAAAGACGACAAGTTGGCTTCTTTGGAGGCCCGTCTGCAGGAATCCTCCTCTCTGAATCAGCAGCTGCGCCAGGAACTAAAGAGTGTAAGGAATAAAGTTAAGCTTCCCAAACCTGTTAGTTTCTCTGGATCCACTTGAACGACTGTCTTCCATCACACAGGTGAAGCTGAGCTATGAAGCCCTGCAACAGAGGCAGGAGGAAGAGAGGACAACATCAAGTTCCACACCTCCAAGAGAAACTGGCAAGGCCATGAGTGAATGGCTACGTGAAAGTCAGGAAGCTACCAAAGAACTGCTGAAGCTAAAAGATCGCCTCATTGAAGTCGAGAGAAATGTAAGTGACATTGTGTGTGTGAGAGAGATTGGGTGAATGAGACTCGTAGTAAAAAGTGCTTTGAGTGCTCAGTTAAAATAGAAAAGTGTCTAAATAAGTAGCAGTCCATTTACATTTCTGTAAACACATAAAGAGGAACATAGAACACATAAAGCTGTACAATATTAAATTATATCATGGGTTCCTGTACACAGAGATTCCCTATTTTTGATAATGGCACACAAATTATGCTAAAGCTAATACCACGCTACAGTTTGTCATAATATCTTCCTGCTCTCTTATGCAGAATGCGACACTGGAGGCAGAACGCCAGGCTTTACAAGCCCAGCTAAAACAGCTGGAGAGTCAGTCTGACAGCCAGCAGGCTCAGGTCCTTGCCCTGCAGCGGCAGGCTGCCTCACTGCAGGAGAACAACACAGCATTGCAGACACACAATGCAACCCTGCAGGTGTCATTACAATACACACTAGTCTCTGTAACAGAATTCACATAAAAGCTTCTGTAATATCCTCTGGTAAGCTTCTGCTCTTGTAAACAGCATACATAAACTATTTATGTTACATTAATTCCTTGGTGTTTTTCTCCAGGTGGAAAAGTCAACACTGAATTCACAGAGCGCCTCCCTTATGGCCCAAAACACTCAGCTGCAGCAGCAGCAGTCTAAGGCAGAAAGTGAACGGGACAGTGCTATACATGAACGTGAAGAGCTGCGCGGTGCTCAAGAGCAGCTGTTACGAGATCATGAGCGCCTGGCAGTCCTGCATGAGCGACAAGCCATGGAGTGTGAGGCCCTGATGGGCAAGCACGGCTGTCTGAAAAATGCCCACCGCACACTGGAACTGGAGCATCGCACTCTTCAAGACAGGTAGGTCACAAGAGAGCTGTGGACGATGGTAAAAGTTTGCATACAAGTTCATTTAAACCACTTGTCTTAAGGATCATTCATATCTTTAATCTGAGCATTGCCAGTTAACCTAAACCCAAACATGAACTTCATATTCATGTTTGGATTGTTATTTAGATACAACAGCCTGTTGCAGCAACGTAGCAAATTAGAAGACCTGGAGAAAGCCCTCAAGGAGGAGCAGATGAGGATGGCTTTGGAGAAAGAACAGCACAGGACAACGGCTGCTGAGTGCTGCAGACTCCGTGATGAGAAAGACTGGTGAGAACGTGCATGCACACAAACCTACACACACACATAAACTCCAGAGCATGTATATATATGTGGATATATCAACAAAGGAAATTTTTCTCATGATACATAATTTTTTAAGGCTGAACCAGACATACCGCCAGCTTCTTAACGATAACGAAGCGCTGACATCGGATCACAAGCAGCTCAAGAGCCAGCTGAATGAGGCCAAGCTGGAGCACACGTGGCTAGAGGCAGACTTTTCGAAGCTCAAAAAGGACTATCAGCAGCTCGACATCACGTGCACAAAACTCACAAATCAGTGCGAGGTACGCTTTCAAATCCTGTGAACAATCCGATGGTTGCATTAAAAAAAACAACTTTCAACCATTTTTTTCAAATGCTTAACCAATTCAGAATTCCAAAGGGGCTGAAACCTATCAAACCTGTTTTCACAATTGCATACCAGTGCGTGCTTTTGATAGATGTTTATTTATAAGCATGCATGTTCATCTGACGCTTAGCTCCTGAGCCAGTTGAAGGGCAACCTCGAGGAAGAGAACCGCCACCTGCTCGCCCAGATTGAGACCCTGATGCTACAGAACCGGACTTTGCTGGAGCAGACTATGGAGAGCAAAGATCTCTTTCATGTTGAAGAACGCCAGTATATGTAAGTGCACAGGACAATAGTAAGTTTACCATGATCAAATCTTCATGCTATAGTATTTTGCTAATGGACTTAACAATGTTTGGTACCTGCAGACAACAAAACATATCGCTAATTAAGATATCAAAAATGCCCCTTTAGTGAGACCTAAATTCTATTGATGATTAACCTATAATCTCTCTCTTTTCAGTGACAAGCTTAATCATTTGAGGAGGCAGAAAGAGAAGCTGGAGGAAAAGATAATGGACCAATATAAGTTTTATGAGCCCTCGCCTCCTCGCAGGTAAGGGGGACACCTTTATTTTCATGTTTATGTTGATGAAACAAGTTTTATAACTTTTTACATAAATTCCAGTTCATAGAGACAGTTATTTGATCAATTAAGGCAATTTCATAGCATGAAACATGATTCATTTGTATGTAGTCATATTTCTGGCATGTGGCATGTAAATGCATAAGGATAAAGCAAAGTGAAATGTTCAGTGCATCATGGCAAGACCCTCAGCAGCCTGAGCCTATAGCTGCATAACTCAGGCTAGCTTCAGGCTCACGTGAGTCACTAAGCCTTATACTTATACTAATTAGAGGATCCTCATACCTGAAGGCTCTGCCTCCTGTTCAACTTTTGGAAACCATTGGAACTGGAAGTAAGCCTGCACACTGAGAGTGAAGGTCTCTGTTGGGATACATCACACCAGTGTGTGAATGGGTGGATGACTGGATATGTAAAGCGCTTTGGGGTCCTTAGGGACTAGTAAAGCGCTATATAAATACAGGCCATTTACCATTTTTACATCTTTAAGATATTCCTGAATGAACTTCAAGTATTGATTGTTTAATCTGATCACAAGAATTTCAAGCTTAATTCGATGGGTAAGTGGTGATGCTTAACCACATCGATGCCCAGTGCATTTTCTGTGCAGACCATCCTCTGTGTTATATTATTTATTTGATTTCCCTTGAATTATCTGCTCTTCCACAGACGTGGGAACTGGATTACTTTGAAGCTGAAGAAGCTGATGAAATCCAATAGCCGCGAGCATGGGCCTGAACGCCCACCCACACCCACACACTCAGGCGTTCCTGAGCCTCAGCTCTCCTGTCACGACAACAGTTCTTTCATCAGCTCAAATGGCTCTGGAGGCTCAGCCTCCACATCAGCATGTGATGTCATCTCACCCCAACGTAACAGCAGTGAGTATTTCCTTCTCAAATTCAAAAGATCATCATCAGAGCTGAAACATGCAGATCATACAGGTGCGTTCATGTAAGATCCAATTCACAGCCACTGTACAGAGATGCATGAGTGAAGTGACGGACAAATCAGGTCCATGTACATCTACGTGTGAAGGACGCTCATCTTCCCAGAATTTGACAAAAAAGCCATTTTCTGCCTTAAGATTTTCCATCAAGGTGCGAAAGCTTAAATAAATATGTGTATTTTAAACTAAACCTGTTTCCACATCATTTATATGTGCATTTTGGTAACTATACATATACCAACGGCAGTGTGTGAACAAACTAGTTATCAGTAGCTCAGAAAGAAAAGTTACAGAAGCATACTTAGTGTATTAAAAATCAGAGTATGTTGTGTGTGTTTCATGTTCAAAGCATCATTCTTTCCAGTGCATGAGGTGTGTCAAGTTTCTTGAGGAATCCTCAGTATTTCTCCCCTTTGTCTTTCTCTTGTCTTTATATTTTTATTCACTCCTCCCAACACCCTCGGCTCTCTTTTCCCCTTGTCTTTGCCCTTCCTACTTCTCCCCCTCTCTTTCTTTCCCCTTACTCTCTGCTGGCATCCACACCCTCCCTTCTATCTGTTCTGCGTGTCTCCCATGTGGTCACTCTTAAAAAGCCACTCTGAAAATGTTTCCCCGTATGAGGAACCGGCTGAAGGACAGAGACAAAGTCAAGTCCCTGTTTCGGCGTTCCATATGTAAGAAAGACTGTGGTCCGTTGTCTGGCTTCATCTTGCCCTTTTTACTCTCTTACTTCAGTAATTCCAACAGCTTTGTGCTTTATGCTTTTTTTTAATGCTAGCATACCACTAACTCATATCTGATTTGTCATTGTCCCCAAGTTCTAAAATAACTGGGTAATGTGTTAGCAGTGTGGACATCATTGGCAAACTCATTTCACCAGCCTAATTTAAAGTTATTTGTTATGATATTGCATGTTCTTGCAGATACAGGCTGCTGCAGGACTTATTTTCTAACAGAGTGGCTATATTTGGAACAGTGTGGGGTATTTTATTAGAACCACAGAGGTCAAAGAAATGCTGCATTGCAGGAAGAGACTTTTGTGGCAGTAGCTTTGTAATCCCAGGCTGCAGTGAAAGCGAAACAGATTGAGATTATAATGTAAAAGCTCCATCCTTTACATCTGTTTATATAGTGACCACACTACTGGGAAAAAAACCCTCATAATCTTCACAGCCATTTCATCTTTCTGTTCCTTTACGTCATCCACATCCCACTTCTTCCATTCTTTCATCCAACAATGAAGCCCTGAGCAGCTTAGTCTGTCCCTCGCCCCCATTAGAGGTAAACTGCTTGCCTGACAGCTCAGTACAGCTGGAAGAGTCAGAAGCTGATGTGGAGGAAAGCAGGAAAGACCCACTGACCTCATCATTTACCGACTCCATCTCGTCCATCCTCCCCCTTCCTCATACCACCACTCTGCCATCTGTCCATCTCGACAGCACCACCACTGACATTGTTCCAAATGTTTCTGAGTTGACAGGTAGAGGCATTCATTAACCAGTGTTTGTTTTGTTTTTTCTTTTGTTAATTTTAATTGTTTATATAGTAAAATAAAGTGCAGAGTAATTAAATTAAAACACTGTCACGCCCTGTTCTTGCCTAAGCATAGAAAAGTGTCATTCACACAATAATTGTTTTATTCTTTGCCCCACAGATAAGCATTCAAATGACAGCAATTTGCCATCTGGACTTGAGGACAATGATGAGCTGCAAAATCACGGTAAAACCTTTGGGATACTCATTTAGAGGATTCAACAAACATGCAGGAATTAAGACTAAATCCATCAAATCGCAATCATGACCTTGTTTCATATTAATCTCTATGTTGATCCTTAGTGCCAGCAACTGTTAACTGCTGCTCCCTATTGGTCATTTAGCATATCAAGGTGAAAGAGCAGAGAGATGTTTTTTTAAATGATTTTCATATAAATTTTAGCTCTGAAAAAACATTGTAATCTCTTTTCAGGGCTGAATTGCGCTGAGAGCAGGGCCCAAAGTGAGAGCAGTGTTGAGTTCAACCTGAGCCTGGAGAATGAGCCGTGGTCAAATGGAAGCAGCCCTGTCCAGCACCCTCCATCACGTCGTTCTTCCTCCTCCTCCTACCAACCACCCAGTGATGCCTCAACCCCCCTGCACACAAAGCAGCAGCACAAAGAGAAAGCCTCTACCATGCCCACTGCTAACAGTAAGATTTCAGATATCCAATGTGAACCAAAACAGAGAGATCCTGTTCTGCCTCAGGACTTCTGGCTTAGAAGGGGCACAAAAAGTATTCGAAGAGGGTCAAGGGGGAAGATGACAAGGCGCGCATCAGATTCAGGAGGTACAGGCAAAATCAATCCAGGACTCAATGGGATGAATCCTAAACTGAGCACAAGCAAAGCTGAAACTACCAAAGCCTCTGCTTGTTCACCAATCACAGTGTTGTATGTTCAGGGCAAGTCATCCTCAATGTCTGGCTGCCTCAACTGCTTCTCTTCCCCGATGGGAAAAGAAGGGCGACTTAAAGGGCCGTGGTCTCCCAAAAGTCTCCCTCGCGCAAGCAGTGTCATTTCAACAGCAGAGGGCTCGTCCCGACGATCCAGTGTCAGCAGTAACTACAAGGTGATAGTCAAGACTGACCTGGTCCCTGTCCAGGTTTCAGAGTATTCAGAGAGCAATATTAAGGAAGAAGCAGCAAGCCCGAATCAACAACCAGAGCCAGAGATTAAGAACAGTGAGCCTGCGCCCATTCCTCCTGTCAAACCTCCAAGAGACCCAGCAGCTGTGCAGGAGCCACTTTTTGACTCCTCATTCACTTTCAAATCTGTCTTTTCCAATACAATCTTTGGTGATTCTGTAGTTACCACCACAACTAGTCTAGATGGGCTTGACACCAACCGAACCGTCCTCTGTCAAAATTCACCTCTGGATCAAACCTGTTCACGAGAAATCTCAAAATCTGTCGAAAACACACCGCAAACAGTTCTTAATATGGCAGATGAGCAGAGTCAAAATCCAGAGCATGCAGCTGGGCTGGAAGGGAAAGACGAGCAGCTCACAGTTGCATGAAAGCAGCCGTCACTGTCACATCACTGTACAATTAGTCACTCAAATAAAGCAGGTGGCTATGAAGCAATTATTCATCACAGCACACAAGGATTTTAAGCAATCAGTATGTTTGCACTGTATTACACTGGCTACCTATAAAAGTGTGTTCAATAAAAAGACATTCTGATATTTTTTTTTACATTGCTTTAGTAATCAACCTGAGCAGCAGATCAAAAGTGTTACAGTATTATTTACACGTTGGTTATTGTTTTGCACAAATGATGTTTAATTTCATTCAGTGATACGTAGATAGATCTCCTGTTTAACCTCTAATTAATTAGATTTGTGCGTGTCATTCAGACCTTAGCCATACTTGTAAATATATTCGTGTTTGCCAAAAATATTGTATTCATTTTTGTAACTTCTATTTATGTTCTGTTCCTCATACATGAGTTATAACTTATTATGCACTGCTTTTAGAGTCTCTTTTATTTTGTATTTGAATCTGAGGTGGGAAGTGTTGCTCATATGTAAGACGTGTGTATATCTTCTACTACGTGAACGCTATTTTCCCTTAAATAAAGAAACCTGTGCAAAATGTGAAAAATTTTTGCTCGTCATTCTTTTGTAACCTGGGCCCGCCCCGTGTTCTTATTGGATGGGAGATCAGTCACGTGAGGACATGCGGAACTAGACCATTTTCGGTCGAAAAGCAAAACATTCGGGGGTGGCGAATTGAGTGACTCAGTCTGCTGTAACGTTACGCCGACCTGCTGGAGTGGTTTCATAAACTACGCCGTATAAGTCGACTGTTATACCCGGGGTTTGGCACGATGCTGAGCGCCGCCGCCGCGGAAAGGAACAAGGAGCCCATCCTGGCGGTGCTCCGGGATAGTGTGCACACCGGGAGACCCCTGCTGGCTCTGGAGATCTCCTCCGGTACTGGGCAGCATGTCACACACTTTGCTCAGGCCCTGCCGAATATAACCTGGCAGCCATCTGAGTATGATCGCCAGTCTATAGTCAGGTAAACAAGAGATGTGTGCATGCGTATAAACTATGAAATACAGATAATATACTGGGACATCTGTGGACCTATGTTAGCTGTTAATATCCAAGAAACGTTAGTGTTAATATTTATCTCTTATATTTATATCTGTTTTTTATTCATCTATTTATATCTGTGTTTATAATCGTACTTTTTATATACGATTGTTTTGTTGTATGTTGAATGAGAACTCATATTTCTCCTCGGGTCAATAAAGTTTCTCTGATCTGATCTAATGCAGGAAATTATAATTAATTAATTAATTAATTGTGTTTTCACAGCAGTTCTTATCTGATGGAAAGTTTTATGCTTCATCTTTCTAATACCACTCTACCTGCTCCAGAATGATGGCCTGGAGGGTTCCCATAATGTCTTTTGTTTCCATTAGTATAGAAGCATATAGAGCCCGCTACCGGCTGAACAATGTGAAGCCTGCCATCCACCTGGATGCTTCTCTGCCCTATCAATACTGGGGAGGAATCCAGCCAGAGAGCCTCGACCTGGTGCTCAACATCAACATGATCCATATTTCTCCTTTGGCTTGTACAGAGGTAGGACTGCTGATTCAGTGGTTCTCTCAAACTGTGTGGCATGGAGCCACTACTATAGGCATGGAGGACTAAGGGGAAAAATGGAGTGATATGACTTATGAAGAGAAAAAAACAAAACAAAGAAACGTTTGATAATGCCATCCTGCTGACTCGTTTTCCACTGATATTCAACTTGAATATTTTATTATTTCTCTTAATTAAAAAAATAGGGGTCTGGGATTTTGAAGATTTTTCAGCCTGTTCACCACTTAAGTGAACTGTTGTCTCTGGGTTTATAAGTAAGGGGAATTTTATAGCACCTTTCAAAATAGCAAAAAATGCTAAAACCTTAAAACAAACAGTTACTCAAAATCAAGTTAAAAACTATGAGTTTTTAGCTGTTTTTAATAGAGATCCCTGAGTCCACAGATCTCAGGCTCAGAGGGAGAGTTCCAGAGTCACCGTTACAAAAGCTCTGCTTCCTTTAGTTCTCAGCCTTGTATGATGCACATCCAACAGGTCCTGATGACATGACTTTAGGGACCTGCTGTGGTCATATGGATTTATAATTTAATCCTATGGACCTACAAAAGGATCATAAGTTAAAATGTGGTTGATTCCTTTATTAGTAGTAGTAGTAATATCGATGTATTTTGTCCTTTTCAAATGCATATATAAACACATTTCTACTAAAGAAACTCGGCACAATTCCTGAAAGGAGAAGCCTAAATTGCTAACATAGTCAAGACATTTTTCATATTTGCTTAAACTGCCTCTTTGTAACCTTTGTTAAAAAGAGACCCCTGTGACCACGAGTGGTGTAATAGTAACCTAAATGTAGAAGGCTCTCAATCTCATACATACCAGCCGCACAACACATTGACGTTAGCTGTAACTGGCTACTATGAAGTGAGGTTCAGTTATGATTAAAGCTGTAGCAGCAAAAGTGTTTTGCTTCATTTTGTGATTGTTTTAGATCAATAATTTGCTATTTCTACTATAAAATTCACCTCGTTTGGCTTGACATTGTACTCATTGGCCCTGATATTTATGGTGCCATAAGTGTAAATAATACCAACTGAAGTATGCTTGCACCACAACTCTTCAGATAATCACTTTAAGCCTGCTTCTGCACAATATCTGCTTCATTTATTTCAATAAAACAGAAACCAAAAACAAAATGTCCTCCTGCCTGCGATGTGGTTCTTAAGATGTTATCTTCTCTTAGGGTTTATTCAGAGGGGCTGGAGTAATGTTGAAATCTCAGGGCCTTCTACTGACTTATGGGGTGAGTAGCAAAACGTTTGGTGTCACAAAACATGACATAGATCACAAGCCATTATCAAGTCTAAACTTAACGTGTAATAGTCACATGTTTTATTGCTTTTCTCAGCCGTATGCAGTGAATGGTCAGATCGTCCCTCAAAGCAATGTGGACTTTGACTACAGCCTACGGCAGAGGTAATGTCATCTGTATTTTCTGGCTCTTTTACAGTTTTGTTTAAGCCAGTCATCTTACGAGGAGGCTTCGGTGGTGGACTGCCTGTCAGAACTACCAGAACATTTTCTGTTGGCCCACGGTTTTTAGCCTTGCTGTGAAAAGTAAACCTGAGCAGTGATATTATAGGTCAACAGGAGTAAAGGCTCAGAATTCATGCATCATTTGCGACTCTGTCACTCTTGCTTAAATACACCGCTTTCATCACAGCATCTGAGATAGGGTGTGATAATTGACAGTCAAAAGAATGGTGGACGAGAGAGGATGAGAGTAAAAGGAGATGCAGCTAAATGTTCAGAAATAAGTGTTTGTTGATGGTCTGACTGCTGATACAAGTAGCAGATGAATTCTGAAGCGTACTCGTCTCAGATTCATCCAAGCGATACAAAACTGATTGGACAGCACTTGACAGTGGAAATGGTAAATGAATTAGATCATACTGCGTTATGTGTATACACACACACACATGTGTGTGTGTGTATACACATTTCCCTCTTCAAAGCACTTCTGCTAAGTCAGTTTCACGCTTACAAAACAAAAAAAGAATAGGCCATTGTGTATACACACACACACACACACACACACACACACACACACACACACACACGAAAATATTTAGTATACACATCCAGAAATGCATACACTATTATATATTGTACATATATTTATTAGTTTCAGGTCGGCCATTCTTGTATTTTGCTCGTTTGTGTTGTTGTGTTTGCACATCTCTGTTGCTTGTGGGGCTCGCACACAAGAATTTCACTCGCATGTGCTGTGCCAGTGTGCCTGCACATGTGATGTGACAATAAAAGTGATTTGATTTGATTTGATTTGTTAGACGTTAGATTTTTTTTTTTCAGTGGGCTAGGCCTTCACTTAATCTCAACCCACTTAAGTATGTTTTTCATTTACTGAGGACAACACAGTAAAGTAAAAGTGTGGCAGACGATGTCCAGGGAAGAAACGCAACATTTGACGATTTCTATGGGTTCTTCAGGTTCTTTCATCAAAACAACAAAAACAACACTTAATATAAAACTGTTTAATATAAAGCTCGTCTAATGACAATACATATATATGTGTGTATATATGTGTGTGCATGTGACCTGCATTTGTGAATTGTGAACCCTTATTGTACTTACTAGTATTGATATTTGTGATATTTAAAAATCAAATGTTAGATGTCATGTTATTAATATGAATAACTCTTCCATTTGCACAGCTTTTGTAGAGATGTGGATCAGAATTTGTCCACCCTCCCACACTCTTATTTTGAATGTAATTCATTTGCCAGATAGAGACAAAATACACCGCTGACAGCACTGCTGTTCTGTTTAAAATAGTGTAGTGAGCCAGTAACATGCTGCAACAGAAAAATAGGATTCTTGTTTCTTGGTAGTAAGGGGTATATCCAGATTGCTTAGGACTCAAAAGTAGAGAAAATATATATTATTCTTTTCAGAATTTGCTTTTGTTACAACCATTAACTTGTAACTGATTTATAAATAAGAAGAATCGATTTTTTCTACCTTTTAAGCATTAAGCAATCAGGATTTAACACTTATTACACAGGAAGAAACACTGTGTTACATAGTGTAATATCAGTAAAGGGAATTCTTTGGCGGTTTACTGTCATAGTGAAGATGACAGTGAAAATTTGGCGGCAGCCCTAAATAACACATGGATAGTCTATTGTTTCTGTGTGAGCAAAGTGTCTTGTCGGTTTGACGGCATGAATTATTGTGTCAGTTTGCTCATAGAAGGCTTTACACAGTATATTTAAAACCAACTAAGATCATCATAGTCTTTTGAAAATGTTTTTCCTTAAGCACACAGTAGAATTAATAAACGTGTATAATTTGTGAAGCCAAACTCACAAAATACATGCAAAGAAATTTTTTTGATTGTTTTTGTAATTACATAATAAAGATAAGCAAAAGTGACCAGGGGATTTTAAAAAATGTTGTTTAATTTTGCAGAAACCCAGAATGGGGACTCAGGGATATCTCGCTCCTCAATTCTCTGGCACAAAGCAATGGTTTGTACCTGGAGAGAATAGTAAGTAATGAACCCATTTAAGCAACCAGCATATCTTAAGTCAGCATGCAAAATATGAGAACAGTTTTGTAGTATACTGATTTACTGATGCCTTTTTTTTTTTCAGGTGGACATGCCAGCAAACAACAAATGTCTTCTTTTCAGGAAGGAAAGTTTGGTGTGAAGCATCCTGATGCAGGATGGTCAAAATGCCTTAACTTGGAGCTCAGATACATTGCCAAATTTTCAAGAGCCGTAAACGGATCATGTTTTCTCCACATTTTAACACATGCTGGTATTAGATTAACTAAGTTAATGTAAACTGTTGTGCTCAAACCTATAACCTATATTCTTATGTATTGCACATGAGTTAAATTAATAAATCTCACAAACACGTTGCCTTTGTGCTATATATTCTTTAAGACAATGGCCTATTCTTTTTTTGTTTTGTAAGCGTGAAACTGACTTGGCAGAAGTGCTTTGAAGAGGGAAAAATTAAGAGAATATACTGTACTTTATAAGAAATAAGACATTTTTTATGAAACAAAGATGGAGAAACTAAAGTGAAGAGCAGAAAAAAATAACATTAGCAAAAGTACGGTAATTATAATACAGATGTCTATTTGTTTAGTATTACAAGCTAGGGATGTTTGCAACATGATCAACATGTGTGTCTGTTATCTTGGCTGCTGTTTTCACAATGCAAAGTTCACAAATAAGAAAAAAAATCTTAAACCTATTTGAAAACAGCAATTTAGCATTAGTATTAATACAATGGGAATCAACACATCTGGAATGTTATTATATCTGTGTTGGAATAAAAAAAAAAACTCTCATACCTACATCAGCATGCAGTATTTAACTTGTTCTACTCTGTTTTGATAAATAGTTATTAAATATCAGCTTTTCTGTTGCAGTTCTGATGCTTGTCTTCATTTCAAACACATACATCACTAAAACCCATCTGTGGACAGAACGAGTCTAAGTCATAGTAAGGTGTCGCAGGCCTTTTTACCCAGAGCATCGCGCAGCTTTTTCAGCCTGCGTTCATTTATGGCTCTTACATAGCTGTCTGAGTGGATGATAGCCATGCCGTCCTGCACCATACCCATCACCAGCAAAGGGTTTTCCTCAACAGTGATGTTGGGACAGGGACAGCTCCAGTCTATCTTAGCAATAGTCACCTCCAAATGTTTGGTATTGAAGAAAGTCAATCCCATCTTCTCGTCCCTCAAGACTTCTTCCAAGCTAAAACGGGCTAACCCAGACTCCAGATCCTCAACAAGCTCTGTCAGTCGGCCCACAATAGCAAAGTCACTGTGGCATAAGCTGGGCACCATTTTCCCCTTCACACGACAGGTCTTGCAAGGCTTCCTTTTTGGTTGCGGGCAGTTGGCCTCACACTCCTTTTTGGTGTGGAAGTTGTTAGCATTCCCATGGCAGCCACCATAGACAAAGGCTTGGCACTGTTTTGTTATGGAATTCCAGGACCAGCGTGCCTCCCAAGCTTTACAGGGACCTTGAACAGCAGGCAGAGAGCAGATCCCCATGTCTTCTCTCTGGCAAGAGGCTTTGCACTCTTCATAAGTCTCAAATCGGTTTCGGCTGTCTTCGCATCCACCACTGCTAAACGTCACACAGGAGCCCAGCTTGCTGTCATAATACCAGTCAACATGACGCTCTCCACTGCACACACTCAGGTCGACTTCCGCCAGGCAATCTGCTGGAGAGAAAGGCCGTCCCATGGGCATCTCAGGATCTTCAGAGAAGTCATCATCTGACCGGCGAATAACAGACAGAGGATAGTCTGCGCGAAGAACTCCTGCAGAATTCCGTGCTATACAGGTGTAGATGCCGGTATCCCAAACCTGGGCGTTATAAATTACTAGCTGTCCAATATTGGTTATAACCACATTTCCATACATCTGATCAGGCCTCATGACAAGGCGTTCACGCCGGTCACTTTGCTTTTCCCATGTTACATCTGGTCTAGGGGACTCCAATGACATCGCAGTGGAAGTTGACTGTGCCTCCAACATAGATGGACTGGTGGTGAGGGTTGGAGTACAGCGTGGGAGGCATGGGATCCTCCTGGGAGGATGTTGGGGTTGGGTGAACTGTAGTGTCTTGAGGCAGGGGGCTGGTGGGAGGGCCAGCGAGGTAGAATCGACAGGGGACCACAGTTAGAGTCACCCCCCGGATGCAAGCTTCTGCATCCATATAGCAGCGGTTGAAATAGGTGAGGCCATCCGATGCACAGGTGAAGTTGGGTTCCTTCTCACACCGATCCTGGCACTTACAGATGGGCTGTCCATCCCAGATGTCACAGGTTGCTCCCTGCTGGCTGCAGATAAAGCCCTCACAGGTAGCTGTGGAGGCGGAGGTAGCATCACCGTTCCCTTCACCCTGTTCATGTGGCAGAGCAGGGGTGCCATCAGAGAAACGAGCAGCAACACAACTGTTGAAGCCACACACATTGGTGCAGCATTTCTCAAAGTCAGCACAGTCCTGAACGTACAATATAAAAAACAATAAGCATTTTAACATTTAAATGAACAAATCGCAAAATGCTGTGATGAATAAAATTAAAATTTATAGATTAACTCACCTCATCGATGTCGCATTCCCTCTCACATGTGCTTTGTGCATCAACCCAAAGATTAGCGTTCAGCTTGTTTGGACAAAATCCTTCGTGTTCAACTTTGGTTCCTGCCACACTTTCACACAAAGAGACCTCGAGTAAATCGCAAAAAAGGAGAGTCAACAAATATGCACGTGTCCATCGTACTTTGCTTGAGTTTGGTGCACTATGGCAATTTGCACCCTTTATATGGCTATCCGCGAGGAACTGTAGGGGAAAATTACGCATATTTGACCTTTTGTATGAGTAGACCACCAAGTAATTCCATTCCAACTTTGGGTCTTCACAACAGGAATACGATTATTGTCGATTTTCAAATGCGTCCGCCCTTTTTGTGCGTAAACGTGCGCTGAGTCACTTTTCTTTGCGCAGAGAGAAAAGTTGTATTCCCAATGATCAACACGAGTTCCCGTGCGCTGGACATTAAATTACCCAAATGTTTCAAAGTAATAAATAATAGGCTGTGTAAAATATTCGCCTTGGTAATCAAAACTTGTGCAATACTGAGGAAAAATCGACGTGTGTTTTGTCGAGCAGCTAGACAAACGAGCTGAACTGCACAATGAGCGGACAACGCAATATCAGCTTTTCAGCGTGAGAATGGAGGTGGAAAGGGCAGTCCCTCTATCCGCCCCCATGGTCGTCCAGTGTCTCAAACTTTTATGAAGCAGCACTATGCGCTAAGCAACTGGACAAACATTGTAAAAACATCAAAGAAAACGTGTAGCCGTGGTTTCAAGCTGTCTCACCATGCGTGCACAGACATACACATTCCGGTGAGAAATCCAATGTTAAATGTGTCCAGACAGAATTTATAGAGATGGCAATTGTAAAAGAAAAAAAGAAAAAGGTTAACTTGCTGTTTAATTTCACGAGAGCCGGTAGTTATTGTTCTTCTTCTTTGCTTTTTTGTAAGTTACATTCAGATGTTATACACGTTATATTTAAGCAGGTTCCGTGCACAAATGAAAAGGAGAAAAATGTAATAAGTCGTCGGTGGCGCGAGGCGAAAAGCGTGAAAACCAAACACGGGGCGTGTCGCATCATGTCTCGCAAAACATGTTGTTCACGTCCTCCTTGTCTAGACTTGGGTCAGTTTACTACCATCCCTCATTCACGCGGAGTTCAGAGATGCCACGGTCAGGTGGGAAGACATAAAGCGCCACATTTTCATCTGTGTGCGAATCATCTTTGTCTCGCTCCAGCTCAGGGGCAATGAGAAGCAGCTCCCCTCGTCTTTTCATTGGAAATGACCCTGCAACCTTTGGGTGACATTTGACCGCTGTGCATTCATGCGCTCCTAGCCATGTTAGACCGATATCCAAAGCTGGCCAATACCAAGAGAGCAGCTAATCAATTCAACCCCCCCACGGGATTTAATGCCTCTGACCTGACAAAGAGGACAAAAATACTCCCACAATTCCCACAGTGAACTTGATAAATGTCTGAATGAAAATTTTTTCCCCAATCTGGAGCACACAAGTAAATGAAAATAGAAATGCAACTTAGTTTTACTCTTTATTTTGACTGTTTTTGATGGAGATAAAATAAGAATTAAGGCTTCATCCCAATACACAGCGCTGATAGCAACAATCATTATCAAACATTTACATATAGTGCTTTAGATGTTCACCCAAGAGTTGTTAATCCATTGTTCTGGTCTCAATAAATCACATAGAACAGGAGCCAATAGCAAACATGCACCAATTTTTGTAGGTCCCCCATTAGCCGAATACATGTATTTAACCATGAAAATGCTGAGGTGGGAATTCACCAATGTTCTTTGAACGTGGAACAAAAATAAGAGTACAGATCAAAATTAAAACATTTGTTTAGATTGTTCAATTAATAAAAGAAAATATCAGTAGCCATGGTTAAAATACTTAACATCCTTTCTGAAATCTTTATCCAACCTTACATTGTGCTCGCATTATATCCACAGCACATCTGTAAAGAACGACTGTAAGTTCTTCTAGTATTCACACACATTTAACAATGCTGGGAAACTGCAGAAGTGCAACCAAATTTATGAAACTACTAAAGAATATTCCAACCACCAATTATTACAATCTCAAATATAACCACATGGCCACAGAAAGGTAGGTGAATACTGTTTTACATTCAGAAATACATATCATGTATATAAAATATCTGCAAAGCAACCAAATTAAAAGATTCTTCTCACCAACGCCCGTTACAAGTTATGAAATATTAAGAACCAAGACACAAATGTTTAATGTTTTTTAAGATTAAACCCCCAAAATGAGCAAACGATCTGTACATGTTTTTGTACAAGGTTTCCTAATGAGCACAGAGCAATTGTTTAATAAGTTAACAGATTAAAACTGATCACGCTCTGGATGGTTTAATCCAGTTAAGCAGTGATCCAAGAAAGAAAACAAGCTTTAGAGGTGTAAAATGTCAGAGCAAGTAAACAGTTGTCTGAAAAAACGAGTGATGGAGATGCAGGATTATTTCAATGGGCTGAAATTTAAGTCTTGCCAACAAGCCAACTTGGCTTGAATTTTTTCAGACAGTTTTACAGATTAAGTAATGCCTCGACTAACATCATCTCTCAGTTAATAAATCCTAAATTCTCTTTAAGCCCTTGGCTGCTTGTAAAAAGATTTTCTCATGACATTCAATCTTATTTTAAAAACTATGTGAATTTTGAATAAGTTATGACAACTGAGGCTGGAAAAAAATGTCAATGATAGACAACACTGAAGCAGGTCTCCCCAAAACATTCAAAACAAAACAAGCATAAGAAATTCCTTCCCAAGACAATCACCACAGAACAAAACAAGAGCACGTAATGTATTTACAGTTTCAAGTCAGATTTTAAATACCAATAAACCTTAAAAAAAGAAGCCCCTCTATTTGTTTGTAGTGTTAACCGGTGAGTTGTAATCCTCGATTCACATGTGTTGGTCCCAGGGGAATCTTATTCTACTTGATCACAGTGAGTTGCTGTAGTAGAGTACAGGTAAACGAACATCCACAAGATGGCACCAGCACGCGGAAAGAGATAACAGAAACCAACCATCCAAGTCAGTTCCCAAAAGGTCAAGGAAAGTTCACAGCTATATCCATTGCTGGCAGGCCTCCGTACTTTTCTCTGGCCTCATGACCTCTTGGAGCAACAACACTTTTAACACTGGCTCTATGGAGGAACCATCAGTCTGCTCTTTCACTATGATATCTTACAGTTTCCTTTAGGGGACAACGACGAGCTCTTTGGAGGACTCTGTGGAGGCCTGAAGGACTTTGAGCGCTTCAGGCTGTTAGCTTTGCTTCCACCACCGCTACCACCTGAGGCGGCACTGTTAGCCACAGAGTAAGAGCGTCCATGCATCATGACTGCATTCATGCCATTGGCCATGGAGAAAGACTTGAGGTGGGACTTGATGGCCACAGGGAGGGGAAGTTTGTCAATGAGGTGCACCGGTGTGCAGGAGACGATAGAACGGCAGCACAGATCTTGCAGACTGAAGACTGTTGGAAACACAGGAATATGGATGAGCACGTGTCAGAGATCTGCAGTACTTATTAAGGTTTTTCATTGTATCCATCAAATTTACTAAGCAAGAGAATATTCTGCGTAACAAGAGATAGAATTAAAGATTTTTACTCCTGCAAACTTCAGTGTAAACTGTGAATATACATAAACCAGACTATTCTGAGTAGTTTACCCAGAATTAGTATCTTAACTAAGAATACTTTTAAAATAATAATCTTATATTTTCTCCATTTGGGAAAAAACACACTTGTGTTGTCATGACATTCAAAAAAACAAACAAACAACTACATAAAATGTAATTATGTAAATGAGAGTATATTTAATAAAACAATAAAAACTGTACAACAGAGAGCGTTTTAAATACAACATAAATAAAAATCTTAGTTTTCTTATCAAAGAGCTAGCTTGATTTACGTAGGGGCACAGTAGAGACTCACAGTAGAGACTACCCCGCAGTAAATGCTATGAAAACTATTGGCAGAAATGCAGACTGCAGATGACAATGTAAAGATCACTTCTTAAGTCTTATCTCTTCTGCCTTTGAGGAAAATTAATGGCTACCTAATATTTATTAGGTCCAAGTCCCTACGATAAGCAGAGTTTCACCTTTGATCAAAAAAGTAATCCAGACACACCAGGCACAAGAATAAATGCAAACAATGATGATGTCCACTACAGTGTATGATGTTCTGGGATTCAACACAGGATTCAGTACTGAAACTGATTTATTCACATCTGAGTAACAGAAGAAGAAATCTTGCAGCAAAGCATCTACATGATCCACTTTCTGGAAGGATTTGTGTAACTATTACACAAAGAAAAACAAAACAAAACATGTTTTCTCCCAAGTCTGGTTAGAAAAAAATAAATAAATAAAAATATAGTAACCAGCTCACCTCTATTGGGCCTCCAGAATTTCTCCATCCCATGCCTCATCAGCACGATGCGTGAAAGCTCTGTGAAGGACTCGATGACGTTGAAGTTGCAGAGCGGACTGACCTCGAAGAACGTCATGCTGTTCTTTTCTGCGTAAGCTCGTGCCTGCTCCGTTGGAACCTGCCGCTTGAAAGCCAAGTGAAGCCGGTTTCCCACAAGAATCCGGGGCACACCTGGGGCATGCTGAAGGAAACAATATAATGTCACTGTAAAACTCGACCTGTAATGTGATACATGTGGACCAACATTAATAGTGGGTGCTGCAGTGATAGGCTAACTGTTGCTTGGATAAAACACTGTCTGGAAGTTCCACAGAGATTTACAAACCAATGAGACAGATGGTTTGTTACACAGAACCATCGAGGAGACATCCATCTATTGTAAAACCTAAAGACGTTATTATCTAGGTCCTCATAATTAACTCAACTGCCCACATCAACTGTGATTTGGCAACAAGTACATGGTTTTCAACAAGGCTTCTCTCTGGACCACCCTTACAAGGTAATAATTTAAAAATCTACACACAAATTCAAAAGTATTTTCAAACCAGGTTTCTTTTAATTGCTTGAAATGCAAGTCACTTTCTCTCCAGTCCAGTTGAGTTGTGAAATATCTGTCCCATTACCACAGGGTCTTGCTGAAAATCATGTAATGATGTCGTTGCTGTATCATCAGTCAAGTTGGGTTGTGAAACGTCTGCTATATTACCACATGGTTTTGCTGAAATACTGGTTTGTTTAAGCTTGAGCTACATTAAAGTTTTCTTCAATTGAAAAACTTAATAAATAAATACGTTACGCTGTCATACCCGTTATCAGTGCAGAGACTGAGATAGATGGCCTTGTCAGTGCTGCTCGTTTTCCTAAAATTCATTTTTAAATTTGCCTCTCTTTTTTTTTTTTTTAATTACCAATATATGTGAAGTTAATTTTGGCGCCTAGTTGGCTGAGGTTAAGGTTTGTAGCTGGCACTTGCATAACAGACGGTACATAAAGTACACACTATTAAAAGAGGTTGTAACAATTTGCCTACATAACTGAAACTGAAATGTTTATAAACAGCACTCTGATACACACTCTGTACCAGAGATTAAAAAAAGATTTTCTCACACAGGGGACATCATGCATCTATATGTGCTTCCAGTATTTCTTTGTACTCCAGAGATTAGCTGAAGGAAATTACCTCATCAATTTCTCTGATCCAACGGTCAATGCCATCAAATGACCAGCCATTCGTGATGTCATACACCAGCAGGATGCCCTGTAGAAGAAAAACATTTATTGATTAACATAAATATTGAATTCCACAATAAGAAAAAAAAATATATATATATTTCTAATGGCTTTTCCAGTCACCTGTGCTCCGCGAGAGTAAGACCTGAAGATGGTGCAGAATCTGCCTTGACCTGATGTGTCCCTGTTGAAGAGGCACATAAGCACAAGCTAGAAAAATAGGCCTACTCCAGGTTTGTTCATTTCTACAGCCATTACCAGCTTAAAACACTCTGCAGAACTCTTGAAATGCCTCTTATTTCCAAGAGAGATGGGAAATGGATGCAGTGATTTTTTGTAAAGTGCATACATGGAAATACAGTGTATAATATAATGAGTTTGAAAGTCAACGTTTGGCATGACCACCTTTACTCTTAAACATAGCCTGAACTCTCTTAGGGAGTATTCTTGTAATTCCTTTAGTTCAGGTATAGTTCTCCAGGCTTTTTAGGAACATCCCAAAGCTCGTCTTTGGACGCTGGCTGCCTTTTGTTCATTTCTATGTCAACATGATCCCACACTGGTGATGACAATTTGAACAAAACATCTACATTAATCCCTCCATGAGCCTTGTTGGCATTGATTTTTAGTGCAGTTCTTGTGTAATTTGGCACACATCAGCTTTATCTCCCTGTTTTCCTGACAGCCACTCTTCCACTAAGCCCATTTCAGAAGAGGTTTTGGTGTAAAATAAATGGATCAACTGAAAGGCCAAATGCATATATCATGTGATGTGTCAGGTCTTTGCTTTCTACTTATTTCTTAAAGACATAACTTTCAGATATTGTTCATCAGGTGAAAATACTTTTTAGGCCTGCTACTCCTTGTTTTGTCCTGCACTGGTTTAACTTCCTGAATTTTTTAAAGAAGTACTACACAACATGCTCTGATATGCAAGGTTTTCATCTAATCACTTTTGGAACCACCTTGTTTGTGAGAAAAATACTACTGTATGCTTGTCAAAATGTATTCTCTTTGGCATTTTTGGTAGATTACTAAAGAAATTGATTAAATTCTGTGTGTTTTGCAACAGGCTGCTAGTTTTAAAACGTGTTAAAGATACAATTTAAAATCACTTCTTTAGCAAGTTGTCTGTTGTGGAGACAACATTAGTCCAACCATTTAGTTAAAAGTCTTTTTAATGCTTGGATGATTCATAAATCAGTTTTAAATGGCTTGATATACAAAAACAACAACAACAACAAACACAAAACAAAACAAAGAACAACATTCCTCTAAAAATGTGCAGGCACAAGGAGTGGAATAAACACGAGTGAAAAGAAAGCAGCCAGTGTTTAAAGAAAACTTTGAAAGACCCTCTGAAAGCCTAGAGAACTACTGCCAGAACTGAGGGGTTGCTCAATAATTTTTCCTCATTGACATGGTTAATATTATATATTTATGTTAAAATAGTAATAATAAAAATAAAGAAATTAAAAACTTACCATAGCTCAAGTTTCACTCTCCTCCCATCCAAAAGAATTGTGGTGGTCTTGTAATCAATTCCTAATATCACACATAATCCAACACAAATCACATTACCGTTGGTCATATTTGGCTTTAAAGTCATCTCAAAATAATAAAGAAAAATCGATATTGATATTTACCACTGCTATACGCATAGGGAGACTCTACTGATCCGTCTTGCAAGCTGTCCAAGATTTCCCCCTTTCCAACATCGCTGTCTCCAACCAGTAGAAATTTCAGGAGATAATCGTAGCTCTTGACAGGACTACTCTGAGTCCCCATCATCCCACGCATTGGTTCCGCTTTAAAGAGAGCCTTTTAAGCTCACCAGGCATCCACTGGAGAAACCAAGCAGTCCCCGAGTGTGGTACCGAAGGGAAGACGACCGCGGCTGGGCTTAGCTAATGAGTTAGCTTGTGCACTACTTACGATTTAAGTTAACTATTACCTTTTACTTCGCACACACTTTGAAAAATGCAGCTATTTCGTTATTCCACTGAATGCAATGGAAAAACAACCCCGCGATTTAGCACTAGAACCCCAATTTAGTTCCCGTTGATGTAACGTCAATATTAACTGATCTAAACAACCACGGGTGCTAGCTGGCTTGTTAGCTAGCCAGCTAACAAAAACGACAGTAACGCATTCTACTACAAACTACAAATACAAAATAAAAACGACTCTGTTTTGTCCTACATATAAATGTACTCTAATAAAATCAAAAGGCGATTTCTTCCCTTTGTTTATAAAGAAAATACCTACGAGGAGTATTCCACTTTGAAGCAAAACGTACATCCACAGTGTACTGTACTATGTACTATGTTGGAACTTCCTGGTAAGGAACTGCGTCAGCATCATCAACTGCGTCACATCCTAGCACGATTTAAAGTTATAAAATTACAACAACAACAACAACAAAAATTATACTTTAAATCACCATTTCCTAAATACGATACGGTTATGAATTATCCAAAAATGTGGATTCGTAAAAAGTACGATATGCATCTGTATGAATACTATGAATTAACCGAACATGGGCAACTCCTGCTAAGTTGTAGCCTGTGTTGATTTAGCCAGAAGCTAAATAGAAGCCAGAAGTTAAATGAACACCGTTTCCCTGTATGTAACAATTTGGTTGTGGGTATAATTTCGCTTTCAATTTGGGGAAACCACCAACAGACCAACATTAAAAACATAATAAAGAAAAATGGTGTCAAACTGTCAACCAGAAAGAAAATGTGAGAAATGTAATTGAATGTGTCGCTTTATTTTGACCATGTTTAAATAATAATAAAAAATAAATAAACAAAAAACACAAGCAAACAAAACAAACCATATGAAAAAAATTATCATCATAAAAAACATCAAAAAGGATTAGGAAGAAGCATAATTTAACACCACCCACTTTTCACTAAAAAAAGCTGATTATTGCTGGCCACCACTCATTGGTTGGCACTGATTGTCATTTCTAGCAGGTGTGTGAATTCTTTCTGAACTGAAGAATACAAAAGCTGGCTGAAACACTGCTTTATTAGTTGAAGGACCAGCAGTGTGAGGCAGCCACTGGAATTTAAAACTAGTAGTAATAGTAATGGGGCTGATGCAGGCTGGGTTTTTATTTCTGATGTTTTGGTCTGCCTGTTTTCAGTTTATAGATAAAGCTGAGTATGGTGTGTTTGGGCAAGATCCTGAATTAGACCAGGAAAAATTGGAGACAGTGGCAGATGAAGACGAAACAGAAGATTCTGCACCTCAACTCAAGAGGAGTGCATCACATGGAGATCTTTCAACACCTGAAGCAATGAAGTTACCCAAGTATCTCAATGTCCCAGCCTCCTATGACCAAAAGCAGCTTTTCAAGCCAGAAAGAGGAGTCAGGCCCCTTCCTGAATGGGCCAGGAAAATATTGCTTGCTAGTGCTCCTGCTGCTCCTGTAACTGGAGGAGCAGAAACGGGCAGAGACAATGTGGTTGAAATTTTGTGCCATGTGGATAAAATGTACGTAAGAATCAGGAAAAGGGTCTTCAAATCCAGAGATGCATACAAATATTTGAAACTAGGTACATGCCCCGTTAACCAAGAAAATGAGCACTATTACTACTTTCTCTACTCTTTTGTAACTGGCTGTGGATTCAAGAAAGAGGTTGGTGAATGTCCTAATGTATTTGTTTCATATTTTACTGTGACAAACCAAATGGAAATGTTTATGTTCCAGAGTCATGCAGATTACTTGTCCATCAGCAATGTTCTCCGCTTCAGACAAACCACTCCAGTTTTAAGGGAAATGCCATTTGAAATTCCTCTGCAGTGTCGGTTTCCCAGGTAAGACTATTTTTTTTTTCTTTTTAAAAGATTGTAAAAAAGACTTCCAATCAGCCAAGTGTCCTTAATTTTAAAATTGTCTCCAATTAATTCATTTTAACTATTGCAGGTTCTTTCACTCATACAAAGTTGGCTTCCACCCCAAACTGCGAGGAGGAACAGTTTTCAGAGCACTGAAACAAAAAAGAATGTTCAGCCTCACCCTTGTAGATGGTAAACATTCTAGATTAAATTTCATTGCTGTCCACAACTTGAATTCTTCAAATGGTAGGCCTTAAGTATGTTTTAAAGTAAAGACTTTCAAATATGGCTGGTAACACTAAATATTAAACTCACAAAGTCTTCTATCAAAGTGGAAAGTAGCATCCAAACCTTTTTAATTCTAGGTATGAGTGAGGAAATAGAAATTTGACAAGCCTTTCTGTACAAGGACTTTTTTTTCTTTCTTTCTTTTTTTTTTTTTTTTAAGAAAGTACACCACAGACAAGCTTAAGTTCAAGCAAATGTTTATTTCATATACCATAACAGCTGCCTTTTATTTTGGCATGCAAATGTACACTATGGAGCTACAACAGCATCCATACTGGTGAAAGCTTAGGGAAGGATAAAATGTTCCACAAACATTTTTCAGAACTCATCACAATGCACTCAGTTAGCCAAACATATGCAGCAGCCTGATTTATTTTTGCCTTTTATTGTGCTTTGCCACTTTCACCCTACTAAAGCGTCTGGAAATAATGTCACTGGGACCAAAATCTACACCTTGGGACAGTCGATGTACTTTGAGGCCAGTGTACTTTACACCACAGCAAGCTCTAGAAATAAAAGGCTCTACATCAACAAGTGCTTCATGACCCCTTCCAGCAACCCAGACTCAAATCCTAAATATACAGTCGTTGACAACAATGGGTAATAATTTTACAGTATCATAATTAAAACTGGGGTGACTTGCTGGGAGAGGATAAACCTGTCTGATCTCCAATTCTAGCTGTATGATTGATGGCAAGGTGATGATACAGTCAAAGTTCCTTACTGGTAGCTCGAAGATGGTCCAGAGATTGACTGTGGGAGCTGTCATCTTCAAGGACTCTGCTTCCATGATCTCATCACAGGTAGCCTCAATAGGTTGTATAGAAATGGATGCCATGAAATGCATTATGTAAACACTAAATGCAATGTCTCTTTAGGAACAGTACTTTCACTGTGAGATCTTTATGGGGTCACCTACTCCAACTCGTAATTTGAAGGCTTGTAACTATGATCCAGTGACTGGAAGGTGAGTTGGCTAAACTGAAATTCTACGAGGTGTTACGTTTGTGCTTGCTGTCATCAAATCTTTTGACCCCTGCTTTGTGTTTCAGCTGGAAAGAGCTCTATGGGTATGACACTGTGTGCGCTTGTTGTGAATCAACTTGCTCGCCACCACAGCAAAGGGGTAATTTTTAAATTTACATGAGATGCAATAGCTTTTCACTCAGCTAAGCTTGGCTCATTGCAAGTTGAATGAAGTCTTTTTGATGCAAACTGACAACCAGACAGTCTTGCAGAACACTGAAGGCATGAAAGTGGTCTCACATGTGAGCAAATAAAATTTTAAACTTTTTTTTTTTTTTTTTTTTTTTTTTTCCCCCCCCCCCTCCACCAGCTTCTAGGAAGATAATCTCAAGTCACTCTTGGATGGTTGACTTGACCAGTGAAGATGAACATGTAAAGTCTGAGCCCAAGATGAAGTCCCGTGATGCTGGCATGTTCAACTTGGATGACCCAGATACAGAAAAACATAAGGACTTCCTAAACAATTGGGACCAATAATTTAATGTTTAAACGATCAGAATTGTTTTAAAAATAGCGGCTTTATTTCTTGAACTCTGCACAGTATGCCATTTATGAATGTACAACAATTTGTTTACTGTCAACGGTTCAATTGAAAATTAAAACTCTAAATTGCACTGTCGTCAAATGTTCAGTTTGCTCTTTCGGTATATTTTGCGTAATCATCAACCATCATGTATGCGTTTCGAAGCATCTCCTGGAAATGCGTCATAGCGTTCCTGTACATGCAGTTATGTACCACAAGAGGATGGAAGAGATTCACTGGCTTTGCTCTGATTAATTCAGCAGGAAGTTCAATAACCTCAGTTAAAGAATTGCCAATGAGAATGTGTTTCAGTACCTTTTTCTCAAGGCTTCTTTCTATAAAGGATAGCAAGTCTCGTAACCTCGAATCAACACAGTTTGCGTTCCAGTGTCTTGGGTCTGTGGTGAGAAGCAGATGCATTAGGGCCGTTTTGAAATGAAAATCCTTCAGCGCACTACTTCCTGTCATTGCCGTCTGCCTCTTGTGAAGGAAACGTGCAATTTCAAGTGCTTGAATATGACAAGCATTTTCAGGCAGGCGTTTCGAGAGATGTTCTAGGAGATGGTCTTCATAGCTGGTTAAGGATAGTCTCCAGAAAGTATCTAAATCACTTGAGGACCAAGGTGTGATGAAAAAATAAGCATCATTATTAAATGTAACCACGGGATTCATACTAAAGGTGATCTTCTTGCCTGACTTGAACCTGATCACTAGAGCACCAGGAGCATCAATATAGTGAATATTGAGCTCAAACTCATACTTGTGTGAAATCAGTCTCCATGCTTGTTTTACAGTGCTCTGAAACCATCTGGAGACCAGTGATTTTGACAAGAAAGGAGTGTTCTTTGAGCACAGAAAACCATCACAAACCTCAGTAATTTCTGTCCTTATGTTCTCATTGTGGTCAGAATGCAGCAGGCAAACCATATCTTCATCTGCATCAGAGGTCTGACAGGGGCAATCTTGGGTTTTCTTATTTTCCAAAAGTTTTATTTGACCGCACACTGGCATATTTGAAAAATCCCTCCCTTTGTGGTTACAGAGCTGAATGTGAAAACTAAATGGCTTAGGTGGGGTCAAAGGGACAATGATATTACAGGCACTGAGCATCTGAAAGTCCTCAATCACCATACTGCCATTTTTACCACATATGGTCCTCATAGCATCTAGTAGGTCATTTGCAAATCCTTCCAGAAACTCATCTTTCCTCCACTTCTTTTGAGATGATTCTTGAACGTATTTAGCATAAAAATCGTTAAGAGTGCCGATGTCTGGTAGCTGCACTTCATCAGCAGCGCACGTCACAGGAGAGGCTGCTATTTGTGTCGTTTGGGAATTCCTATTCAGGTATTTCCAACAGAAACGGATCATGGAAATCACTGAGAATGTGTTCCAAATGTACCAGAGGTAATCTCTTTCCCATTCTGCAATTGATTTCTCTGAGGTTTCATTTTCTGATGTCTTGACATTTTTAAAAGGTGTGTCTTGTCCTTTGGAACTAGATATTTCCTTCTCAGGGTCTTGCATGCTGCCCCTGTGGTTTGCCAGGGTCTCCAAAAGAGCTGTCAGTATGGATATCTTTTCCCTTTAGCTCATTAGCATCTTGTGATGTCTTTAAAGCAGCCTCGGGTTCAGCATTATCATTTTTAGGCACACTTGGATCTGATTTAGCTGTGGATCGGCCCCGTAGTAATTCATGATTGGTGCCATGTCCTTCTGACTCTAAAAGTTTGTCTTTTTCAGTGACATTTTGATCAGACTTCTGTTCAGCATGAAAGTTTCTGTCATCTTCAGTCTCATTTTTGTCTGTGTGTATTTTCTCACTGACAGGTGGCATTTCCTGGTCGAGTTTCTCTTCCTCTCTCAGCAGCTTCTCTTCATGCCTTTGCATGTCCTTGTTGACAATATCGTCCCATTCCTCAACTCCAGGGTCATCCCTTGGACACATTAGGAGACCGAGACCCACCACAAACACTCTCAGCAGAGTTTCTTGCATCGTCAGTATTGTCTATGAGTGAATTAAATGGCAGCATTCAGTCAATTATAAAAATGCATGTCATTAATTAGTGATTAATAAAACAAAACACGACTGAATCTAAAACTTTGCAATTATCCATTAAAATAATTCAAAAACAATGTTCCTGCTAGCAAATTTTACAGTGATGCAAGAAAACAGAGAACGAAGCAACTTCCTCTCTTTACTTATTTCTTTCTGTTGTTACTTTATATGCTAAATACTAGATTACTTTTTGCACATGACATTAAAAGAGAAGAAGAATACGCACCAGAAAGTATGTTTATCTCAATAATGCAACGCACTGAATAGGTATAAAGACGGAACTAAGAGATCAACCTTGCACAGCCGCAGGTTCTGTGATCTCTTCCTATTTTAGATGTAGGTTGCCTTCTGTGACTTATTTCCTGCACACCCTGCCCATGTGCTCTGCTGTGACATTTTCCTGTGCAATAGACAGAAGAAAAGATAGCACAGACTTCCTGTAAATGCAACTGCAATTTCAAAATGTCAGAATTGAGCAATTACTTTGAATCGGTTAGACAGTTTTTACCAGTAAGCAGTATGAGGTTGTTTAGATCATTTCATAGTATACTATGAAATGAACGCATTTAGCCACCTACCTTTGTTCAAATAAAAACAATGGTGTTTTATATGCATGAATAGCAGAGAGTGCCTCTGTCTTTTATCTTCTTGTGGGTTTCTAACTGGTTTGTCAAGCTCTATTACAGTCAGTGGGTCCAGGTGCTCTAAAAGAGTTACGTGAAATAAAGTAATCAATATGTGATAACATTAGTAGTTATATTTTAAAAGTGAAGCCTTCGATTTGATTCTTCTGGTTTTGATTACGCAAGTGAGAACAGGCTGAACCCTCACCTCTTAGACAATTACATTTTCCAGCCAAAGCCACAGATATTTGAATGGGTTGAAAGTGTTTTTGCATGTCTTCGTTGTTACGACTACACATTAACACAACTACACCCTCGAAGTTCGGGTTTCTCGAATAAACCTCACCACACACTGCATGCATATTAGCAAATAAAGGCATTCCCAGAAACGATGGAAACTATATGTTCCCTTTAACAGGTGTACTTTTGAGAATGTGGGGTGAATCAGAATTTGTTTTGGCATCACACTAAAGACAGGTGCCTATGAAGGGAGGGGCATGATGACAGATGATGCTGCTCGCTTTGGACAGAGAGTTCGAGAAGCACCTTTCAGTTGGTCAGGGCTATGATGATTGCTAAGTACAACAGCAAAACTTCTATTATGGACACTGTCCTTATATGATTTTTTAAACCTTTGATCTATTCATTGACTCTTGTTTAAAGAGGTAAGTGTATTTTATGTATTTCTTGTATTTATTCCTCTATATTAAACCGATAGCCCAGTCCACATTAAAGCTGTTTTAAAGTAGAAGTCATAGTTTACAGAGATTATAATATCACTATTTAACATGGTGCCTTTAATAAATTATGTTTTATGGCCTAATTAATGAATATCCAGTAAGTTCCAAATGCTTTAAAGATAAGTAATAATCACTTTTAATAAATTTTGACAGTCCAGTGTTGTGATATTTCTCTACCTACTAAGCCTCTAATTCAATAGAAAAAGGAATGCAGAACCAAAAGTCTATTTATCACTTACTTGACTGCTTAATAACACATATAGCATTTGGCCTGATGGTCTATTTTCCCTTAAAATTCAACATTCAAATAGTTGTTTCACAGTATGGCACTCCAAAAGTTGATCTTTGCCATCTTTGATAGATTTCTATATCACATGTAAAATATTTGCAATTATTTTTTAACCATTAATAAATATTTTACTAGAACCTATAATCATTTCTCATAAAAATCTGATTTTATGCCTTTTTTGCCTTATCTTAAACATGTTACTGTCCTTTTTTTAACAGGTTTAAGTATTTGTGAACTAAAGACCCGACACATTTCTCAAGATGGATAAGTTTCGTATGATGTTCCAGTTTCTCCAATCCAACCAGGAGTCTTTTATGAATGGGATCTGTGGTATCATGGCACTAGCTAGTGCTCAAATGTACTCAGCGTTTGAGTTCAGCTGTCCCTGTATGCCAGAGTATAACTACACCTATGGGATCGGACTGCTTCTTATTCCTCCCATATGGTTCTTTTTGTTAGGTTTTGTATTGAACAATAATGTGTCAGTGTTGGCAGAGGAGTGGAAAAGACCCACTGGGAAAAGAATCAAGGATCCAACAATCCTGCGCTACATGTTTTGCTCAATCACACAGAGATCTTTCATTGCCCCTGCAGTGTGGGTGTCTGTCACTCTCATGGATGGGAAGAGCTTCCTCTGCGCTTTCAGCATCAGCTTGGATATTGACAGGTTTGCGAATTCCAGTGTCATTCAAGGAATGTCAGAGACGGAGAAGTTAAAATTCCTGGCACGTATCCCTTGTAAAGACCTGTTTGAGGATAAGGAATTAAGAGAGGCAGCATCGAGATACATCAAGTGTATATCTCAGGTATCCCATTGTTTATTTGCAACCCTGTGTGAGTGGTTTCTAAGTATGACTTTCTGCCAAAATCAAGCAAGATGTGCAATTTCTCTCACCACATTTATGAAAAATATTAATAGTAGCTAAGCTGGTGGCTATATGCCATGATGGTTGTTTGATAAGCCACTTCGATAGCAAACAAAAAACTTAACTTGTATAGCACTTTTCCAAACACATAGTTACAAAGTGTTTACCCGTTCGAAAAAAAAAAAAAAAGGCAGATACCACATGATCCAACATTCAGGCATTCATTCCAACATACACACTTCCATACAGGCAAATAGATGCAAACTATGGCCCAAATAATGGGAGAAAGATTAGGGAAAGCTACTCTCAATCAAGACTTTTTGGCAGTGGTTGAAAAGAAATCACTGAATCGGCTGAACTCGTAGGCTGACAAAGGCTGTTCCAAGGTTATAAGCTAGATAGACTCTGGTTTTAATGTAAAGCACACGGAACAAATAGGAGACCTTCATCAAATGATTTGAGTGATAAGGTCTCACCAGCTTTGATATACAGTGCAACCATAAAGTATCCTTTACTTGTTCCACATTTTTTTATGTTACAGTCTTATTCCAAAATGGATTAAGTTTATTTTTCAGTTCAATATTCTACACACGATATCCCATAATGACAAAGTGGAAAATTGCTTAAAATGTTTGGCAAATTTATTAAAAAAAACAAAACAAAAAACATAACATGCACATAAGCATTCGCAGCCTTTCCCATGTCACTCAAAATTCAGCTCAGGTGTATCCTATTTCCACTGATCCTTTGTTAGACGTTTCTACAAGTTGATTGAAGGCCACCTGTTGTAAATCCAGTTGATTGGACATGAATTGGAATGGCACACACCTGTTAAGCCAATGAAGAGAAGCCACTGTGGGAGAAATATTGACTTCTCATCATTGGCTCCCTGTTAAATCCGGAATGAAATTAAAAATCCTTCAACTCACATACAAGGTCTTGATTAATCAGGGCCAATCTCATCTTAAAGATCTCAGAGTACCAAACACCCCCAGTAAAGCACTTTGCTTTCAGACTGCTGGACTACTTTTGTTACGTAGTGTTTTTAAAAGTAGAATGGGAGCCGGAGAATTCAGCTTGGTTCTTCTGTGAAATCAGCTCCCAGTTTGGATTCAGGAGACAGACACCCTCTCTACTTTTAATATTAGGCTTAAAACTACTCTTTTATACAAAGCATATAGTTAGGGTTGGATCAGGTGACCCTGAATCCTCCCTTAGTTATGCTGCGATAGGCCGCGGTTACTGAAGTCATGATGCATTGAGTGTTATTTTATTGTAGGGTCTTTATATCTTACAATATAAAATGCCTTGTGGTGACTCTCATTGTGATTTGGTGCTATATTAATACCCTCAGAGAGAGGATTCTGTCGAGGTCCAAATGGGCACACTAGTGTAGTTTGGAACCACCAGGACTCTTTGTGGAGATGGCCGCATGGTCAATCTGAGCAATCAAGGTAGAAGGGCCTTAGTCATGGAGGTGACCGAGAACCCAATAGCCATTCCACAGAAATCCAGCCTTGCTCTTTCTCTCGACCCTGACGAGATTAAACAAATATGAAATAAATATTAACTCTTTGGCCTGAATGCCAAGCAATATGTCTGGCAGAAACTGGGCCAATACCATGCCTACGGTGAAGCAAAGGCTGTAAAATCTATGTACATTTTCTATTTTTATGTATTTATTCATTTTGATAAATTCGTAAGAATTTCAAGCTTTTTTTTTTTTTACTTAGGAAAACCTATCATTAAGGGGTGGGTAGAATTTTGTGTTGAAAATAAATTTAACGAAATGTGGAAGAAGTAAAAAGCTATAAATACTTTCCTGATGCACTGCATAAGCAGGGGCCTGCTCATGTAGAGCTTTACGTGTTAATAATAGGACTTGCTATGAAGAACTGAGAGATACAAGTGAAAAGTGAGTTAAAATAATCAAGGCGAGAGAAAATTGAAGTGTCGACTAAAAGTTCCAGATAGTTAAGGTCTGACTTTTGAAATAGACTGGACTGGATGAGTTTAGACATTCTTAGAGATTAAGATATTAGACAGCTTAGAGATTCAAACTTTAGATGTTGTTCAAAGATGATACCAAAAGCTTCTTAGAAGATGATCTAATTACCGCCGATGTGGGGCCGATGTGCTGACTGACCTCCTTAGTGAAACTGTCAGGGCCAAATACAAGAATGTTACTTTTAGTAGAATTGAGAAAAAAAGATAACATTAAATATACAAGTGTGAAATAAACAGTAAAAACACTGCATTTAGAGGATACACCAATATATCTTCATCCAAAAAGCATATTAATAGCCAAAATGGGAAACATACACCGATCAACCGTAACATTATGACCAACTAATATTGTGTTGATTCCTCTTTTGCTGGCAAAAAAAAGTCCTGACCTGTGGATACATGGACTCCATTAGACCCCTGAAGTTCTGCTTTGGTATATGGCACCAAGATGTTAGCAACGGATCCTTTAAATCCTGTAAGATGAGAGGTGTGGCCTCCGTGGATCAGATATGTTTGTCTAACACAGGGGTCCCCAATCCCAGTCCAGGAGGGCCGGTGTCCCTGCAGGTTTTAGATCTCACAATGGGTCAACACACCTGAATCACATGATTAGTTCATTACCAGGCCTCTGGAGAATTTCAATACATGTTGAGAAGGTAATGTATCCATTAAAATCAGCTGTGATGGATCAAGGACACATCTAAAACCTGCAGGGACACCGGCCCTCGTGGACTGGGATTGGGGACCCCTGGTCTAACACATCCCACAGATGCTTGATTGGTCAACACCTCAAACTCTTTGTTGTCCTTCTCAATCTATCCCTGAACCATTTTTGCTTGTTAGTAGGCCTCATTATCCTGCTGAAAGAGGCCACAGACATCAGGGAATACTGTTCTCATGACAGGGTGTAAATGGTCTACATCAGTGCTTAGGTTGGTAATATCAAGGTAACACCCACGTGGATGGCAGGGCCCAAGGTTTCCCAGCAGAGCATTATCAAAGCATTACACTGCCTCTGCCAGCTATCCTTCTTCATAGTGAATCCTGGTGCCAAGTGTTCCCCAGGTAAACAATTCACATGCACCTGACCATCCCAGTGATGTCAAATAAAATGTGACCCATCACACCAGGCTAGCTTCTTCCACTGCTCTGCGGTCCAGTTCTGATGCACACATTTTTGGTCGTCGACATTGCTCAGCAATAATAATAATAATAATAATAATAATAATAATAATAATGTGAGGCACTGTGTATTCTGACACCTTTCTATCAGAACCAGCATTAAGTTTTTTGAGCTACAGCAGCTCATCTGTGGGATTGGCCCACATGGACCAGCCTCCCCACCCTAAACTCGTCAGTGAGCCTTGGTTGCCCGTGACCCTTGTTCACAACTCTTCTTTCCTTGAACTTTTAATAGATACTGACCACTGCAGACCAAGAACACCCCACAGCTGCAGTTTTGGAGATGCTCTGACACAGTGGATCACAATTCAGCCCTTGTCAAACTTGCTCAAATACTAACACTTGCCTATTTTTCCTGCTTCTAAAACTTAGCTTTGTGAACACTAATATATCTCACCCACTAAAGGGTGAGATGATAAGGAGATAATCAGCCTCACCTGTCCGCTAGCTAAATGTTATGTCTGATCGGTGTATGAGCCAATCATGTTGTTCCATTGACACAAGTGCACAATAGATGCTCCTGAAAGTTTTAACATATTATTTTTTCTCCGTCTACTGTAACCACAACATGAATTTTATTCTGTGCTCTAGAGCCATAATAAAGCAGCCTTAGTTGTTAGTGTTTTTTTTTTTTTCAGGTTTGTCCCTATGACCATAAAAAAAAACACTTTTATGGCCTTCTCTCCATTCATTTAGCTGTTTAAAAATAAACCCCCACATACCTGCCTAAAGATTTTGCTAAGATGGGAGCAAAGCGGTGAGCTTTGCTTCTTGAAGGACTTTGGTGTCATCCTTGTTGATTTACACCAACGGTAAAAAAAAAGACATTTATCATTGTGAGTGGCCAATGTTTGTGCTGACTACATCTTCAAACACAGCAGAATGAAGAGCTGAAAGAGCTCAAGCTGTTTTAAGGGATCTTTTGAGGCTCTTTTGAGGGAAGTCTGGCTCATGTGATCCAATTTTTAATTATGCAGATTTCTTTTGTTTCCCTGGCAGAAACAATGTGGATAAACAGGCCAAAACCAAAATAAATAGAACACAAAATGTTGGTATTGTCCAGCTGCTGGTATCAGTCAATAATTTCTCCATTAAAAAGTAATGGTAGCTGAATTCCACAGTCTTGGTATTGTTCGTGCTGACTCATTGTCACTCGAGTAGCTGAATAGAAAAGACGTATTGTTACTGTTATTAGTACCACCTGCAGTTTTTCTCCATGGCGAGTCAAAATGACTGACAACAAAATGACAACACTGCCTTTAGCTGACAATATTTAATTAAAACATTTTTTTTGGTGAGTTTGTATTTGGCTGTTTCAAGTATTGTTCAGCTGAACAGATTTAGATTTGACTCTTAAGCCAACTAAATGAATAGCTAAATAAGGAACCAAAGATTCACCATCTTTCTAAACTGTAGAGAGTTGTCCTTTAAAAGGCATTTACGCAATCAAATTTAATTCACAAAAAAAAAATAATAATATGAATAATCTAATTAAATAAAACCATCAAAAGAGTACCAATGTGGGCCCTCGTGACCTCAGTGTCTCTAAAATCCTGGCTTCAGCCCTGGCTGTCATTTCACTGAACTATTTTAACTTCAAAACAAGGAAAACTAATTTTAGTTTCCTTGCTTTATTCCTCAAAGACTGCTCTTAACTTAAATCTCCCTGCCAGACTATAATTCACTTTACAGTTTGAGCTCACTGAAGCTTTCCTGCTGGCTTATTAGAGCAATAGATAAGCCTTGAAATTTATTATTCATGGAACTGGGACCTCTTCCACTTCTTCCAAAAACACCCACACTGTTATTTAGGTCTTTGATCAGCTGAAGGGCAATTATACAGGCTTAAAAGTAAGATATCTCTAAAAAGTCAGTTGATATACAGATTCTGTTAATGAGCTACGACGCTGTCAAGAAGCTGCTAAATATGCCTTCTTCACCACATCTGATTTTCAGTATCTGCACAAGCACAGATAAATCAGAAGGAGTGAAGATTAGCAGGATGTCTATGTGTGATCCTTCTATCTAACATCTATAGTTTGTTTATAGTGCATCATTAGAGAGCTCAAAATAGTGGTCATTTTGCTGGATTTATCATTTCTGTATTTCACAGGCATGCGGATGGATGGTTTTGCTCATGATGACCTTCACTGCCTTCCTGATCCGAGCTATTCGGCCATGCTTCACCCAGGCCGCCTTCCTCAAAACCAAATACTGGTCCCATTATATTGACATTGAACGCAAGATGTTCGATGAAACCTGTAAGGAGCACGCCAAGAGCTTTGCCAAGGTTTGCATCCAGCAATACTTTGAGAACATCAGCGGAGAGATGCGAAGCTTCCACCGCCATCACAGCAAACACGACAGCGACAACGAAGACGAAGACACGTGGAAGAGTGATGAGGAAAAGCTGTTGGGTATCAGAGCCCAGGATGATATGAACAAAGTTTTGTGGAACTGGCACACCTGTAAGCCACCTCTGGCTCTGAGAAAAGAACATGAAGATGGTGAAAAAAAGGGGGAAATGAATGGAAACATTAACGGGGAAATAAATGGGTTTGTAAAGAGCCACACTCACGATGTGGAGAAAAAAGAGTGGGCGGTGTATTACAGTAAGGTCTAAAGAGTTCAAAGAGAAACTATTTTTTTTCCAGAGTATTTTATTTGCAAAAGATAGAATATATATTATCGCATTCTGCACTGCAGTTTAAGCTTTATTTAAACGCACACTATTTTAACTGACTGGTTGACTGATGATATAATCTATATGTATGTAGCTATGTATAATAGATTTTAAGAAAACAAAAACTGTCGACATATTTCTGGTTCACATACAGTTCAGTTTACAGAGAACATGTCTGGCACTGGGTGTAATCCAAAGTCTGTTGTTTTCATTTCTGTGTTTTATCTGTTTGTCATGAATTATTGTCGAAAACACGCTCTCATCGTTCCCCAAGGGACTGAGCTTGGCGGAAATCTGAAGTCTGTAAATTCTAGGCTGCTAATAAGTGCTGCTTTATCAGGCTGATAGTAAAGCATTATTAGAGCACACTGGAGAGTTCTCATTGATAACACTAATGAATGTTTGTATTGCTCTCAAGTGCAAGGCCACCATAAATATTCCCAGAGCAGAACTACACAGAAATGAAAACATCGCTCAGAAGAGCTCCGTTTACATCAAGCACCCACTGTGTCTCGTGCAACCTATATCTTAAAAAACAATGAAAAGTTGATCTTGTTAGCGATAAAGGACACTTCTTGCTTATTTCTGTATGCACAGAGATTTTTCTGAAACGGCTTCTTGCCTTTTCTGCTGTGGCCTGTAGATGAATAATGGCAGCTAACTGAGGCTGCTGTGCACCTGAGATTACTACGTGGATTGTCTCTGAATATAACGCTACAGAAATACTGCATTTGCAATAAAGCAAACCTAAGATTTATGCAAAAACTAAAGGTTGCCGCAGTCAAAACAATTTACATGTCACTGCGAAAACAAGGTCTACATTTGCATCTTCTTTATTTGCTTGCTCAGCCCCAATTCTGTCACTCACTCCCTGGTAAACCCTATTTTACAATCACCGAGCAAATACTTTGCTTCTGTTCTATTTGAAAAGGCTTTTAAATATTTATTTCAGAAAAATGTAATTAAAGCTGAATATGTAACCTTTTTGATATACCTATATAAAGATGGGTAATAAAAAGCATCTTATTACAGTGTTTGGCTATCATATGCCACTAAGACAGCATCAGTGGAGCGTCCAATGCTGCTGGAAAGCTGGGGTAACTTTCTTTCAAAATATATTGTTGTCCTGATGGCGGTGGTAGAAATGGTATCTACAACACTGGTCCAACATCTCCAAAATGGTTTAATTGCATTGTGATCCGGTAACTATGATTTTCACATAGGGTAAGGGTTAGGGTTAGTGACCCCTCGTGCTCTGTGCGGGTACTGTCATCCCCGAAGAGCCCATTCTCTTAGAACAACAGAAATTTCCATAATTTCAGAAAATCTGTCAAGATGGAATGACCTTTCTCCCTAAAGGGATAAGCAGGCCAACGCAATAGCAGCAAAATGCTCCAAACAGCCTAACAGAGCTGCTGGACTCCCTCACTATAGAGGTGAAGAGTTCACGTTTTTCCTTTAATTTGTCTCCTGTCCACGTCTTCAGCAAGCTGTCAACACAATGGTGTTTTTCCCATATTTCACAAGAGGGCGTCCTGTTACCAAAAGCATCACCTTTCACATGCCTACAGTGGCAACACAACCTTTAGCTACAACACATCGGGTCGGTCAAACTTGTAAGAACCCAACAATGCACGCACTGTGTTAAAGAGAATATTTAGGCTCATGCTTCTGTGCAGCCAATCCAGCTGTTCCCCCGTACTCAGGAGTAATGCCATTTCTAGAGCATGGTGGAGGAAGGAGGAGAGGAGGGGTAAATGAAAATGGCATGTATCCTATTGAACTCTCTCCCTCCCTCTTTCCCTGCCCTTAGGGATTAGAGGAGCAGCACTCCCCTTGACCGCTTCGCAGCTTGCCCAGTAGCCCAGCAGCTGTTCTCTCCCTCAGTGAATTGGCAGCCGGGGCTCCTGGTGTGGGGGTGGCATGAACACAACGTCTTTGTCTGTCATTTTTCTCTTCCCACTTTTTATCTTATCTATACAATCTCATATGCAGACGTACTTCCTGATTCATGTTCTTTCTATTGGTTCTCTTGTCACAAAGCAGTGACATCATCATTTACATATATATATATATAATATTAGATCAAACAAAGCAAATATTCAAAACAAAAGCGAGTATCACACTATTACAAAAATACCGTTTGGTTATGTGTGAAGTGAGGAATGACGATGAATCATTTATTCTTTTTCTGACCTCCATTTCACACAAATGGCTTTGTTTTGGTTGTCAGGACATCAGCCATGCGCATATCACTGACCGGGGCCTCCCTTGACTTTGCTGCAAGTGTCTCTTTTCTCTCCCTCTCACATATACAGGCACAGGGGTGTGCGCATACAGACACATACACATCAGCATGCTTGCAGGAGCCCTATTCGTCAGTGTCTGGCTCATTCTGCCTTCCTTCTGCCTACAGATTGGAGGACAGAGGTAGCAAGGGAGGGCTGAGGGAGAGGAGAGTTGCGAGGCAAAACGGCTGGTCACATGAGCAGAGATCTGTTTACAAACCCAAGGCAGAGCAGAGCAAGAGGAGGAAGGGAAAGGCGAATCGCAGGCTCTCTCTCTGAGCACCATTATAGATTGAAAGAGGAAGAAGGGAAGCCTGCCATGACAAAGCCAGCTGGAGGTGCAAGAGGCTGAATGCGACACACGCAGACACACTCTTGCGCACACACCGCCTTTGTCTCAGATTTTTTTTTTTCTTCTCAATTGAAGCAGCAGATGGTTAGAGGGAGAGTAGGATCCCCCCCTACGCGCGCACACATCCACTGACTGAAACACAAACACACACTCGCAAGCAAAACACCAAACCCAGCAAGAGGACTGTTGTTGACTGCATGGAGCTGTCCTCACTTTGTTTGGGCTTTGAAGGAAGCATATCTTTGCCTTCTGTGCTGAGGAGAAATATCAACTGCAAGATCAGAAGACTGGAGGAGGAGACAACAGAGGAGACAAGAGGGGGATGAGACTTGTGAAAATCCCCTGTTAAAAAAAGCAGCTTTTCGAGGAAGACAAAGCACAGATTAATGTCAGATAATTGCCTTCAATGGGTGAGGACTGTCATTTTGAAAGCTAGCTGTTACTGAGTTTCGTGAAGGGACGACACTGCAGACACAAAGTGAAGTCAAAGAGGCCCCTTTCTGGTGGAAATGTAAGTATTTCCTGTTACAAAGCAGCCCGTGTTGTTTACCACACTGCGATCAAGCGAGAATCAGTTTCTCACAGTAACAACTGCTGAGCTGCACCTGGTGTGAGATATATGAGAAACAATCATCTCATCTAAACAGGTTTTCTTTGTCTCTTTTCTCTTCTGTGATGACATCATTCTCACTGGGATCCAGGAGCACATGAGGTCTCCAGTCCTGGTCCAAACCTCAGTCCCAAATCTCCCAATCTTAACACAGAGCGGTTAATCCAGATTTGGGAATGTTGGGCAGCACAGATTGCTGAGCCAACAAAACCACACCTCCAGAGGATTTGTGGAATCTGAGCAAATCTTGATGGTTGTTGTTTGCGGGAGCTAGCACAACCCAAGAAAAAGAGCAATCCAGCTCAGTGTAACTGAATCTAGACTCCAAAACAGATTTCAGTGTCCGAAGCTCCAGCCCACGAGTTTGGCTTGTCTCCAGCCTTTTCCTGACAGGGCCTGAATTTACTGCGGCTGCCTTGGGAGTCACATTTCATGCAACCATTCCAATGGTGTAACGGTAAGTGAGTGGATTCCTTGGCACTTCTCTAAATATATGAGAGATGGAAGCACATGTACTTACTTCATAAACTAAGTTACTTAGTTGCTGGCTGTTGGCTAATGGGATTCAGATAATGGATGTGCTTGTGAATGGGCAAATTGCAGGGAGTGGAGGCCTTAGATAGTGTTTTGAAGAGTGAGCTGAGAGCACTTAAAATAAGCTGCTTTCCAGAACATGTTGTTTCGTTTGGGGTTTTTTGTTGTTGTTGACAACTGTGACATTTTATTCTGTTACCTTGCTCCATATTTTTTCTTTTTTTTCTTTGGGGTGATTCCTAATTGTATCTTTCATTATGCTACAATAGGTCTTTCCTATGAAACCCTCCACCCGGTTCTTGTAAATCCCCCAACCCCCAGCCATGTCAAATTACCCTTCCCATACCCCCCACAGTGTGCAAGCTGTACCCATTCATTCACTCTAAAGAGAGACACATGGACATTTAGAGGCTGGCAAAGAGCATCCTCGCTACAAATTAATAGGAACACATGTGGCCTGTGGAAGTGGGGCTTCCTCTGCTATTGTTTTACCAAATGGCCCTTGTCCCCCAAGTTCATTCTGTTTAATGCATCACACCCCCCCGCCACCTGCAACGCACACATATTTCGATTGTACCACACAGACACCACGCAGCTTTGCTTTTCCATCCCCGAGCGCACACACACACGAGCTCACACTCTACCAGTCATCTCTGTAGTCTGTGGAACAGATGGTGGTGTGGCGGAAGTGATGTCTGCCCTTCATGTTTGTCTTGTTCACAGCAAATTAACGCACAGTCCTATGAGCGTCTCAGTTGCCACCACAGTGCCAGTCACAGTTCCCCAGACACACCTGCAACTAAGCACTTACTAAATTTGAACCCTTAACAAATGCTGTGAGTAAAGCTTGTGATTTTTGTGGAGTTTATCTAGAGTGTCACATGCGTTTGCAATTTATAGTTCCACATCAGCAGACACACTCAGCTTTACTGGCACTAGAAGCTTGTCCATGTTCTTGTTAATGATCAACGTTTGTGTACTTGTCTTCAATGATTAATCTTTCTTTTCATTTTATATTGGAAATAAAGTGTTTATGATTTGCCAATAAGAGTTTGGGCGTTCCCTTTATTCCTTAGAAAGGAAAATTACCTTCTACCAGAGTAATTGCTCAAACAAACTGCACAGTCTAATGTTTATGCTATCAGTTTCACTTTAAACTGTCGGTGCTAACGGCTGCATACTTTAAATCTTTGTAGATAGCTGGATATAGTGGGAGATTAAACAATGCTGCAGTCTCTTTTTCAGCATCTCTCTGTTTAAAGCTGAAGAAATGCAGCTTTAAAAAGACAGCAACCCTAAACCAATTTCAAATTCATGACCTATAAAAGAAAACAGGATTTTATTATGTTTTTCTCTCTCATGGGCATCCCATCAAAGAGTTGAAATGAGAAAGTCTTCTAATTCCTCAAACTTGATTTTACATGTTGGACTTTTACCTTAGAAGGTGGCAAACAAGTTAAGTATGTAATCTGTTATTTCAAAACTTTTCCTGGTAGGATGCCAGTGTGGTTTGGGTTCTCAGCGTTCTGAACACTACTGCAGCATGGGGTCTGACATCTATCACCTGCCGCTCAATGTCTATGTCATTGTTCTGGGCATCGGCCTCTTCGTCTTCATGCTCAGCCTCATCTTCTGCTGCTACCTTTTCAGGTAGGTCGGGCGAGTCTGAGATAAACAAACCAGTAGTTCGAGATTTTTGGGCAAGTTTGAGCAAGCTTTGGAACACGCTGCCACGGCAGCTTCAACTTAATTCCTAACCACCTTGGCAGTCAGCGATCTTCACGTATTTGATGTGTTAATGTTAGCAGCGAATGTCATACAAGTTTACCAAGCAAGTGTTGAGCTGCCAAAGGTGTGACATGTTGTTTAGAACTGTTAAAACACAATTTATGCTTGGATTTCTTGTGTAGAACAACAAATATTCTCTATATAAGGCAAAAGCAAAGCACTTAGAAAAAAAGGTTGCTGCTATTCATGAACTCCAATCATTTTTACTGACTCTGCAGTTCACCACAGAGTATTTTAGCACATTCTACCTCATGTCTTTCATTTTTGACTATATCTTAGTCATTTTGTTTCACTCTTCTTGCATACATGGGTGTTGGGTTTCTTTTTGTTTTTGGTTTGTTTGTTTTTTTTTTTGGGGGGGGGTGTGTTCAGATGAAGCTATTTTTAGTGGAGGTGGGGGAAATAATAATACAGCAAAATGCTGCATTGATCTCTTTTGTTTATTGATACATTTTACCCATATATTGATTGTAAGACTTTCCGACATTGATTTAATAAACCAATGTGTTGAGAGTTGTAGAATCTTTGTATTATGATAGTGAGATAATTGTGGGCAACATACTCTAACAGCATTATATCATTGCTTACCCTGTGATTCCCTAGATTTCAGCGAAAGGCTGTTAAGGCCACTATATGCCACGTGTACAGCACCAGTGCAGGAAAATTAGTGACCACTGGCCATCTAAAGCAAAACAGAGAAACAAAGTTACTGGAGTTTCATTTACAACATTCCAAATCAATATGAATGCTGCGTGTTGTACAAAGTTCATGTGTTTGTTAAAGCAAAGTGTATTTCCTTATGCTTAGTGTATTACGTTCATGAAATGATATTGTCAGGATGTCAGCACTGTATTTTTGGACCATTGTGCTACACCCAATAAATGAGGTTAGTGCAATTAGTGTAAAGGACTCATAAAAAATGTCTGATTTAAAAAATAAACAAATCATTTTTAAAAAAAGACATAAATAGTACAACTAATGCTGTTATCAAATTTTCTTCAGATAGTAATGAACATCCTGCCAGGCTCAACATGATTATGAGTAACATTTTGAAATATTAGTCGAGAATAAAATTGCAAACAAGTTTCTATAAATGTTGCTAATTTAACCACAGTAATGGACTGGAGGAACAGGAAATGCGAGCAGTTCTGTGAAATTAAGTTAGGATTGAGTGGTGTGTGCGTGTGTGTGTGTGTTTTATCTTGCAATCACAAGTCAGGATCCACAGAACTTAAGTCACAGTTGTTACAGATGTTGTTTTCTTTGTGTCTCTCCCAGGTTGAAGCAACAAGGAACTAGGGAGCAGTTCAGTTACAATGAGGTATGTCAATGCAGTATCTGCCACTGTGGGTGCACATGTAACACCAGCTTCTTAGGCCTGTTATAAATACAAGTGTAACATCTTAGGCTGATATCGCCAACTGTGAAATCTAACACCCCCTCTTTTAGATGACCTCGAATCCATCTATGTGTCGCTACGTTCTGGTTTCAAAATGGTAATCCGTGTGATGAGGCCCCATACACTAAACTGGTAGCAGAGTGTTAACAGTGTAGCGTGTTGACAGTTGGTAATAATGCTTTCAGACAGGGAAGGTTGAACAGGAACTGCAGGTTTTTTTGTTTTCTCTGCATTTATAATGATTTTTTTCCCCATGTAGTTGTAAATCAACACATATCAGTTATGTTTTCACAAAAATGCCGTTTTACACTGTATCTTTTCTGCCGTGTAACACCCCAGTTGACCCATGATGCTGACGCATAGATCACATGACCCAACACATTTCTTCTTTCTCTCCCCTTTTATTCTGCAGGTGGTGCTGAAGGGGGCAAGCAAAAAATTAAGCCTTCTTGGAGTAAGTCATAGTTTCTTATAAAATGTGAACCAGACCTATGTTAAACAATGTCAGCTGTTTGTTGCCCACATTGTTTATGTGCCAGTTTAGATGAGATCATTATGTGCTGGGAATGTTTGGCTGGTTCTTTCAATCAGTTTCTCCTTCAGACGTTATTAGCGTGCTGCACGTACTCAGGGTGGAGATGTGCTGAAAATATCTTAAATACTGTCAGTGTGAGAGTGCCTGCAGAATGTAGGGCTCCAGGAATAACTGCACTCATTCAAAATGCATTATAAAAAACATCTCTGTCCTGCCTCTTGTGATTTTGTTTAAAAAAAAAAAAAAAAAAAACAACTTCTAAGTATTTTGTTTAAAACCAAGGCTTAGGGCTAATTTTGGTATAAATTCAATATCCAATTTCTCTTTTTAGTTTGAAATAGCCCTGCTGCCTGAAAACACAGTTAAGATAAAAGCACATTTTCACAACACTGACATACTTGCACTTTAAAGCAAAACGGTAAATTAATTTACCACTTAAATTTAGCTACAAAAAGGCAAGTGTATTAGGTTTGTAAGGATATATATATATATATATATATATATATATATATATATATATATATATATATATATATATATATATATATATATATATATATACATACATACATACATATACATACCGAATTTCCCAGAGGAACCCACCCGAGGGATTAATAAAGTTTTATCTTATCTTATCTTATATGATGTCTATAACCAGAAAAAAGCCAACCGAACTAACCTCTGTGTCGTTTGTGCTCTGCAGCAAACCTGTGCAGTGTGTCTGGAAGAATTCAGGACCCGAGATGAGCTGGGAGTGTGTCCGTGCTCACATGCATTTCACAAGAAGTGAGTGTTAATAAAACAGTGATGTGAAAAGCTCAGTAGAAATAGTAGCTGCAATTATATGCCGTTCTCTTCGGTTAAGTTAAATTAATGTCATTCTCATTAGGCGTGGCGAGGTCACAACAAACTAAATGCTTTGTGTGGGACACACTGAGAGGCAGCCTTTACTTTAATCTTAGCGAAAAGAATAAACACAAACGGGTTGCAATGTCACAGTGATCCTGTGAGGACAAATCTACTTAATTTGAATTTAATTTACCCACTAGATTAATAAAACAGGCGTCAGTGAAAGCTACGGGTTGTTTTGCAATAGCATTTGCACAACTGTTTATTTCCCCTTTTTTATTCCAATGACTGCAAAACTGTTTTTAACTGTTAGCTTGGCTGCTTGTCTGTATGGTTGCAAATATGATAACTATAATCAAATATTGATACTATCGATTGATATTAGTGTGATTGGATCGATGCTTTGTTTCTATTCTCTCAGTTCAATATGCAGCACTCTGAATTGTGCTAAATAAATTATTCATTTATTGATTTTTGGGAAATAAAAAAATTGATCTCAAACCAAACCTTACTTAACAACCCTGCTTTAGAGACGGGCACATTTACAGTTTCAAAAAAATCCAGTTTCGTAACACATGAGAATCTACAAGGTGTGTTTTGTTATGTTGTTCTGTTAACTAATTATTGTGGAAAGTAAAAAGCCAAGTGATTTAGTTGTCATTAAAATGAGCCCAAAAATTAGCAGATTGTGAAATTCTACTTAGAGGGTGCTCATAAGGTTGACTATAAAGTCAGTGGCCATAAATGGTTAAAAAATATTTTTCTTATTCTTCTAGAAACACACAAAGAAAAAAAAAAAAAAGGTTAAACCAAATGCTGGATGTAAAATTTTAATTGGGGGAATTTTAGTGTTACTTAATATTCTCACCTGAGGACAGACCCAACCTAGTGGACTGGTTTTCCCAGCTTCTTGTTTTTGTGTAACACCGGTTAAGCTGTTTTTTAGGTTAACCAGTGTTACACTAAAGCAGTGGTTCTTTAACCTGCGCCACACTGCCCATTCTGTCATCAATAATTAACTCTAAAAAGGATCCACTTAGAATTTTTGTAAAGTAAGTGTGAGTGTTGTTTCACCACTCTTAGAACTTCTGCTTTATTATAATAGGTGGCACAAACAAAACGCTGTTTCGTAGTATTTAGACATGGTCACAAAATTTGGTAGCAGTGATGTTATTTTACATAATCCAACAGCTTCATATAATCTGGTAGAAAATTTGACAAATTACAGATTATATTTGCGATCATATCTAAATACTTTAGTATTGATGTGTGCAAATGCAAAAATGATGTGAAAAACATTTGCAGCAGTTGAAAATCCCAAGGAAGTAGAGCAAGGGAGTCCTGTGTGACATCTGCTGGTGGCACTTTTAAATGACAAAAGTTACTTTACTTTCTCCAAAAAGTGCAGAGGCGTCAATTTAGCTCAGTGGGTGAACAGGTTACAACATGACGCATGGCTGAGATGCAGCAGCCTGCGCCCCTTTTCTGCATGTCGTACCCCTCTCGCTCCACCGCAGCAGTACTGCTGTGGGAGATGTTGTCGTTTTTCATTTCAACAGGAAACAAAGTTCTTTCCTGCTATTTTAAGCTTTAAAAGTTGACTTAAAAAAAAAAAAAAAAAACCAAAACTAAAGCAACAATAATAGTGTCCCGATAATAAATCCTGAGTAATAAAAAAAACCCCCAGCTATGCAGTATTATTTCAAGCTGTTATTTTTCTTGTCCTGTCAGGTGCCTGCTTAAGTGGCTAGAGATCCGCAGCGTGTGCCCCATGTGTAACAAGCCCATCCTGCGGCTACACTCGGACGCTCCCCAGGGTGCCGAGGGGCCTATGGACCCAGAGGAGGTGTGAACGAGCCATCGGAAGAAGAGAAAAGACTCCCTTTACAGAAAACACACACATTAAATACACTAGAGAAGATGAACAAAAGGGTCATCTTGAAGAAATGTTAAAGAGCCCCAAGTAGCAGCTTTGCTGCTGACCTTTGAGCAGTTATGCTTTCATGGGAACTGAATATTGATAGCACCAACATGATTTGGTCAAATCAGTCAGAAAGGGTGAATGAATAGGATCTTTCATTAAAATGCTCCTAGTTCTACTTCCATGTTGCACTGTTCACCAAAAAAAGAAAAAAAAGACAGGAAAAGGAGCAGCAATAGAAAGTTGGATCATTGCCACTGTCACTGGACGACTGGTGCAACGCTGCCGGAGAGAAATGACTCTACTGGCATTGAGCAGGACATCAAATTACAGGATCAGTATGGATACCTCTAATATCTCAGGGGTGTTACCAATACAGCCAGCACAAACCACGTCAATCACCCTATAACCCTGTGCCATACATGCATCTTCAATACTGCCAATTTAGGTGAAATGCTCCAGGAGCCAGAGGCAGCTACACCCTCTGGCTGAAACAGACCAGCCGGATTACAACCACGACGATTTAAGTAGATGATGTTGTTACCGATTGTGTCCCAGGCCCTTTTCCCTTTAAAAAAAAAAAAAAAGACTGATAGAAAACTAGTCTTGCCTGTATGTATTGTATGTAATGTCTCCCTATATATATTGTCCTTTTGTATTTTAAATAAAGCGTCATGTAATGTATTGTAACAGCCTTGGATTTATTGAAAGGTCGACGAGTCAACTGACAAAGGTTTTATTGAAACTTTTATAAATCTGTTCAAACAATCAGCAATCATCGTGACATGATTTACTCATTATCATACAAAACTGTTGTTTTATAGACCCACAGTATTGTGGCATACAAGTTCAACACTCAAGAGTCCACAACTATTACAAAAAACTTAATTACAAGCTAAAATATTGGTCATTTTGAGGAAAATGCTCCTCCTCATCTGAGGATACAAATACACAGCAAGTCACGTGTGTCCACCTGCATTTATAAGGTGTTTGCCTGCATATATCTGGACTTTACTTGGTACCCTCTGTGCCTTTAGCCTCCACAAACTCAATGGCCTTTTCTTTTACTGCTTGGACGCTCTGAGGGGTGCCATGTGTCTTCTCATATTCCAGGTAACGCTTGAAGAAGAACTTGATCTTCTTCACAGAAACACTCAGGTGGATCACTCGATCAAAGAGCGCTCTGAAAGAGGCAGAAGTTGTAATACAATATTACACACTTATCCATCTCACATGTCAGTTCTTATGAGTGTGTAACTGTTTAGGAACACAGACGCTATAGCATATGGAATAACGTATGGTAACCATGACGATGAAAAGAGAGTTTCTGTTCACCTGATTTCCTTCTGCGATCCGTGTTTGACCATGAGGTCGATGAAAACAGACCACAGGTCGGTACGTTTTGGGTATGTGCTCAGGACTTTGTCAAACATGTTGCGACCTCTCTCTACGTCACCGTAACGAAACTCCAGCTGAGCGAACTTGGCGATCACATCCACACCTGAGAGAAGAGGATGAGAACACAGAAAAGGTTACGTCCTGTAGAAAAACACAGCTTTGACAGGTGAAAAGAATTGTTAAAAATATTGCATCAGTTTCAGTGCTAGTGGTGGTGTTGGGTGGTGGGATGCAACTGTATAAACAGCCACCCTAATATTTAAGAATAACTGCTAAAACCATGAGCGCTAAGTTATTGGTGGACAGCATACATCAAATGTACATAGGAGGTATTGTACATACAGACGCTATGATCACTTTAGTATGACAAGATGTTTAAACAGGCTCTCTTACTTTCTTTTGGAGGGAGACTCTTCAACGCCCTCTGCAGGAGATTACTGGCAGCATCACTCTGACCCTGCTGAAGCAGGAAGGTCCCATAGCTAAACCATACTTCCTTATTCTGACGGAAGCGCTTCACCATCGTCTTATACAGGCCCTCTGCCTCCTGGGTGCAAAAAACCCCCACAATGAGTCAACAACACACAGATCGTGCATATATCAGATGCTTATTTAAATATGCGTACCTAAATATTTTGGTATTTTCTGAGAAAGTACCTTGATTTTGTTGGACTTGGCGTAGATCTCAGACAGCTTCTGGTATACAGGCATGGGCTCACAGAACTGCACTGCCCGCTCAAACACCTTCTTGAGACTCTCCTCTGTGCCATACATGTTCTCCAGGTTCAGCAGGGCCACCCACACATTCAGCTTCTCCTGCTCCTCCCTGAACCACAACAGGCACAATTTTACACATCTAACCATCTTTAGTTAAATTGTGCACAAACTTTCTTGCAACTGGATGCAGAGATCGCTTTATCAGTTAAACAAATTCAACTACTCATTGCTGTAGCTGACTGGTTGACTAAACTACGATTATTTAGTCAACCATTTTTAGAACAGACTTGCAGCATTTGGGCGTGTAAATATAGTTCAAAAGCTGCTGCAGTTAAAAGTGAACATCAAAGTGCAGAAAAAAGGTGATCTGAATGCAGAAAGGCGTTCATGTGAGAAAGGCTGGGATGACTATTTTAGAAAGCACTGGAGTTTTTACAAACAACTACCTACAATTAAGGTGGTAGCTTGTTGCAGCTAACCATGTCTTGCACTTTAAACTGGAGCTGACCTATTATTAAATGCCTAACACAAAGCAGTGAGTAAAGAGAGGACTTGCGACCAGAGAGAGGAAAGCCCCTGTGCAACAGAGCCATTGTTCTGACAGCATGTCTTTGTGGCATATGAGTGTGCTTGATAACTTCTGTTTAGCTTGTTTTTGTGACTAGTTCCTCTCTGTTTAGGTGGTGGCAGCAGGGGTTAAAGTCAAAAAGATAGCTAAAGCTTTAACAAAACCTTCACTTGTTCCTGATTCTGCCTCCCTACTTCCACACATCTCCTTGACTTCCTTGGGAACCTTGCTAGGAGTAAAGTTCTTGAAGCTCTTTTTTGAACTGAGGAATTCCTGCCATATTTCAGGCCTGCTTATTGAACAAAATGATTGGGTGTGCATTAGCATGAATTGACTCAAAACTCAAACTGCTTCTAAATCCAACAGAAAGCCTTTGGGATGAGGTGGAATAAAAGAACTGCACCACAATAAAAGAACTTCTTATAAATAAGCAGCACCTGTGTAACACTATGATGTCAGTACCGCAATGTTTCCAGCACCTTGCTAAATCTCTATCATACAGACATAAGCCAGCAGTACTGTGTGCCACGTGTAACTAATAAAGTTGCTAAGTGCGTGTATTCATCTACAAGTCTACCATTACCTGAAGGAGATCGTTTTCAGGGCTCTTTCAGCGACAGTGCGGGCCTGCTCGATCTGTGTAGCCTGCAGATGGTGAGCCATGAACTGGAGCCACAGCAGCGAGCTGTTGGGTGATGCTAGGAGCAGACGCTCGAAGGCAGCTGCATCCTGGGGCCGCAGGTTTGGATCCATCAGCTCAGCCTCTCTCTGTATCAAAGCCTTCTCTGCTTCCTTTTTCTCCTGCTCTTGCTCATGACGAGACTTCTTCTGGGGCTGGGAGGCGGAAAGAGCACATTTAAGGTAAAACACAGGAAGGAAAAGGAGATGGGATAGAGCCGAGAAAGGTTGAGAATGGATAAATTATGAATGAGGTCTTTTAAGGGGTAAACTGATGTGCTGAAAGTTCTGTTTCTCCACTAACTCTAAGAATGTACATCTTTTTCTTTTTTCACCTTAGTGCTTCCCTCTTGGTCTTCTCCATCACTCGAGTCCTCCTCCTGCGCTGCAGAGGCAGGCTTCAGGGAGCTAAGACCCACATCCCAGGAGAAACCTGCTGTCACCTGCAGTCTAGATGGACACGATGCACTGGATGTAACCTGCTGAGGGAGAGAACGTATTCATAAGATTCTGGTTAAGTGTATTCAAATCACCCAATCTATGGAGATTTACAAGACTGTAAAGGTTTATAAGCAGTTGCTTACTTTTGCAGGTTTTCCTTCATCTTCCTTATCCTCTTCTTCTCTGAAGTACACCTCTACTCCACTATCATTATCATCAGTTCTTGCCTTCTTTGATTCCTTCTTCTTTTTCTTTGAGATCTGCCAATGAAGAACCATTAAGACCCAAATAAACCACAATTCAATACATATATAAAGTCACCAAGGCAAAGATCAGTGCAGGATTTATTATTGTCAGACCCAAAGATGATAAATGGAAGATGAAAAAAACAATGGCCTTGTTTTTGTCAAAAATGCAAAGTGATGATTCAAAAATATCAGAGCATAAAATGAAAGAGTTAACAATGTAATAGAAAACACAAGGAAATGAAATAAATTTACATGTGAAAGTAAAAATGAAACTGAATGTGTCTTTTCACCTCTTCGCTCTCAGATGCTGGGCGTTTCTTGCTCTTCTTATCTTGTTTCTTCTTCTCCTCTCTGACGAGACGCAGCGGCAGACCGAGCGATTCTGGAAGGACGTCTGGCTTCCCGGTGTCCTCAGGGAGAAGCGAGAGGTTGATAAACTCCTCCTCCTTGTCAATACTGAAGACAAGAATAGCAAAAACTAAAATGGTAGGATGGCAGTTTGGAGTCTGAAAATAGTCCCTACCTGAAGCCGTCCCAGAGAACTTCTGAAACTTGGTATGATAATGAACTTTTTCCCTTTTATTTTTAAATGCTACATTAATGGCAGTTAAGATATAATTCTAAGCTGGATCGGTGTAGAAAATTGGTAACAAAGCATAAATTCTGAAGAGTGATTTCTGAACTCTGAGCTGACTTTACCTGAGAATTTTGGTGGTGAGCAGGGCGTTGGGAGGCAGGTGCTCAGAGACGATTTTGTGATTTTTAACAAAGTATTTGGTGGTTTGCTGGAGCTCAGCTCTTCCAATGATGCTTCTTGACAACCTGAAAGACAATTATATAGAACAGTAAGAAGATATAACAAGTAAGAGCGGAAATGTTAGAATAAATGTTGAAATGTTTCTAAAAACAATCATTAGCATGCTGTGGATGGATCTCTTAGTTACCTGATGAAGACTCCCTGCTCTCCAACAGACTTCACATAGCCTCTGATGATCTGGCCTGCCTTCAGTTTGTTTACAGACAACACTTCTGGGTCTTTTGCTGGCTTGGCCTTCTTTGGGTTCAGCCTGGAGGAACACGTTATAACACGATACATTTTTATTGCTTTATTAACAAAAATCATCACAAATCAAACTTTTACAACGATGCCTTCTCATACCTTGATGGTCGCAGAGACAACTGCCACTTGTCATTTTCATTATCTAGAAGGTAACACCTGAAAAAATATTTTAAAAATATAAATATAATAAAAATATTAAAAAATAATCAATATTTACTTCACAGTCACTAAACATGTTTAATCAGAAAGTCTTGAGATTAAAGTTGTGACGATATTTTAATATTTTCATGTCAGTGACACATAACTGAACTCTGCAGACTGAATTTTGACTCCACTTCAAATAACAAATGTACTTGTATCGACTAAACCACTGAAAAAAGGTATTTTCTATTTAAGCTGGCACAGCAATATTACAGCTAATAAAAAAGAGAAATCCACAAGGTAAAGTGTGGGTTGATATATTGAATTTAAAAAAAAGCTGAAGGGAAAACAGAACTTCCAGGTGCTGCTCCAAAAGAAAAGTTCTCTCATTACTTCGTTGCACAGTTGCCTGCATGAGCTCTGATAGAAAAAAAACATTTTTTAGATCTAACTTTAGCTTTTCAGATTTTTGTTCCACAGATGTGGGCCAACGAGTGTCACATTACTGTAACAGCTGGACAGAGAGAACTGAACACTGCAGCAGACATCACAGCTATGATGAAAAATCGGTTTTTATAAGAGAAGAAAACAGGTTACAGTTAAATCTACTGCTGCTGCAACACTTGCATTGTTTTATCATGCAAGATGATGGGAGCTGTAGTGTTTCAGTAGCCGATAAATAAATATAGTTTAACGTTGTTACACTCAAAAAGTTTTAACTCTTAATTTGCTTACTGGTAATTTAGAAAAACAATGAAATAAATGCAAAATTAAAGTTTGCACTGGATAACAGAAGCTAGTGCAGATTAGCTTAAAACTATTCTTTTCTGCACACGGTCTATAACAGAGATCATCCACACTGACCTGAGAAACTGATCCTTGTTGTAAACAGCCAGTGGGTTTGGCCTGTAGGCATCAGCAAGGTCTGTGACAGCAATAGTCCCCATGCCCCCAAAGGGAAGTTTGACCAGCAGGCCAGTTTGTGGCTGAATATTTGTTACTATCCCCAAAGTAATGCTGCCTTTCTCCAGTTTATGGACACCTGGAGAAAAAAAAAAGGAATCCAGAAATTAAATTAACCCGATTTTATGTGATACAGATTTCAAAACTAGAAGATCCAACAACAATAACATAACACAAAAACTTTAGTAGCTAAAAATGGAGCTAAATCAACAATGAAGTTAAGTTACTTCAGTTACTGCTAATTAAAATGTTAAGCTGTTATGTTACACTTTCACTAAAACTTCTAGCTAGGCTACTTTAGTGCTTATATTGGACTTATGCTGTGTCACTACTACTATAATGTTGCTGCTGCTGCCACCTTGTGGCAATAGATTCAAACTGTAACTTCAGTAGTCTGATAGCAGCTTAATGGAACAGGAGGATGCAAAATGCCCTTATTTTGGTTTGCAGATATTTTTTTAATAAAATAAAAAATTTTCTTTATAAATGTCATTATTGCACATTTCCTAGAAACATCTTAATCTATATGTTGAGGCTATATCGCCCTCATGTAGCTCTTACCTGTGAGTGACAGCACAAAGCGATGAGGAGTGAAGCTCGCTTCTACCACTCTGGCACGGACTGCTTGGCCCAGCTTGTACAGTTTCTCGGGGTGGCCGATATCCTCGAATAAGCACAAAGTGTAAGATGATTGACCTTTTACAAATAACATTTGCTCTTCCTATACATTTGCAAAGACACAAACTTACTTTAGGATCAGTGGTCATTGCCAGCAGTTCAACCGTTCCAGAAACACTGGGATCAGTCGTGACTTCCAAAGACTTTCTGTCCGAGTTAAACTGGCGAGAGAAACATGAAGACATTGAAGAAAAAAGAAAGAGGACATAAATTCCAAGCTTGCTTTTTGGCTTTCTTTTTCCTTTGAAATTGTTTTTGGATTTTTTAATGTACAATCACTTCAAGTTTGGGGCAAAACTTGTAAAATAATATAAAGCCATCTCGATCTTCAAAGCTTACCTTTGATACAAAGCATGTAATTTCCTCCCCAGCTGTATAGCTGCTCAGTTTTTCTTTTGCTGTAACTGGTTTGAAATCGACACTCTCATTCAGTTTGCTACAGAGAGGGAAAAAAGACCAAAAAGATGAAAAACAGAAAAAGCACAAAATATGCAAGAGTTTGGGGAGGGTGAAATTCCCAATGAAAATTATAGTGCAACAAATTTTACTCATTTTAAACACATGTGCAATATTTTAGTAACAGAAAAGGCTGGAGATGTTAATGTGTGAATGATGGTTGTTTGGATATTTTAGGATTAAATAATGATCAGGCTCAGGTGACGCAATATAAAAACCAGAATGCGAGTTTATTTGTGTCGTACATTTACCTGGGTATCAGCGTTAGCTCGGAAATGGTGTATGTGAACTTTGGATGGGAGAATGGCAAGAATCTGAAACAGAAACAGTTGCGATTACATCTACATTACTACATAACACAAAGAAAATGAATACATATCATATGTCTACTCCAGCAGGTAAAATGAGGCACAACAGCCATCATTACCTGTGACTGGAAGCCTCTCGTCCTCCGATAACCCTGGCGGTGACCACGTTGCCCACTTTCACTGATGACGTGGGGAAAGATCCCAGGCGCACTTCTGCAGGCTCCACCACTTCAGACACATGCACGCTACCTGAGCTTCCATCCTCTAAGGTAACCTGGATGCAGGTAGGTTTTACTGTCCGCACCGTGCCCTGCAGGATTTCACCAAAGCAGTGGCCCTTGCGGCCAGTCTGGTTTTCTGAAGCTGTGCGCTTTCGCTCTGGCATACTGCGCTCCCACGACACCAAAGGGAGCCCTTGCAGCTCTTGACAGCTGGGTTCAATAACTTCAGCTGACAAAGTCATGCCCGCCTTCAGCTTCTCTGACTCAGACAGGAATATCTCATTCAGGTGGCTGCAAGTCTGGATCACAGTCAGCTGTGCCGTGTCACCCAATGAGATGACGGCAAAGTCTTTGTCTACGTGCTGCACCATTGCTGTGTATTTCAACCCTTCAGCCAGCTATAAAAAAAATTAAAAACATTACAATCAAATGGTGGATTTATATTTTTATAGATCTAATTTTAAAAAATATATATATATATATATAAACACTCACAGATTTCTTCTTCCCCATCACCTTGGAAAGGATAGAGACATGGACACAAGCAGAAAGCATGTCAACATGAAGGACAACTGCACCGACTTTCTGTCCTTCGGTCAGTTTAACACCTGCAAAAAATACAGTTTTTGGTTACATATGAGCTCATCTTTCATACAAAATAACTTCTCTGTAACCTCCTGATGTTATGAATCGGTAAACTTCATACTTCCCTTCATCTGTTATTAGATATAATATAATATTGTTTTGAATATTGTGAAAACAACATACACACTAAATAGCTCACCCGTCTATTTGACCTTGTGCTTTTGATCCACAAGTTCCAACCAATTTAATATTTTCTTCAAAATTAAAGCTTCACTGACCAAAGCAAAGCAAAAAATAACAATAATAATAATAATAATATGATAAATATTTAGTTTTTTCCTGTTCAGTACATACCCATCATGTGGTGCTTATTGGCCAGAATGGTAGCACCAATCAAGCCATCAGACTTAAACGTGGCACCGGTGTCATTCACAGTATCCACAGTCAGCTTCAGTTTCTGTCCAACAGACAGAGCAGCCAGCTGCTGCTGAAGTTCACTGTTATCTAGAAAAAACAAAACAAAAACAGGAACTTATGTCTCACTGAATGTCTGGAATTCTGCAACTCAAATCTTATTTGGCCTTTCGTGGGTCTATAGCTCCCAGCGTTTATTGACACACTTAGCAAAAGGCAACTATTTATATCTAATTGACTTCACACATACCTTTCATAACCAACATTTCAGTGACTGCTCTTCTCTCCTGAAGACCATTAATGAGTCTTGTCTGGGCATCCCCCTGTGGTGATATGGCCTCTGAAATCTTCAGTGTGACCAGGAATCGCCGCTTCTCCTCATCGAGGTTTGTCACTTTAGCAATGACCGTCTGGCCAACCTGGAAGGTGTTTGTCGTATCTCTGATGAACTTGTCAGTCATGGCCTGGAAAAGCAGAAACATTTGAAAATTTAACCAGGAAAATATATAACTGTTATACAAGTATGAGCCTTTCAGTTTACAAATTAAAAGTTCTTTACTTACTGATTTGGGTGCAAGTCCAAAAAGGCCGTATGGAAACTCCACAAAGACACCATAGGGCATGATATTTTTGATCCAGCCAACCAGCTGAAGTCCAACAGTGATCTCAGAGAAATCTTTGGCAACCACTCCTTCCTCCAGTGACCATCTCACTGTTGGTTTCTTGGTGAGAGTCTTTAAATGAGAAGCAGCTAAGGAAACACACATTTTTCAAAATAGAAGATGTATGAATTTCCCAAGAGGACATAGTGAATCAATCAAAGCTGAGTAAAGGTCATCGGGTGGTCAGATCTGCAAAATATCTGCAGGCTACTGAAAAAAAGGATACAATATTCTGCTTGTTCTTGCTTGAACAGATGAGTTTTGAGATGATATCTCCTTCCTGCAGGCTCTCCCACAGCAGAGGGCAGTTGGACATGTGATCAGACAGGTGGCTCATAGGCAGTACAGCATGGATCTCATCCGGGAGGATGGCCACTTCCAAACCATTGAGTGACTTTTTCAGCACCTTTGCATCCAGCCTCTACAATACATAAGACAAATTAATAAAAATAAGACAAAAGATTATATTTTCAATTGAACAAGCCACAGAGACGACTTCTTACCTTCCCCACTTCACAGTCAAACTCAGGTTTTTCAGTCTCCTCGTTTTCTTTTTCGACCACTGCCTTAAATGAAAGCACCATCTTTCCCTTTTCAGGATCACACTGAAGAACTTTAGCCTTTACCACCTGGATTATCAATCGAGACCAGCAAACTTGTGAGATACATCACAGAAACAACACAAATCAAGACCATACAGGAATCTCAGTGTACATGACATTCGATCCGTTTACCTGCCCAACGTAGAAGATGTCCTCGGGACGAACGATGGGCTCGGAGCTCAGCTCACTGAGCGGCACCAGACCCTTAACCCCATTGTAAAAACGGACAATGCAGCCAAAGTCTTTTACGCTCACGATATAGCCGTGGGACACACGACCAGGACGAGTGTCATTATAGCTCAGGAACAACGGCAAGGAGCTTTCAACCAGAGTCTTTTTTCTGGTCAGGTACAGCTTCTTATTCTCTGGCTCTACTGACAGCACCTGAAGACAAAGTGTGCAGACACAAATATTCAGTGGAACAATAAACAGCAAATCAGCGCTCACAGCTGAAACTTCACATCAGAAGTTTTATAGTTGTTTGTTAGGGCAGAAGTGCACTTACCCGACATTTGACCTTCATGCCCTCCATGTACTTTTTCTCCGGATTCTGCAGGACAATGTCAGACAGATGGGTTCGAGGCACCAAACCTTTAATGTGGTCAGACAGATGCACCACCATCCCATGACTCAGCAGGACTGACACTGTCCCCTTGGAGAAAGAGAAACATTGAGAGAAAAGCACGTAACACAGACAACAGGGAACAATAAAGAGAGGTGAGGATTTAACTGTGCACAGTTTAAACCTTCCGTTTCAGGCTCATTTACAGCAATTCTAACTAATGTGCGTCATCCATTCAGCATCACTATTTTAAATTATTAAACTGGAGTTCCTAAGTCAAAGATATTTTTAACATGTCTGCCAAGGAGAGTTTCCATTTCTGGTTTGACGCAATAAAAAATTAAACTGAGTAGACGGATTTTTTAAAAAGGGATATTTTGGGAAATACACTTAGTTGCTTTCTTGCAAAGACAAGTTCCAAAGTAACCTCACAGCAACACCACAGGTGTGGTCAAGAAATAGAAACAAGTGATATTTGTACCATTTGCTTCTGTATGGAAACAAACTTATTGTGTAAGACTTAATACGTTACTTAATGAGTTCATTTGAGTGAGTGTTAATTTAAGTTTTCTCCAAAAACAAACTAAAATTTGTCCCAATAAATAACAGACCATGAGTTTGCTTTTTGCCTAATAAAGTCGATGTTATCCTCTTAATGCACTGAAAGACTTCATTGACTCAAACTTTCATAATCAAAAGTTACATGTAAGCCAAGTTTCCAACAAAAGATGATTCTCTGTTCCTACCTCCACAACCTGACCGGCCTGAACATCATGGTATCTGTAAAAAGGCTTCCCAATCACACTCCTAAAATCAAAAGAAGAGAGGCATGCAAAGATCAGAACAGTGAAGTCTACATTTACTGTGGACACTCAAATGAAGTGTAACATACCTGCGTAAAGTAGCAAAATGAATTTGCTCCATGGGGCTGAAGTCCAGGATCCTGCAGATGTGCTCAGGCTGGGCAAACACTCTGTTTTCATTAGTTTGCTCATTAGACTCCTTCAGGTGGTTCCGCTGTCAACGCAGACAATAAAATGATCTCAATCTCATCTTATGATGAAAAAATATATAAATACAAGACTTATAAAAGTTAAAGTTTGTCCAAAGCATCACGCTGACTTACATGTACAAAGGCCAACGTTTTGTCCGGAAGTTCCAACACTCCTCCAGACAGGTGGTGCATAGCGGTCATCTTGCACTCCTTCACCACCTCTCCAATCCGTTCCCTACCTGCAGGAACGGGCTCAATCCCAGTCTCAAGGTGAATAAGGTGGCTGCGCAGGCTCATTCCCACCAGACGAGTCTGTGGCTCGATGTACAGCACGCGCGCATTCACCTGAATGGATGGATGCAAAAGGAGGTTTGTACTCTCAAATTATCACACGGCATCAAAATTTCTAAACACCCATTTATCATAGGCGCTGTGTTAAACATGCCAGGTCTACTTTACCTGAAGTCCCTTAGTGTAGCTGGAAGCCTGTTCTGGCTCCATGTGGAGAAAATCCACCTGGCCATTAAACGAGGACAGGAAGTCCAGGATCAGGCCGTGTTTGGTCACCTGCAATACCAACATACTGGCTTTTACATGCAGTTCAGAGGTTATATTTCACTGGTGATTGCTTCATGTTGTTTTAATAGCAGGACACATATAGCGGATAACATAAAAACACCGTCTTTACCTCCTTGACGGTAGCTTTGACCAGAAGGCCAGGAAGAAGTGTTGTGAGGTTCCAGCCCTGCTTGGGTTCAGCACAAGTCTGAGCAATCGTAGTCAGGTTAGCAGAAAGCTGGACCACGCGACCATCATTCTTCACCTCTTCTACTTGGGAAGTCAAATACTGACCCACTTTCAGCTCTGTACATGTGCAGAAACCACAAATGCTTGAGAGATCCTTTTTAAAAAAAACAACTGATTACATTTGTTTTATAAAAACTGAAAACATCTGCAATGTCCTGATGAAACACAACCAAATCATGCATGAAAAACAAAACAACTGTTTCCCAAAATGAGCAACAAGTTATTTTTCCATACCTTGAGCATTGTTGTGTTTGAATTTCAGGGATTCCTTAGACAGAAAGGCCTTGGTTCCACTGACACCAATGTCAATGATGTAGCCGTAATCCTCCACGCTCTCCACACACGCACTCAAGACCTACACAAAAGATACAACAATTTCTGTAAATGCAGGTTTGATGGATGTTTTTAAACAGTTACTCTCACTAACGGCTCACCATGCCAGTTTTCAGTGCACTCGGGGTCAGACTTTTGTTGACCAGTTTTGGATTGATTGACAGCTGGATGCTAAGCGAGCCTCTCTTCGTTACATCCAACTTGGCAACCACACACCTGAGCACCATGCCGGGGTAGAAAAGGTGTGGCAAAGAGCAGATTTCCTACAAAGTATAAAGTAATTAATATGGCACTTTTACAGACCTAAAAGTCACAAAACGCTGCACAACAATTAAAACACAGTTAATACAGAGTTACTATGTACGAGGGTCAGCTAACACATTTTGAGTATGTGAGCGAAGACGGTGTTATAGAATATACAAATATAGAAATGTTGTCTTGATTTTTTAAAAGATTTTATGAATATTGTGGACTGAATTACACTGTTGCACACTCACAAGCAGAAATGTCCTCAACACCAAGACAATTCAAATCTCCTACAACATTCTGTTCATTACTATATAGGCCAACCTCTGTGTCAGATGAGTCCAGCTGCTCACTCAGCAGCTTGGTGTATGAATCGCAGATGTTCTTGATGCTGAGAAAGCCTTGCAGGCCACTAGGCAGGCTGACGGTCACCTCAAAGTCTGTCACCTCTTTCACACAGCCTAGCATCAGCATGCCCTCCTTCACATCCTGGGAAAAAACACACACAAGCTGTTACTGAGACGAGCATCCTGCAAGAGCTTAAAAAATTGCTTAAGAGTGTTATTTTTTTTAGATGCAGAAAACACCGAGGAAATGAAACGTAAAAAAACCCATTCAAATACTGTATATGTACTGTAGAGGTTATTGGGAGATTGATTACCTTAACATGCAGAATTTCCACACATTTGACTGGAGCGTTAAGTGTCAGGCCAACTTTCTTTTCCTCTGCCTTTTGCTTCTTGAGCTTTTTGCTGTCATCTTTGGCTCCTGCCTTTCTTTTCTTGATTTCAGCTTGTTCATTAGACGACTGCAAGAGAAAAGCAAATTACTGCCAAATGTGCAATATGTTTTAATAATACACTCTAGTGTTGTAGTATACAATAGCCTATTTAAGACCAGGTGACATCAAGGGATTTTTTTTTTTTTAAACAATATTGGCCTAACCTCATAGCTAAGGAGCTCGGGTGTGGCAAAGAGCAGATCTCTTTACCAGGTCTGTCCTGTGCTAGATGCATCGGGGGCAGTAACAATCAATTCTGCCTCACTGATGTCTGTTTCATTTATAATTTGATTTGCAGTGGAAGCCACAGAGTTTCTGAGCCAAAACAGAGCCAACTTTGAGTTGAGAAGTACTTCTGTGCAGAAGTGATTCCAGATGCAGATCAGCAGAAGGGCTGGGTTAGTGATATGGATGGCTTCACTGTACATCTGGCAATGCCTCTCCACAAGATGTAGGCAGCAACACATTCGGGTCAACAAAAGATAAATTCCAATTTAATTTTCATTTGTACATGCCATTGTCACATTACAAAAAAGGAACTCCGAGTTGAAACTGAATAACTAAAAAGGATTTCTTGTGAAAAACATACCTGTGGTTATTAATTTTGATCACTTTTGTCTGCACTCTGAACCCAGATCAATTATTTTTACACTCAGTAAGACAGACAAAAACAGATGGAAGTTAAAATCTACCTGAAACAGATTATCCGCTTCTGTTCGATGAACCACTGTTTTACTCCCAGTGGACTTCTTTGCTGTCCCTCCTCGAGGGAAGTCCTCCTCCGCCGATGCCATCTATGAAGTTCTTTAAGACGTCTAAGAAAAATAATGTCGCCATTATAAAAGACATCTAATTGTTATTAGTTCACATGTGCACAAGTTTCAAATCACTGAGACTGCGAGAGCCAGATTATTTTATTTAGTGATAAAAGTCCATCTATATTCGTCGATCTAATCACTCCAAATGCACGACATTACGAGCTAAATAATACCGGGTATAAAACGAACAAACACTAACAAAAACCTCCACTGGACTGAAGATTTAAATATATGATGTATTGCTGTAAACGTACATTTAAATATACGATCAGAATCATGAAAGGTTTCTTACATTAAATCTCCGGTTTGTGGCTATCCAAACTCACATGCTGTTCAGCAACACGCCATGACCTTAGCCCGGAAGAAAAACTCCGGTGGGCGTTTCAAATTTTGCCCAATGACCGCGAAGAACGAATAATTGGCACCGACATTAGCCATTCAGTGAACGCTCTCGGCCTTAAATTTGAGTGACAGTATTTTTAACAAATAATGGCGCAGTTCTAGATCGCTGACCATGGGCGGGACTTCCTAGCGAGTTTAGCATTGCGGCCTCTGCTGAAGGGCACCTGTCTCATTCTGGTTGTACTGGGCTCGAGTGTTTAAGGTAAGCCTCAAGACCTTGAGAAAGAAGTTGGACCACTTACTTTGCTTTGAGCAGTTATAAGTAGAGTCAAGTTGTCTTTACAATGCATCTGTGATGTTGTACTGCTTAAGCCATGGATCTGAAACTAATAAACTACCTAGCAAGCTAACCTAGCAAGCTAACGTTAACTGACTACAGAGTGTGCATTACTCGCTAAAATGTCTCGTATTAATGCATTTGAATTGCAGCGTTGTTTAAACAGAAGCAAAACCTGGCATTTTAGGTGTTCATGCGAAGACATGTCCTTCACGTCGGTCATATCTTAATGACGTACCATGTTGGGCTAGCAACTATAAAGGCTGTAACGTCTCTTATGTAACTATGCTGGTACTAATTTTAAGTAGCTAATTTACCGATAGGTTTTTTGTTGTGCATCAGAGTAGTAGTTGCAAACGTGCTCGAGCTCCCCCTTCTCAAATAACACCCATAAAGTCTACCCAGTACTAGGAATTAATTTATTTTAGCTATAGTCTCTGTTAGGACCTTGATGATTTCTAAATTCACCTCTCTCTACATTTACAGAAAATGATAATATATCGTGTCGTGTCATGCCTTCTCTGATCAGTAGCTCCCAACCAAATCACTACCATAAAATATTAAATAGAGACATGATTTACTTACAAAGTGTAGTAATCATTTGGGAGAACTTGTTCTTTCAGCAAGAGTGAAAATGGAGTTTTAGACGATGGTAGTGAGATGGTTGCGTTAACAGAAAGACAGGTGGGCAACCTGGAAGTGGGAGTGTTAAAGGTGTTAAAATTTCCATTGGGCGTAACCAGGATGGACAGAATTAGAAATTATTATATATCTGAGGGACAGCTCAGGTCAAACGCTTTGAATACAAAGTTCAAGAGGGGAGGATAGGATGGTTTGAGTGTAGAGAAGAGGGTGGTTAAATTGGGAATAAGATGCTGGAGCTGCCAGACAGGAGGAAAAGAGGAAGATCACAGAGAAGATTCACAAATGTAGCGAAGGAGGCTATGCAGAGGTTTGGTGTGACAGTCGAGGATGTTAGGGATAGGGTGAGACGGAGGCAGGTGATGCACAGTGGCAACCCCTAAAGGGAGCATCTGGAAGACGTTGTTTTTCTGTACAGTCAATATATCTGCTTATCATATAGTATACTAATTATTTATTTGCCATTTTTCTTGTGTAGGACCATCTGATATCCATCATGGCAGGACATGACGCTGGAACCCAGCACCAGTTCACTGGAATTGCCAAGTACTTCAATTCATACACAATCACAGGAAGGAGGAATGTGAGTTGTGTATATAAACTGCTTAATTGTATAGCTGTTTAAAAGCAAGAATCTATGTCCCTGCTGCTGTCATACTTTATCATACTGCATTGCTCACAGCATTTATATACTCTCCCTTCCCCTTTTTTTTTTTTTTTTTAAGTGTGTCTTGGCCACATATGCTAGCCTAGCAGCCATCGCCCTTTTCTTCAAATTGAAGCCTAAGAAAAAGCCTGCTGTCACAGAAAAGTGATTATGTAAGTATGTTAGTCTTTCTGCTTTTCAGTGTTTACAGTCTGTAGGCAAGCAACAAGATTTGGGGGACAGAAAGCCACCAGCTTTCCAAGTACTATGGTCAAGTCAAATTTTAGCAGAACGTTACCGTTGTGTCTATCCATTTGTCATTAGGTGATTTATTTCTTTTAAATATATCTGATTTTCAAACTGCGATAGTAACTCTTCACTACTCCCTGCTAAACCAAAACATTGATGAAATTCTGATTGTTAGCTTTAATTATGTTTTATTACACAATTTTATTCTGCTCTTAATGGTAGAATTTATAACCCATATTTATTTGGGAATATGGAACTGTAGTGAAGGAGGATATGCAGGGGGTTGGTGTGACAGAGGATGCTAGGGTGGGGAGAGATGGAGGCGGATAATCCACTGTGGTGACTCCTGAAGGGAGCAGCTGAAAGAAGAGTTATGATCCATATTTATCACCCATGCTTATTCTGCTTATCTATTACTACACTTGCATGTTTGCACTAAATGTGTATTTTGTCTGTGGTATGCAAACAATGTTTTTTGCTGTGCATAAAAACGATAAATTGCTAACGAATAAAAACTCATATCTTGCTCATTTTGAAAACTATTGGGGAAGCAACTGTGGCTTGCATGGCAAAGCAGGTCGTTTACTCTGCCACATGTGAAAGTGTTCTTTGGCACCATGTTGTAGTTATTCAGTTGAATTGATTGACTCTCTTTTGTCCTTACAGGCTTCCATTTGCCCATCATTTCAAACAGCTTGGAATGGAAAGAGCAGCTGGACATGCTTGTAATGAAATTTGAGTGTTTGGTTTTCCAATGTTAACAATAAAAACATCTATGCCCAAAACATAGAAAACACTTTTCTTTATTTACAGTGTGCACCAGTATAAAAGACTATAATACAGAAATGTCAGCCATGTATTCAGTAAGGCTGTACTCAACACAACGACTTAAACATACAGTCCTCTGTTTGGCTCTCATAGTTGGCTAACCTAATTTGTTATGCTAGCCAAATGTAAACTGATAAATAGTTATTTTCACTGTGCCATAACCTTCCTCAGTTACTTCTGGCAGTCAGAGTTTTGCATAATTTCTAGCTTCCATTGATTATGTTCTCAGAGGGAAATAGTCTCAAGGATTGAAGGCTCCAGCAGCCAGAAGCAGGTTCCTCCGGGTGAAGTGAAGGTGTATAACAGGTGTTGATTTAGTCGTGTAGGTGCCTAGCAGAAGCTCCTGGGAGTTATCTTGTAAATGGATGTGTCCCGTAGCTGCCGTGAAGTCATCTGTTTCCAAGTCATCGAATGCTTTCATTGCATCCCACAGGCGAACCGTGTTGTCCATAGAACCTGGAAAACATTACACTTTGTCACTCTGGCTATAGTGCATTTTTGAGCCGTGACCATGTCATATCATTTTTGTTTGAGGTTAATCGCTTGATGGAAAAGTATAAAGAAACTTGCAACACTCACCGGAAGCAAGGATTTCACCATCCCTGCTGAACCTGAGGGAATAGATGGTATCTGTGTGGCCCTTGAGCTCTCCCACCATCAATCCATGGCCAATGTCCCACAGGAGGACTCTGCCATCAGTGGCCCCTGATGCCAAAAACTTCCCATTGGGGGAAAAAGCGAGTGAATGGATAGGACCCTGGAAGATGACATTAAAATATTAGATTCACAGATGTTTAAACAGCATTTACTATTTCTAGCTGTGCTGCACTATACATCATTACATGAACAATTATGCACATTTCAATATAATGTGACTAAAATGACATTTTCTAAATGATGTCTGTTGAACTCTAACCTTATGACCAGTGAAGATGCGCACACAGTTTCCACTTAGGACATCCCACACACGGATGGTACGGTCAGATGATCCTGTGGCAACATAATTGGAGTTTGGGTGAAAACGAGTGCAAGTGATGTCAGCCAGGTGACCAGAAAATATCCGCAGAGGCTGGTAGTGATCTGTCGCCCAGAGTCTGTTAAGAAAAGAAAAAAAAAAAGAGCAGAAGGTGGACCAATGAAAAGCACCTGTAGAAGGAGCCAATGTGGATCAACAACAACATGATGTTCCAATATGCTATCAAACAATTACAAAACAAGGTCTGAAGTTTCTTACCGGGCTACCCTGTCATGTCCTCCAGACACAAAATAGTAGCCATAGGGGGAAAACTGCGTGTCCCACACTGGGTAGTTGTGCCCTTTGTAGGCCACCAAACAAGTAAACGTTAGGAGACTCCATAACCTTACTGTACCATCTTCTGAACTGGACAACAAGTAGTTTCTGAAAAGAGAGAAACATTTTCATGACATATACAGCTTGATCTGTTGTATAAATAAATAAATAGTAGGGGTGCAACGATACTCGTATCGATATTGAACCGTTTGATACAGTGCTTTCGGTTCGGTACGCATGTGTATCGAAGAATACAACATTTTTAATTTATTTGATCAACTTTCCTTCTGAGGATGCTGTCTGTGTTGAGCGCTCAGTGGATCTGCGCTCGACAGTGCAGCCTAGGCGGAGTAGTCGAACGCAGATTCACTGAGCGCAGGGCAAGCTAGCGAGACAGAAGTTAAGCTCTCCTTGCAACATGGCAAATTTAACCTCCCCCACCCTGATTCAGATCTGGCGTTTGGAACTATTTTGGTTTTCATGTGACGTATGACCCTGAAGGTAAGCGCGTCATGGACTAAAGTAAAACAGCATGTTGGATGTGCCATGCAATGCTCAATTACATGGGTGGAAGCTAGTGTGTTAGCGCAGTTAGCTCGTTAACGTGTTGGCCGTCTAGCCCCATGCACGGGGCGATCCGCGGTAGCTCGTTAACGGAGATTTGCTGTGTTGTGGCGTTAACGTCATTTCAACGAGATTTACGCTGACAGCACTAGTGGGAACACAACGAATATGACTGCACATTTAAGCCGACATCATCCTAGTGCAAAGACAAGTGGAAGCAGACAAAAACAACAAGCATGCATGCTACAAACTTTACCCGAGTCATTTAGACAGCCGTTAGCACATGATTCTCCTTATGGGGACCTGATATGTTTAATATGCTGCTGAGAATATAGCCCAGAAGAAGCGTATAGTATAGCTTTTATTTTGGAAAGAGCCATTTCTCTGTAATAAACTCTCTTTTCCAAAGATGAGTGATTCCTCAATCAGATACAGGGCTCGCAAAATCGCTAGCCCGACGTCCTGGGGCTAGCGATTTTTCCAGTCGGGCTACCAAAATCTATCTCTGCCCTGCCCGTCGGGCTATCGTAGGAAGGAAAAATATATGTCAATGCTTTTGCATTCTTTCGGAAATGTAGCTGGGTAATTATGTCATTGGCATCGGTGAGCCACTGTCAATATGTGACATATTGAAATCGCGTTTGAATTTGCGCTTGTTTTTTTGCTTTCACTTTGCAATCGTGCGAACTGTGTATAGAGAGCGACAGTACTGATTGGTGAGTGATGATAATTTGTGCACCAATTCCTCTGACATCGTCTTATCAATCGTTAGCTTACTATGCAAACATGACAAGTGAAATCTCCCGCAGCAAGCTTAAACATGTGAGAGGTTGATCGTGCAGAGAATCGCTGAGCATTATGTGAGTGCGTGTGTAAAAGCAGCAGGATATATATTTTAGTTCTGCTGAGCCAAATAAGACAGGTCAGGGTGAAGAAGTGACAGCCAAAGAAAAGTTTACCACAAAACGGAAAAGTTATGACAAATCAGACTATAAGGCAAAAAGAAAGTGCAGCTGTATGGTTTCATGGACAAAATTATTTCTGTGGCTGTAATATGACGAGCTATATAACCAGGGCTGCACATAAGTGGTCCGCAGGTGCGCATTCGCTGTCAAAATAAATAACGCGCACAAGATAAGAAGTTGCAACGTGTGTTTGCGTACATAAGATTTTCAGGAGGAGGACAGACATTTGTTTAGAACTCTTCAAGATGTCGAAGAAGCTCCTTTAAGCAATTACTGTGATGTTCCTCCACCTCCAAAGAAATGTCAGAAGGAGTCCGAACCACAAAAGAAGCACGTATTCTCGGAAAACTAGTTGCAGGAGGTGAGCTGGCATTCAAACAAATGATGAACGCACAGAGATGTGGTGCGGAATGTGCCATGAAAATTTAATAAATGACAAATTAAAAAGGCATGAACATTTTTTTTTTGTATCGAAAAAATATCGAACCGTGACACCAAAGTATCAAACCGAACCGTGAATTTTGTGTATCGTTGCACCCCTAATAAATAGTGTAATTTTTAAAGGATTTAACAAAAAACATGTAATCTCCATTATCGTCAGGTGGACGAGTGGCTCTACCTGTCCGGGCTGAAGCTGATGCCATACACTGGTCCACTGTGTCCATACATTATCTTTGATTCGCTGGCCGTCTTCTCATCCATGATCCTTTCCAGCACATCGTCTGACTCTTTGTCAATCAAGTTCAAGTCTTGAAAGAAAATAGGAAAAAATTCAAGGGCAATGTTTTAGAAAAGTAAAGATGTTGTCAGTATAAAATAGTGTACCTGCTGCAGACTTGACTTTGCGGAGCTTTTTCGGTGTGACACTCCACACTCGTACTGTGGAGTCAGCAAAGCCTCCTGCGATCAGGCTGGAGTCATCAGTGAAGTCCACTGCAGTCAGACCCTTAAGAAAATAAATACAATTAATTTATGTCATAGTTTTCATTGCCTCAATGCAAAATCATTAGAGGTATGACAATTCTGAAACTACGACCGATATCATATCGAAACATCCACAATCAGAACGCAATCCTACATATTTCCCTACACCGGAAACATAATGAGGTTTTTTTGTTTTTTAAATTCATCACTCATGAACAAGTCTCCAGGTGTGGGATAAAATTATTTTTTCCCCATTTTTATTTGTCCCCTCTATAGGAAAACATAAGTCAACTGAAACTATGGCCAAAAAAATAGGCATTGCCTAACCATCATTTTGGAGAGCTGCTGCTCCTCTGGCAAACAAATGAAATGCATCATAAAGCTTTACCTGGTATGCATTGAGAAAAGTGTAGAAGCAGACAGAGGGGAGGTTATCTGATCCTAGACGAATCCTTTTCGTGGCCTCCTTCATGTACATGATCTTGTCCAGCTTGTCTGAGTCTTTGAGTTCTGGCAGGGGTATCCTAAATAAGACACATTTTATCAGACTTCTTTCTGAGTTGATTCAAAAAGCATGACATTGACATTCAAAATATACCTGACCAAGAAGATTAGATTAGCCTCTACAGTAGTGTGCAACAAACACACAGTACAATACTGTGTGAACAATCCCTACCTATTCTGTGAAGGAGCATTTGGATCCTGCTTTTTGCTCTTGGAGCCCATGCTATCCTTTTTTGGCTTCTTCTTCTTGGGTTTACCCTCCTCATTCTCTGCCTCCTCATCCTCATCATCAAGGGGCAGCTCAATTTCTGGTTCCTTCAGCAATCCATAGTAAACCTTCACATGGTGAGTGACAAAGGAACAAGGACATGTCATTTCAAAGGTTTTGGTATATAAGTGTAAAGAAACATGGAAAGAAGACAGAAGTAATTGCTCAAACTGGTGGCAGATACATGTGAGGCTATCTTAATTTTAAAAAGCTACTGGATGCCCTCAGTATAGGGTCATGGGTTCAAAATTCAAGTTGTCAAACGTCCAAATGTGTGGTGTAAAAATCCAACCTTAGTTTTATTGGCTTCACGCTTGGCCTCTCCTGCCAAGCTGCCAGACATTGCATCTATCTGGCTCTTGCTGCGTGGCATGCCATCAAAGATATCAATGTAGAGGTGCTCTTGGATAATATTCCAGATCTGGTTGTTCTGACGCTCCTGCAGGTGTCTCTTCAGCAACTGATAGGAGTCGCGGGAGATACGCAGGACAAACTTGCTGGTGCGGAAGTCCAACAAAGTCTCGTTGCCTCTCATGTGCTCCTTCTTTGTCAAGCCAGATAAAACGCGCAAGTCCTCTTCATAGTAGCACTCCTGGTCCCCACTGAACCTGAGAGGGAGGTGAACATAAAGAAATAAAGTTATTAAGGTGCACGGAAAATGGAGCGTGGTTGATATTTGGAATAATGTACAATTAGACTCACTTTTCAAAGAAGGCCTTAGCCTCACTTTCATGGTTGTTGTACACCAGCTCCAGATACATGTGGACAAAAAGTGGGTAGAAGACCTGGGACAGTTCAGCTCTGTGACAGTCCAATACTGTTTCTATGAACTTTTTGAGGTCACTGTAGTAGACCTCATAAAGAGTTGGATCTCCCTGCTGGCTGTAAGCTGACAGTACCACACGGACATCTGGCTGGTCCTCTGCAACTGCTGATGAAAAAGTCCCAATGAGATGGGTTGTATTAGCAGTGTGTTGGTTGTATCCACGTGGGAAAAATCCTTTTTAAGATTACCTAAACTGTCAATGTAACTACAAAGTAAATACAACTTTGCCTTTTTTAAGACTTATTTTTTACCAACAATGCACCACCAATGCTCCGAGGTCAATGATCCCACTTTATACTGGTGATTGCTTTTTAACTGACTGATAATATTAAAAACATTTAAAAAAATCCATCCTCCTTTTGTCCTGTGTCATCTGACTAGTCGCCCAAATAGAATGTCTTGCATGATTTTTGCATTCCATATCCTAAAGCTTTGCACATTTTATTCCACAACCCCTTTATTTTTTGGCAAGACCAAAATACATGTGCACAATTCTACATCAATTTGTCCACACAGTCTCCAGCATGCAGCATTCCTCCAAGTTTTTGAAGCTTAAGAAAACAACAACAAAACAGATCATGTTAAATTCTCTCTGTATCCTGGAGTTAGTGGCCATGCACTGTGTTTTAAAAATTAAAGTTCCTTCTTAAATTTGTTCCTTCTTTTCTTTTATCCTATTTGTCTTTAATATACAGAAAGGAAGTCTTTCTGCATGACCTTAAATCTCTGTACAAAGCAGAGATTTCTCTGCATTTTCTTCTGAAATACCTCAATAATCTCATTTTATTTGATCAGTTTTATCCTCCTCCTCACAATAATACCTTACTTATCTTAGGTATCAAAATTGTTCATCTTCACCTAATTCTAATATATCCTTCAGTCTTTCAAAACCCAACATATTTTTCCCCCTTAAACATTGTGCATATTGCTGCGATGCCTTTATTTGCCCAGTGCTTGAACTTTCTATCATGCATGCCAGGTATAAATCTCGAGTTTGATGCGAACCACCATAAAAATTCCGTTTCCAAACTTTTCGATTTTGCAGTGTATCCATCCCATCACCAATATATCAAAAGTCTGATTGATACACTTTGATGCTTGGTAAAGCTAAACCTTCTTTTTCTTTAAAAAAAAACTGCAGAGTTTGTATCTGACCCTGGGTTTCTTTCCACCGCATATAAACTCAAGTTTGCCTCCTTTTTTTTTTTTTTTTTAAATTTTAAAGGGTATGATCAGTTAATAACAATATATTTAGCTGTTTCACTTTCTATTTGCAATTAGACTTTCACATCATACACGGCATATTATTACTGGTATCATCACATTAAAAACACATTATCACTGCAATCGCTTCACTGAATGAACACGAAGTAACCCTGCCGTAAAACTTAAAGCTATATAAACTTCGAATATGTTAGTACTCGAAGTTAACACACCCTGTAGTAAAGAAGTGCTTAACTCTTAGCGCTCTGAGCATTATCCCTAACTGATACCACTACATTAGGCTGTTGTGTCAGACTCGTGGTTGATCAGGAGATGTTTGTTAAGTGTTTCATACATAAAAGCGGCAGCTAACTGTACTGTACCTTTCGTTGGCGCCTGGGCTCCGGCGGAGGATGATCCGGTAACTCGGCTGAGAAGAGAGCTCACATCCCCGCCTTCTAAGTCCACAATACCGGCAGCACCTCCCGATCCTGCCCCGGCCGATTCAGTTGCCTTCGGGTCCAGTGAATTTTCCGGTAATCCCGCCTCACGACGCAAAATCTCGACGGACTCGATGAGTTTGTTCTTTTTGAGGAATTGCAGGACTGCCAGCAATGTCTGCTGGTCCTCCGGGGTAACCGCGGCTGTTTGTTTGTTGCTTCCAGTCGAAGAGCCGGAGCCGGGAGACGCAGAGAGCACTCTACCATCGTTAGCATTGTTATTTCCAAAGCCATCGGTTGATGGTTCTGTTTTAATGTCTGTTTCTATGTCAGCGTCGCTCATACCACCTTGTACGGCCGCCATTTTCAGAATGAATTGCGCATGTGCGACGTAAATCAACGGAAAACACTAACCGTACAAGACCAAGACATATGATTGGTTCTTACCAGTGAGCGTGGTGTGACAGAAGTCCCGCCCTTCGAGTGAGTGTAGTGTAGCGGTTTACGCATTAGGGAGCGGAAGGTCGCCGGTTCGATTTCAGCTCGAGATGAAAAACTGTTTTGAGGTTTGCGTTTGGAAGGGCAGCTGGTGTCAAAAGTCTGCCGAATCAAACATATGGAATTACCTGCTGTGGCAACGCCCACTTCATAACTTGATGCTATAATGCTATAATAATATAAATATAAGTATAAATATCTAATTGTACCCCAGCATAAAGACTGCATTCACAAGTGCATAGGTTTCACCAGAGAATTGTTATGTGTATAGAGTGACAAAATAATCAGTACTTTGTTTTGCCAAAGACGTATCTATCTTAATAATAATAATAATAATTATATATATGTATGTATGTATGTGTATATATATATATATATATATATATATATATATATATATATAACTAATGATCTATATATTGTTTTATAAGAACAACAGTCTAAATTTCAAAGACACTATGTAATTTATATCAAAGACAAGCATTTGATCCCCACATGAAAACCTAGAAAAAATAAAGTTGTGCACGATTTAATCTTACAATCCAATTTATATCATTTTTTACCAGTTGGTGGCACTTTGTTCCCACACAACAGCTGGCCAGCGTCCCAGCCACCTCCTTGGACAATGTGTTGCTGCTATGAATACAATCTGGTATTCTTTTTAATCTATAAAACATTGGTGAATGAAAACAAAGTGAAAATTACTTTGCAAATTTCTACGTCATCTCCTCAGTTACACTGTTAATATAGATGTTTGTTGATACATCAATCTTCTGCACCTTTACATTATCTTATGGTCCATCTGCCGCTTTCAAAGACATACAATATTTTATGAGTCTTCAGAAAATGTGTGACACAGTAAGATGAGGTATAAGTAGCATTTTCATAATAAGGGACAACTTGTACCACTGAGGAAACACAAGAAGGACAGTAACTGTGTATGAGTATGGGTGGTGTTTTCTTTGCATTCTGCTGAGTCCGAATTTTTGTCCGAACAAGACAGCAAGACAGCTTGAGCGAACAGTCTGTCAATGCATTCATGTACAGCTGACTGTGCATCTTTTGAGGCAGTTAATTTGTTTTTATTTCAAGGAGCCTGTCAGTAAAAAATTAGAACTTGATCTTGTTTCATTGTGTCTCTGCTGGAAATAGTGCAAAAATCTGGATTTTTTTTTTTTTTTATTTGACTCCACCCTCAAGTATAATACATGTACTGTAAATACAATAATACTGAGTTCTAACAAAAATTAACACAAACATGTACTTGCAGTCTATTATTGAGTATAGCTCTGGCTGTAACTGATCTCCACCTTATAAACCTGTGTAATGCATTCTCGACATTAAGACTTTGATAACTCAGCAGCAGGTTCAGCACGCAGGCTACAGTCGATTTTAAAGACTGGGACAAAAGAAGGGTTCACGGCACAAGAAGCGTTGTATAACACTGCGGCTATGTTGCTCCTCGTGGAGGAGAGATGGGGGTGGGGTTGGCTGGTGAAAGTGGGAGACATACATGTGAACACCAGCAGCTCAGGGTGTGGTCATCAGCGCAGGGCCATTGTAAAGCTGCTAATTAGAGAGAAAATCCATTCCTTTCTGTGGTGTAAAGATAACAACATTACTTTGTAGGCTGACATATTTTTGTTTTCATTTTCACTATAAAACACGTCAGACTGAAGGTTTTTGATCTGTAAGTGACTCCTTCATATAGCAAGTTACAAAGCGCCTGATTACTTATGCGCAACCATATGGCTTAAATTTCCAGTGCCTGCGTGTCTATAAAGGAAACAGCGGCATGTGCTTTTGTACTTGTATTGAATCCCTACAGTTTGTGGTTGTGCTTTTTTCCTTTTTTGTTTGTTTGTTTTTTGAAATGACAGAATAATAGTTCTACTAGGATTAATGTGATCTGAATGAAAATCAAATTAGGATGTGTAAAAAGTAATAACGAGAGAAATCTCCTCTAGCTGTTTTGATGCTTCATGATTCTTTACAGATGTCGACACCGATACGATTACATGAGGTTTATTCGTCTAAACGTGGCTATTATGGTAAACTGTCTCTGAAATAGGTACGATATATCACCTAACATTACTTTTATGCTCACACAATGAAGCATAACAGAATTTTTCTTCACTATGACAACTGTTTTACTGCAAAATAAATGCATTTATATTGCCTTTGTCTACCTCTTGTGTTATTTAGTGAAACATAATATGGGTAAAAAAGGTTTAGTAGTGTTTATCAGTCTGTGTTTACTCATTAAAAATGTTTTCATGCTCATTTCCAGTTTATTTTTTATAAGTTTCAGTGTTATTTTTATTTTCTGTTGTTTTAATAATGGCGTTATTTGTCAGATTGTAATATTTAAGAAATTCAGAACACTACTATCGTACAACACAGCAATACTATCCCTGTCACAGTAAATGAGCGTACCAAAGCCTACCAGTTGTCAAAAATGTCCCATATGTTATCAGTTTAGTATAAATTTTTAAGTGCAAAATATCAACTAACGCTTTTTCACATCTAGTTCTAGTTTTTACCTCACAAAAATCACCCTGGTGAGGATATCTGAAACAGTTTAAACAAAGAAGCTTCTTGTGTTTCCATTATTTTCCACGTGTCAGTGTTTCACAGCATGATCTTTTTGTGCCCCGCCCTGATCCACACGAACCTCAGTTCCTCGGTGCTGCCAGGCTAGCAAATGCAGCTGGGGATAGGAAGCCACTTGTTTTCTTGTCCACTTTTCCCTTTTTAAAATTTTATTTTAATGACTTAAATGACCACATTCGAGTAAAAAACCCACTTTTCAAGCCATTCGTTTGATTAAGTGGTCTTTTCTTCATCTTATGTGAAGCTGCTCTAGAGCTCTTTGCAGTGATAATGAAATGGGTGAGTGAGGTGAAAAGAGACGCGTGTTCAGTCTCATCCTCTCTTCACACCTCAGTGATGACTTTGCTCAGTTCTCTCTCTCTCACTTTCTCTCTCTCGCCATAGTGTGTGTGTGTGCTGTGCTGGTGTGTATGCTGGAGGACTCTTCCACCATCCCCAGTTTCTCTGTCACGAGGCAGCAGGGTGTGGCTTCCCCCAACAGGGACAGGTTTTCTGGAGCGAACACAGACCCTCAAAGAAAAAGCGACTGTTTCATGTGCTCTTTAAAGTCTGATATTCACACTACTTTAGTGCCACGATATACTATTTGAATTAAAAATCTTACCATAAAATCTAGTCAGTTGTAGCATTTAGCAATATCTATGCTGTATTTCATCATTATTTCGACTGCTCTGGTTTTCTCTACTTGCTATAAACCCTTACATTTCTATGGCACTAATAAGCGGAGTGCTGATACGACTGACATGCATCAGTGAGTTAAATTAAAAGGGTGTTGGAGTGTGTTTGCATGGTTACTGCACAGAAACAGAAGATGTGCTTTATGTTTATATAACCCAATAAAATTGGGGAGGGTGTTGGGGGGTGTTTGATGTGATAATTACAATTGGTGTCACCAGCAAATTCGAAAAAAAATCTGCAGGTTTGCAGGTTCAGTGATGGTGTTAGCAGATGAAAGTTTCTGTCACATTTGATTTATATTCATTTATTCCAAAAAAAAAAAGATTTATGGCAAAGGTCATCATTAAAAAGGCATTCACTTTGCAGGGAAGTGTGTATGTGTATGTGCATGTTCATGCGATGCAGTCCTGCAAGTGCAGAGAGGGGTGAGGCAGATTTCTAATCGCTTTATTTCTTTTTTTTGTTAATGTTTCATTTCAGTGGATGTGTGTGGAGGGTATCTGTTTCTTGAGATTTAGTTAAATGAATCCAACTACATGAACATTACTATTTATGCATAAATTATCCAAATGATGATGTAATTTTGGCTTGATCACTGTTGTTTCACCTTGAGTGTCCTTACAGCTAACACTTTGCGCTCCTGCTGTTTTCACTGTTAATCCTTCCTTAATTTTTTGACGAGTATTCTGCTGTCAGCTGGGGAGAGAGAGAGAGTGTGTGACTGAAAGGACATCTAATGATCACCTTTATTAAAAGAACCATTAGTTTTCTTCCGCTGACAAAACACTGCCTTCCTGTCTTTGAGCAATAAACGGTCAAGAAACGGATTTAAATCCCCCACTGACATGCACGAGTAAATAATTCATGAGGTGTGACTCTCAGAAGAGGTGGAAAATACCCGAAGAGATGGAAAGGGAAAGAGAGAGAGAGAGCGAAAGAGAGAGTAAGGGAGGGAAAGGAGAAAGCAGAGAAAAGGAGGGTGGAGGTAGAAGCATGGTGTGTGGGATGGGGAGAGGGTCGGGAACCGAGTGGGGCGGGGCAGCACTTGGGGAGCGGTAACAACGCAGGAAAGATGGTAAAATGAGAGTCTGTACGGCTGAGAGAAGGTCGAGGGAAAAACATTACATTACACTTTTTACATCGTGAATGTGAAAAGTGACATATACAGGTGAGAGGCAGGTGCAGAATAAGGTGTGAAACATATGAAGTATAAAATGAAACTGAAGCAGGCTTGATACAGTAGGTATGAAGTCTTCTAGTAGCTATTGGCAACAGATAAGAACTTCATTTCTATCTGGTTTAATTACACAGATATGATACAAAACATAAAAAGCTGCAGTGTTTGATGGCCATAATAAAAGGCTGATAAGTGCTAACTGAATATAGTTATTTGTCGCAATAACGAATCCCGCAGAAACACTTAAGTCTCCATTTGTGAAGACTGGATAAACATTGTTTTACACCCAGTGTGCAACAAGCTTTGAGATTGCTACACATGCACCACGTTAGGTAGCTAACAATTGCCCTGAAATCCATCTTTTTGTCAGAGTAATGCCTTCAAAGCACCTACTAGCCTGTCATTCCTTGTCTGGCAGAGGCCCTTAATTTATTTGGCCTGTGTCAGGAAAGTTTGTGTGTGCGTGCGTGAATGCACCGTGGACCTTTTGCCTATCCAAGCGGAATAATGGGTGTGATTGTGGCACTAGAGATCTCCATTTCGGGGAACGGAAATGTGGGGAGTCTGCATTATTCAGTACTGACCTAACTGGAGAGCTGGATTCTGCACGCAGACATCAGCTTTGCTGGTCTTATAGCTTAGCTGGCGTTTTGGATATATGCTTTATTGTCTTGTAGTGTTGTTTCTGGTTTTTGTGTAGATAAATCCCAATAACAGGGTTAATTTAGCAGTAGCTTGATGTTTAACATTAAAAAAACATGCGGTAAAAGTGAATAAATATATTTCCCAAAAATGCTCAACTATACTTTTAAGATAGTTTCACTTATTAATGACGTGCTGAATGTAAAGTTAAAAGTTTTAGAAAAGCTTTCCAACATTTTGTATATGACCTGCCACTGTATGTCAGATGTAACTGCAGCCAGTCACAGCTGAAATCTGACAAAGCAAGATTTTATAAAGAAAGTCAGATGGAAACAGGAAGTCTAATGAAGTTTTCAAGTCTTAACAAATTCTTTTCCAGACTATTCAGAAGTGATTTTATTTGGAAGTAAAACAAACTGACGTTGCTCTGTAAATTATGATTTAGTTTTATTTTCCAGTCAATGGAAAGAGAGCATGTTTATCCTTGGGCTTCTAATACCACATGATACAATTATGGCCAAAATCAGTGTCATAATGACTTTGATCAGTGTTGAGATCCCTTTTTTTTTCATGAATATTCATTAAGTTTTAGTGAAAAAATGTTTTGCACAAAATGCAATGTTGTGCAACATTCCTGTTAATGCACAAATCCACGCAGTGAAATAAAATTCCCCTAAATTCAATGCATGTAGAAGAAAATTAACAAATCTTTAAATAAAACAATGTAGCAAAACTTTACACAAAATTTAATCAACAGGGTGCTTTCACCTTTATATTGTGCTGTTTTCCTGTTAACTAAAACATCTTTTCAGACAAACAAGGTGCATGTCTTTGAATCATGATATAGTCTTTTTGCTCAAAGAGCATTTGCTTGTTTCGGTATTTTTTAATCATAGTTGTGATTAATCATGTTCATTTAGGTGTGGGAAGCCAAAATTGTGGCTGACATTAAAATTCACTTAATTTTGCAGCCCCACTGTGTCTACTAATCACTGTCATCATTATCGTTCTCACCATCCTAGCATGTTAGTAATTATCACATTGTCATCTAGTGGCTGAGATTTCAGCTAAACAGTTAAACAACCTGATTTTTGTGGATACTGGATAAAAAATCTTTCTGTGTTTTGTATATAAAGTTGTCATCCACAATATTCTTGTAACAGGAAAGTTTGGACATTCACTGGATATGAAGCACACGAACCAGTGATTTTCCAAAATGCTTGTAGTCCTATTGTTAAACTAGATAACTATTAAAAATTTGTTATATTTTATACTAGCAAGCCCAAAGTCAGTCCAACTTTTTTTTAATGCGGTGGCATTGAGGCAGTTATTTTCTGCAAAATCTGATATCTTTGCATTGGTTTTGTTCTTAACTGAGCGTTCAGTTTCCATTAGCCAAGAAGTTAGCTAACTATCACTAGCAAAACAATAGAAGTGACCTAAATTTTGCTAACAGCAAACCTAACTTGATGATATATTTATTATATTGTATAAATTATTGAAGAAAACGCTTGAAACACTTACCATTAGTTCCACAGGAGGGTTTTATATAAGGAAGGGCATTTTGTCCTCACCCTGCAAAGCTATGACATCACAACATCATGAATGGTCGGTTACAATGTTGATCTTGCATTAACAGTATTATGATGATTCAGAACAACACCAACGCGGGGATACTAGAAACACTGTTGTTGTCTGGTGCATATGGTACAAATGTTGGTCTCAGGATGACATCCACATGGTAAAAAATGCATATGAACCACATGCCCAGTCTCACCTGGGGGGAGGTGCTTAGAACAGAGAGGAGAGAGCTGCAGGTGGAAGGCTTTTCTTTTTCTTTTTTTTCTTTTGCCTTTTCTAGATTTTTGTTCTTTTGGAACTTTAGCTTTAGTTACAACCAGGACGCAGTTCTATAAATAGCACTGGAATTACAATAAAGTTGAATTATACATAAGATGTGCATTCCTGTCGGTGTGTGCCTGTAGCCACTGGATGCTGTTCAATACAAGGCTTAAGCAGAGATTATAATGCTTTGCTAGATAAAAAAAGATAAAAATGTGTGGAAAATGCAGTAATTACTGTCGATATTTTACCAAATAACATGTTGATTTCATATTTTAACATTTTTTTCTTTCTTCACAGCTCACCCTCTCTCTCCTTCCTGTTTCTCCTTGTTCCCTCCCACACATTTTCTGTCAGTAGAGGTCTAACTAGGTGCTTAAACAACCCCCTGCTCCAGGCACCTCACAACACGGTGCTAGGTACATTACACTTTCTCCATCACTATAAATAACACAGGTTCTAATTAACCAGCACAACACAGTGAGGCAAAGAAATCGGTTCTATTAAAGCAGTTGATGATTCAAGTTGTTTTATACACTCTAAGCTGTATCTCTATATATCATAAAACATTACACATGATTGTTATTCTAATTAACTGATTTATGCTGTTGACTCACATGGTATTCTCACAGAATGAAAAGTTCTTTGTTCAGCAACCCAGACATTGCTTCTCCCTACAAAATTATCCCTCTTTGTGGTCCAGTGACTACATATATAGATTATCACACACACACACACACACACACACACACACACACACACACACACACACACACACACACACACACACACACACACACACACACTGACACCATGAATGACAGGGTAAGATAAAGGGATGACTTCTAATTTGCTAAAGGTCACAGTCTTGGTACTTAGAGCACCTTTTGAGAAAAATACCAAATCAATAATTGCATTTGCTAAACAGCAACATACATTTTAAAGACAAATAGCTTGCATAATTTTATAATTTACTTATGTAATGTGCTTTTGAAAGTGCAAGGTGACTGTCTTCTGTTTTAAACTAAAGGTAAAGTAGCAGTTGATTTTTTGTGAGAGGGTATGCGCATTGATGCTAGTGTAGTTAACCAAAAAAGATGTGATACAGTAGCAGTGGTTGCCTTTCTATAGTTTCATATTTGTGAGAGGTACAGTATGCTCCATAACACCTGGTATGAGCCACATTGGCTGGGAATTTTCTCCTAGGACATTAAGGACAATAGAGCAGCTGATAAAGATCCCCTCCCATATGGATAGCGAGCTTTAGTAAAGTCCTAAGATCTGTCAATAAGACGTGAACTAAATCTCAACCTGCTCTGTAAGCCCAAGTGTTCTGGAGGACCTTGTTATTGTACTTTATCAGTTAATTTGCCATTTGAAAGGATACATAGATTTTCATTCAGCTGTTTTTTTTTCTTGGCACAAGAGGACTGAGGTTGCTGTACAGTCAAGCTGTTGCACTCATTTTCTCTCTAACTTAAGAACATATAAATATATAGAAAAATGGCATGGTGAAGAAAAGCCTTTATTCACCTTGAGGTGTGTCTGTATGTGTGTCTGAGACACAAAAGAGCAAATGGGGGAGGACCTGGTTTTCTTTTGTTACCACTATGCGATGTCACCAGGAGGGGAGGGTGGACAGGATGATGGGAATGTCCTTGGGGACTGGCCAACCTGTGCAAAACAAAACAATCGACAGACGCGGTGTTGCAGAAGCCCACTCTGTAAAATTCACATGAAAAGACAGTAATAGCCAAATTTCATGCACAGGCTGGGTCAAATTCTCACACCTGAAGTTACAGACAATTTTTTTAAAATACTAAACTGCTGCGTTAAAAAAAAAAAGTCAATTAGATGTCTTTTTATTGCTAAAAGACATTTGCATAAAGCTGCTTATCTCCAGTGGAATCGGAATCTACTCAGTTTCCATTTATGACAGGATTCAGATTAAGGAAGCAAATTATTCAGTGGAATTAACATGACATTTCTTTGCCAATAACAGGGCGTTTTCACACCCAGACAGCCTGTAATTATGCTGCTTGATGAAAAAAGACAGGCTCGCTGAGAACCAATTGGAGAGTCAATTAGATTATTCTCTCATACAGCATGTGAAGGTACAGTTCATGTAACATTCTGGCACAAAACAGCTTAACCTTGCAGACCTCTCTGCCCCCCCTTAAAATATAGCTAAGAACCTTTAGCTTGAGGTTCTGGTGTTTTATTGGGCCAATGCGTCTTATCCCCGAGCGTAAAATGATGCCATTTTGTCAGATTCTGTACGTGTGTCTCTTCTTTACACACAAGGTGTCCTTTGGCACCGGAGCCTTAGCACATCAGCTGCAGCAGTACTGGCTGCAGAAGCATTATGACATTGCTCTGCTTTGATCATCGAGCTCTGACCTGTTCATGTTGGACTAAAAAAATCTTGAACAGTTTCTTTTATTCAAATACAGGATGAAGATAAGGCCAAAACTGATTGAGCCAGTTTTAAAACCGAGAAAAACAACATATATTTGCACTGGCCAAATAACTACCCCGATATAGTTACAATAACTTTTCATTTTGTTTCACGGAGCTTTCCTTCCTGTGCTAATTAAAACTGTTTGCATGGCGCGTTAACAACTAAACAGACCTATCTGTGCTGCCAGGACGTGTAGTAACATTTCTGCAAAGGTGCATAGGTCATGTGGTAGGGTATTAGGCCACCTCCAGTGGACACACATGTGCCTCAGTGTAGCACCCTTTATATGCTCTCTATTTTAGGAACATTAAAAAAGGCCATTACACACAAAAATAAACATGCAAACCCATAAGTAAAGCAATAAACTGTAGATTCTTTCCAGAAATAGAATTTACAGTAGAACTGCTGTATTGGATTCCAGCATGTTCCTAATAAAGTGGTCTGTGTGTGTATTTTCTCTCAGTCTACACACAATGAGACCACACAAGCCTCTAAACTGCTTTTTAATTAATAGCTCATGCTGCTCCATCGATTGTCTCACTAATTATGGGGCCATTGATTACTATAGGTCAGCTGCCTTTGTACACACACACGCACACTCCAGCACAACCACATATACAACACAAAGACACTTCTAGGAATGCCTCCACACTACTTAGCCGGATGTTTTTGTGTCCACTTAATTGTGGCCGGTAAATATTTTAACAGATTACCGGTCAGAAGCATTGCCTGAATGAGTCCTGCATCTCAAGTCCCTCAGGCTGAGCATGAGCTGACATCTTTAAATATGGCCATGCCAAGATAATGGAATACTTTGGCTGTTTTCTATCCGATCAATAGTTGTTTATATGTGTACAGTGACACAGTATATCAGGGTCTGGGCAGACTGCCAGCAGGTGGGGAATGGCTTCAGTCAGCACTTTGGGAGATGTGGGATTGGGGGAGGAGGGAGGAGTACACACACACCAAGTACACACACACACATAGAAACCCATGCACACAGATTGTGGGCCTAGAGGCAGGGTACCTTGGGATTGCATGTATTTGTGAGGCTGATGAAGAGCAGCAGTAAGGGTGGAGCCAAGAGCGCTGAAGTATTGGCGTTCAGTGCATTGTGAATTTGAAATCTATGGAGCTGCAACCTGCAACACGGCAGTGAGAATATGAGGCCGACAGACAAAGACAGGAAGACAGGAAGAAAGATGCAAACATGCATACGATGCTCTTATTTTGATCAGTTGTACCTGAGTGTTTATGCCATCTAAATCCAAACACAGTTTAAAGTTTATTTTTTAACATGATTCATATGTATATTTCCAGGTTTCTATTAGGCTTTGCCTTCACAGCCTGGCTGCAGATAAAGATGCTCATGGTTCATAGATATTCAAACCTTTCATCAAAAATAAAGTAACTAACATGTCATAAATAAAATGTTTTTCTATACACATGCCCACTATAGAAAGACCCTTCATTTCTGGTGCAGCCATGTAGTATTTTTCACATCTGTCACACCGTCTGTGCAGCAGTGCCAACATTAATTGACTCAATGATCCAACAAAACATCTGTCCAGAGGTTTCTCTCACTCCACCGCTATCAGTAAGGCAATGTCTTTGATTAATGACGACATTTGATTAATGAAAACAGCCATCGTCTTCCACTAACTGTCTCTGTTTTTATTAAGAGAGCAACCGCTCCGCTAATTTAAGCTAGCCATTTCATCTACGTGGAATGACAATGTTATAAAATCATAACACCGTGAAGCCATTCTTTGCTGCCTTCGTAACGATGAGATTTTGAATTATGTCTTGTAATCACCCTGCACTCACCAGTGGCTAACAGGTTAGAGTGAAAGCCTCGGCAGCAGTCCATAAATCCATCTTTGCAACCTTCAAGGTTGAAATAGCTTTTGCTGCTCAAACGGGCTTAGGAGACTAAGGTGATGATGCCAACTAACCACACATCACATGCAAAGAGTAACCTGGGTGAGGGCTGACAGTATGTAACATTAAAAACTTGGTAAGCATGTCATGGCAAGCCCCCCTAAATGTTAAGATGAGAAGAAAACTAACAACATATTTACAGGAAATGTCTTTTTGTGTCAAACTGAAACAGAAATCTGACTCTGAGAGTCCTCTTATCATTGTGCAGAGAAAGTCTTTTGTTTTTTCCACTCCATTCACAACACTGTTTGCTCTACAGAGATTTAAAAGGGACCTAGCGGCATTAAAGGCGAAAGCTGAACAAATTTGCAAATATGCAAATTTCCTCTCAAGCTATACAGCGACAGCTCTGTAAGAGCCGACCGTGCTTCCCTTTAACGCTTGAAGAAACAGAAAAATTATGTTGTTTACTACTGAGCTCAGCTACAGGAGAATGGAATATCAGACTAAACTGCTAATGAGATTTACACCTCAGGATTCAATATATATATGCTTTAAAAAAGAACCAATGAAAATGCAAAAACTGAAAACAAAGTAGATGAAGAGGTGAAGAAGTTCATTGCAGTGTTCAACATAAAAGCTGGAGTGGATGGAGTCACTGTTTCCAGTCTTTATGCTAAGCTAAGCTACTGTAAGTAAACCTGCTGGCTTCATATTTAGAGTACAAACATGAAAGTGCTGTCAAAAGATAAGCCTATTTCTCAAAATTAAACAATATGATCACTTGGTTTTGGTAGGGTTATCTTGTAGCTCTTCTCCACTGAAAATGTTTACTGATTAAAAAAACACACCAGCAAGTTTTATGTTTTATGGTTACAAAAAAAATCTGCCAACACCAATTTTGATCTGACAAACTCATCAGAAAATATTTAAAAATCTGTTTGTATCATGTGTGCATATCATTTTTCTCTGCTTGTCCTAAAGCATTTTACTTTGTCAGGAGGACATTTTCAGTCATGACTGACCTTCATGCTTTAAACAGCAGTGATGTGCCTTGCATTTTGATGAACTGCAAGAGAGAAATAAGCTAGAGTAATTTCAGATTCCAGTCTGGTGTAGGGATTCTCTATTAGGTGTTATTGCTTTTTAGCAAACGAGCATGGTAGAGGACACTCGTGTGCCTACATATAAGTGTTTCAGTCAGTCATTGCTAGGGGAAGGTCGGCTTGCATCAGCTGGTAATCTAATATCTTACCCTCACCTCTCATTAAGGGCACATGTCACTATTATTCCTGCACCTAATAGATGAATGGTAGAAACAGAGAACTGAGAGGATTAGGGACGAGACCTGCATCTTTCAGCCAGCCCCCAGCCTCCACCTCAAAGCTCCCCAGTGTGTGCCTGCATGTTTGAAGACTGCAAAGGCCTGTACTCTGTGGAGCATGGGAGATTTGTCAATAATTTGGCCTCTGGAGAAAGGTAAGCTTTACTCTGCCAGCCTTCAGGCTCCACAGCGTTTTGTGGGGGGAGGAGAGTGTCCCTTTGTGTCCCTTTGTGTCCCTTTTATGTATTTACCTCCTCCGTTGCACATCCCTACAAAACTACGGAGACACTGTGAGGATTCATGTATATCTCATACAGTAATCTCCTTCTTAGTGTGATACCGGACAACAAGACAACCTCAAAGCTGTTCTATCGTGTGGTAAAGAGAAAAACCACCTTATGATGTTTACTCTTTAAGTAGAGCTGCTGTATCACAAGAGTTTAAGATGCAAAACCCTCATTAAACAAGTCAAAGCCACAGTTACAGCTTCAGTTTTAATAAGTAAGAAATGTCTATTTGACCAGATCTGTAAGAAAGCTGCAATGAAAAGATTAAAAGACAAATAAATCAATCTTATGAGAGCTTCTCAAGGTTACACAGTAATCCTTTCCCACATATCAAGACTTTAGAGGGAGCTGTGAAAGAAATAACTGAACTATTCAGTATTTTTTATTTGAATTTTGAATCAAGTTATATATTAGGAAAACAAAAAGCTGGTTTAAAAAATAACTACTAGTTGTGTTTCTCTGCGTATCCCTCTGGTTTCCATAAGCACTGTACAGCAACTCAAACCTTCTATGGTGCCAATTGTATTTTACCAATAAGTTGACCATGTAATCACTTGCATAAAACTCACTTTCAAGGGAGCATGAATGAGGAAATGATCTCAGATGCATCCAAGGTATGTATCTCTAATGTGATTTGCCTTTATAATATGTAACTTCTAAACAGAGACACAGTAATAGTGACATTTTATTAAGATATTCCTGATGTTCTGTTATTAATGGTGACCATAATATAGTCAGTCCTGTTTTTTTAAGTCCTCTGGATAGAGAGCCTGAAGATTAATGATAGAAATTTGCTCTTTCTGACCCCATTTCCACACCTGTTCAGCTGCAAAGGAAATCAATGCTCTCTGATGAGACCCAATTATGCAAAGCAAAGGCTATTATTAAACTACCTGATTTAATAAGTGCACCTTTTAATATTACCTCTGGAAATATGTTCATGGTTTTCTTTGCCTTTTCTTTTTGTTTCTTTTCTTTTTTTGAACCAGATTTAAAGAAGGCATTCAATATCCCGACTTTGATGATGTCATTTTAATATTTCATCACTATGGCTGAGAAACAAGAAAGAGAAAAAAAACTAGAATACATTTCTGAGAAAATTTCATCTTTTATGAAAACTTTAAACCGATCAGACCATCTGAGTATATCTTTAAAGCTCCCGGATAAGTAAGAAAGGGAATTCTCAGCAACAGTCACTAAAAACGATTCATCTGAAACTGATCAGAGGCATCGTCCTCACTGGTGCTTTGAGCTTCTTATGATTAACTATTCCATTTGACACCCTCACTTCTCTGACTGATCTTATGGCTCGAGGATGGTCTTCTTAACATCAGGTTTACTTCATCTTTGTTGCATTTCTCTGCCTTTCTTTTTCTCTAAATGCTGTGTCATACACTGTAGGATAGATATTGAATGAAGCCCCTGTAAGGGCGCAGCTGCTCTATTATGGATTAGATGGCGGCAGCACATAGCTCTTACCTCATAAATAGCTGAGGGAACATTTTAGGACACTGGAACATTGTGCACACTCTTCAGAGATGTGCATTTGTCTAAAAATGTTGCAAATATACTCTTCTGTGTTATACAAGGCCAAAGAATGCAGATAATTAATTGCTTTGTACTTAGAATTGGTCCTTTGTGTGATGATTATGCAGGAAATGCAGTAAAGCAGCCCTAAAATGCTGCCAGGAGAAGTATTATTTCTGAAATTGGCAACAATTTTATGAACATATTGATTTGATATTAATAGAAACCAGAGGATCATCATCGTAATTGTCTTAAGGAAGCAGTAAACAAAATCTCAGGATTTTCAAAAATATTCCTAAGTGGTTTCAAATTTCTGAAGGGCATACACATTTCTTATTTATTTATTTACTAGATGTATCTCCACAGTGACATTTTGTGCCTGAGGTGCATCCAGTGCAGCATCGGTAGCAGTCTGCAGAGCTTCAGTTCAGCTACTTATGATGCACACATCAGCTTCTCCAAGTACCTTCCTGCTCCTCCACCGCCTTTTGATCCAGCCACCTGAAAGCTAAAGATAGACAAATTTTACCATTTCATCTCAAGTTTTCCTGTCTTATCTGTGAAACTTTTTTTTCTCCTTATATCCTTTTAATCACTGAAGGAAGTGATGAATCACACCTGAAGAAAAGAGAAAGAGATTTCACATGAAAGGGTAGAAAGAAGAGTCTCGTGGTGTACTGCTTTTTATTGTGTTATTTTTGGCTGTTTGATAGACAACATCTTTCTTTTAAAACAAAAACAAAAAAAAGGTAGGAAGGTTTGAATTTTGAAAAGCCGCTATGAAAATGTAATCGATCTTATTTGGTCTTGGTTTTGCATCTTTCTTTTATGTATATACATACATTATGTAAAAAGAGATGTTGTAATTGCTTGATTTATTAGGCTTTCATAGAGTTGTATTTAATGTATAAATACCTTTACTGTCAGATATAGACACCAGCAATTATTCAGTACATCGTATATAATTTAAAAATGAGCCAGACAAAGGTAGAGTGGTGTTCAAAGGGGCGTGTCCTTGGAATATATTCAGCAAACAAGCACTAGTACTCTTGAAGATAAAGGATGCAAATCTTAAAATATATCATATATCAATATATCCTTATCCACCCTGTGTAAGACTGGCAACCTGTCCAGCATATACCCCACCTCTCACCCTACAGCAGCAGGGATAGGCTTACTTATATCCACTATCATCGGTTTCTTCAAAAGGTGAACAACTGTCCAGTCTATATACAAGAAGAAGTTAGTAATTTAGCCAGGATGTAGACTTTGTCACAGGTAGGTGTAAAATATAAACATTGATTGATATATATTTTATGTTTTTTGATTACTGATTACCATTTTCTGATTACTGAAACAGACTTTGCACTTAATGTAATTATATGTCTCATGTTGAACAGTCCCAGTACCACTCATCCATCCTCACAGAAGCTGAAAGTGAGGTCAAAAAAAGCTTCGACGTTCCTCTTTGTTCAGGGAAAAACGTTTTCCTTCACCCTGTCTGTCTGGCTGTCTGGCTCTGTTGGCTCTGTCTCTGCTATTATTAGCACAGACGAAGAGAGAGAGAACACACAGTCATGGCTTGGTTAACAGAGAGCGCCACAGAATGATTCAGCACTTTGTGCCAAACTGGAAAATTGTTACATTTCACGCAAAATTGAAATATATCTCTCCACTGAACATTAAGTTGTTTAATTAATTGCTAATTAATGAATTAATTGTTGCCGACAGACAGTTTAGGATCACTCAATTGGTACCTACCTCAAGGATCCATTATCCTAAATGTGGTAAAATTATGCTCAAGAATTTGTTGATTTTCTTTGTCTTATTCACATTTTTTATTATTTGTTTTTCATCTGTATGCTCTTTGCCTCTATTCTGTCTAGACGAGAGGAATCCTGTCTCTCTGAGAGCGGTCACTCCCTAAGGCTGCAGGAACACAGCAAGACACTAGCAACTAATTCCAAGGCAACAGCAGCACTAACTCAGATTAACACTTTGTTTACTGGTACAATAACTGGGATGTATGTGCATATCCACCATTCTTATTGAACGATAACCAATGCAATGACTGAGAAAAGACGGAGATTGTGAGTTTGCCGCTGAGTCTTCTTTTTGTGTTCACCTCACAAGAACAGATGATGTTACTGCGTTACCTGCGACACTAAACCATAAAACAAACAGTTCTGTCTGTACACATTGTAGCAGATGTATTTAGAAACTGTAAATAAATAGGTCAATGAAATGCTGGTCATTTTTGGTTTTCTGGATGTCTATTTCTGTGTGAAAGGTCACACGCATACAGACTTTAATATGCCTGCAGAGCTGACACCACAGCCCAGTGAAGAGGAATGGCTTTGATCCAGAGAAACTGACAAACTGGTGAAATTTATGGGCAAAGCTCGCTTGCTGCACAGCCTGATTCTCATTTCCACCCCACGCCACACCCCTGCAATCACCAGACAGTACATAAAACATGCCTCTCCCTCAGCACGGGCCCTTTTATTCTTCAAGATTGCAAAGATGAAGGCATGAATAAGAAGAATTGCCACAGTCAGTGAGGGATCTATACGTATATATAATATTTAGTAATACTTCTCAAATTAAAAAATTCAGAGGGAGAGCCTAAAATGACTTTATATTAGAGGGTTGAATGATGAGTAGATGTGTGTAAAAGGATGTATGAGACATCTAGAGACATTTTTCAACACAGAGAAAGGGTTTATTCAAGGTAAATGGTCTGCATTTCATAGCAATATATTTAATAAGTGTTTTACAGTCTCATTCATTCATTCAGACAAAAACTCAACAGCAACATCTTACAGGCATTAGCATCATACGGAGCGGCTGGGAATCAAACTTTTTACCTTGCTCACAGCAACGTTCTTCGCCACATGAGTTATGTAAGTGATAATGTTTTAATAAACAATGGCAACAATGTATTGTGTATTTTAAAACAAACCAGTGATGCCATAATAAAATGTAAGGAATCACTGGAGGAACTGTGTTTTTCTGTGTATTTTGGCTCAGTTTGTTGTATTTTATTACAATCAGTAAAACAAAGTTTAAACAGCACTGCAGGTATGGTAATATAAGCATGTGTTCAATCATTAAAAAAAATGACACACTTGAGAAATCAGCCAACTGCAATGCTTATAGATTGCAGTGGGAGTGCAGGCACAACCTGCTCTCATAGCATTCAGCAGTAAATTTCAAATTAATCCCAGATCGGACGCAGTTTCCACAAGAATCCTTTACACAATAGAAGGTAGTACAATATTTCACATGCTTTTATAGCCTCGTAAAGCTCTTATGGTTTTTTTCTTTTTCTTTTTTGTGGCGGTTATGAAGTGGGGATAGGGTGGCTAAGGTGCATCTCAAAATAGAAAGTTGAAGCACTCTTGAAGTTTGAAGCAATCAGGGGGAGGGCTGTTTTGTAACAGGGCTTTTACAGTATTTCACCTCAGGACTTCCATTCAGCAGCATTGCAGAGGTATAAATCTTTGAAGAACTGCAATGTGCATCATGCATGCACACGCGGTGCTGAAGCTGTCCCGCACAATCAGTGCGCAAAAGGCGAGATGGGCTAATTAAGGACAATGCGTGAGGTCCAAAGACTCCAAGGTCAAAGGGTCTGGGTCTCTGTTTGTGTGAGTGTGTGGGGCAGGGATCGGGGGTTCAAGGGTCAATGCACAGTACAGCCTTAGGTAATCCATCATATCTCTGTGATGCACAGCTTCCTGGTCCTGGGCCTCTTAAAAGCTTCAAGGTGACATTGCTTTCCAGCCAGCCAGTCTTTTTTTTCCCTAGAGAAATATTTATAAAACAATACTGACCCTCAAAACTGATTTTTATCTGTCAGTCAGTTGTTATTTTGTTTAGTTTTTTCCTGTGATTTCCTTTGTCTTGACCTGTGCAATGCCTTATTTGTTAGTTATTAAATTATTTGTTGATATATTTTGTATTAAATGCCTACATTTTAAGTGTAACTTGGACATAATTATGACATTTTTTCCCACTAAAAATGCTACGCAGAAAAAAACATCTGACTTTCCATCAGGACTGTGTTTAAGAGCTTGTTATTGATCATAGATTAGGAAATATCCAGTTGATCAATAGGGTGCATAAACAGACACGAATGATGTGTGCATAGATCAATAATGACAACTATGTGAGTAGAAATATTTTGCGTTCAACTTTTGCATACCTTCCAGTAGGAAACCATTCCCCGTCATTTTAAAGAGACATAATGAAATCACATGCAGCCAAAATTATTTCAAGGTTTTATTGATATGGTGTCATACAGCAATACAATAATAATAATAGTAAAGAGAAAAGCATGTCAACTACATTCAATCCATATGCTTTTGTTGTCACTGCAGCTATGATAAACACTACGAAAGAGAATATAACGGTTAAACACCCCACTGAACAGAGTCGTATGCATCAAACACATGGTCAAAAGCTGCTGGTGTTTTAAGGCATTTTACATCCTACAGTATTTCTTTTACAGTATGGCTAAATATTGATTGTTGGTTTTGAATCGGTGATATACTGATCATCATTTTCCAGAGCATGTGCATTTAGAAAAGTTTGGCAGTGCTGCGGACGCGATGTTTTTCTTTAGACATCCATGAAAGCTCTTTTGGTTTACAGTGTAAGGATAAAGGCTTGACATTTGCAACCACTAGCAACTCATTCAGTGTGTTTATAACTTCTTCTGTTTGACGCTATAATTCGTACAATTCATTATTCTACGAAACAAAATCAAAATGCCCAGCTTTCAGACTTGCTGTTCTCACTCAACACATAATTCCAGTTATGATAGGCCACTGTGTAGAGACACAAACACACTTAGTACAGTACTATCAGTAGGTTTTGTTACCATTCTTAGTGTTAGTGCAGTTTGTCAGGGCATTATTCACCATGACCAGCAGCAAGAGAATAAAGATAGCTGTGTTAGAGTTGGCAGTGCACGAGCAGAGAAAACAAGCTGCAAGTCTCTTAAGCTACTGAAGGATTTCTAGTGGTGAGGTCACACTACAACAGACATTTTATCCAGTCATGGCCACAGTTAAAAAAAAAAAAGAAAGAAGTTGAGACGTTCTAAACACATCATGGCATGGCACGCTTCAACTAAATCATTAGAGTTTTGTCAACACTGTTTTCTTCAGGGTGACTGATATGGTATTAATTCTTGTGTTGTGCTTCATGGGAAATGTTGTTATGCAGCTGATGTGTAAAATTTATCACACCTCAATCGCTGGATCATTATGAAACGCATGCATTTGTGCTACAGCATAATTTATAATTCAGTCTTCAACTGACTTTATAAAAGACTCTTTTATTATGTTTGCTCCATTCTCTAAAGTCTCAAATCTAACCTAAAGGCCTAACAAACACATGTCTAATGCAGTCATTAAAAGGTGTTGTGCATGATGATGCTCGACATAGTCGGCAGTTTTAACTTCATACAACAAAAATGTGTTGAATGAGTAATTTGCTGATGAATTCCATGCAAGCATGACATCTTCGTACACCATGCAAATTATGCCAGAATAATATATTTTTGTCTTTGTCCTAAATCTTGATCTTACTCAAAGAGCTACATTAATATATTGTTGTTAGTGAAACTTTTCCAGGAATTCGAAAAGGGTCGGTGCTCGACTCCTTCAGCCATTTGGGTTGTGCTCAAATCCCTTGCAATGAAAAGAGAACTGTCTGTGCAAACATTTGATTTAAGGAGGATATTCTTTGCACTAAAAAGGCTCAAAATGTTGGCTCAGTAAGACATTATCATTTATTGTTGTTCATCTTATTGATTATTGTTATTATTGTTAGCTGGTTTCTTATGTAGACCGTGTGCTTACTTACTAAAGAGAAATCATTATATTCCTATTGTGGGTAGAGACCCATACCAGCTGATGTGTTTTAGATCTTTTTGGCATAGTGTGGAATGTGTTGAGAATAATTCACAGTTTGTGGAAGAAATGCACAACCGGAGTTGTTATTATTATCTACTGTGTGTCCGTACATATTGATTAGTGAGAAAGACCAGTAGAATAATGTACTGTGAAAGACCATACTCCTGTAAGAGATGCTACCTAAGTGCTTGATATTGTTTGAAGCTGAGAACAAGAGAGAACAAGACAGAACAGATGTACTGGACTTTTGCATGGTGTGTCGGTTATAATAGCGGTATAATGGATTTCCCTTGATGGGGGGAACACCTGTGGGGGTCAAAGGGGACAAGGACACCAACATAAAACAAACTTGTAGATCCTGCACTCTAATCACATCCAACACACACTAGCTCAGATATGAAAGACAATCTTACTATGCTTTTGGGATGGGGGATGAAGAGGTATGGGTTTGCAAGGCAAAGGGAAGATTTAGGGGTCAACACCAGGCTTACAGTAGGCTCTTAGTTTTTCTGATTGGTGGGAATGTCGTCTTGCTGCTTCTCCATCTTCTTGGTGGTGACTACTGTCTCCTCATAAACTTCACGCTGGGACATCTTCCCACCGGATTTGCTCTCCAGCTGCTCGTCATCCTTTCCCTCCTTCTTGGAGCTCTTGCCAGAGCTTGTGTAAATGCGGGTCTGGTAGCTGTAGCCCTGCCCAGGTCCAGCACTTATGGAGGGACTGGGATAGGTGATGCCTGTCCCGATGCGGGTCTCCTCTCCCTCCAGTAGTTTCCTGCAGAAATGGTCATAAAAAGGTGTTAGAGGAAGACATTATATAATGAGAGAGGCAAGTGGTGAGGTGTCAAGAAACATACCTGTATGCTGCAATTTCTATGTCCAGTGCCATCTTGACATTAAGCAGATCCTGATACTCCCTCAAGTGACGAGCCATCTCGCTCTTTGTGGTCCTCAGCTCATTCTCCAGCTCTGCCATGCTTTCCTGAGCAGAAAATTAAAAATGAAAGTAGGCCAGAATTACATATTTTAAAAGGGGAAGACAATGTGTGTGACTACATGTCTTGCAGCAGACAGACAAAGACCTCTGTCAATCCCATTATTGGGCATGGTGTAGGCTAGAATTTGAGAAATGTATTAATAAATAGTAAATATTTTATTTTTAGTAAGAAGCTCTGGATCGAGCGTTTTCTTGTTTTAAAGTCGTTTTTTTTTTTTTTTTTTTTTTTTCTTAGAGCACCGACAGTGGGCGTTGTCAGATGCAGCTGAGCGCGCTATCCCGAAGGAACTAGTTTCAGCACCACGGACAGAGCCCGGCAAAAAACGGTTGTCCCGATCTTATTCTTGCGGTATTGTCACTAAAAACTACACACATAGTAGACTATCAATTTAAATGAAACTTTTACGAGACTGCTATTTAACAGCCGAATATCATTGCAGGAGAAACCTGATGATAAGCGTCAAAAAAAAAGTAAAACAGAATTACCTGATAGTTTCCAATCTCCATATTGTGTCTGTCCTCCATCTCCCGAAGCTGCTTTTCCAGAGATTCGTTGGTTCCTCTCAGACTCTCGATCTCGATAGTCTTGGACTGCAGCTGCCTCCTGAACTCGTTCACTTCCTCCCTGCCGGCGCGGATGGCCTCGTTACTACGGTTAGCCTGCTCGGAAAGATCTGCAAACTTGCTCTTGTACCACTCCTCGGCGGACTGCAGGTTCTTTGAAGCCATGGACTCGTACTGGCTGCGAATCTCTTTGAGGGCGGAGGTGAGATCCGGCTTGGACACCTCCATTTCAACAGACACCTGTGCAGCCTGGATCATATCCGTCAGTTCGGCCACCTCCTCCTCATGCACCTTCCTGAGGAAGTTGATCTCGTCCAGGAGGGATTCCACTTTCTTCTCTAAGTCCAGGCGCACCATGGTAGCATCATCCACATCTTTTTTGAAAGCCTTGAGGGTGGCCTCCGCCTCCTCTCGGGCGCGGAACTCCTCTTCATATTTCCCCCTGAGCTTCTGCAGGTCGTCCTCAATATTATCCCTCTCGATCATCAGCTGGGACTTCTCCCCGTTCAGTTCGTCGAGCTGGGAGCGCAGTTCGCGGATCTCTTGCTGATAGAGCTCTGCCAGCCTGGACGGCTCGGTATGACGCTGTCGCAGAGCAGTCAACTCTGTTTCCAGCACTTTGTTGTGCTGCTCCAAGTTGCGCACTTTCTCGATGAACATTGCAAAGCGGTCATTAAGACCTTGCATTTGTTCCTTTTCATTAGTGCGGATGATTTTAAACTCATTGTTGAGGACGCTACTCTGTGTCAGGTCGAAGGACTCCACTGGCATAGGAGAGAAGGAGCGGCCAGACTTTCTGCTGAAAGAGCCCAGGGACGAAACGTTGCTTCGGGATAGGGAGGAGGACCGGTACCCTCCGCGAGAGGCCACGTTCATCACCGTGCGCGATGGAGAGGATGCATAACGGGGAGAATCCCCGAAAATCCTCCGGTAGGAGGAGGAGGAAAAGACTTCAGATCCGTAGCTCATCTTCGCTTGTGTGGAGACAGAGCAGAGCAGTGGGCGCGTCTCCTTTATATAGGGGTGTCGACCCAATCACTAATTAATGCCCAACGGTAACATCCGGACTTAGTTTGTTCCAGATGCGTCAGGCAGTCCACTGTGCATATGCGAATGAACAGAAATCACTCCTGTAAACTAGATTTTTCGTTGATGGGTATATTATAAATATGACATCACTCCAGATGTGCACGGTTGACTCTATTTTTTTTTTTTCTTTCAGCAAATGGAACTGTCCTTTTTGGCGCAGTGGTGATGTATCCGCGTCTGATCGCTTGTTGCTAATTTAAAACAAACAGCTAACAACATGTAACAAATGTTCCGTATAAGACATCCTTTAGCAACAGTTTCCTGCAGCCCATCTTCAGCGTTTTTGTTGCTGAGAAAAATCTCTGAAAACGGAATTTCATCTAATCCGCTCCAGTCTACAAATTCTATGCTGTTTTTAATTAACGCAGAATGACGATGACGGTGCAGTTTACTTGCAAACTTACTTACTTGCAGTGCAGCCAGGTAACATCCGTAAAACACTCTTCCCCAAACCACAGTACTGACGTCATACAACACATCTGCTTGCAGTTTCCAAATAGCATCTATTTAAATAATATGACCCATTATTTTAACGCAGATCAAGAGCGAGCCCTGCGTTTTTCTTGTGTTAAACATGCGTATAACACAATGAGAAATTTGTATTTGAAAATAAATATGTTATGCATAAAATGTAGCAGGCTGCACGAAATATAATTAGAGTTAGATTTCCAAGAAAACTGTTTTAAATAATATCTAGGGTTACTCGGACTGGTTGATTGTTATTTGTTCTGTTTGGTAAAGTGTGTATATATAAAGCCTGGTCAAACAGGATCCGACTGACAGGCCTTTGCTGCCCTCTGCTGTCAAATAGCGTTACATTGCAAGCAAACTGGACTACCGAACCGTATTAACTGCCACAGTGTTTTTATTCTAGTGTGTTTAAAATTTTAGTGCGGCACATTCACAGTGGTGTTATTATCGTGATTTGTGGCAGAGCAAGATCATTATGAGAATGATTTATAAATAGGGCCTAGTTAAATGTGTTCATTTTGGTATTATACTCTTATCATGGACCTAAGGTTTTGTTGTTTGAACTTTGAATTCCAGTTTGCTATTGGGAATTCTTTTGTTTAGTGTTTTTAGTTGAATGACTTGACTTTAAGGTGTGTCTTTGTAACCAAAGTAATGCATCTGTCCTTAGTCTTAAGTTGCACAGTATGGGGTAATGGCAAGAAAGAACAGTGAAATAAAAAGTAGAAATTTACATTTAGAACAAGGGAAGAGCAAGTAATCTTCATCAGATTGAGAATAAATCTCACTAGATTAATGGTACTCCAACTGGCTATTGAGCAAGTACTAATTTCATATAGTTGGTACAAAGAAGCATGAAGAGAGATGGGGGTAGTCATGCAAGGGTTAGGTTTCAGGATATCAATATTAGCGATGTGCTCATGTGTGGGGACTCAACAGTGGGAGGAAACTACTATTTAGGTAGGGACATGTCTCCATTTTGAGCTTTAGAAATATATATATTTATATGCACTTCTCTGATCTATTAATCTAAGGTGTTTGGAAAGAAAAGCGACTGGACTTCTTTATGTTTCTTGAAGATGTTTCACCTCAAATCCAAGAAGCTTCTTCAGTTCTAAGACCAAATGGTGGAGAGTCCCAAGTATTTAAGCCCTAGTGAGATACCTGGGACTTTCCACCATTTACGTGTTTATATGTATTAGCAAAGTTATTGCTAAGGTCTGAGATAATGCATAGCTGTAACTTTGATAATACATATAAACACATATTGTTGTGAGCAGTAATTAAGGCTTAACAGATTAGACAGCTTCTCTTTTTTAATATTATTAGAAACTGTTCACAGTAAAGGTCCAGTTAACTGGGAAGGGACACTGGCTCACTGTTGATGGTATCTTAGTTTTGAACATTACACAGAGCATTACACTGCAGGCATTTAACTTTACTAATTATAGCCATGGACTCTAAATCAAAACATCCTGGATTTGCTCACTTAGGACACCACATTAAATTATTATGACATTTAATAGCAAGAGTATATATGTATTGCAGGTACTTCTGCAGTGACATTCCAAGAGGAAAAAGATTGGCAAATCTGACTGCAGTATGACAGTTAGATGGATAAATATCCAAGAACAAGTCAACAAACAAAACATAAGACGGGATGGAAAAGAAATATAAAATGCATACATTAAAAATATGCATCAAAATAATGGAAAGATGATCAAAACCATGAAAAGTTTCCTACATGACCATTTAATAATCTGATTGTACTGGGAGCAAATGATTAGCCTACTTCTAATCTTTATTATGCTATAGGGTGAGTCTACAGGCAGAACAGTGAACTCTGAACAGTGACATTTCAGATACCCATAGCTGCATTTGTGATATCCGTTTGTGATTTCACATATCTACATTTTAGTCATTACCAATCATAATTTTAATACGAGATATCACAAATGAAAAAAAATTATATCTGTTATGACTGTGCAAAACTGTCATATCCCAAACAAGATATAATTAGTGCTTGTGTTGTTCCTAAAACAAGCTTTATCCTGTACGATTTGACTTTCAGATTGAATTTACTTTCTGTATTCTGTTTTACTACTTTTAACCTCTTAACACTCATCAGGTCACTTGAGTGTCATCTAGGGTTAGGGACAGGGTTTGAACTGTGTTAACATCCTTCATTTTAGACCCCTGTTTTTCCATCCATCCCCATCCATTTTCTGCTGCTTAACCATGCCTAGATTGACAAGACAGTAGTCTAAGCAGAGAAGCCCAGACCTCCTTCTGCATGGCCACCACCACCACATACAGTTCATCTGAGGGACACAAAGGTGTTCTCAACCTACCTGACAAATATATTCTCACCAGCATATCCTGGGTTTACCTGGGAACACCCTTCTGTTAGGACATGCCTGGAACACCTCACTTAGTACATGCTTAGGACACATGTTAGTCATGTGCATGAATCACCTAAGCTGGGTGTTAGATTCTAATATTATTTTATGCCATGTTATACCCCGAATTAAAGATTGTGAATTATTATGTAGTTTTAGTTTGCATTATTCTCCTGAATTAGAAGAAGTTGATAACTATTACATTAGTTAAACTGATTTGCATTACATTAAATTGCTGACTTGTTGTGAATGAATGATATTGTTTTATGATGCATTATACTGCTGAGTTATAAGAAATACTGTTCGCAGAAGGTTATTGTCTAATTTGTCCGAGTAGAAGAGAACAGAGTGTGCCAAGGTCGTAGTTCAGGCGCTGTGTGAGAGAAAGCATGTGAATGTTTAGGCTTTGTATGATAAGGTGGAGGCACCAGAGGCTATAAAAGTTTGAGCAATGCTCCACCATTTTGAGATTTTGAGGCTGTCTGCATACAGTGTCCATCTCCCACGCGTGTGTTCATTAAAATCATCGTTTGACTCAACCCGGCCGGACCAGTGTTGTTATTGTGGTGTTTCTCTTGTTTCCATCCCCAATTTTGGACTCGTAACATGGGTCTTTCCACTGTATTGCCATCTTATCATGATGGAAGGATTTGTGTGCCCTAGTAAGTTATGTTGTCAGGGTATTTGCCTGTGTAGGGTCTCAGGTAAATTGGTCCTGGCTGAGGGGCCAGATGACAAAAAACTCACAATACCCCTATGAAGAAAACATCACCTAATGTAGGGTCTCTAGGCAGAGGTCCTAGATATTTTTCTTATTTTGGCTGTTCCCTTTATGAGACACTACAGCAGATCATCTACCTCTGTCACACCAACACTCATCATCACATATGTGGTCTGTGGTCTCTGTGGTCTTATTAGCTATTACCAGTAATCTCTACAGTCTAAAAAAAAGTCCCTACTCTCACCTCCACACTCCTGGCTTCTCCCTCACTGCCTTTGAACAAGCATTCTTCCGCTTCCTATGTGTTTAGCCAATGTGCCCTGACTGATACGACATGGAACTCTCAGTCTTGATGATCCACATATTTTGTTAGGTAAAGGTTTTGGACCCAACGCCTTCCTGACACAACCTTCCCCATTTATATCAGCTTGGGACCAGCACTAGTAGTACACCAGCTTGTGGCTTCAGCCCCCGTTGCCTGGCCCTGGAGGCCCTAACAGTTCAGTCCCTGGTTATTGTAACTATCCAATGGAATATGAATTTTCCTGTGTGTCAAAAACAAAACGACACCTCCAAAGGGCCAGAAAATTTGTAAAATCAACATTTAGGAAAGATTAACATCTTATAGTTTCAAAAGAGCTTGGAAAGAGAGTGAGTACCACGACCTGAATGATTGAGAACCTACACACACATCTTATAGTTTCTGAAAATTTGCCTATTTAGCATGTTTCAGAAACAAAAATCAACTCTAATCCTAGAATGAATGCCAATGAGCTGATGGAAATCAGGACTTTAACATCACCGAGGTTACAACCAATACATTTTCAAGGTTAGGGGTTGCAATAAAGGTAGTTATTACCTCTTTTTTATGCAATTTTCACCTGTTTGACACACCCAGTATAGAAGTTGCATATGCATATTAGACTTGCTTAGCATATTGCTAAAATCAAATATTATTATTATTATTATTATTATTATTATTATTGTTATTATTATTATTATTATTATTGAATCGTTATGTTATATTATTTTTTCTAAATTAATTAATTAATTTGTTATAAAGTGAAGCCTAATTCAAGTGGGGTCACGTGTTTGTGCCACGGCGCTTGATGGTCCCGCCCCTCTGTGATAGACAGAACTTAACGCCGCCCTCTGAATGTCTCATAACAGCAGCTGGCAGCAGGGAGAGAGACAGCAGGGAGCAGGCAGGGCACGGACAGCTATTACATACCTGGCTTTGCAGAGTACTCGTCACCGCTTCGCCCACAGCTTTCTGTTAGAATATACACTTTTTCCTGCGACTTGCACGCAGCTCAAGGCGCATGCTCAGAGTAACCGACGGCGCATTTGTTTTATTCAGGAACTCAGAGGTGAGTACAGTAACGCCAACCGCAGCTGAACAAAGTGAAATCTGCTCCCACAGTTTCAAGTCTTCGTGTTTTTGTGTCAAAGCCAGCTAACGCGTTAGCTGTGCCTGGACCACCTCTGGCTGCCCTTCGCATCAATGTCAGATAAAGAAGAGCTGGACGGAGGCGGTTTGAGCGGAGTGTTAGCTAGCCCCGTAGTCCGGTGGTAAATAACGGGATGTTGTTCGGTAACCCCGCGAACGAGATGTTCTAGCTTGTCGAGATACTTTTGCATTAGGTTCAGATAATCTGTGAGTATTCACTGTTGTTTTCTCTGACTGCGGAGTTAAGGATAGAGCTGGCGTGATTTCTTCGCCAAAAACAAGTGACAGTTAGCTTCACCCGCTGTACAGTTGCAGTACTCGTTGATCCACGCTCTCTCTCCAAGACTGAGCAGAGGAAACAAAGCCTGCTCTAAGTTATGTTTGCTTTTCAGCTGCTGTCTGCAGTACTGTTGAGTTGAGCAGGTTTTCGTAATGCTTAGCTGTGGATTTTTGCAAGCCAGAGCTTCCTTCTGACCCCATAGGACCCATTTCACAACATGGGCAATTAAGATAGAGCTAAGAAAGCAAACAAGCTGTAAAATAACAAAAAAGTGATTTGTCTACCAGTTGTGTCCATACTTGTTTTTAAATACGAACAGTTAAAATAAGGTTTCAGATGAAATCAGCTGAAGCTTTTGTTTTGTGTTCTGTGAAGCTGCACACTGATTGCAGTGGTTTTTGTTTGTTTGTTTTTTTATGTCTGTGGCCCTGTTGACAGTTCTTTGCCTCAGCATGTGATTCTCATTTGCTTTTGTGCTGGCACTAAGAAGAAGAAAGCTGATCTCTACCCTTCCTTCCTGCAGCCTCTCCAGCAACAGTACAGGAATGACAGCATGTCAGCATAAGAGGGAAAAAAACACACAACACTGGCCTTTTAAGCTAAAAGACAAAACCAGAAACTAGGCTTGCATTCCACTGGAGCATAAATCCACAAGACTTCCCATAAGTCTCTTTTTTTAGGTCTCAGCTTTTTTGCTTGCGATCTGATGTTATAACCAAATAAGGACCCATTCATATTCTGACTACCATGATCCCCATGTTAAATTGTATCACATGTCTTTGTTTTATCTCTCATTTTAATCTGTCTTGAACTTTTACATACAGTAGGTCCTCACCCTCCACTGTGTAATCTAATCCTAGTTTGATAATTACACAGGAAACACCACAATTAGGCGATGATAACCAAACTATCAGGATATTGGTTTGGCTCCTTCCAAGTTTTAAACCACTCAATTTCTACACGTTGGGACTTGATTAGCTCATCCACATAATCCCATTTCTAAAGTCTAAAGGACAAAGTGTGATTGAATTATATTTCTATTCACCACAGACTTTGCTGCTTCTAATGGGGTTTTTTTCCCCCTTTTGTTATCTGATCAACACGGATATTCAGCAACTTACATTTAGGCCTTCTGTGTCTCTTTCTTCTTGTCTCTCCAGAGACTGAACAGTTAGAAAGATGACCACTTCATGGAGTGACAGACTGCAGAACTATGCAGACTTGCCCGCCAACATGGACGGCCTTACAATGAAGAAGTACAGGAGGGAGCCCTACCACAGGTATGAAACATCCACAAGGGACACACTGACATTTCACAGCATAGATTAAGCAGCCAGACAGAGACTACTGTGGAAAAAACAAATAAAACTCCTGGACTGATGATTTTGATTTATGAATAGAAATGAAAGTAAATGAATGATAGTTTTCAGGAAGATTTGAGCATTTGTAATTTGGGGCTGTCAGCGCAACATAAAGAATATACTGCTTGTAATATAAGGATTAATAGTGCTCATAATTCAGCTTTCATTCAGAGGTTAAATCTGCAGGTAATAATAAAATATTGTGGACGTCCATTCTGTAATATGAAAACTAATAATATGCAGTTTCTGTTTGTTAAAATGATGGATTGTATGGCCACCCACCACAGAGGCGTTTACAGAATGAATTGCATAGTTATATACAGAACCACAAAGGAATCCAGGGCCGCTCTGTGATGCAGACATCAGGACACTAAAGAAACTACCATTATTAATTTCAGACAGCTTATATTTGTGTTTTTTGTTTCCTTTTTATTTCCAATTTTTCATCAGCGAGTAGTCAAAGAAATTGAGTTAAATTTCTTTTGTTTCACGAGTGTGTTTGTTTGTTTCAGCTTAGCTTTTATTGCTTGGAAATGTTTAGTTTTGTTTTATTTTTCTCAGTTTCAGTGTTAGTTCTAGTCTTTGGTTATTATAATGTAGGTCTGCTTTTAAAGGACAAATTTATAAAGTTCAGATCAGTTATTACAATACAGGATTTGACTCACAGCTATGTACATGTGCCAGACTCAGTTCACACTGCCGCCTCATACTTAATGTGTTTAGGAATTTGAAACTAAAACTAAAGGTATTGCCTCTGTGTCTTTATTTTGCAATGATGTTTTTCTCTTTAGTAAGAAACATTGTTTCGTTATGTTTTTTTTTTAAATGCATTTGGGGTTTTTTGTATTTCCGTTAAGAATTGATTGATTGACTAATTTATTTTTTACACCAACAGTAACATATAGTTATTTTAAGTAACTATAACAACGATAACTCAAATCATGACTTAACCAGTTGAGTTGTGTTGGGTGGTCTTTGGATTCCCCAACAGTTTATGACAGTAGCTTGTTACTATTTATTTCACCATGGCAAAGCATTTCATAAATTTTAAAAATATACTAAAGTGCGTTTCTTAGATTTTACATTGTGTATCACTTATTGTCATTATAACAGAGTGACTGACTAATCTGTGATTATATCTGTGATTATCCTGTTAGCGTGCTGTGTTTTCCAGTTTAATTCCCGTCTTATTTTACTTGTAGTCTGCCATTGGTGCTCAGCATGTACTAGGCTACGTCTCTTTGTCACTTCGACTGTGAAGCAGGCTGTGCTGCCTTAGATGTTTCATAGAATTGATTGTGACTAGGGTGTGGTCTTTGTAGCTGTTATGCAAAAATTTTCACTCATGAAACATCAGCAGAATGACAAGACCCACGGGCTAAATGGACGAATCCAGATCCAGATATGCTCAGCATATTAAACATGTAGTTGGTTTTGCAGGGAGTTTATGGCTTTGACTTTATAGTAAGTAGCTTTATTGACCATTAATATATCTTTTCACTTATAAACATCCTTGTTCCTTTACCTGCTTGTAGTAAAGTCCGTTCAGTTATACTGACATAATCAGGGGTTTATTCCCTGTCAGAGCAATAAAATGAGTGTTTCTTTTCAATGTTTAACTCTAAGGCATGTTTACAATGGGTACTGCTTTTCTTCCATGCTATTATATAATATGCAGTGCTCACAAGGTTTATGAAACCATCACTCATTTGTTTGTTCTGCATGTGCTGCTGGGGAATAAATCAACCAGTTCATGAACCAGCAAAGGGTTACACATGCAGTGCTAAGTGAAAGTTCAAAGGTGCTCTTTGAAACAATGTGACAGAAGTTCTTGTTCAGTGAAATCATTACTGATTTAAGCGTGACCTTTTGTTTATCTTACAGACTCACAAAGGCCTTTCCAACAAAGTAAGAGCTCAGCCGAAACAGTGCACCCTGTGTATATCACATTGCAGGGGGCTGATGGCTCTGCCCAGTGCAGATAAACGTTCGAGTCACTGTCTGCATGAGATTAGAGCGCAGTGGAAAAAATCTGGCTGATTGTTCTTCAGCTGCGCTCAGATGGAGTAAAAGTTATTAAGGGATTCACTTGTAGGTGCTATTTGAAGCAATACTGATGTCAGCAGGGCCAAAGTCAAGGCTGAGTACAGTAATTGATCTTAGGAGGGGCACGCTTTATCATTTATGGCCGTTCTTTACTACCCCTCCCACAGGCATCTGGCAAGAGGTTACATCATAATGGCACCAGTAAAACAGAAATAGAAAAGATTTAAACATTAAATCCTTTGTTCATCCCTGCGAAATGTTGACTGTATTTGTTTTGGCTGATGAGGAGCACATCCCATTTTGATGAGCCAGTGTTAAATGTTAAATGTCAAAATAAGGCCAGAATAGGCTCATTTTTTATAAGCAACTAAATATATAAAATAAATATAGATGATCAAATTTGATATAGCATTTTGATATTTGAGTACACGTTTTTCAAGTTTAAAAGGTCGTTAACCTGAATTTGTAAATCAGTTTTTTTTTTTTTTTTTTTACAGGTGATCAGTTTGAGATTCAGTAGCGCTTAATTTCATCTACAAAATTGATTTATTTGTAAGAAAGGATTTACATTAAAAAAAGAAAGAAAGTAAAAAGTACTATTAACTTTGTTAACAGTTACAGCATAAACATATTTAATTAAATTTTTATTTGAATAAAGAAGTCTAAGGATATTTGAAGAGGTAATTTTCTGTTGAAATTCACAACTGGCAGTTTTCACGGCCACAAAAATGAATTTAAAAAATAACCAGTAGTTGTAGGCCAACGACAAATGTGTATATTCAACCAGATGTGAGTAATGGAAGCAGCTGTAGCTTGTGGCACTGGCGTGCTTGATTCTACCCGACTTGTGATTGTTCTAGATGTCTTTGAGGGCCCACAAACATCATGGTTCACAACAACCCTGACTGACAGCACACAACAACAGAGAATGACGCAGAATGGCCACAATCATTTTTGCAACAAGTCAGAAAATTTCTGAATGGCAAGACAGCAAAGAGAGAGAGGGAGGGGGGCTTTGTTTGTGGGTCCAGTGTTGCCCTGCGTTGCTGGAGCAGTGTCAGACCACCGGAGAGTCAAACCGAGGTTTAATTTCACACAGAATGCATTGCCAGTCGTGTCGTGGACTTTGCTCTAAATGGGAACTTGTTCACTATGGAGCCGCTGCCAGGTATTTCACAACTGATTTAGACGTTGGTGAAGATAAATAGACCATTGTCACAGAAAAATGAGAAGATTAGATGCCTTGCAGTTTTAGACTTGTGTATCAGTTCACCCTTGTTTTTAATTTAGTGTCATTCTTGATTTTTCTGTTGGTCTGATACATATTTCGGTTCTTGTATGATTAAATATTGACTTGTATAGAATTTCAACTATGTCACAGCTGTAGAAGATAAGTTATGTAGGTCTGTGCTAGCAGTCGGAGTTACGCAGACAGTGTGTGGATGTATTTTCTGTGGCTATGAAGCGCTGGCTTTCATCGTGGCCACTTTATATTAAAGTATTTTAAGATATTATCAGAACTAATTATGTGTATTAATTAACTCTTATCGTTACGGAACATGCCAGCAAGTAGATCTCATGAAATACGCTCTAGAGAAACAAACAACTTGTAATAATGAAAGTATCAAAGAACCATCATCCTGGCATGGTATTTCCAGTACATACAAAGATGAAGTGATCTGAAATGGATATTTAGTTCTCATTTTCATTACAGCACCTAAAATGTAGTTAATTATGTGTTATATATTGGTGTTTAATAAGGCTGAAATGACTTGGTAAGCTCTTCTTAAGTACTTGTCATAAGCTGCCTTTTGGCTTCTTAAGGCTCTGTACCTAACACAATAACAGAATTTATTCTTTTACACTGTGTGGTAATTGCCAAATTTGGAGTAGTAGTAGTAACTTCATCTTTTTTTTCTGACCTTTAGATTAGACACTCAAGGACACCCAACAGTAAACAAGATTTGTCCATGTTAGAACTTATCATATTTTCATTTTATGATTTATGTGGATAGAATAATTTGAAGTAATGATACTGTACAAAAAATCTGAAAAAATAGGGCTATAACTATCAGTCAAATCTATAAATCACCTATATCATTGTTTATTTGGTGTAGTCTTTTTTTTCTTTTTTGGCAAACAAACTCAAACTGCAAGCTCATAGAGGTGACACCTAGGTTTGTAATCATAACTGTACAAAGAATGCAAAAATAAGAGTTACACTCTTATTTTTTAAGAGTTACACCGTTATTAATAAGAGTCACATTTTTATTTTATTGTGTTTTTTACATTTGCTTTATGTATTTTTCTATATTTGATTTTCATAGTTATTTTGACACCTCAGTCTACGCATGCACAGTGAAAGGTCTAAATTACCTGACTTGATAAAATGTAAATCTATAGATGTACCTTTTGATAAAATTTAAAAGTTGTACTTGGAAGAAAAAATGACAGTTGTTGGATATGTATATGTGTAGTGTGTTAAAAAGGGATAACATTCTTCTTTTTCTCACTTGAGGCAACTGCTATGAGTCATAATTTGTTGTGGATGATTACATAAAATTTACAAAAACCTTTCCCCCCCAGAATCTTTGTCAACAGAAGCTTGGCAATGGAGAAGATTAAGTGCTTTGGCTTTGATATGGATTACACTTTAGCAGGTAAGCTAAATACACAATCACACAATCAATTACAATCAGTCATAATCAGATCAGAGTTTGGATAATCAGTTAACTAATGAAGTCAGTGATTGGAGGGAAAAAATGCCTATTTATCATTTATAACAAATTAACAAATTATACCCTAAATGGTTCCTGGACTTAACACTGTAAATAGCGTCCAGGTGCTAATCGGATACAGTTGATTAATTGATCATCAGCAAGTGGCACCACCTCTGTAAAAACAGACGTTTTGGCAGTTTTCTGGATTGAACGATTGAGATGTGTTATCACAATGTCACAGTTTTCCCAGGAGAGGACCCCACAAATTTACCCCAAGTTCTGACAACGGAAAGAAAATTTTAAAACCAAATTAAAAAAACAAACCAAAAACCCCCAAACAAACAGAAAATCAACACAAGACTTCTAGAACAATGACATTTGAACAGATGACACCAAAGTGGAGCTCTTTGACTATAATGCACAGTTTGAATACCAAGTACAGCATATCAGCACAAACACTTTATACCAACTGTCAAGAACAGTAGTGAAGAGGTGATGATTTGGGGGGTTTTGTTTGTTTGTTTTTTGCAACTGTAGGACCTGGTTACCATGCAGTCACTGAGCTGACCATGAACTACTCTGTATACCTGAGTCAAAGATGATGCTATCTGTTAGACAGCTAAAGCATGGTCGAAACTGGGTCATGCAAGAGGACAATGATCCCAAGCATACCATTAACTCTACAACATAACAGCTGAAAAGAAAAGACCCAATGGCAAAGTCACAGTCAGATTATAATTATTTTTATGATTTTGATCTTTTTTCATTTTTACTTCTAAATTTGCCAGTTTTTAAGAGACATTTATTATATACGGTCCAAAAGTGTTTTAGATTTAATAAACAATTGATCAATTTATTGATCTAATTGATCAGCACCTTTTTAGGGTTTTGGTATGCAGGCCAAGTTGGCTGGAGTGTTGTATAGCACATTCTCAGTTTACATGGCTCGTCTGTGCTGTCATCAACAATACAGTCTTGTCAAAATGACCATTCCTATCTTGATAAACGTTATGTAATGAATCTATAAAAGTGTCTTGGAGTGGCATTGGTTGAAAGGGAAACCAACTTTGTGGTTGTCACGTTAAATTTAGATTTTGAGAGCGCATTTATTTATGTGCCTTTAGAAGCTGAAAAAAACTCCCTAGCTGTTAAATGTGCTGTGACCTCATGTTTGGTGTAGATGTTGAAGTCTATAGTATCCCTGTCTTTTCAGCTCTATATTTGGGTACCCTACCATTGCCCCTGAACCACAGCTTGTTGTTCATAAAGTATTATTTAGGCCAATGATAGTGATACACTGAGTATGCCATAACACTAGGATAACGAAATGTTAAGCCAGCAGTAGCTCTCTGTAACACAGACTTAATTGCGTATGTTCTTTTTCCTAGTGGCTAGCAACCTGGCTAAAAATATCCTGATTTTTCATGCCACTTTGTTCTGTGACTCAGCTCCAGTTTTCGGTCTCTACACATCTAAAAATATATCTTCCCTGACTTTGAAAAACAGGTCACGTTTGTTTGTTGAGTTCAGCAATGACGGCTCCCCTGAGAACAAGAGTCACTTGTAGTTCTTCTTTGACTCTGGACCCCTATCACCATTCGGGGTATAAGAGATTTTACAGATGCTCAGCTGTTGACATGACTCTCTTTATGGGAGCTCATAACCAAGTGTTAATGTTTGCTTGAAGGGTGGCTATCGTGTATCTTTGGAGAGTGTTCACATTTTGATCACAGAACTGCTTCCTCAGATTGACTGTTGCTTAATCACATGTAACGCTATGTGATAGAAGGCGGTTCAGATGTGCAGCACGCCTTAAATATGTACATTTCAAATATTACTTGCTTTTTGCGTGCAATGTTTATGGAAAAAGGTAAGGAAGAAAGATTGGGATTATAAAAATAGAGATTTAAAGCAGAAACATAAATTTTTTTTTTTTAAATCACTATGTAAAAACTCAATAATATCTGTCAGGAAATTTTGGTACACATGAACAAATGAAAACACAGATTATAGTTTAGAAAGTATGACAAAACTAAACATCAGTTGCTATTTCAATCTCCACTGTCCACTTCTGATGATGTGAAGATGTTGCCTACAGTGCTGCTCCCACAGAGATGAGGGGCTCCTGTCTCAGTTTGTAGACAAGTTGGCAAGAATCTGTAAGATTTGAAGATATTTTGCTATTTTAAGCTAGCAGTTCTCAAATATGTACTCTTTGCATAACAAGCGCGGTGGCTGAGTGTAACATATTGGGAGTGGATGGGAACAGTTGTCAACATGATTAAAGAGTTGTGTTTTTTATTGAGTTCACTGCCTTCATTGTGGCATGTCTGTTGTGTGCCGAGTGTTTCCAAACAGAGCAAGAAAGTTTAAAACTCAGAGAAACCAAGAGCAGTTTTTCAGTAATTCTTTTCGCAGTCATTAAGCATTTTGAAAAAATAGTGGGTTTTGGGGAAAACCCTTAAGTTAATTGAACGTATGCAATTAACTTAATGTAATGATTTTGCTTATCTTCGGAGATTGTGTGAGGCTTTGGGTGAATTTTAAACACAGTCCCTGTCAACTGTAATCAGTTTAGCATATATCACACTGTGCAAAGACTACTGTTGTGTGTATTCAGTATATATTGCAGTTCTGAATAGTGAATTTAAGCTGAAGATAACGGTCATATTATAAAACGTTTAAAAAAGTTAACTTTTTCTTTACTTTGGTATGTGATTGTGATTGAAGCAGGAAATGCACTCCATGTCCTGATTCATGAAGATAATTGTCTTTGTTTTTCTGGATTAATCCTTGTGCTTACAGTGACATACTAAAATAGCCTTAAAAAGCTCAGAAAAATCACATCTTATGTATCAAATAAAAAAAGGTAAAGTTTGGAAAGGAAATATTGCTAGGAATGCGAAGGAAAAAAAACTATTAAGGTGCCTTTAAAGTTCTTGTGACCTTGGTTTCAGATGTCAAAGCATTTTTGATACATTTAAATGTATTCAAAAAAGAAGCAACAATCTAATCCATTCATAAAGCTTGCTGTGTAATCAAATTTCACTATGTCAGCAACAGGGGAATTCCATTTTAATTCAGATATTGAGAAATTACGATTGGTTCTTGGAGACCTCACCATCGCCTGTTACCAGCTGTGCTCCTGTTATCTCTTTCAAACGTTTGAGAAGAGCACGGACTATAAAAGAAATGCAATGTAAACAAACTAATTAACCAAAAATTAAAGTATTTGTGTTCATATGACTGTCTATAGCTCTTGGAATAAAGACGGTCAAAGAAAATGGGATTTTAGGGCTTGTTTTTAATATCAGCATAAGTATTTTAGATTGTTATAGACAATCTCATGATGCATTGTCGTCATGCATCAGTGTAATGACGTACAATGACTTCTCAACAAGCCAGAATGAGACATTTTGTGCCATTTTGCTCAACACGAGGATAAGAAGAGGTGAAAAGTTTGTTCTATTCTAAAGCTTTAGTGCAAACAAATTGCAAATATCATACATTTTGTAAGACTTTGTAAACTGAATTAGCAATGTTGAGACAACATTGCGTCATCTGTTCTTCTGCTCCTAAAGGGAACACGTAACACCCTGCAGAAAGTTGCTCAAACACAGTTTTAGGCCCAGATTGCAGTGAGAGATACAAGCAGGTTTGTCCTAGTTTTCTCACAGACTTTTGGCTGGAATGTGGGCCCCTGAGGCAATGTTTAAGCTTTCTAATTTTTCCCACAATATGCTTCATAGTGTTGCAAATTTGTCACAGAGGCCTACATTTCCACTTTATTCTGTGCAAATATTAAGACACAAGTTAAATTATTGCTGTGTGAAATGGGTCAGATAGAGTCTCCTTGTACGACACACTATATCTGATTTGGAGATAAGGGTCTATCAGCAGAAGGGCTTTCTGCTGGTTGTTTATCTTGTATGCAAGAGGTCAACGTTACATATAGGCCTGTGGTGGCCTGGCCTATAAACTCTGGAGACATACGTTGGTGCTCAGCAGTGGGAGTATAATTATCTGGCATCAGTCCCATTGGGGATAAAAAGCGAAACAGATCTCTGAAGTTCCCACCACAGGGGGAGAGAGTCAAGGACACAGCAAACAACAATAACCCAACTTCCTGTTTACAAAAAATGCAGTAAACATGAGGATCTCAGATGTCTCATTTGCTAAAACATGCAGCTTTATGTTGCATTACGTAGTCTTGGGTGTGGCTTTCATGAAATACAGTTCTACGATAGTCTATCAACAGTTCACAGTTCGAAGATTTGATGTAAAGGGCTTTTAACATAAAATACCTAACCGTGGTTCATTCCAAACTTAACTCTGGCTGGTGCACTTTTATTAAACAGTAACATTATGGACAAAATGACATTTTAAGCCAATTACTGGGGGAACTTGAGTGGCTTTTGACCTAATATTAACTTTGTGTAGTAGGGAGTTTTAGCTGTCCCATAGGTTTTAAAATTGTCTAGAATAATTATTATATATCAAACCATTTTCCTGATTCAGTTTTCCAGCCTGACAAACTCGTAATGAGATTTGATTTGTTCTGTTTTATGTGTGGGATGTACTAATTTCCAAAAGACAACATGTAAAGAGAGACTCCCAGTGACCTCAAGTGAAGAGGGTGACATAGGGGAAACAGGTTTTAAAATAGCCTTCTTTGTAGCAACTCAGAGCTTCATGAGGAATATTACAATTAAGCAAAGAGGAGGGGGGAATGCAGTTATATTGGTGTATGCTGCTGCTCTGGGCAGAGGGCCCAAACCCTGTTTACTGGGAGAACACAGCAGGGGGTGAACTACAAGAGGTTACGTGATTATAATGCAGAAACTGCCTCATGCAGTTACATCATATGATTGTTGGGGTTTCCTTTGTTTTCTTTGCATTATTGTAGGGTCTTTACTTTACAATATAAAGCGCCTTGAGGCGACTATTGTTGTGATTTGGCGCTGTTTAAATGAAATTGGATTGAATTCATGCTTACAGAGTAAAGGTGTCAACAAAAGAACAGAGCTTTACTGAACCCAGGCTTTTCCTGTACTTCTCTGTGTACTTATCATCTCTCTGTATAACCGCAGACTTGTGTTTGCACACATGTTTTCCAGAGTAGGACACAGATGTTTTCCTGCTTGACCTACAGTGCTGTTCCCTCCAACTAACTCTTCTCTAAGTATCATCAGCCAATATTTCATACCCTTGAGGGGCCTTCCACCACCCCACTGGGGGTATAGAAAGCAAGCATTAACACCAGTGCATTCTCTGTTTTATATTTATAACATCTGACATATTCTTTCCCCCTGTCAGAAAGCATTTTAATCCTCTGCCAGTCTTTTTTTAGCCTTGCATCACTGTATGTTTTAATTTCCAGAGCCCACTCCTGTCTCGCTTTTCGTTTAGCCTGGGGTAAATATCTACCACTGGCAGTGACGGGTTAGGGGCTCGTCAGTTGGGCTCATTAAAGCCACTGCTTTACATCAAGTGATTTTTCATTTGCCCGCCTGATCCTCTTTCTTTGTGGATTTACATGCAGAACATCCTGGTCCGTGTTGGTAGCCAGGACTGAGAAGGGCATTGGGTGTGAGGGGATGTTCCAGTAGAGTGAAAACATGTTGTTGACAAAATACAGACAAGATGATCTCAAATGGATAAGGTGGCCTTTGAAAACTCAAACTTATTTGTTGTGTAACTTGAGTAAGTGCAACAAAATGCATATCACCTCATTAACCATTGTTTGCCATCGAATCACCCCACAGGCTATGCTTCTGGGGTTTTTAAATACAACATTGTTTGTATAATTTTGAGTCAGGTTTTCAGATCGATACCACTTCAGTACAGCATCACTGTCAATATTAAAGTAGTTATCCTACAAAAGGTAATAAATACAAATTCAAATAAACAAGGGAAAAAGTTTTTAAACATCTGATTTAAAATCTGTTATATTGATAACCAATCATTTGTTTGATTCTATATGTATGTATTTATATAATATTAACTACTTTCATGTAACATTTCACAGTTTTTAAAGTGTCTACAGGACACTTTTATGGGCAGCTGGCATTATTTACTAAACTAATGTGTATGTGTTTCCTTTGTAGTGTATAAGTCACCTGAATATGAGTCATTAGGCTTTGAGCTGACAGTGGAACGGCTAGTGTCCATCGGTTATCCTCAGGAGCTCCTGAGCTTCGTCTATGACCCATCATTTCCCACCAGGTGAGACCAATCCCATCTCTCTGCACAGACATCATGAGGCTGATCGTGGCCATCAGATTATTGACCAACTGCTGTTTCTGTTGCCTGATCTCTAAACTTTGTAGTCTAGTTAACCTTTTAGCTGAGATATCTATCTTAGCCAAGTAATAGTATGAAAAACCCCATCACCTGTGCAAAGTTCAGTGTCACTGTATTTATTTTGTAGTAAAAGATAACGAGTGACAGGAGTTTAAGTGCCAAGTGATATGATTGTTAGAAAGTTAGAAAGGCTGTTTTACTCGTGCATTGCAAAATCATGCATCCCTCTGCTCCTTTTTTCAGAGGCCTTGTGTTTGATACCATGTATGGAAACTTGTTGAAGGTTGATGCTTACGGTAATATCCTGGTCTGTGTCCATGGATTCAACTTCCTGCGAGGGTAGGTATTTTCAACATTCCCCCTCAAAATGCACAGATCTCTGCATACAAGCAAGCATCATAAATATAAACATTTGATAAAACATTTTATTCTCTTTTGTGCTTTTTTTGCTTTTTCCAGCCCAGAGATCCGTGAACGGTACCCCAACAAGTTTATCCAGAGAGATGATACAGAGCGTTTCTATATCCTCAACACCCTCTTCAATCTGCCAGGTGGGTTCAAGTTCAAGCTTATTGTAGCCATTTCAACAAAACAACTGATAGGAATTGCTCACATATAAAACAAGACACATCCCACAACACACAGCACCGCACAACGTGATACAAAATACAAGTGCATGTAACAGATCAGCCCATAGTAGCTCAGTGTATCTACCTTTAAAGTGATTTTTAGTGCAACAGGATATAGTCCAGATTGCAGAAGGGAACACTCCATAGTGCAAGTAGTACAGTTAATATTGCAAATGCATGATACATACATACACATTTTACTGCCCAATGCATTTAGATTATATGAGCACAAGCTGATGTAGGTAAAGTGAATTAATAAGAGCTTCAATGCATCTTCAAGAGCCTAATAGCTTGGAGTTAAGTATTATCCCTAAATATGTTCAGCTAGTAATGGTTTTGCCCAATGGGAAAAGAATGGAAAAGGTCATGTTAAGGGAGGATTGGTCATGGATGATGCTTCTGGCCTTGCTGGTGATTCTGGCGGCTTAGTGTGAAGCTATATAAAATGGATCATACCTTACAGACTGACTCTCTATTTCCTTAGCTGCTAAATAAAGTCAAGTCTCTGGTGGGCTTAACAATAAGACCAGTGTTTAAGTCCGATGATAAAAATTGGCGTATTGTGGTGGTGGTGGGAAGAACTTTCCCATACAGAAGAATGGGATGAATGTGTACAACAGAATCTAAATCTGGAAGACTGGGGCAGCAAATAATTTCACTGAGGTTCTTGACATTATCTTCCAATCTTCCTGTTTCCTTCACAGAGACCTACCTTTTTGCTTGCCTTGTGGATTTCTTCACCAACTGTGATAGATATGACAGGTAAGAAAACTTTTCTCTGCTTTATCTGGCCTGCAACAAGTTTCTGGGCGCCGCATGATGAGACCATGACAGTTGCAAGCCACAAAGGGTCAAGAGCAAGCCCTAACGCATGGGAGGGTTCAGGTGTCTCAGCTGCTAATCTCGTCTAATTCTATTGTTAATCCAATGGGAGTTCAGTCAAATAACCCTTCGTTTCGATTACAATTACTATATCTATTAATCTGTTCTACCAATTGTGAAAAAGTATGGATTCTTATCAAATTCAGATAGGAATAAAAACAATTACTAACTATTTGCAGAGAATGAAATCCTGATATAACAACAAGATAATCCTCTGAATGTTAAAGTAAGGAGATTTAATGGCCTGTAATTTTTTTTTGAGAATGTAATCTGGAATGGTTGCATGTCCTTTGTCCTCTGAAACCTGGTTGTTGGTCTTTTAGGGGGAGAATGTTTTCCTGTTTGGCTGGGGACCCCTCCAACAAGGGAAGGCTATCCCATTTAAAAGCAAACAAAAAACAAATGTCATGTTTTTGAAAACCTTCTATAAAACTATGGCCTGTCCGACGGCTGTGTACGTGTGTGTCTTTGCTCCCCTCCCTCAGCTGTGAAACTGGCTTCAAAGATGGCGACCTCTTCATGTCCTTTAAAAGCATGTTCCAGGATGTCCGGGATGCTGTTGACTGGGTCCATTTCAAGGTAAAACACATGAAACCACTAAGATTTAATCTGATTTGTTGGAACTAAAACTAGATCATGTGATGAAATAGAGTGCATAAATTATATCTTGAGGACAAGTTATTATTTGCAAAGAATAATTGAATTGAAATAAACATACTGGCATGTTATATCATCACAACCTCTCATACTTTTGACATCTCTGTGATACCCCTTCCTCTGTCTTGGTGGAAGTCCTACCTTCCTTATTTATTCTGGCCAAATATAACATAATGTGATAACAGAAGGCAGCCACCAACAAGCCAAGTAAAATTTTCCTCATACGATGTCTGAATCGAGTCTCTTGACAGAATCCAGTTAAGTTTGTAATATTTACTTAAGAACATCAGGATAATGTCTCCCAGTTTTTATCTGATATGTATTTGTGAAGACGACATATACAGGAAATTTTGAGACTGTCTTAATAATAATGCCATTCATCATATCGTTCATATGCAGGCATATATTTTCTGTACACATATGTTTCAGTCTGCACTAACATACTAACACAAACTCACAGTTAAAATTCTGTCAACTATGTCTTCTTATATTCAGTTAAAAAGGACTAAAACCTGTTTCCAAAATAAACTGCAGTTAAACCATGCATATTTGTCCTAGACTGTAAACCAATTTTTAAACCTTTGCAAAAAGAGAAGTTGTTTACAGAAGAATTAGAGATACTCTTGAAACACTACCACTGATTATGCCACAACTAAACAACACAAGGTCCCAAAGGTTCTGCAGCAGTCGTCACCAATTACTGCTTCCAAACTGCTATTAACCATACAGCTGTACTTTAAAATGTTACTTCACTAGAATGTCTGATCTTTATTGTGTATAGTGATCTTTTCTTTAGAGTTTGACACTAGAAAGCTGTTTTAATTTCGTGTGCTAAAATTGAACATCACTCTGAGCATCTGCTGAAAAGGGAGTGAGTTCAAGATGTGTAAGCACGTTTCGGTGAGGTCTTAAAGCTAATGATTAAACTTTTGAAACGTTGCATTATTGCATAATGATAATGATAGAAAGATTATACCAATGTTAATGCAATTTTAAACAAAGGAGCTAGGTTTACGTGTCATTTTAAGAATTTTTATCAGCGTTTTTGGAAATCCAGCATTATTCACTGATATCTATAGTTATTGATGATTTTGCTAACCCCTTTGTCTCACATTGCAGGGTACGCTGAAGGAGAAGACTGTGGAGAACTTGGAGAAGTATGTAGTGAAAGATGTAAGTAGTTTGTATTCACTGTGAGTGCACTGCTGCAGAGAAAACACACACAGTGTCTCACACTCTTGTAGTCTGTGAAGAGGCTGGTTTGTAAAGATGCTTAGAGCTTCATTCTTTCTCTTTCTTTTCTTCTTCTCTGTTCCCACCAGGGAAAGCTGCCTCTTCTTCTCAGCCGAATGAATGAAGTATCCAAGGTTTTCTTGGCAACCAACAGTGACTACAAATACACTGATGTAAGTGTGTGTGTGTGTGTGTAGTTATGGTGGAAACTTACTGATTAGGGAAAACAGTAATGCAATAACAGTGAAAGACTTAGATGCCAGTAAGTTAATGCCGAGATCCTTTTATTAGTTTTCTACCAGTTTGTCGGTAACACGTGTATTAGCTTATGAACAAAGTATGTGTCACATCAGACTTAGAGACGTTGTGTTGTGTTACAGAAAATCATGACCTATTTGTTCGACTTCCCTCATGGCCCAAAGGTAAAACATATTTTTTCTATTTCTATTTGGTGACGATTTTTTTTTAATTTTTATTATTGTCAAACATAAATGTACATCATGGTTTTATCTTTGTACTCATGTTTGTGTGTTTCCATCCACCCCAGCCTGGCACCCCGCACCGGCCCTGGCAGTCCTACTTTGATCTGATCCTGGTGGATGCCAGGAAACCGCTGTTCTTCGCAGAGGGTACAGTGCTCAGACAAGTGGACACAGTAAGCAAAATCAGAACAGAGAGTTCTGGCCAGAGAAGACATTATAAGTGAACCCTAGCTGGCATGTGTTATGTTGTGGCTTACAGTCTGTCCCTTATTTGCTGTTCAGTCAGGGCTGTTCAGGATTTCTTCGTTTTGTTTTCCAAAAACACACCAGTTGTTTCAAACTGAGGGCCAGCTTACTGAAAACAGTGTAGAGTGCATGAGTGAATTTTTTGTTAGATAGTCGTCCGAGCGTAGTTTGCATTTTTGATTTAGTCACTGGCTCAACCTGGGATCCATTCTAGGGTCGAATTAGACAAAATCTGTATGTCAATTATTTTGGTACATATATATTAATGGGAAGGCAATGATCACAATGATTTAAAAAGCATAACATTATGTAAATTTAAGCATGAATTTATGCCAGAAAAACGCAGAGGTAAAGGCCCTAAAAATATGCCATCAGTGCGTAAGTAATTAAATGATTGTTTTCAGGAAGATGGAGCAATTGCAGAATGATTCAAAAACAGTCACTCACTTCACTTAGGTTATTCAGACCCACTTTTTAGTGACTTATTTATTTTCTTCATTTCAGACAACTGGACGTCTAAAGATAGGAACCTACACAGGACCACTGCAACATGGGATAGTCTACTCTGGAGGTAAGGCTTTATTTGTTTCATCATTCATTCTTTGAGCTAGGCTTTATTCATCTGTCATTCGTGGACCTTAAGAATGCATACATAGTTGGTAACACGCTACTGTCATTCAGGCTCTTCAGACATTGTGTGTGACTTGCTTGGGGCCAAAGGAAAGGACATAGTATACATCGGGGACCATATTTTTGGAGATATCCTCAAATCCAAGAAACGTCAAGGCTGGAGAACATTCCTGGTTATACCTGAGCTGGCCCAGGAGCTTCACGTGTGGACCGACAAGAGCTGTGAGTCTAGAAAGAACTTGACTCATAATAACACATAGTGTGCAGACATGTGGGAGGGCTAGTTTGGCTGCATGTTTTCTCAGTCTCAGAAAGGACTTGATCTTTAACAGCAATCTGAAATGTAAAATGTTGTCCAAAAACTACAATCTATAAGTGCAAAACAAAAACCTGTAAATGATCTCACTCTCAAAGGATACATTCTCAAAATTTCAAACATTTGCACAGCAACTGTACATGCACTCAAATGTGCTGAAGAGAGAGAGATTCACGCTCTCCCTCTGTTTTCCAGCATTATTCGAGGAACTCCAGGGCCTGGATGTTTTCTTGGCAGAACTCTACAAGTAAGAACTGTGACCTTTAGCCTCATTCCCCCCCACCCCCAGGTTCCCATTCTGCTGCTCTTTGCTCTCGGCTGTAACAGTGTCTGTTTGCATACATGTGTGGATACTGCATATTTAACAGAAACCCACAGGGCCAATAGGGTAAAGTCTAAAGTGTCAAAGTGTGCACCTGATAAGCAGGTTCACTGACGTTATTTATAGCCTGGCGCAATTCTCTGTTACGCCACCTCTTTGACTCATCATCTTTCAGGAGGCTGATATCAGTATCCACACCCCCACCCAGTCCTCATCGTTTTTCTCCTGCTTCCTTCTCAGGCATCTGGATAGCAGCAGTAATGAAAGGCCAGATATCAGCACTATCCAGAGGAGAATCAAGGTACACCCTTAATGACCTCTGCTGCTATGACAACAGATGTGCTGCTTACGTGGTTTTAGTGCTGTTTGTTTCATAGAGACTAATCATTAAACCGCCTCATCAAAGAGCCCTTTCAGTCGGTGTTTGTCTCTCATAGGCTGTCGGAAAAAGATGCAGATTCAGCTGTTTCACTGAACAAATACGACATCCCAAATAATTTATTAACCGTACTTTCCAGGGTTAATGAATCAGTGTCCCTCTTTTTTTGACGTGATTTTGAAGGCTTACCAGTTTCTCTTTTTCTTCTTGTTTTGTAGAAAGTGACACATGACATGGACATGTGCTATGGCATGATGGGTAGCCTGTTCCGCAGTGGCTCCAGACAGACTCTCTTTGCCTCACAAGTGATGCGTTACGCCGACCTGTATGCAGCCTCCTTCATTAACCTGCTGTATTACCCCTTCAGCTACCTCTTCAGAGCGTCACACATACTAGTGAGTATCTGAATGTAAAGTGGGGGAATTGAATGAAACCACGCACCCTTAAGATGCAGACACATTGCCACACTTCACTGATGCACATACTAAAATGTTGTCTGTTCTGATCTGTCATTGTTCGTAAAACATTTCAAAGGTTAACTGTGTTCTTGTTGTGTAAAAAATGCTGTATACAGCTTGGTGAATTAGTCAAGAGCATATGACCAGTCATATTCTATCGCTTAGCAATTTTTCTTATTTCTCCTCTTCCAGATGCCCCATGAGTCAACAGTTGAACACACCCACGTGGACATCGACACAGAGTCCCCGCTGGCTACCCGCAACCGCACCCACTGCAGCGACTGCAAAGAGCTAGAGTGCAAGCGCAACCAGCTGACCCGCTCATTCAGCGAGATCAAGCCACCCAACCTGTTCCCTCAGACTCCCCAGGAGATCACTCACTGTCACGATGAGGATGATGATGAGGAGGAGGAAGAAGAAGAAGAAGAGTAATATAATAGGACCTTTAGAGGGGAGCCATGTTCCCGTTCCTGCTTTCTTATCTTTCCTAGTAGAGTCAAGTAGTGATTGCTTTCAAAGCGAGGCAGAGAGGGGAAAACATCTCCAGTGTGCATATGTGTGATCACACACGCTCACACACGTACACATTCTTCAGATTTCTGAGGATAAGTGTAAAGGACCAGTAGCAAAAGAGATCATATGACTGTCAGAAGACTGCATGCTCGGTCCTCTAAACAAAACCTGTATGAGCTTAGTTAAAAAAGAAACTTCTTGATTTGTAAATTCATTTGATTTCTGTATAATTCTCCCAGCAGACAGACAGAGAGCACACACACTCAAACAGACATCACACACCACGTTTCTTTATCTTTTTATAAGCTGAGTTTTAAGTCCTGCTGGTGGATCACTTAGTTTTGGTCATGTTTACGGTTTAATCCACCAGGTTTGGACTTTCTACTGTAGTTTGAAGTGTAACGCAAACTGACAGAATATGCACATTGCAGTCACAGACAAAACACTTTTCAGCGTAAGTGCCGAAAAATCAGTGCAGACATTAAACATTTTTATATGCAACATGGGAACAACATTCAATTTTTTTTTTTTTATCCATTTTGTTTTATTTGCTTGTCTTTATAGAGCTGTAACTTGTATGTGAGAGTATTTCTGTGTGTGTGTTTCTGTCACGGTAGACTCATTCAGACTTTAGCATCCTGAGTGACGGTAAGCAAAGAAGATGTTGGACAAAACTGAAGCACAAGCTGGTGTTAAACCACTCGATACCCGGATGAATATCTTCTTTGACTTGTTTGGAGTTTGGTTAGGCGTACACAAGTGAGGCTATTGAATTGATGCTTTGTTACCAAGCAACAAAGAGGACAGAGTATCTATATTTTATCCTTAGTCTCTATGACTACCCCGAAACACAGTACTGTTTCTATAAATACCTGTAAGGTAAATGAGATGAGCTAATCGTTCAACACCATGAGCGGGCTGTTATGCAGTATTTGTCAGCTTGATTGTTTCGGAAGTATAACTTGAGTATTTCATTTATCAGATTTTTCTTCTTTTTTTTTTTTTTGGTAAGGGGGGTGTACAGTACAAGGTCTTCAAGTTTGTTATTTTGCGAAGTGTGTAAAAAAAGGAAAGCGCATGAAAGTGGATTCGGCATGTAATGAAAGTAGTGTTTTCGACAAAAAACTTAATTGAAAAGGTCTAATGAGTTTTAGCTGACTTTTATCCACAGGTCCAGTATTATCATGCCATTCTTAACACTACTATGTGTTGTAGATCGTGTTCACAGGTCAGAAATGAGTGAAGTGCTCCAACATTAAATGCTTGATTTTGCATTTGCTCTGATCGTTGCAACAAAATACAAGCTTGTTAAACTTAAAGCTCCTGAAAACTTATTCTAAAACACCTTACACACTTCGTCTTATACGACTTCTATTACGCTACAGTCGGAGTAGGAAAAACTGCATAATATGATGTGGCACGACCAAAATGATTGTGACCGTGTGCAATTAACTTCCAAATTGTTGCCTTTGAAATGATTTCTTCAATTATGGAAATTATGTCTGCGACCAGTCACAGTCAGTTGCCCTCTTCAAAGTGTGTTTTGTGTTAAGATGGCGATAAAATAGCAAAAGGAGTCAACCTGCTATCAGTTTGCAACAGCAAAATTCATATTAACTACTTGCATTCAGAGTTCAGTCAGAGCCTCATAGAAATTCAGAAATTCTTCCACAAATGGTGGCATAGTTGCTGCTGGATAGCGATTGAACTGCAAAATGACATAAGCACTCTGCAACCTTGCTTGTTATATGGGAATATAACCAGAATACAACCAGCTGGTAACCAGCTGAGTCGCGTCTTGGAAAGAGATGCGCTCAGATTGATTGCAACATGTTGACTCTAGTTATTTGAATACCTTCAGTCCACGTTGGACCACAAATGTTTGGAGACAGGTTGCATTTATGCAGTCACTGTGTGATTGCTATGAAGCTTTAGTTATAGACTTCATAGCTTAAATAATTGAAACAACTTGTGTTATGTGGACTTTTCTGCTTAGGTTTTCCTCGGGATTCCCATATACTTGTTTGCCATTCACCTAGGGGTCATTTTTGACCCGAGGACAACACAAGGGTTAAAAAATCCTAAATGGAAAAACAATTTTTGAATCAATATCAAAAGTTTTATTTTATTTAATTTTGAAAACTTTGGTTGAGGTGGTTTAGTAGGGGTTATGATAAAAGGAAAATGTGACGATGGAAACAAAACGTGACACTTCTGCTTGAAGTTTGAGCCCCTCTCCAATGGCACCAATCAGATTAATTTAAAATGCACACGCAAACTTACCTAATGACCTAACTACCCGCCAAAAAAAAAGAAAAATCTTCCATTAAATTATTAAAACTGTTCAGATTTTGTTCGTACTGGACTCTGCTGATCATCGAGAAAAGGTGATGGAAAAGTTTTCAGGATCTTTAATGCAGATGTCAGTGGCATCAGTGTTCATACACAAGGTAGAGTGCTGCCTCATATTATTTTTGTCAAACAGCAACTTTTTTCTCCCCCTTTTCCTACCATCCACTAAAAACAACGTTAAACTGCCTCACCTTTTTAAAGTAAGTCTCGACCTCTTCTGTCTTCAGTGTGTTGGATCGGCCTTTTGATTTAGGCCACAAAAAGGGAAGGAACATGCCGTTTAGTTTTTGGAATGATTTTTGGTTTGGCTTGATGTGGAGTGAGTAGTGGTGAATGTGCTTAATGCGTTGGATAAAACCATGTTGAACATATATGAACATATTACAGCTGTTTAGGCTTTGTTTTTTTTGTTTGTTTTTTTTCTACAAGTGAAATATTTATATTTTATGTTCTGATGTTTGTTTCTTGAACATAGAATAACTGGATATGCTACATGATGCAGCTGCATTGCCAGCGTGGAAGAGGTGACTGTCTTTGCATCAGTTCATGTGAAAATAACAACAGTATCCGCTCCGCTGTGGCCGTTATGGTAGCATCAGTTTGACTTCTATGTGAGGCTGCTGTCGGTGTAGTTTACACAGAGAGGATAGAGGAAAAAAAAACAAACTGTAAGCCTGCAAAAAAAAAAAAAAAAAATCTTAAAATGAAGGGAAATGTGACTAGCATGTTAAGTATCATAATTTGTTACTTGTCATCAGCATCATGGGATTTTTACTTTTCTAAGCTAGTGTTTTCCAATGGTCTCTGTTTACAGAACTGTAAATAGACCTCGCCATTTCCTTTTCATATGATTTTCTTTAAAAAATATAACATTTTTTGTTCATTTTTATACAATATCTCATAAACCTGTCACTACGACTTGGAACTAACTGAAGACTGGTGAATAGGTTACAGTGCTTTAGAAGATTTTTATCTTGTGTCCTGATGCCCAGAATGCATCTGTATTAACAGGTGCAAGAACTCCACTGTTCATTTTCTAACCTTTAGTAAACTTTTGTTTTTATGCATATCAATTTATGTTCTTCTGAACAGTGTTTTGTGTGTTTCCACAAATTATCCTTTAGACTGTACATTGAAGTAAATTACATAAAAATGTAGAATAAAGATAGTTTGTAATATTTTGCTGTTGCTACTTGGGTTTTCTTCTCTTGATATTGTGTTAAGGGACCTGAAACCAGGTGATACATATATTGTTGTATCTATAGTCCAGAGCTAAAACTAAAATTTAAGGTATTTAATATACTCCTAATATATAAAATTTTATTATTGACATAAGGTTTCACTTTTCTAACACTTAAGTGGCAAAAATACATCTGATCAGTGACTAAGGGAAATTCAAGGCTCAGTTAAAGGGTTTTGCACGTCAGGACATAATTAAAAAAGTAATTTTATCCATAGCAGGTTTTAAAATATAACAAAAAAAATTTCCATTTAACAAAAATATTGCTAAACTGGAGAAGGCATCTATGACAAATTGAACCCTCATTTGTTTATTTTGCAAAGCTTCGACTAAACAAACCAAAAGACTTCTGGAACAATTTTCTTGGACAAACGACCAAAGTGGAGATGTTTGGCTGTAATGCACCACATCGCATTTAGTGAAGGCGTATCAGCACAACCTCATACCAACACACGGTAGTAGAGAGGTGATGATTTGAGTTTGCTTAGCAGGCACAGGACCTGATTACCCTGCATTTGTGTGCATGCCAAAGAGTCAAATGTTAAACTGTCTGTCCAACAGCTAAAGTAGAGCTGGAATTGGGTCATGAAACAGGACAATCATACCAAGCACATCAGCAAATACAATGCAACAGAATGGCTGAAAAAGAAAAGAGTCAGGGTGACTGTTCAGAGGCTCAGACCTCCGACAACGCTGTGAAGAAGAGTGGCTACACAATGATCGAGAGACTGATTAAGTCATAAAGCATTCAAGTAATGCCGGTCAAGCTGTTTCTACAAACTACTGAAACAAGGTGTGTACTATTCACACCCTGGTGTGTAATTTTTCACACCCCGTTTCTCCTCCTGCTGGAACAGAACATAATCCTGACTCAGCATTAAAGTCCTTAGTTTTAATCATTTAAGGTGCAATATTTTTCCTTTAATGTCCTCCAGCCTCCACAAAGTATAAAGCAAAGCATGGATAGCAATGGATGCTAAATTCTAACATGGGAAAGTTTGCAAGTGAGTATAGTTGGATGAGATGTAATCCGTGGAGTTTAGGTGATGGCTCAGATGAAAACTTACTATATCTAGTTGGACATTTTTTACAGTGTGTTAACCAGTCTACAGCGCCATGTCAGCAAAGCCGCTTTGCAACACACCTTCGTTTTCCTGCGCCTTGCCATTGATACGCAGCCTCTCCTGTGCTATGGGTCTTGCATTCCTTAAATACGTGAAGAAGGTCGGGGAGGTGAGAAATCAGAGCCATGCTGCTAAACATATAGCACTGCAGATAGAAACATATTTCTTTTCATTACAGTTGTTCTGAATGAATTAAAAACAAATCAGGATCTCTGAGAGTGATTTAAATGCTTAACAGCTGGTAAATGGTAATCAAAGCTACTGCTCATTAAGTAATGGCTTTGTTAATGACCAGCAGCTTAAGAACCATTAGCATCTGAGTGTTTTGAATGAAGTGTTTTCTACTGATATTAACCCGACCCATCTTGGTGGGTTGTTAGATGAAGATTGTCCTGTTTGTAATTGCTGCTCTGGTGTGAGTATCAGTAAAAAGTGTGTCAAGTAGAGGAAGTCCTGCCTCAAAAGCAAACATTTGATGCAGCTTCATATGTAGCACACAGAGTCACCGGCTGCCTTGTCTGTTAATCATTCACTTTTTTATTAAACCACTGGCTGGAGAAGGCAACGAGAGTGTCACGTTCAGGCAGAAGAAGAATTATGGACAGCACATGGTTTGAACAGCAGCATAGAGGTGGACAGAAGTCCAGTTTAACACAGGCCTGGAAGACATTCACATGATCGAGGAATGATGACCTCTGTTCAGCTGAGGCTGGAGCGTGTAAGAGGAAAAAAATGACTGTATGTTTGTTCTGTGTCACAGAATATTAAAATAACCACCCCCATTACAGCTGATGCCCCACCCCCCGCCCCCAGTGTTTCCTGCAGACTATAAAAAAAAAATAGTTCTCATGCTTCTTCTTTCATCAGGCTCTGAGGTGCACAGGCAGAATTTGAACATCACAACCTTTCAGTGTGAATCACTGTTTTTATCTCTGGAGTGATCGTCCCTGCAGACTGCAGTGGGCCTGCTGCATAGGAGCACTTTCAAGTAAACGATAAACAACAGCGAGCGCAGCTGCAAACAATGCAGATGTTCTCTGTGACCGGTTTTACAACAGGGACGTCCCTCGCATCTGAGCAGATGGAAGGGCTCTTTGTCCATGTGTGCAGCTTGCAGAGACCGTTAGGGCACTCATACATATACCTTGAAATATAATAGGAAACAGCTACCACCAGTGGCTATAGTCTGCAACTGAATGTTAAAAAGATGACTGAGCTTTAGGAAATTGTCTGTTGCCTGTAAAGCAGCAAATTAACTACAAGCAAACATTAGATATGATGTTAAAGATCAGGCCTGATCTTTTCCACTGTCTCTACTTGTACTAGAAAATACTATCAACAGCCTAAAAAAAAAAAAAGTCTTTCTTTTAAATAATACTTGATAATAAAAAAAGGTCTGAGGTCTTGTAAGCAAACAAATCTGTAAAAACCTTCATAATACAGAGAAGGACATAAATTGTAGTGGTAGATGTTAAGTGCTACCAAAGTAGTTTTTCTTATTTTTCAGAAAAATCTAAGTGCCTTTAAATATTAAGACAGATATTACCTTAAAAACTTTCCCAGTTGGTTTATCAGTTTGGTCAGTGGTTCTCTATATAACATGCTTGATAGAAATGCATTTTTAAAAAAAGAGAATTGGTAATTATTTTATTAAACATACACAAATTTGCAAAAATGTCTTCTAGAAAAATTAGCTTAATTTCTGCTTTGGGCAAATTCTTTTCACTTTTCTAATAGAAGATGTGATATGTGTAAAAAAAGAAATGTGCACATTGACCATTGCATTAAAAAACAAAAACAACACAAACTTTATGGTACTGTGTAAGTCTTAAGTCATCCCAAATGTCTTTATATTTTTAAGTAAAGAAGGCTTTCTTGCATTTATCTTTGCCACATATTGTACACAAACACGGTGATTCCCAAAGATCTTCTAACTGAAAATGTTTGCATATCTCTGCATGCTGAATTTGAGGAAACTGGATAAGCAAAAGACAAAACAAATGGCAGCAATGGACAGGGTGTGAAAGTCAAATCTTTAAGAAATAGGAGAAAATCCATTAAAGAGTTTATACAGGAAAGATGCATCTGAGCCTTTACTGTTCCCTGAAGACTCATCAGAAATGGTCTCAGTTCAAAGGTGCCTGTCGAGAAACTTAAGGAAGGGGAAACGTCGGGAGAAGGCTGAGGTCTGCCAATTCACACAAGAACTGGACTGAAACTCAGGTCTGATGGAGTTGTGAATCCAAAATTTGACATTTTTGGTTGAAATTGTGGTAAATATGTAGAGAGGCGTCTAAGAGAGAGGTCCTACAGTGACTGTCTACAGCCATCTGCGAAACGCGTGGAGGTTCTGTCACAGTTTGGGGATGCATTTCAGACAGTGTTACTGAGAATCTTTTCAAAGTTGATGGAATTATAAATGCAGAAAAGGACCATGACACAAGTGTCTGACTGACAACAGCTTAATTTTTCCAGCAACAGCAAAGATCACACTGCGAATGCAGTACGAGCATATCTCGATAGACTGATAAGTTTCTTCTTCAGAACTGAAGAAGCTTTTGGGATGAGAGGTGAAACGTCTTCAAGGACACTTAAAGAAGTCCAGACGCTTTTCTTTCCAAGCTCCTTAGACTACGATGAGCTGGATGACTGAGAACCTTCACAGACATAGACTGATAAGACAATAAATCATAGATTGGCCTTCCCAGAGTCAGGACCTCAACATTACTGAAGCAGTGTGGGACCAAAAGGCAGCCAACATCCTAAGAAGAGCTTTGAATGTCCTTCAAAAACCTGGAGAACTACTTTTGAGGATCACTTAAAGAAAGGATGAGAAAGCTGCCTAAGACAGTTCAAACTGTATTGAAAAAAAAAAAAAAAAGGTGGTCGTACTACATATTGACTTTCAAGCTTGTTAGAATTGCACAAACTCCATTTTTGCTTCATGTATTTCCATGTATGTTTGCACATTTCAATAAATCACATTTTCCAAGCAAAAAATACAAAGAAATGAGGGGTGGTTCAAGACTTTTGCACAGAAATAGATTTCGTCTTTGTCTTGTTTTTTATGAGCATTTTTACACAATAATGACAAAAGAAAACATGAGAGTGATCTAAGTTAATGCAGTCTGCAAAATATCCAGTTTTCTCTAAACTGGGAAATGGCTATAGTTTAATTAGTTTAGTCTAAATTATTTTAAAAACTGCATTTTAACTTTTAGCCTCAGACCTGAATTAAGTAAAAAAAACTATTTTTCTTCATCATAACAGAAGCCCAGTGAAATAAAGGTGCGTTTCTCCCTATTATATTTGCTCTCTTACATTTTGGATAAAGAAACAGACTAAACAGACACGCAATGAGCATGCGTTCAGAAAAGAAAACCAACATAAAAAGTGGGAGAACATAGCTGTGTATCATTCATGGACACGTTTAATGTCGAGGTTGCTTTTTGTGACGTTGATGGTGCTCAACATGTTAGATGAGGTCATTAATACTGTGCAATTATCAAGTCTGATTATGCGTAAAATTGACAACAACAGAAGAAAGACACATAACCCCCACATGCATAGATGCTGGACTTTCACACAACTCCGCTACCTGCGAACCCCCCCCCCCCACCCCGGAAGCTACACTGTGGTGACAAATCTTGGCGTCATAACTCCCAAATGAACTGGCAGACGTGTCTGAGGTCAACGGATGCAAAAACATGAAGGAAACAAAAGGGTAAAGAGAGACTAAGACAAAAACAAATATACATACAGTACATACATACAAATATAATCTGTAAATCTATAGTACAGTGAATTTTTTTTATTCATAATCATCTCTTAAATAAACTGCGGTTCATTGCACTTTGTTAAAAATAATTAATTATATGATTTCTCTTAAAGGCAATAGTGTGATTTTTTTTAAAAGGTGAAAAATATATTGTACCATAAGCCTGATTTAGGATAATAGTAAAAATAACAAGATCTGTAATATACATATGTTTCTGTAAAATACCCTCACCTCCTCATATACAGTGCATTCGGAAAGTTTTCACACCCTCGCAAGATTTCCATGTTTTGACTCCTTAAAAGGTTTTAGGAGTGTCTTTTTTATCCAGACTAACAAACACTAAAACATCTACATGATTCACTATTCTGTTTGAAGCTCACAATTGATCTCTGGCGCTTCCTTCCTTTATCAACAGTCAACAATCAAAGCATGGTGCAACTTTTACACTTAAGGTACACGTGCTCCGTATCTAGCTAGCATTGCGCTTTCCAATTTTAGTACTCCTCAGCGAGAAATTTGTGAATGCTTGCAAACAAGTTACCATCTTCCATGCAAACTACTTATGAACTCAACCTGCTAGCAGCCAAAGCGTTTGCAAGGTTTTTGAGGAAACACCTTGCAGGAAATTTCACGCCGTTTGGGGTGCACGTTGCTGTCAGTGTAGCACTTCAACAACCAAACATTCATGGTGGAGTAGCCAAATGGAAGTCAATCCTTAATAAAAAAGGCACATGATCGACTTGTGAAAAACTGAAAGGCAACTGACAAGATCTCAGACCACAAGACACAATTATTGTGTCTGGGCAACAATCGTTAATGCTATTCCTGCAGTCAAACACGTGCTCTGGGGAAGCTCTTTTCTGTGACACGGATTGGGAGGCTAGTAAAGATATGTGGAAAGATGGATGCAGAATTATATCCAGTGCAGTCCTGAGTGAAAAACTTTTACAGAGAGCTCAGAATCTCAGTAACATATAGTAGTGGATTTGTAGAGTGGCCCAACTAAAGTCAGGACCTGATCCCAAAACAGCACCTCTGGACAGACCTGATAGTTGGTGCACACCAAAGCTCTGCAATGTTCTAAGGAAAGTATTAGGTAAGGTATCTGAATACTGATATCCTGGAATATTTGAGTGTTATTTGCAATTCATTTACATAGCACCTCAGTAACCTGTTCTTGATTTTTCTTCACGGTGTATTGTTATGTGTAGATTGTCAGAAAAAAAAAATCTACTTTAAAAATCTTCAAAACAACAAAACTTCAAAGGCTGTGAAATCTTTTTGAATGCACTATACAAGAATGGATGTTCATCCCCATATATGTAGCATATTCTACTTCTGTAGCACACTAATGCATGCTCATATGCCAGTTTTCTTAATATATATATATCATATCTTCACGCAAACATATATACATACAATATTATAAAATAAATAAATACAGGAAAACATTCTTGGTTCGTGGTTTAACGGTTTCTTCCAAAGCGGTTTTTGGTGCAGTCTTTGACTAACCTCTCTGCATGTTTGGGTTTGAGCCCTTGCTGATGGGATCAACAGTTGACTGAGCCTCCCTGAAAGATGCACCGGTGGGGGAGTTGCATTTCCTTCTGTGCATGATTGTGAATGTGTTTGAGAGTGTATGTGTGCATAAACAGTGTACGAAAGGGGGGGGGACCAAAGTCTTTGGCCTGAGGAGCAAGTACAGCAAGTGCTGTGTTATGTGTGTGTGCGTGCGTGTATGCACTCTGTTCAAGATACCGCTTTGACAGTGTCCGATTGTCCCAAAAAAACGAAGCTCAGTAACACGGTACTGTCCGAGTGCACCCTCCGGAAGAGGGTGTAGTACAGCAGGGATTCTGACAGCGTTCAGGTGGGGGTGTTCAGGGTGACACAGCACCCATCTTCCCCATAGCCCCTTCATGAAAGGGTCTCACTGCCTGACTGACTGGGGGCTACTGATTGGAGCAGAACCCTCACTCCACCTGCCTCCGCTTCCCCACGTTCCCTCATCTTCATCTACATCACTGTGTGTGTGTGTGTTTCCACAAGACAGGGTGGAGGGTCTGGGTCTCCACCGGGCTCGGCGGGGCTAGATGGGTCCCTCATTGTGGGAGGAGTGGTTGCTCCTGCTAAGACCCACACAGTTCTGCTGCTGGTTGAGCAGGTGGGACGTTTCGTTGGCCACGGCAAAGGCCACAGCAGGGGTGGTGATAGTGGTGGTAGCCGTGGCGGTGACCACAGCTGGGTTCTCCACTCCATCGTGGAGCTCTGTTAGCGTGAGTTCGATCTTAGTGAACTCACTGTCTGTCGACTGCGGAGTCTTGTCCATCCGCGACGCCATCACAGCGTTCTGGTACTGTTGTCGCGTCACCTACAAAACAGTGAAGGTCGGGTCAAGTGTCACAACAAGAGGTTGCTGTGCTGTTATTCGTGGCACAGAGCTGGTAGCTCGGTAAACAAGGATTTGACACTAAATAAGGATGTGGAAAAGGCTACAAGTAATATTGCTTTTAAAATATTCTGTAAAAAATGTAATGATTAATTTACAATGATAGCCTTTCATTATCTGCTTAGCGTCCAGTGAGAGGACAAGAATATTACTACAAGCCAGAAAATGACTCATCTTCATTTGTTTCTATAGCTGGAATCAAACCAGCAACCTTTTGTGTGTAATGTGTAAACCGCTACACTCTGGAGCTATCCATGATCCATCAAATCGAAATGTTTTAAATTGTCATGAAGTAATTATCTTACTGTCAATTTATATCAGTTAGGTAATTGCTTTTTGATCTTTTCTATTGATTTGGTACCCGGGACCCTAAAAGGAAGTAATAAAACATCGTAGAAAGTAGTACATCCGTTACGTCACAGCTCTATTTGTGCCTCGCGGCTGATAAGCAGAATAAACAAAAACAGCCTCATGAAGCAGCAGAATTCATCAATGAACATTTCCAAAGCAAGAGATTTGCCACATTTACACATCTGGCACAACAGCAGTGACTTTATTCGTTACTTAGAAGAAACAGAATCAGAGCGACTTTATTAATCCTAGAGGGAAATTGAGCAAATATACAACAAATGTCAAGCACTCGTATAAAATGAAGTGTCTCACTGCCTGACTGAGAGTGTATGCGTGCATAGACAGTTTACAGAGATACTGATAGATAAATGTTAAGATAAATATATAGATATGGGTATAAATAGAAATATTAATATAAAAGGACAAAAATATGTCATGTATGTCAAATATATGTCATCAGCAGCAACATGATATATTTTTTTCACTTTTAGACAGGTAAGACTTTATAAGTTATTTTTCATAAAGCAGCCATCCTCAGATATTTAATGTATTTCTAGGTGTTTTTATTTCAGAGCAGAAAATTTGGGGAGGAGAATATTGAAATGACTTGTGCAAATGTGATTTCTGAGATCCAAATTACAGCAGTACATTTGACACTGACAAAAAGCAAGTTTTATTTGTGCCTGATATGGTTGTGATAGTTGCTGCTAGCAGTGTTCATTTATTTAGAGTGAGAGGGGAAGATGCTATCAGAGCGAGTTCCTAATTGGCACAGATGGATGGCTCAAAGCTGCGAGCGCACTGCCAAAGCTTCGGTTTCATTCTCTAACTGCTCATGTTGAATGTTGAGAACTCAGTGGGAAAAAGAAAATGGAAATCCGCAGCTGCATGTGACATCACCACATCACCTACAATGTGCATATAATCCTCATTGCAGGCTAATTTCTGATCCCCTGTGTTTACTCACCTTTATATACTGCAGGTCTGAGCGTGCTCTGACAGAATAATCAGGCACATATATATGCAGGAAGGAGTTGAGCTGGTTGTTGCTGTTGCCCAGAGTCGGGGTGATGGCATCTATACGGTCACTCCTGTTCAGAGAATCGGAGTGATTCAGTCCAAATGGCCGTGGAGGAGATTTATTCTCTGTAGGAGAAAGAAATTTAAAGCATACTGGAATGCAAAAGTAATGCATGGCACTGCAAAAGTACTTTAAAGGGCCCTAATCCCTAAAGGTTCATTCAGTTCATCTGGACGTAGCGTTTTCAGAGGGAGAAACGTTTCATCACTCATCCAAGTGACTTCTTCAGTCTCAGCTGACTGCAGGTTTCCCCAACCTTATAAACAGCACGTTGGGAGGTCAGTTCCTTCATCTTAATTATGCAAATTGTCATGACCATTGATCAACAACCACTTATCAAAGGCCATGAGTACCATTCACAGAGAGTTGGGGAATGGCTGCAATCACAGCATTGTAAGATGGCGAAAGATGTACCCTTAGGCCCCCTCCTCGATTCAGAGATGGTCTTTCCCTTTTTACGTAAATGGCCTCCTTGACTCCGCACTCAGGCCAGCGTTCCTCCCTGTCCAGGATGTGTACATCCTCATCATTGAAAGAGTGTCCACTGGCCTGTAGGTGTAAATAGACTGCAGAGTCCTGGCCTGACGAGGTAGCTCTTCTGTGTTGTGCCATCCGCTTCGCCGGAGGTTGTTTGGCTTCCCCGATGTATAAATCACGCCAACCCTCCCGGCACATAACAGCGTACACTACATTACTCTGTTTGTGTTGGGGGACCTGATCCTTGCGGTGGATCAATTTTAGGCACAGCGTGTTTCTGGGGATTAAAGGTTGTCACTCTTCCAACTGATTTATCCATGGGGCCAAAATATCGACATTATTAGCCATTTACTGATATATCAGTACTGATGATTATAACGGCTGATAAATGAAAATGAAAAAAAGTAGAGACAGGAGAGGAAGTCTTTAAATGTTTTTTCCAGTGTGGACATTGTGTAGTTTGTCTATCAGAGGGCCCTTTGCAGCTTCCCTGGTGGCAACGTGTTTGCACAGTCGGGCAGAGCATACACGAGTAATCCACGACTTGTTCGGACAATAAAACAAGATTACTTTTCAACTGTGTTGTCATATTAGCTTTTTAAGTACTCGTAAATTCACATAACAAATTTAAAGAAAATCTGTTTATTTTTCGAGTGTCTGACAGAAAAGAACACCGGAATTGGTTTTCAGTCAGTTTTCAAACTCCTGTATCAGTTGGGCTCTATTTTACATTTCTGCTAGTCTGATCTAATATTACTGTTCCTTAAAGCTCATATGACACTAAATATTGATTTTCATTGTCTGTTAGATGATCTCTTTGGGCCTGTGTAATAATGACAACATAAAAAATTTAAGTTAGAAACTTTACATAATTAGAAATTTTGTCTCAATTGTTTTGAGGACATTAAGATGCTTAAAATTTCCTCTGAAACTAGTTGAGTTGTACAGCACTACTTAAGATCCTTTGTATCTGTGACTTTTTTCCAGGTTGAGTCTTAGGTACAAAGCTGTGATGTATGGAAATCTAATTTATGTGTAAGTCTTCTAGTTTCATATAGCAGTCTCCAGTGATGCTGCGTTCTTCTATGTGCTACCACATAGAAGACTTGTTCTTTTCCTTTCTTTTCTTGGTTATTTTTAATTAAAGCCAGATTATGTTTTCCACTTCTTAAAGAAGCCTTGTGAAAATCACACACAACAAAGTGGAAACAGCTTGGCCAACACTAATGCTACTACGCTGACTGGAATGTATGTAATCCCATGTTGGAATATGTGTGTATGAATGTGTATGAGTGAGGAAGTGAGAGGCAAAAACAGTGTGTGTGTGTGGGGGTGTGTAGAGGGAGCACAGTAGGCCAAAGACCTGGCATGTGGACTCTTGTGGATTAGTACTCTACTTTTTAGGGGCCAGGTCGACACAAAAAAACGTCAGTGTGCTGTGTCAAGAAAACACACATACTAGATTTATAAACACACACACACTCAAATGCCACTGCACCAACGTGAGCACTGTAGGCCTCTACTACAGACACAATGAAAGTGTATTTATTCCACAGCATTTCCTATGGGTGCGTTCACTTTTAATTCACTTTCAAAGCAGCCCTTCTATGTGTGTAGTATTGTGGGTTTTGTTCATGGGCCTGTAAATGTGAACATATGCATATGTGCATGTCTTTGTATGTGTGCTCAGTGGTGTCCAGCAGGGGGCTGTAGCTGTAGGTCTTGTTTATGTAGTCAGGGGGTTAAAGGTTAGGGGCGAGCGGGGCGGAGCCGGGTTCCACTCTGGGGCCTCTAGTCTCCAACACCATTCAGCCACTTGACTAATGGCTCAGGAGACGAGGATGTTAAGCCTCAGTCTGGATCCGTTTTCCACTCTGCCTCTTTCTCTTTTAGTGTCACACACATAGGTTTACAGTGTATGTTGCATTCAGGGACAAACAGACAGTGAACACTTTCTTTAAAAGTCACACAAAACAAGTCAGTTCTCAAGCAGACTATGAAAACCAAAAGGCTAAACACACTCAGGTATATTTAGGTAAAGCATGCAGGTAGGTGAAACTGTGACTCTACAACTTCATGCGTCTATTTAATATCAACAAAACATTCTCTTTCAAATAATGAAATTTCATCACTATTCACTAAAGGTTATAGAGTGATAGGTGATACTGAAAATCCACTGTACCTGGAGATCCTGCTAATGACTCAGCCCTACTGACTGCAAATGTACGAGACAGTGACAGAGGCACTTGGGGGAGAGAGGGATGAAACAAGAGAGAGACAAAAGAAGCGAGAAGACAGAAAGACGAGATTGTTAAAGTCGAGAAAATGGGTAATTTAATTAATTATATATGATAACATCTGATTAAAGAAAAGAAGTGTTAACTTGTTGTTCCTCTACTGATCAGCTTAAGATGAAAACTGGCACAAACCATGAAGCATTTGATTTAATTTCTTAGAGTGCACACATCCACCACAGGAGAGTTATTCTACTGTTTCACCAGTAGGTGTCTCTCAAATCACACCACCCAAATGAATCAGTCTAATAGCAGAGGACAGTGCTGTAGTTTATGAATGAACAGAGAAGAATGAGTGGATCACTAGATGATGCATTTTCATGACCTCTCTTGATTTATTATGTTATCATATTAGGACTTGTGACTTATTATTATATTATCTTTTACTCACAAAAGTGGCATTTTTCACATTTTTCTCATGTAACATGATGAGTACTTTATCCATACGTAATTTTTTAAAATTATGTTGCATGAGAACAAGGTGAAAAATTACAATTTTATGAGTAAATCATAGTGCGCTGCAAGTCTTATAAGACCTCCAGTACCTATAAAGCATAAAGAAGTAGTAAAACCTCTAATTCTTCATATGAGCAGTCTATAACATATTTTACTGGAAACAAGCTACAGTGGATCACACTGTAAATGGTCTATATCACAAACCCAGAGAGAAGAGCTACTCGTCCAGCTGCATTTTAACATTTTACTTACTAATAATATCATTTTTCTGTCACAGGGTTTTCTTTCCATCCATCCATCTTCTGCCAGTTTTCTGGCTATGGGGTGGATGGCTCGCTTGAGCAGGTCATCTACCAGTCAGAAGTTCAGTGGTTCGATCCCTAGCTACATGCGGAAGTCTTTGGATACTGAACAATGCAACTATTGGAGTGTGTGTGCAGTTTGAATGTTAGATAAAGTGCTTAGGTCTAAAAACAAAGTGTGTTATTGAGACTAATAGCAAAAAGCACTTCGAGTGCTCAGCTAGAGTAGAAAGCAATCCCTTTATTTGCAGCAGTCTAGGCACAGATGCCCAGACCTCCCCATCCCAAGATATTTCCAAGTCTGAGAGATATAACCTCTCAAGTGTGTCCTGAGTCTATCTTGGACGGGCCTCCTGGTAGGATATGCCCAAAACACCTAACCTAGGAGGTACCCAGGAGGCATCCTGTCAGAGCCTGAATCACCTCACATCTACTCTAAGCCCCTCCCAAATCAGACACCCTTTGCAGGAAGCTCATTTCTGCCATTTGTAGCTGTAACCTCACTGTTTCAGTCAGGCTAGGAACCTAAATCAACTGGTGACTCAACATCTTCAATTTTAAGCTCAGCTCTCTCTTCCCCGCAGCAGATCAGTACAATATCCTCATCTCCTGCTTTACTCTGTCCCATACCTGTGAACCAGAATCAGTGACAAACAACACTTTAGTCAAACACCCACCTAAAATGAGCTTGACATCAGCGCCATTGATGCAAACCAAACTTCCACTAGTTCACAGAACACATGTAGACCGGTTTGGCAAAGTCCCACCCACCTCCAAGTATTCCACAATGAGTGAAACGAAAACTGCAGTTTTGCTCCTGATTGTGAGGTAAAACTAACAGGCGGATTCTTCTGTCCAGACCCTCTCAAAGGAGGCTGACGAGTGAGATTCCCTAGAAGTTAGGATTCACTTTCATGGGTATAAAAATTTAAGACCTAGATCAAGAAATCTTACCTGGTGAGGCTGTCAGAGCCATTATCCCATAGAAGGAGAATGGTCCCGCTTCAAACTTCATCCCCTCTTTTCCTGCTTCCACCTCCACCTTCCCCTGTGACAGCCAAGGAAACGAATCATGAATTATCTTAAAAGTATGTAAGTGCTCAACACATTATATATCAACTTATCAGCTTAGTTAAACAAAAGATTACTTATTTGTGCTGGTTTTACGATATTTCCTGTAACTTTATGCTTTATTTTTTACTTTATTTATCCTGTCTGTGAGATTATAATAAATCCACCCTGCTTCCCTTGTTTCCTTTCCTTTTTACTACTTGTAGAAAATCCTCACTCTGTTTAATAGCTCCCAATCTGCTTCTAAGCTGGGTCTCAAGGGCAATGACCCCACACTTGCTCAAGCAGAACCTTATTTAATCCAAGGCTAATATACATGTCGACTTAGTGACCTGATAGGGGAAATATACAAAGTCTGCAAACCTTTGCAATAAAGACTTTGAACTCACTTTAGGAACAGTTATTTGGGACTTCCCTTTAAGGCGTACAGAGAAGTCCCAATACCCTCCCTGAATAAGACAATAGTGCTGGCTCCAGCGGCATATAAGAAACAGTGCAGAAATTCAGGGCTGCTTTCAGACCTGAGACTAAAACTACATGAAGTGCAGAAGTCCTTGATCTATACACTATTGAATACACTAACTATTATATATTATCATATATAATTATTACGCAAATGTGTGTTTCCAAGATTTGCAGGGTGAAAGATTTTCATTAAGGCTGGTGTCATAGCTTGGATTTTAAAAGGTTTTAAGTTCAGTTTGGTTCCTATTTAAAGGTTTTTTTTCTGAATGATGCTTAACTTTGACTTTCTAAGAAATTTCCTGTCACACTCTATGACAGTTCAAATAATAACATTTAAATGTGAACACTGTGTAACAATCAGAAAACTTCATTTTGAGGATAATGCAGGAATCCCACAGGGTTCCGTTTTTGGCCTGCTTGTTTTCAGCTTTGATGTGTTTATGCACATAAGATGCTTAGATGACGTATGCATTGTCCATAACTATGTGCGATTGGTTCCACAGTAATAGTAAAGCAGGCACAAGAAGAACAAGAAGAGTTCTCTAACTCCTTGTCCAGATGAACATGGGTACTGATGAACAAATTCAGCCTGACTGTGACACGTTATCCAAAACACCTGTAAAGTGTGTTTACCCCAAACCTTTATTTCTTTATTGCTTATTGCATTATTTAGGCTCATAGATGATACTGAACGCTCTTGTTTCTATTTCTTATAGATAAACAAAACAATTTATCAGGACAACTGTGTCTAATTTTTTTTAAATGTTGGAAGTTATTTGTCAAATAAATTATTCTCCAAGATTAATGAACCATATACTGAATACATTTGAGAAGTAATTAACTAAATAAGTAAATAATTAAGTATTTTATTGGTTATAAGCAGGACTCGTATTGGTCATACTGTATGACTGTGCAATTAATGTCTGGCTAAGAAACCACACGACTGAAATTTTCTCAAGAAGGTAAATATTTCATGGTTTGATTTCACTGAATTTCATCAGGGTTAGACTCATCTGGGACATACTGATGTCACACATTCTCACGCTTACCACAAAGAACTCAAACAGGATAACAACTTTAAACTCAAACTGAAACAATTTTTGGATTAGTCATGGATCATCTGGGTTATGTTTCATTTTATGGTACTACTTTAAAGACCCGTCTAGGGACTGGCACAATAAATTTGCTCATGCTATAAATGCTATGGTATGTGGCACTGGTCTTTTAAAATGCTGTATCTCTTAGGTCAGACATTATTATAACTAATTAGCTTCTTATCTATAGTATTATTGCTTGTTTTAGTTTAAACTGCCCTACAGTACAGTCATACCGCGCATACCTTAGGGATGCATGGCTTCTGTGGGAACAAACTCTTGCAGTACAACTCTGTTAGATCGATGACTACACCGTGAAAAACTGTAGGTCAGAGGAAAACGAATGCTTGCAGTGCTACAAGCAGCATTTTTAAACTGATCACATAGTATATACTGTTTATTCATCTGTAGTGACGACAGAAGGAAATAATGGAATTAAATGATGCAGGTAAAACGAACTTATCCTGCATGAGCAGAGTTAGAATACTTGCGTTATTTTTTTTAATGTTAAACCTAAAATACATATTAATATTTACATTTTTCCCAAACTGGTTATGTAGTGGGTTTTTTTGTTGTTGTTTAAAAAAAAAAAAATCAAGACTACTGATGTATCCTTCCACCTTGAAACTCGTTGTGTCCACACACCTGCAGGATGAGGATGAAATAATCCACAGGTTTGTTCCTGTGGAAGAGGTAGTGCTCTGGTGCCCGCTTGTTCTTATCATCGTATTTTAGCTCCTGGATGACATTTGGATGCTTCAACAAGCGCAGCAGAATCTTTTCTGACATCTGCATCGGTGCAAATGGCTCAACCTCTGAAGAGACAAGGAGAGAAAAAGACTGTGGTAAGACAAAACATTTCATTTCTTATGAAAAGTTAAATAATTATATCAATGTAATAAAATTATTCTTATATATCTCCCTTATTGCCATGAAAAATCCCAAAACATAAAATAAATGAGTCCTAAAAAAGTATTACTGTTCATGGACTATTTACAAGAAAAACGCCACCGTGATGTCACCTGATGGTTTGAAAATTTTGTTTGTCAATCATCCGCCATTAGCCACTGAGCACATACCACACTAGTTTGGGGATGGGCAATTAGTTTTCCAAGGGGGCCACATGGTGCTGTTACCTGTGCAGACAAAGGTTTGATGTGTTTAAATGTGGCAGTTTTACTTACATTTATCCAAAGAAAGGCATGTATATGAGCTGGCCTATTTTTTTTTAAACCAAAGACCCGGCAAACTTATATTTGTATTCTTAATATTTTATTTCTAACATATTGTTTTAAACTGATTTTAGACAAAGATTATATTGAAAATGACATCAGCAAAAGCGGCAGAAACAGACTTAGTAGAAAGTGAAAGATGAAACTGTAAAACTGGATTTTAATAATGACAGAGGTATAGTTTTTGAGTTATCCACATGAACCTAACGTAAATATATCAAATGCAAAGTTATGTAGGTTCTGGGATATTTCTGGAAAGATTCCTTTACTAGGCTTTGTTCCTTTACTTGTTGCAGTAAGGAATTTCAGAGATTAAAATCTCATATTAGAGGAAATTTTAAGATTAAAAAAATAAAATCATGTGTATTTTCAAGTCTTTGTAGGATTTTAAATGAATCAAATGTATAATTGTTGTTTGCATTATTTATCACTGACCTAGTGGATTATTTAATAGAAAATGGCTCACAGATGATTAATTTTGATGGCATGGCAATAAATATATTTAGCTTAGGGTAATGATATATGTAGACAATAAACTTATTTTTCCAACATCAAAACAGGGGATATAGAAATAGATCACTTGTGTAATCTATTAGGGATAATCACTTAAATTCTGGAGCTTAAATTCCTTATGTTCTCAAAGTCAAAATTAAAGCATATATTGTCCATGGATAGCAGGGAAGATCGGACCCACTCTGTATCATAGTCATAAAGAGAAGGATTACATAAGGGAAACTAAACTCAGTGAACTAGCATACAACTATCTGCTCAGCCAGGATAAAATGGGAAATATTTGTCACCATGGATCTTGCATGTTAAACAGATATTGGATAATTGTAGCTTATCTTATCTCTGGTTTACACAAAAGTTTAAAAAACATTAACTAGGTGAAACATGTTCTTAAACACTGGATGAAAGATTGCCACTTCTTGCAAAAGTGGCAAAGTGATCATATGATAATAAAATAAAGTATAAATAAGAGCTATAGCTGGAAAAATCATCTGCTGCAGTAAAACAAATAGTACAAATAGCAGTGGCTGACAAATTACTCGCTAAAGCGAAAGATGAATCACGGGCATGCGATCAGTGCCGCTTATCTGTCGGTTACAAAGCTCCAGATGAATGACCATGCCAAATTTCATTAAAGTTAATAGGAAAACAGAATATTGATGAAGTAAGCATTCCCCCCTCAAATCAATTCATTAAATAGAGACAATTACTGTAAGAACCACATCCTAACAAAAAAGTTAATATTTTGATGGTTTGGTTTTTACCTGATAACAAAAATACAAAATATTAGCAACATTGTGCTGCTGCAGAAACTGTATAAACCGTTACTGCATTTTTGTGAGGTAAGAGCCCTACATAAGGGGCCAAAAATTTAAATAAATGTTAATACAGACACCCCCCTTCCCCCTCATTGTGTCTGGTCCTCTTCAACCACCTATTGGGCCAATCAGCTCCTTCAACTCATCAGCGGTGATATGTGTCAGCTGGCTGCTGGCTCCACCACCAGGAACTAAACTCCCTAATAGCCTTTAGAGGAACTTAATCAACGCTTAGCTGCCAGGTCAAAGTTCTAAAGCAAATCCAACTGCAATGAGGCATAGTGAACCGCTGCTGCTGGTGTAGTAGTACTTGCTGCCTGCTCTGAAATCCATTTCCCGAGGGAAAGCGGGTGAAATATTTCACATTTTACGCTAGTAAGTAACCAAGTATGTCGACTTGTGTGAGAACTGCGATTATAGGCCAAAAATCCTGGACGTGATGTCACTGAGGAACGAGTGTAAGCAAACAGGGTGGTGTTTTTAAAGCTGTGAGCAAAGATCTCAACATGTAACCTTCTGTGCATGACACGCAAGCAAATAAACGCCTGCATTTTTTTGGACCCGTGTCCATTCTGCAGACATCCTGTGTCGGGCTTATAGAGAGGCCTTCCACCTCTTTACACATACATACCAGCACACTTGTTGTGAGTCCCCACGCAATTCATTCCCTCACACATAGACGCACACAACGGCTACTCATGCTACACAAATACTCACACCTCCTCCTCTCTACACCCACTTGCCCAAAACTCAAAGCCCGTATGGGCACACAAACACACTCACGCACACACTTTCCCCACAGTGAGGGGCTGAGGGCACACTGGGGGAAGTCAAGCAGCAACGCAGCCCACTTGCCTGTTGCTAGGAAACGCAGGGTAGCCAGCAGAAGCTGAGGTGATATTTTAACCTTCATTTCATTGTCGGTAGGCTTGAAGGCCGAGAAATCCTGCTTTCTTTCCCGATGCGTGATTTTCTTCTTTGTCTTGTTGTCAGCTGAGGAGGGAAAAATGAAAAGTCAGGTGTAAGAGTCAACCTGCAACAGGTTGGCTGCAACAGGAAAAGATCAGTCCACGACACTCCTCAGACGCTGAGCTAGTCATTTCGGGTCAAAAGGTGGCTAAACTTGAGTTACCCTGCACTGATTACTGTTTTCCATAAAAGTAGCAGTGCTGACTTTCTGAGAACTACAGCAGAGCTATAGGAGGGCTACATTGTTACCACATTCCCGGCATTACAGAAGTACTGGCACGTACTCCATGTACACAGATACCATCATTTTTTACAAAGTCGAAGGTAAAATATTAATTATGGTTGTCCATGATTATGAATGTATTTTGACTCCTATAATTATTTGATACCCTGATGAATTTGTAGGCTTGCTCACTTTCAAAGAAATGAACAATCTCTACTTTTTATTGCAGTCTCATTTTAATAGAGAAAAACAGAATAGCAACCAAAAATCCAGAACAAAGCACATTTCAAAAAAGTTATAAATCGATTTAGAAATTGATTTGCATGGCATTGATTAAGTATTTGATCTGTGTGCCATATAGCCACACAGATCACGAGTTGCCATGTGGGCAACTTGTTATGCATATACACCAAACCTGTCCACAGAATCATTTTCCATTCCAACCTCTCCACCAATATGAGCAAAACCAAAGAATTGTCAAAGGACATCGGGGACAAGACCACAGACCTGCACAAAGCTGGAACGGGCTGCAAGACCAGCAAGTAGCTTGGTGAGAAGGTGACGACTACTGCTGTAATTATTCAGAAGAATGGAAGAATGAGAAATGAGAAAGGTGGTGGATCAACCCAAAAAGGCAGTTGGGAAGTCACCAAGGACAGTCACCAAGAACAGCACCTCCCACCCACCCAAATCCTCAAGATGGCACATGTAGACATCTGTCTTTAGTTTTACAGGGAATATCTGAATGATTCGGAGAAGTTTTGGAAGAAAGTGGTGTGGTCAGATGAAACGAAGTTCAAGCTCTTTGGTATCAACTCAACCCACCATATTTGGAGGAAGAGTAATGCTGAGAATGAACCAAAGAACACCATCCCCCAAGTCAAGCAACGACATGGAAAAATTATGCTTTGGAGCTGTTTTTCTAAGGGTACAGGATGACTTGGACTAATTGAGGGGCCAATGGAATGGGCCATGTATCATAAAATATTGGAGGAGAACCACTTTCCCTTAGCCAGAACACTGAGGTCATTGATATGTCTTCTAGCATGACAACCCACAACATACCACCAGGACAACAAAGGAGTGGTTCAAGAAGCACATTAAAGTCATGGAATGGACTTGCCAGCTTCTAGACCTCAGTCTATAGAAAATCCGTGAAAGGGAGCTGAAGCTTCAAATTGCCAAAGGGCAGCCAATAGGATTTAGAGTTTCTGTAAAGAGGTGTGGGCCAAAATCCTTCATGAGATGTGTGTAAACCTGGTGACTAACTACAAGAAACAGAGTCATAGTTTGCCTGGTAATCTTATTTCACTCCAATAAAATTTAAACTGTAATAGAAATTAGAGACTTTTCATTTCTTTTTAAATTAAATAAACTTACAAATTCAGCAGGAGATCAGATAGATAGATAGTGTTGGGAAGGTTACTTTTAAAATGTATTTTGTAACGTATTCCGTTACATTACACAATGACAGTAACGTATTCTGAATACTTTGGATTACTTAATACAGTGGCTTGCAAAAGTATTCGGCCCCCTTGAACTTTCCCACATTTTGTCACATTACAGCCACAGACATGAATCAATTCTATTGGAATTCCACGTGAAAGACCGATACAAAGTGTTGTACACGGGAGAAGTGGAACGAAAATCATACATGATTCCAAACATTTTTTACAAATAAATAACTGAAAAGTGGGGTGTACGTAATTATTCAGCCCCCTGAGTCAATACTTTGTAGAACCACCTTTTGCTGCAGTTACAGCTGCCAGTCTTTTAGGGTATGTCTCTGCCAGCTTTGCACATCTAGAGACTGAAACCTTTGCCCATTCTTCTTTGCAAAACAGCTCCAGCTCAGTCAGATTAGATGGACAGCATTGTGACCAGCAGTTTTCAGATCTTGCCACAGATTCTCGATTGGATTTAGATCTGGACTTTGACTGGGCCAGTCTAACACATGGATATGTTTTGTTTTAAACCATTCCATTGTTGCCCTGGCTTTATGTTTAGGGTCGTTGTCCTGCTGGAAGGTGAACCTCCGCCCCAGTCTCAAGTCTTTTGTAGACTCCAAGAGGTTTTCTTCCAAGATTGCCCTGTATTTGGCTCCATCCATTTTCCCCATCAACTCTGACCAGCTTCCCTGTCCCTGCTGAAGAGAAGCCCCCCCAGAGCATGATGCTGCCACCACCATATTTGACAGTGGGGATGGTGTGTTCAGAGTGATGTGCAGTGTTAGTTTTCTGCCACACATAGCGTTTTGCATTTTGGCCAAAAAGTTCCATTTTGGTCTCATCTGACCAGAGCACCTTCTTCACATGTTTGCTGTGTCCCCCACATGGCTTGTGGCAAACTGCAAACGGGACTTCTTATGGTTTTCTGTTAACAATGGCTTTCTTCTTGCCACTCTTCCATAAAGGCCAACTTTGTGCAGTGCACGACTAATAGTTGTCCTATGGACAGATTCCCCCACCTGAGCTGTAGATCTCTGCAGCTCGTTCAGAGTCACCATGGGCCTGTTGGCTGCATTTCTGATCAGCACTCTCCTTGTTCGGCCTGTGAGTTTAGGTGGACGGCCTTGTCTTGGTAGGTTTACAGTTGTGCCATACTCCTTCCATTTCTGAATGATCACTTGAACAGTGCTCCGTGGGATGTTCAAGGCTTGGGAAATGTTTTTGTAGCCTAAGCCTGCTTTAAATTTCTCAATAACTTTATCCCTGACCTGTCTGCTGAGTTCTTTGGACTTCATGGTGTTGTTGCTCCCAAGATTCTCCTAGACAACCTCTGAGGCCGTCACAGAGCAGCTGTTTTTGTGCTGACATTAGATTACACACAGGTGAACTTTATTTAGTCATTAGCACTCATCAGGCAATGTCTATGGGCAACTGACTGCACTCAGACCAAAGGGGGCTGAATAATTACGCACACCCCACTTTTCAGTTATTTATTTGTAAAAAATGTTTGGAATCATGTATGATTTTCATTCCACTTCTCACGTGTACACCACTTTGTATCGGTCTTTCACGTGGAATTCCAATAAAATTGATTCATGTTTGTGGCTGTAATGTGACAAAATGTGGGAAAGTTCAAGGGGGCCGAATACTTTTGCAAGCCACTGTATATTATCATGCTTTTTACAACTACATGAATGTACTATCGCTGTGTGATTTATTACTATTACTGAAGGTTACTCGCCATACCAATACCAACTACATTTTTAAATCTTAATATAAAATGAGTAACAGTAGGGTGGACATTAGGTAAGGCCGCACTTTTTGCAGCGATCTCGTATAGAAATCTATTCCGCGCGTATATAAAACAGGTTTGCGGCTCCGAGCCGTCGTAAAGAGACTTCTGGCGAGCTCGTAGCCGAAAACTAGCTACCCTTAACTTGTCTGGGTCAACTTTGCTAGCGAGAGACAGAGAGAGGCGTTGAAAGGTTGTCTGCTCGGTGTCAACTCGGACTTTCCACTCTCCTTTTTCTCCCTTCCTCGCGCTCACACACACACACAGGTATGGCAGTCCATTCTCCCTGCAGCACGCACTACACTGCCCACGAGGCTACATTCTGCCTATTGCCTTCATATTAAATCATTTTTGTGAATAATTTAAAAAATATTTCTTCACGTCATTATGCGGCCGCAACTACGTTTGACATGGGCCACGGGATTGAGACGCAGGCATTAGAGCCCCTAATGCGTGTTTTGTTTGGGTTTCCACCGGCGTGGAATTACCAAAAATAGATGGCATAGCCTAACATATGAAACAGGAAAAGACCACCGTGTAATCCATTTATTTCAACAAAGTCAATGTATTCTGAATACCACGCTTTTAAACAGTAACTGTAACAGAATACAGTTACTCATATTTTGTATTTTAAATACGTAACGCCTGTACATGTATTCCGTTACTCCCCAACACTATAGATCTATCTATCTATCTATCTATCTATCTATCTATCTATCTATCTATCGATCCATACACCTGATGTTTAAACCTTCTGTTTGTAAGAGGCAGCCAATCAGAGGAGCTAAAATGGATTGTTTCAGATGCTGAATAAACTTAGCAGATGCTTTAGAGCGTCAAATAAAAATAAAAATTAAGAGTCATGTTAAGAAACTCTTTATATATATCTTTTGAAAATAATCTCTGCTTGTGGAAAAAAAATCAGATGTTGGGTGCACAACACAAACAAGACAATCTTCTCAGTAAAAAATATGTAAATTTAGAGTAAATAAAATGCTCACCAAGAGTAGCATTCTCAAAACAACTCAATTTCCAACAAACTCCAATTAACACATCATCTCAAAAATGTATTCTTGAACAGAAGTTTGAAGCTACCATTATCTGCATATAATGAGAAAGTTGTCATTTATAGGCATGAACCCATAGAGCATTATCACTGCAGCTCTGCAGAGATGTTTTTAGCCCAATATTTTGCATTTCTGGCAGCCAGCTTTACTGCTTTGATTCAGTCCCGCTGCACTCATTAGTGTGAACCAAAAACTGCACAAACTGGCTCTACCCCACAGTACCCACAAGGCACCAAACAGCAGATATACATAGTTAGAAACTTGAACATTTAGCTTGTAAACTGCACATTTTCTCCAGAGTTTGTGGACACCAAGTCAGAGTGACAAAGAGCAATGACAACAGGCAGCTGTTGCATCTTGAAATAGTGCTTTTGATTTGAGATTAAAATGATTGGCTGAAAGATGCAAAAATGCTGTTAAGAGACATGGGGCGTGGTAATTCTCAGGGATTTTATCATCCGTTTTGTTTTTCATGAACTTATTGTATCTGTTGTAAAGTTGAGTTTAAAGAGGGGAACCTACTGTATAGGTCAGTCTCGTCGAGGATCTCTGACTTGATGATTTCTTCAATAACGTCCTCCAGGGTGACAATACCCAGAACTTCGTAGAAAGGGTCTCCCTCACCTTCATTGTTCACCCTCTGAACTATGGCCAGGTGGGATTTTCCTAGCAAATCATACACACACATGCACATACACAGGTCATAAAGTTGGAGTCATATGTTATAGACGGTTAAACGTGGTTCACACAGTGAGCTTGGTTATAAAAGAGAAGAAACAGGCGGGAGTAAACATGTCTAATGTACAAATCTGAGGTGTATCATGGATAAATGTTTTATATAGTCTAAGTTTTTCTGTATAGCAAAGAGGAATTATAAGTTAGGTAGCAGGGTAGCAGGGATTATGGGGATTCAAAATCACACAAAGAGCAGGTGATGCAAAGTGATTTGAAGGCATGACTGTTGTACCCAGGGATACAGTGCTTGCTAATGTGAGGGTTAAACTGTTATCAGTGCCAGGAAAAAGTAATTCAGACCAAGACAGACAATCAAACAATCCTAAATTTCATCGTATGAACCCCTTTTGCCCTCCTTCCTTCCACATCTGTGTTCCCAGGACCCTCCTGTGTGCTGTAACATCTGAAAAAAAAAGAAACAAACTGCCGTGTATGCAGAGACGACTGTCAGGCAAAACACTAAACAAATTCTTTGACTTTTCTCAGCTTGTGATCATTTAAAAGGAATTTTCCAGAGGCCTAGGCTAATATTAGCCCCTGCAAAATGAAGTTTCCATTCCGCCCTGGCGATATTCTCACCAAGCAAAGGAACAGACCGGGCGAACCTCCGCTGTGTGATCAGATTGTCTCGGAATGGGCCGTTTGCATGCAGATACACCTGGGTATAAAAACATGGAGGACGTCAGAGTGCTTCTGCGTACGTGTGCATGCACGTGTGTCAGGAGCGTCTGTGTGCACAAAGGAGTATGTTTATTTTACAGGTACATCACAGGGTCTGGTCTCAGTTGCTGTTTCAGCTCATTTTTACTGCTTCGATGCAGGCAAGCACAGACTGAAAAGATGTCTGAGCTAAAGACCAACAGAGTTATACTGCACAGCATCTCACTGCTTCCTCGCAACACTATGACAGCACAACAATGTTCAGTAGCTAGAACCTGAAAGTGAGAATGTTGTGAGTGCTAGATGGAGAATTGATGCTTTCAAGAAAGATACTCAGGTTACACCTAACACGCTGGCAGCGTAAGATCCCTTAAGAGAGGTATTAATAATGTAAGGACATAAATCCACTAACACAAAGAGCCTGAAAGTAGAAGGCCTTAGAAAATCTTAGCACCCAAGTGTCAAAAAACATACAAATGATATCTTCAGCATAGTGCTTTTTTTACTGAGACAAACACAAATGGCACCTCATGGGTTAAAGCAATCATACCTCTGTAGTCCTTGAGCATGCACTTACTCTAAACTACCCAGGGAGGGAAAGAGAAATGGAGTGGCTAGCACAGCACAGCACTGCAGAGTGAAATTGATCAATGCTCGCTTTTTTCTCGCTAATGGCATCCACTTCACTCATGTTAATGAAAACAAGTTATGAAGTTTAGGTTTGTACTGTAATAAAACATGTTCTGTCTTTACACCATAGAGTTTAAAATGAAATTAACTAACCATTGTCAGTAAAAAAAAAACAGTTTGCTGCTGCATTTAAAACTGAAAATTAAAAACATTTTTTTTTACATATCTGAAAAGTTAAAAAGATTTCTGTTTTTCCAAGAGAAGAAACATCCAGCTTGTTATCAGAGCAAAGTTTGAAACCACCTTCTGCTTATAGGTTTTACATTTGCAATTACACATGCCATTACTGCATATGGCATGGGTAATTGCAAATAGACCATTCATGTTTATAAAACAAATACTGGATTTGGAGAAAGAAATGCTGCTATTCAGGCTTTTCCGACTTTCTTCGGGGAAAAGTTTTCTTACTTCCACAATGCATTTTTTTTTTAACTCGCATGTATTTCAGCTGCACGAGTAACGTAGTAACTGGGTGAATACTGTGAAATGTTATTTATTAACCTTAATCATTATCATTACTTATGTTGTATGGGGACGCAGTTTGCGATTTAATATACTGTTTATGTTACCTTGTTAACCTTTTATCGTGTTTATGGGAAGAACTGGCTTAACCTGAGGATGAACATGACATGCACAGGACATGCTCTAACATTTGTCAAAGTGAGTAGGAGGACTTTTTATGTCAAAATATTTCCTAAATTGCAAAATAAAATCATGTTCATCCACACATACATAACCAAAGAGGGGCAAATTACAAATTACTACTACCAGACCTCATAAATAGTCACATAGTCGACTCTTTCTACAGAGGTTACCTTAACATCTTTGCACATCTGTAATTTCAGCCATTGGTATCCCAAAAGCACCAAAGGACTTGATGACTCTGTTGTAAGGGTTTCAGCAGAGGCAGTAAGCGTCATTACTTAAAAACGACATAAGGATGAAACTCAGTGGGAGGCCGAGATGACAGCGAGAAGCATGTTTATGCTAAGTTTCTAGTCTGTCCCATGGACTGATATATAAGGAGACTCAGCATTTTGTTCTATATAACAGAGGGTATAAGAAAATGATACACCCAACACTTTTCTCTTGTTACTATACTGGATGTTTTATGTGTCATTAGGCCAATTATAAATAAAGGATATGCATTGACAGAATATGTTGCAGCTCTAAAACCATGGGTCCACTTTATTTCACCTTTTTCTGAATATCTTCAGCTCATGAAACGGCTGTTATGAGTTTCCATCACTAGTGGATGATCTTCTAGTACTTGATGGATTGGTTTAAAAGTTCAGTTTGAATTTATGATCACTTTGATGATCTACTGACTTTCCCCCCATAGTCTGAGTAAATTTTTCAACAACTACCAGATAGATTGCCATGGATAAGTGACAAGAGTGCCTATCAAAATCTGTGACCAATTAGCCTCAGCATTACTCTTTGCTTGTGATAAATGTGCTGGTGGCACACAGACAAAATGACAACCGTGGTATTAGTTATAACTACATGACTTAGCATCATCATTGATGTTAACGTTTAGCTTGTGTAGCTGGTCTAAAGTTCCTGACAGAGCTACACTTTTTTATTTAAATATTCTTGGCCGAGCACAATTAGGAAATACGGAATGAATGAATGCTCTTCTAAACTCTGGAAAACTCTTTTTTTTTTCTTTTTTTAAACAAACTGTATTTAAGAGCTGAGTCAATTAGACACTGGAAAATTTCCATGGGATTTGAGGGTGGGTGCGTGACCTCAGTACGGCCCTGTGGAGCAGACCTTTTGATGTACATCCTTCTCCTTATGCTGCCAGTGTATTAAACAACAGCTAAACTGTCTACTCAAGAGGATTAAGCACTTCCTGGTAGTGCACCTCTACTGCTTTGTTGTTAAGGAAAACAAAATAATCCGCTGTGTACTTTTTACTTCACTTCACCCAATTACAAATATAAACTGAAACTGTAATTTACAGGGCTACTGACATTTCTCAGAAATGTTCAAACATAGCACTGAATAACTGTAATAATTGTGTTGTAGTTCTCAACAGGCTTCCTTAATAGATGAAACTGAAAGTGAATTGACCCTTGACCCTGCAGTTTGCAGTGTGCCTGTGCGCTGGACTACCCAGCATGCATTCAGCCTCATCCCAGCTAGATAGCCCCAGATGTCAGGCAGCAGTGGTGGGTTATAGGACCCTAGACGACTGGCCTTAACAAGGACACGCTCTCCCTGAGGCCCGCTGCCAAGTTCCAGGCTCCAGAAGGTCCAGAGTGTTAGCTTCTACTCTCTACCTCTACTCTCTCTTTTTTATAAAACAAAAACAAAAAAACACTGCTTCTACGGCAGCGAAGCAGCTATAAATAAACAGGCTGTCATTGTCTCATAATATATTTATGGAACACAGAAGCTGCATTTTTTTCCTCTTGTTTGTGTGTTATTTTGTCTTTGTGGGAAACTGGAAAGTATGTACTCATCTGTGGGACAGTGAGACAAAATAACTGGGATGGCACTACTGTGCAAACACATATGTGTGTGTGTATTTGTGTGTGTACTTAGAGAAGCAGAAAGTGACTCTAGTTAGTTAAAGGTAGGGTATATGGTTCCATTCATGGTAACACTGCAACTTTTTATTCACATGTAAACAGAATTTATAACCTTCAACTGATTATAACCTGTCATAAAAAAGTTGTAGTACTTGTATTTGTCACCTAACCAAACTGATTTTTGAACAAGAGTATTTTGTGCATTAGGTTTTTTAATCTAAGTATTCTAAGTGATATCAGACCAAAGCTTCAGCCAGAACAATGTGATGTGATGTGATGTAATTAAAGACGGAAAAAAATGGAGGCACTAAAGGGAAAGTCATTGGGTCCCCAAAGTCAGTCAACCAGTCACCAAAATGCCAGTCACCATAATAAAAGAACCTTTGAAAAATCTAAATTGGGGTTGCAATAATTCAGGAAGTAATATTCTTAATGGGCCCATTTTCATATGTAGTTTGTCAAAGATCCAAATTAAAAGCGCTCCAACTCTTGATAACTGTACCAAGCCAAACCAATAAACCATCCATCTATCCATCCATACCCCAAAGCCAAGCCTGAGAACCTCCATTTAGGCCTTCAGAGACTAAGCCATGTGCTCTTTTCCACCATTCCCATCTTATTTATGGAATGTAGCTTTGTCATATTTTTCCATAGCGCAATATGCCCCTATAAATAGGCACGTAAGGCTCAGAGACTTGGGGTGGGAGTATGAGGGGTCAGTATCTGTTGTGGACACTCATCACTGCCCCCCTCCCTGTCTCGCTCTCCCCCTGTTTTTCCAAATATTTGAGCCCTGACAAATATAGTGCAACGTTAGGGTGATGGGAACTCGTTGGATGGTCTTTCTTCTAAATCTACCTCCTGTGAAAAAAAGGAGCAGAGTTTCAGGCTATTCTCACCCATTTTTCCATTGACATGGATAAAAACTTTACCCTGGTAACATGTCAGCTATTTACAGCTTCTTTATTTACACAAACATTCAGACTGAATACACACTGAATAAAATAGTGTCACCTTGTGGCCTGTATTATCTGGAGACAGAAATGGAATTTACAGATAAAACAGATACATGAAATGCCTGCTGAGGCATTTATAAGATTAATATAAATAAGGAAACAAATGCTCCTTAATTGGTTACTTAAAGGGGCAGAGCAGCTGCTGCTCTAGGCTCCGTCAACTTCACTTTAATAAATCACACAAGGGGCATTTGCACCTTTATTGATCCTGAGCAAACTTTATAATGTGCATGCAGTTTGCTGAAGGGTATTTACAAAAATGATACAGAGATTAGGTCAACCAAGAGTGCTTAATTCATTTCGACTGTTCCTTTAATTAACTAAATATCTTTGAGTAGATGGTATCAACTGACACAACAATATCATGATCTGGCTGTGTCTCAGGCTACGTTCATTAGACAGGGTTGTAATGCTGTTACGTGTTATGTGCTTGTACTAAATGTAGTTACGTAGTGCTCTGATAAATGCTATATGATAGAAACATATAGATAATTTGTTTTTGTTTACAAGTTGAACAGCCACAAGGAGTAATACCCTCCATGGAGAAGGAGACTAGAGGCCAAGCTCAAGGTAGCACAGAGGGAGGTTAGCCAACTATCGGAGCTGCAGAAAGGCGCGATGAAAAAGGTGCCTAAGAAGTATAGCAAGCTGTACTGTTCCCACTGCTCTTCTGCATAGTCCTGAACCCCCTGAGTGAGATCACTAACAAGACTGGCTACTGATACCGACTACGGAATGGAGCAATCATCAGCCACCTCGTCTACATGGATGACATCAAGCTGTATGCCAAGAGTGAACGAGACATCGATTCACTGATCCACACCACCAGGATATACAGCAATGACATGGGAACGTCATTCGGACTGGAGAAGTGTAGTCAGATGATAATGAAAAGAGGGTAGTCAGAATTGAGGGGATTGAAAATGTAAATGGGAGACACCCCCCAGGGTGGTGGAGATTGCAGAGCTAAGATCCTGTGGGACTTCCAGATACAGATGGACAAAATGGTGGTGGCTAACCAACTGGACATAGTGTTGGCTGACAAACAGAAGAAGACAGCTGTAGTGATCGATGTAGCAGTTCCGAATGACAGCAACATCAGGAGGAAGGAACATGAGAAGCTTGAGAAGTACCAAGGGCACAGAGAAAAGCTGGAGAAGATGTGGAGGGTGAAGGTGACGGTGGGTCCAGTGGTAATCGGAGCACTAAGTGCAGTGACTCCCAAGCTAGGTGATCCCAGGAGCAACATCTCTGTCCAGAATAGCGCAGTACTAGGGACAGCTAAGATACTCCGCAGGACCCTCAAGCTCCCAGGCCTCTGGTAGAGGACCATATATATATATATATGTATATATATATATATATATATATATATATATATATATATATATATATATATATATATATATATATATATATATATATATATATATATATATATATATATTAGGGGTGCAACGATACTCGTATCGATATTGAACCGTTGGATACAGTGCTTTCAGTTCAGTACGCATATGTATCGAACAATACAACATTTTTAATTTATTTTATCAACTTTCCTTCTGACGATGCTGTCTGTGTTGAGCGCTCAGTGGATCTGCGCTCGACAGTGCAGCCTAGGCGGAGTAGTCGAACGCAGATTCACTGAGCGCAGGACAAGCTAGCGAGACAGAAGTTAAGCTCTCCTTGCAACATGGCAAATTGAACCTCCCCCACCCTCATTCAGATCTGGCGTTTGGAACTATTTTGGTTTTCATGTGACGTATGACCCTGAAGGTAAGCGCGTCATGGACTAAAGTAAAACAGTATGTTGGATGTGCCACGCAATGCTCAATTACATGGGTGGGAGCTAGTGTGTTAGCGCAGTTAGCTCATTAACGTGTTGGCCGGGCGATCGGCGGTAGCTCGTTAACGGAGATTTGCCGTGTTGTGGCGTTAACGTCATTTCAACGAGATTTACACTGACAGCACTAGTGGGAACACAACGAATATGACTGCACATTTACGCCGACATCATCCTAGTGCAAAGACAAGTGGAAGCAGACAAAAACAACAAGCATGCATGCTACAAACTTTACCCGAGTCATTTAGACAGCCGTTAGCACATGATCCTCCTTATGGGGACCTGGTATGTTTAATATGCTGCTGAGAATATAGCCCAGAAGAAGCGTATAGTATAGTATAGCTTTTATTTTGGAAAGAGCCATTTCTCTGTAATAAACTCTCTTTTCCAAAGATGAGTGATTCCTCAATCAGATACAGGGCTCGCAAAATCGCTAGCCCGACGTCCTGGGGCTAGCGATTTTTCCAGTCGGGCTACCAAAATCTATCTCTGCCCTGCCCGTCGGCCTATCGTAGGAAGGAAAAATATATGTCAATGCTTTTGCATTCTTTTGGAAATGTACCCATATGGAAAAGAAATAGTAAAAATATATATGATTTACTCATGAAAGTGGCCACTTTCTCATTACTTTCATATATTTTTTTAGTAAGTATACAAAACATACAAGTTTCATTATATAATTTTTCAAGGGATCTTAAATGTGTTTTCACTCTTGTATGCTTTTCATACAAGTTTCATACAAGACAGATAAAAACTTTATAAGATTTATATATATCTTTTCCATATGGGTAGCTGGGTAATTATGTCATTGGCATCGGTGAGCCACTGTCAATATGTGACATATTGAAATCGCGTTTGAATTTGCGCTTGTTTTTTGCTTTTACTTTGCAATCGCGCGAACTGTGTATAGAGAGCGACAGTACTGATTGGTGAGTGATGATAATTTGCGCACCAATTCCTCTGACATCGTCTTATCAATCGTTAGCTTACTATGCAAACATGACAAGTGAAATCTCCCGCAGCTTAAACATGTGAGAGGTTGATCGCAGAGAATCGCTGACCGTTATGTGAGTGCGTGTGTAAAAGCAGCAGGATATATATTTTAGTTCTGCTGAGCCAAATAAGACAGGTCAGGGTGAAGAAGTGACAGCCAAAGAAAAGCTTACCACAAAACGGAAAAGTTATGACAAATCAGACTATAAGGCAAAAAGAAAGTGCAGCTTTATGGTTTCATGGACAAAAGAATTTCTGTGGCTGCAATATGACGAGCTAAATAACCAGGGCTGCACATAAGTGGTCCGCAGGTGCGCATTCGCTGTCAAAATAAAAAACGCGCACAAGATAAGAAGTTGCAACGCGTGTTTGCGTACATAAGATTTTCAGGAGGAGGACAGACATTTGTTTAGAACTCTTAAAGATGTCGAAGAAGCAAGCTCCTTTAAGCAATTACTGTGATGTTCCTCCACCTCCAAAGAAATGTCAGGAGTCCGAACCACAAAAGAAGCACGTATTCTCGGAAAAGCAGTTGCAGGAGGTGAGCTGGCTTCAAACAAATGATGAACGCACAGAGATGTGGTGCAGAATGTGCCGTGAAAATGTAATAAATGACAAATTAAAAAGGCATGAACATTTTTTTTGTATCGAAAAAATATTGAACCGTGACACCAAAGTATCGAACCGAACCGTGAATTTTGTGTATCGTTGCACCCCTAATACATACATATATACATACATATACATATATATACATATACATATATATATATAGCCAAGTAAGCTAATCTCTTACTTGTACGATCACACACATACATTGCTACAATGACTCATCTTGTAAGTCCCTCTCCACCAAATAGCATTATATACATATACTGTATCCCTCAATGAAATATCACAAAGCTATGAAAAAGCACAATTTTTTTGAGGCAAACTCCTCAAGATGGGTGGTGACCTCTTCGACATGTCAATGGCTGTGAACAAAGAGAAACTTGTAAATAACTCATGAAAGAATAAAGTTACGTTGAAACCAAGCACACCATTGTTTTTCTTGTGACATTACCAATAAGTTTGATGTGTCACATGGCCCTCTTCCTATTGAAAAAACAAAAGTTGTATCCAAGATGGCCGACTTCTAAATGGCCACCATGGTCACCACCCATCTTGAGGAGTTTGCCCCCTCACATATACTAATGTGCCACAAACAGGGCTTTAATATCACCAACCATTCCCATGTTATTACGGTGTATCCATATAAATGGCCCACCCTGTACATTGGTATTTTGTTTTTCGCTTTTTCTATCCACTTTAGCCTTTTGTCCACACAAAAATGCTGTTTTAGATAAGTGAAAACAGAACTTTTGAAAAACTCCTTCAAAGGTGAAGATTTTCAGTTTCTGCACTGACATGTGGAATAGAAAAACAAACTTGTCTTACAAAGGTGTGTGCTTTTAATATTATTGGTGTCTGACTGGCCAACATTTTTTTATATTAGGAAAGATGGTGGTATATCGATATATATCGCCGTCTGTTCCTCTGGCATGCACTTGACAGCGCTTGAGGTGTTTTCTTTTTTTTCATTTTCATGTTAACGGAGATATTTTTCAAAACAAATATGTAAAAATCCTCATTTTAGATATACTGATATAGTAGTTTCTGTCTCTGTGTTTTGTGTTGCAGATGCCAAGTAGGTGGTCAGTTCACCAGTTATTGGGAACATCTGGGTCTGCTCACAGTACAAAACCACATTCTGCTTTCTTCTTCAGGGGTGAGAAGGACAACTCTGCTCCGAAGCTCCATGCTAACCATTTTTGTGATTTCCTCTTTACTAAACAAGACCTTGCTCACTATACCAACCCTTTTAACTTACAACTAACCCCATGTTTCTTTTAATTAATAACAATAACCTTTATAGATACTCATCAGCACATGTGATATTTGGGAAATTTATCACCGGATGAGGCATGCTTTGCTTTCTCACTAACAAAACAAACTGCTTTGACTTTGATCACTGATCAACTTCCAAATGGGTGATGTTGTAAGAAACTGTGGGGGAAATGAGGAGAAACAGCTCAGATTTTAAAAACAATAATCATTTCCCAAACAATCATAATCTTCAGTATGCACATTCGGGTCCATAGCTGTCACAAATATAAACAATCAGGGTCACTTGGACAGAGATGAACACTGGCCTGAACAATTGACTCACTGACTGACTCACTTACCCTGTAATTTACCAGTCAATCAACTAAACAGTTGAGAAACAGACCTAATATTCATTTGCATGGACAAATATACAACTGCATGTGAACACAAACTCAGACACACAAAACTGAAAATGACTACTATAATTACTATTTTTACTGTTTAGCATTATTTTAACAGCAAAACAAAACAGTTATTCTGTTGCGGACACCAAATATATGATCAAACGAGTGCAAAGACTGAAATAGACGCCTTCCTATTTTAAATGTCGGTTATTTAAATTGCCTTTCACAAGATCTGAGATATTTCAGCCTGGAATTTAGAGATATTGTCTTGTTCACAACTAATAATCTTGATACACTCAGTGACATTGTTTACTAAGCTACTGAATTGAGACAGCACCTCAACCAAAGTGGAAATGCACCTTAAAACAGACTTATTTCTAGGTAAAAACAACTATTTCAGCATTTGTGTTCAGTCACTGATGCACTGGTAGGTCTTCTAACGAAGCAATAGCATGGACAAATCAATCAATGGACAAAAGTTAAGTCCACTTCCAGCTCCAAAGCGTCACTAAGTGGCCTTGGTCACAAGATCATTCTGCTGCTACTAGCCAGTGGTGTTTGACTACACACACACACATACACAAATACAGGACAGCCACACACACACTGCTGGAATGACATTGTTGTTCATTCAGAGAAGCAGCTTGCTGTCATAGCTGGCTGCGTTTGTTGTTGAAAGGTCCCCTGGGTGGAGATTCCTCTGGGCCTCAGTCATAAGGAGAGGCATCAATGGGAAACCAGTGCGGATAAATGAATGAGTCTGCGGTCAGGTGCTGCTCTGTTATGTGAGTGTTGCAACTGCTGAATGGTTAGCACATCGCACAAGGATGACGAGGACTGAGGGTGTCTTAAAAAAGCAAAAATTAAAGAAAAACTGTTTTGTATTATTTTTGTGGTCATTTCTGAGCGAAAAATTGTCTTTACATAGAAAGTGCTTAATAGCATGCTAATACCAAGACCTGATCAGTAAGTGTCAACATATTAGAGAATTAAATAATCAAATGGTGGCTGTGTGATAAAGATCATTTGCTGTAGTATTTTGTTTTTGAACAACATTCAATTTTCAATCTATTTCTTCTACAACTTTTATACTTTGTATATACAGTAATGTGACAATGCAATAATGCAATAAATCTCTAGCATGTTTAGAGCAATCACAGGGACTTTATTAGACTACTTATCAAATGTCTGTTAAAAATTGCTAAACTTTAAAAATTAATATCAAAATAATGAATCAATTTATTCCATTGCCACACCAGCAGTCGAATCATTAGATGCACTCTTCATTTTTAACACAGAAAGAGCAAGTTAGTCAAACGCATAAAAACACACATTTCTTGGCATGGAGTACTCAGAGCTTTAAAACTCATAATTAATGCCTCAATAAAAACAATTAGCCACAGGGCAAAATCCTTAAAGCTACAATGAGCTAAGTACTGAATAAAAAAGCTCCTGTTCTTTCTGCAATAAGCTTTAAGAATGTGAAGGAAAACACAGAACCTGCAAAAACGTCCCGGGTCACTGTGTTTCTTACCTCCACAGAATCATCAGTGATGATTCTCAAACTTTGCTGCATAAATAAATATGTAAACATGAACTCCAGTCAAGTGATTTTAACATCTGAGTTTTTCACTCCTGTTTAAATATTATATAGTTTAAAAATGACTTATTTCATGGTGTATGGTAGGCTACCATACACCATGACACCGAACACATAAATAGCTTTTATCATTTCTCCATAGTTTTTCCACATTTGAAGTGCTTTCATTTAAATGTTTGGGCCAAGAATATCCATTTATCTTCTTAACTGCTTTTCCAAGTTGGGGTCGGAGGAGGGCTGGAGCCTGTCATAACTGTCATGTTGGAGAGGCAGCCTAGACAGATTGCCACAGAGAGGCAAGCATTCACCCTTATATTCTCTCCCTACAGACAACTTAGAATCACCAATTAACCTAACAAGCTTGTTTTTGAAATATGGGAGGAAGCTGGAGTACCCGGAGAGAGCATGCAATCTCCATACAGAAAAGCTCCTGACAGCTGGCAGATTCAGACTGAAGACCTCCCTTTCTGTGAGGCTACAGTGCCAACAGAGGTGGTGTACCACTGCACCGTACCTCCCAATCACATTGTGTTAATGGTACAAAAGACAAAAAAGCCCACAAGCTCAAAACATGGCAGTGCTCATCAGCGAAGCATAACAACAAAGTCCAAGAATGGACTATATGTTCAGGTTTTGCAGCCACATGACCACTAACTATATGATGCTAGACATTTAATCCTATAGGGTCAACTGAATAAGGCCCCAGCCACACAGGTCTATAGACCAGTTACCAACAATCTGACAAACTAAGGATTGTGAGGGAAAAATGTGTACTCCCAGATCGCGGATGGTTTCTGGGTTGTAGTCGTAACCACCACCAGTGAAATCAATTCCTGAAGGCCCGTTCACATGGGTCTAGAACAGGGGTCTCAAACTCCAGTCCTCGAGGGCTGGTGTCCTGCAGATTTTTCCATGTGTCCCTGCTGCAACACACCTGATTAAAATTAGTAGGTCATTAGCAAGACTATAGAACTTGACTGCATGCTGAGATGGCAATTCAACCATTTGATTCATGTTACAGCAGCTTATGAGTAAATGAACATGGTCCAATAAAAGTACTTTTAGAAGTACATTTTTCCAAACACTTACATTTACTTAAATTTACGTGAGTAGGGTTAGGGGTTGCCACTTAGAATTAGAATTAGAATTCAACTTTATTGTCATTGCACATGCACAGGTACAGGGCAACGAAATGCAGTTTGCATCCATCCAGAAGTGCTTTAGTGATATAGATATATTACACTTCAGCATGCAGTCAAATTCTAGAGTCTAATGACCTCTTAATTTTATTCAGGTGTGTTGCAGCAGGGAGATATGGAAAAGTTGCAGGACACCGACCGCTGAGGACTGGAGTTTGAGACCCCTCGTCTAGAACATGGTTAGACCACTAACCACCAGTTACCAGGGGAAAAATCTTTTACTGGACTGGTTGTTGGAGGCATACACTGTTGCACTAAAATCCTCTGGGTGATTGTTCAGGTTGCTAGCAGAAGACACAGACTTGTTTGCAAACACTAGTCAACTATTTCTTAAGAATGATAGTGAAACTGTGATAAGAGCAACACAAACTGGAACCAGAGACTGTCTGCTTTCAAAGTAAAAGCTGCACCTTTCGAAACATCATTCTGCAACACTGAGTTACAACATTTACTCTGGAGGTAAAGATTTTTTTATTACAGTTTGTGTTTCACCTTTTCAAGTTTTACAACTGCTTGGCTGGCAGCCAATGAAAGTTTGTAGACAAGACTATGTAAACTACAGGCAAAGGTGACAATTCGCTAGTGACCAAAGCAATCACAAAGAGGTTTTCTCAAGCAAATGTTACCTAATGACAACTAGCAACCAACAAGAACCAGTTGCCAAATGGTCAAATAGTAACATTTTCCATCGTAACCACTGGTGCCCCAAAAAAATCATTGACTGTTCTCTCGGCCTATCTGACTGGAATCTGAGTGAGTGATAAAATGCTAAATATTAAATAATGAGAAGCACAAGTGAAAGAAATAAGGATGAAAAACCTCAATAGGTTATATCCGTCAAGCATGACATCAGATGATATCACAGAAGAAAGTTCTGTTTTTTCTGTGAAAGAATACAAAGGGGTTGATTATCAAAACGCAGGTGAAAACAATCAGGAACAAGTGAAGACAATTGCTATAGAGCAGACAATAACAAATAAGAAAATAAAGAAGTAACTAGAAGGACACACAACAGAAAACTAACCTTCACAGTAAAACAACACTAGGACCAAAAAGAAATCAAACAAGAATCCAAGGTACTATTCAAGAAAACCCAGGGCAATGAAAATAATGCATTTCCCAGAAATGATCTAAAATAACTCTTTTTAAATGATTATGGCCTTGACCCTGTAACACTTCAATGGTCATAAATAACTCTTTCACTCATCTTAAGGTCAATTGTCATTAATGATTACAAGTCATAACGTCACACTTTGCACTAAACTTGGTTTTCCGATGACTTTACTAAAGTCAACAAACTCGGCTGTGTCCCTAAAGCAAGAAATTAGAACTTCAAGCTTTGATTAAACAGCCATCTGCAGTGGAAGCACACAGGACAGGAATAATAATTCAAGCTGGACAGTCAGCTGTGGATGGGGTTAAAGCTTAGAGGCTGAATCTGGGCCCGTAGGGTCAGCTGGAGCAGTGGCTGGGGCCTGCAACCCATAGTGGGGCTCTACTAGCAGTTCCCTCTCTTGCTGTTAGTTGGGAGACGCCAGAGAGGGAAAAGGTCCACCGCACGCATACCAAGAGTCCTGAATGACCTAAAAATGCATCTGCGTCTTTACAACAAAGTCAGATAGGCAGATATTTGATTTCTTCCTGCTTGGTTTCTTCATTTGAATGCAGAACTGAAAACAGTCTTGACAACTTAAATGCCTTTGTGTTATTTGTGCCACTTTGAGGAAAAAAGTTTTACTCTGTCTGTTTTCATGCTTGTACAAAATAATTGTGAAAACCTGAGTCAGAGTTCTTCTATGATTTGATACATCCAAATGTATAAGCATGAAAGAGGTGAAGCCACTTGAACTTGAAGACACGTTCTTCAACAAGATAACAAGTGAGCAAAACAACTGAAACGTGGAAAAACTGGTAAAATGTGTAAATTGAAAGCAGAAACCAAACCTATTATTGTGACTGCAGCGGAAAGTAGGTGCAAACCAGGGGCTCAATATTTGGGGCTCATTCCAATTTCAATACTGATCCGAAGGCAGTAAAAAAATTCAGATACTGACAGCAAAACGGATCAAAAAGGTTGTTAACCTTGATAGCTTCAACAGCACAACGGGCACTTAATTTTGCACGTGATTACTGAATCATGGTTAATGCCACAGAGTGCTTGTTGTTGGTATCCCGAAAGACATTTTGGACTTTTCCTGCAGAAAAATTATTTTATGATTTCCATAAAAGCACTTATGTCAAGTAGTTACAGCTTACCATATGCTCGATCAGAGCTTTTGTGACTCAAAATTGACCTTTAAGGTGTGATTACACAAACAGGGAAAATTGGTGCAATCAATTATATAGGTATGTGTATGTGTATATATGTATGTATATATATATATAGATATAGATATATATAGATATATAGATATAGATATAGATATAGATATATAGATATAGATATATATAGATATAGCATATGGTAAGCTGTAACTAGTTGACATAAGTAGATAAATATCAGCTGAACAAGTTAAAATGCTAAGTTATACAATTATATCATTTGCCTTGTCTCTATCATTGTTTCTGTCAGCAGACAGCGCTATGAGCATTTCAAACAATGAACTCTGAGTCACTCTGCTGGAAAAACTACACCAGAAACTGTTTATAAAATATATATTTTTACATGCTAGGTAACATGCAAATACCAAAAAATCTTTAATAGATTAGTATTGGCTGAAACATTAGTTGGACTCTACTGGAAACCTACATTCAGTTCAGCTAACATGAGCTGCCACGTTTAAGGTTATTGGTAATTATGAGAAGAAGAAAAAAAGGAAAACAATCATATTTGTCATGCGGGGTAAATGTTATTAAAATGTTGTTTTTTGGTTCCGTTTCATAGTGGGTTTATTCTTTAATATAACTTTGGTAATGTGAGGGCACGAAATGGTCACATGCACTCATGGCCCATTAGCTTTTGCTAATAAATGCTAATGAGTGGCTGGTGCTGATTTCTGAGAAACTGAAACAGCAGTGTGAGAATTTTCCAAATGTCCCTCAAAATGACTTTGATTACTTTCCTACAGACTTTTACAAATCTATAAAGTTTAATTAATAATTAAATCAGAAGGTATCCCATAAGAGTAAGTGTGAGGTCCTGATGCTCGGTGCTTTTTTGTCGTTTTAATCATTATCGATGTGTTTCACATTGCCAGCTGAAATAAAAACACTACCACTGCTTAAGTCTCAGGAAAGTAGGCTCCATCAGCTGATTGTAAAAAGCGCTGGTGTCTTTCGGGCCTGTGAAGGGCCCGTCTTGGGCTTTTCCTCTTGCCAGTAAATGGAGAGACGGACAGTGTGCCCGGTGTTATCAATGAAGCCAGCCTCTTGGCTCTCCAAAAAGTGCAGCTTGGAAGGCATCCATAGCAGGGCATTAGGCCTGGAGGTTTGTGTCGTTTGTAATTTATAACACTGAGGGAAATGGGTAAGAGGACAATATGGAGAGAAGAGGGAGAGAGGGAATGTAGGAGGAGGGGGATGGGACTTTGCTACACAAGCAAGTGGCTCTGCTTCCTTTAGTGTGCTGCACAGAGCCTGGTTACTAGGCTAACCAAGCTGCAGAGTCTTCTGTCCCTCTCTGAGGCACAGCCTGAATGGGCCTTATTTTTCTTTTTACTCAAGTCAAAGTTAGACACAAACCAGAAAAAGATACAGTCTTCTGTGCAGAAAAAATGCAGTGCTGGAATGTAACTAAGTACTTTTACTCAATGTTTTCTTGGCCAAGTCTCCCTGGAAGAGAAGATTTTAATCTCAAGGAACTTCCTGGTGATTAAAGATTAAATAAAAACACAAAAAAACAAAACTTAAGTACATAACATCTTTTTTTTAAAACTAAATATAGTGAATTGCAATTATCTGACACCTTTAGTAGCCTTCATGATGTTTTGATTCCTTTGTTGATTCATATTTGATCACTACTTCTCTAATAAATGTTTAGACTGGGTAATACATTAATGCCAGAGGAGAGCAAACAAGCAAACAAAAAACCACAACATTTCCATGCTATGGGACTGATTTGTTAGGTAGATGACAGCACATTTAAACAACAAACCCAGTAAAAACAGCTCTTAAGATTTTTCCTTATAGTCCAGAAGTCATCTGGACTATAAGGCTTAAAACAAGCAATGTGAAGCAATAATTTGTTCATTCATTTCCATAAGAAGTATATTAAAAAATACATTTTAAATCAAATAACTATGACACTAAAAAGCTGCTTGCACATTAATGCATCACTGGAAAAACCTAATTATATAAAGCATAATTGTATATTAGTCCCAGGCGCTATTCTATAGCCTCAACTTCTTTTGTCTTTAATACATTAAGTATATCAGCCCATTGTACATTTATACCCAGGATGTAGTAGCAGCTAGTCGCCACTTTTCTCCACATGAGAGAATCAGTAGGATGCCGGTTAATCAGTGCTAATGGCTTTCATTAAGAGGAGTCTCACTATCTCCATGTTTCATTATGGCACGCCATCTCTAGAGCCTGCTAGAGCTTCCAGTGGGACAGACTGACGTAGAGGCGGCGTTACAAATTTGTACATTTCAACCCCTGCTAATAAGACATAATGATTACCGCAATACAGTGATCATCATCATCACTCTTCTCCTCCTACTAATCATCATACGGCGACACTAATAGCAGCAATTTCCCGTCATTTCATAACAATGACATCATGCACAACACCCAAATTACCCTGATAATATCTTAAAGACATAACCACAGTCAGAGCAAACAGTTCCTCTCAGCAGAGACAAAATGAATGACACTTTGCATACGACTACATAAAGGATTTTTTTTATATTAAATATGTAATGGTGGCATTTCAAGTATCAGCTTAAGGACGATTTTTGCTCTTTTTGCCATCAAATGCAAAAAAAGAGCATCTTTTAAGTGTCTTTCCAACAAGATAAGGGTCTTGGTTAAGTGGTTTCTTGCTTTAGAATAGAATTTCTTCTAAAAATCTTGGAATTTAATAACAGCAAAACTTTAGGCTTATAACAATAAATTGGTTAAATTTGGTGCCTTTTTGTGTCTGTGTGTCTGCATGCATGTGTTTTATATTCTGCCATTTGGACGACAGAAACACAAAGTCTTTCTGGTGCATCATCATCATCAGTCTTTGAACATTTAGCAGCAAAAAAAATATTGGCAAATGCCAATATTCAGATAAAATATTGATTAACGCCAACAGTTCATTTCTCTACTCCCACTAAAGTCTTAGATTATACAATCCCAAAACAGAGGCTGTAAATCAGAGTATCTGCACTATGGAGGTGATCATTTCACATTTGTTTAAAGAGGATTAAAGGGCCTATCAAAATTAATAAATTTAAGTACAGATGGATGTAAGTGCAAATATCTCATCTTCCATTCGGGTAACTTACAGTTAAATCCAGGCCAACAGAGTAAATGAAAACATGAGGCTGTTCTGTTACATCATACACCTCTCAGCCTCAGTCTCCTGTTACAGTAATACCTGCATGGCCACGTCAATTACAAAGTCTAAATAATCTGTTAACGAAATAACGGGCAGGTGCAGTGTGAGCTCTGTTTTGGGAAGCAGCTTATTAAAAGCAACGTGGGGGTGGCTGCATTCTGGATTGCATAATAACAAATTTTTTCATGGCTACAGATCCTAGGCAACATGCGCTGGAAGCAGATTCGGCTCCTTAACTACACGAACAACACAAAATTACAAAAGCCATTCCTTCAGGAGCAGCCATCGTCAGAGACTACCAGAAGTTATATGAGTCACTAATGAGTCTGCACTCAAGTTACTAGGTAGAAATGATGTGAAGTGAGATGCACTGCAGTGTCGAGAAAAAAGAACTGCGGTTTTTAAAATGTGCTCAAGATAGATGTTTGCACCAACATCAGAGACAATACATGACAGTGTTTGGATTTCTGTGCAATGTGTTCTGACCGAAAGACACCTTACAGTAGTACAGTAATACCACTATACTTTCTACAGTAAGTGCCTCAGGTTTATCCCACTCACTTCCTTGGTACAATATGGGACTTTTTCTCAAGTGTCTACAGTGATAAAAACCATATTTGGGGATGTTCATAAAAAGCCCATTGTCACAAACAAATAAATCTGCCATACAGAAGCAAGGACGTGAGATTACAGAGGTTTATATCAAAAGTCTTCCATGTCAGATCTCCACACTTGTTACTCTTCAAAGTAACCCTTGATAAAATGTCAACTATAAAGCAACAGAGACCTTTTTGTGTGTTTTAACCCCTTTTGGATAGTAGTGCAGTCTCATTTCTACTATATCTTTGGATGGCTGTGCACAGGTCAAATTTGGAGGCTAACGCATTTTGGTGCTACTTCCAAATATAGCAAGCTGAAGCTGACATAGTTGTTTGTTTGCAGGAGTTGTAGGCCAGCAGTACTGCTTAATACCACAGCCTACGTGAATAGAGACTGGATCGCACCCAAAATCTTAATTTTGACATCAAAATACATTACAGTCAACGAAAAATCTGCAAAACTTCCAGGAAACCTACTTTACATTTATTTTCCAGGAAGAAAATAAATGTAAAGAAAAGTCATAATGCCAGATCAGACAGGCTTTGGTAATGCACTGCGGCTACATTGACACTCCTTAACTGTTGTACTAATCGGGTCTTAAAAGCCTACTCCATGTTGTACCAGAATCTGAAGAATGTGGGGCAATTCAAAAACTAGTCTTGTAACGCAACAAACTCAAGAGTTTAACCCAGTCAATATCAAAATCAGCAAAGGTCAACAGTGCATCCATTCATTGTTGGGAAAAGTTTTTTGGGTTTTTTTGTAATAAGTTACAGATTACTAGTTGACCTGTAATGAATTTATTCTTCATTGATGATGAAGAATAAATGTTTTTATTCTTCATCATCAATGTAGCTTATTGTAGTTACTGTAATTGAAATGCATTTAGTTTTTGATTACTTGTCTAATAAATTAAATTGGGCAATAAAGCAGAAACAGACTTGAGCAACGTCAACAATTTTTTACAGCTTGCAAACAGGGTTTAGACTTGTTTACTAGCAGTAGATTAATGTCAAAGATTTAAAAAAAAAAAAAAAGAAAAATCACTGAATTTCTGTACCCTGGCATTGTTGGCGGGTCATAGCATGGCCAGCTCGGATTTTTCACATAAATGTGCACAGAGTTGACTGGTGAATGACAACAAATTCAAACAACAGACACAAAAAACAACGCTAAACACCTTTAGGTGACTGTTGTTGTGATTTGGCGCTGTATATAAAATTGAATTGAACTGAACATTTGAGCACAAATTGCTAATACATCAGCTTTTTGGAACGATCAGTATTAATTACATTTACTGCACAGTCTCACACCAACTTTTATTCTGAATTGACAGAAATTCTACATTTCTGCATTCGTGGATGTCACAAGTAACTAACCAACTTGACTTCACTGCTTGGGAATTACAATAAGTGAGATTTTGGCTACAGCTGGTTTTCATCCATTTAATGAGTTTATGAAAATGAACTTACAAAGTCTTTAAATTTGCATTACAAAATGTAGTAACCATTACATCATCTTCATTTCTTTTTCACAATTGTGTTACCCTGGAGCCCAAACAGTTATGAAAAATCAAACTCAAACAACGAGCAAGTATAAGCAATGCTAATAGAAAATGTCAGTTTGTTTGGTTTTTAATCAAATGTTTTTCTTCAGCCAACAAATGTGATGTTTGCTATTAGAGGAGGCCAGGAGGAGCACTGTGTCTTTGTGGATCTAGAGAAAGCATATCACAGCGTGCCAAGAGAGGAACTGTGGTACTGCATAAGGAAGTCAGGAGCGGCTGAGAAGTACGTGAGTGTGGAGCAGGACATGTATGAGGACAGCAAGAGAGTGGTGAGGTGTGCAGTAGAAGTGACAGATGGGTTCGAGTGAAAGGCGGAGTAGCATTACATCAAAGATCGGCTCTGGGCCCCTTCTTGTTTGCAATGGTGACGAAGAGATTTATAGATGACGTCAGGAAAAAAACTTTGTAGATTATGATGTTTGCAGACAACACTGCGATCTATAGTTGGAGTAGGGAGCAGGCGGAAGAGAGTCTGCAAAGGTGGAGAGAAGAGGAATGAAAGTCAGAATACACGAGTTTGAATGAGAGGGAGACCGATATAATAGTGAGGATGCGATTAGGAGAGGTAGTGACGGTGGATGAGTTTAAATAGGCATGGTGGAGCAGATGGAGATGAGTGTTGGGTTGATTTATCAGAGAAAGGTAGGGGAAGATGTAGTCAGACTTGCTTTGATACATTATTTAGAGACAGGGGCACTGACAAAAACACAGGAAGGGGATCTATAATAATGATAATAATATATGGGACATGCCTCTCTGCCAGACAAATATAGTGTATTACAGAGTTTAAGTGGTGCAGAGGGTGGTCAGGATTATCCATGATGGGTAACAGTGACCTCCTCGCTACACCAGCTCCACAAGTTCCAATTTGCAGCCAGTAATAGAGCCTTACTAATCACCACCTGATGATGATTTCCCAGCAAACCACAGCAAAGTCCACCGTGCTCACCACAATTAACTGATAAAAAAAATAATCACCTTTGTTTTGATTGACAGATTGAAGGCTCTCAGCTTCCTTAGGAACTAAAGTCTGCTCATTCCCTTTTAGTATATAGCCTCCAGTTCAGCCCAGGTACTTATACATCTGTACTACGTCAGTATCCTGTCCCATGATAGACACGGGTCATGAAGCCATCCTCTTCCTTCTGAAGTCAATAACCATCTTTCTGGTCTTATTCACATTAAGAAGCAGACAGCTCCTCCCAGACAGTTACACAAAAATCATCAACTAGTTCTTTGCCCTCCTCCTTCTGCCACATAAACATCCAACAACTACAGAACTGTTACAGCATCTCTATATCTGCCATGAATTGCAGGTGTACAATATGAACAGCAATGGAGACAGCACAGAGACCTTTCTGCACAGCTGCTTTAGTACACATCGACAAATCAGACAGAGCACCGCTCAGTCTCACATACTGTGACCTGTCTGCCAGGTGGCCAGTAATCCATGAGATGGTGGATGCATTTACTCACACGTAGCTTCTCTTCTCGTATCATCCAGTTCTGCATCTCTGCACTCCATTGTGCATATATACACAAAGTACTTTCTAGTGAATGCTTTCTAGTTCTGTTCTTTCTACAGCATTTCCATCCTCAGCTTTTTTCAGTAAGGAGTCTTAATGCCATTGTTTACCATTTTTAAAAAATGTTTTTCCAGCACCTGAAAGCATATGATCTGCGCAAATTGCTGGTGAACACAATGTGGAATTAAGGGAGAGGATCTGTTCCACAACAGTTCAGAATGTGTTAATGTAACACACTCAAGTCTGTTAGGGTCTGTTGGGATATGACAGACAATAATTTCCTCACTGGACGGTCTGCGCGAGGATCTGTGCAGATGTCCGAATCCCTGTCTGGTTTTTTGTGTGTCTTATCTAAGCCATCAACTGTTATGCATGCACACCTTTAAGTAAGTATAATAGGATAAGTATTATAAGTATAATAGGAATAGCTACTCAGCCATGGTGTCTCCAGCTGTCCATGTCTATGTCCACAACTTGGTATAATCAAGGCTTTAAGCAGTACAGTATACCAGCTCATATGACCACAGATCAGCCACAGATAGACATTTTTCTTTACATCAACTCTTTATTCAGGTCTGCGATCATTTTGAGACCATAAATGATATCCCTGAAAAGATGATGTGAGTACTTTTGCACTTTATTCATTAACCTCAAAGACAGCTTATCATGTAAAACATGTAAGTATATACATGTAAGTGTTCAGTGGGCCTGGTGAGTCCCTCTCACATTAGATAATCATGCTGGTTACCTCAACACATGAAGATTACCAATGCTTTTTCAGGTGTTGTCAGCACGTGGCCTTTAAAGGGTAGTTATTAAATAATTCTCCATAATGTAGTGCTGTGCTTACTATATATAAACTCTACTTTCTCAAAAACTCAAACAATTTTCTGGTATTCCCAAATGATTAAGTTAATAAATGACTTGTCTGGTTCAATCAGCAACAATAAGTGAACTAACCGCATGAATTAACGGCAACTAGTGAACTAGAAAAATCCTTTGTCAGGTGCTGTCTTAATACAAAGAAAAGCAATGAAAATTTCATCGTGACGGATTACATAATGCGCTTTCAACAGGCTTCTCCAAAACTACGTCCAGAGCCAGAAAATCTGGCGGCAGTGAGTTATTCATCGCTTTTAGTAAACGGGCTAAAACACGCATTAACAACTTGTGTGGGCCTTTAAACTTAGTCACATACAAGAAGTTACCAAACAACAGGTTACTACAACAGAGGTTTTCTGGCTTCTTTCTCAAAGACCTCCTAAAAAGGCTGCAGAAACAGAGGAATATGTTTACAACAAGTGAATCATTTTTGTTCTTATAAACCATGCAGACAGGTGCCTGAACAAATAAGCAGAAATCACAAGTGATATGATTATAAAAAGATAAGTGTTTAAATAATAAATAAATTTGTTTATAAATGAACACACTATGTTACGCTGAAGGTAACACGTACTTGCGACACTCAAATGCAGAGTGTTGGGTTTTTTTTAAATGATATTACATTCCACTCGAGAGAAAATCTGCAGCCGATGCCGTCTTCTGTAATACCAAGTATAGTGAAATGCAGACAACCTTTGATTCGAGGTAATTAGTTCTGATAAAGTGAGCGGCTGGCAGAAGAAGTCACGCTGAGTTCAAAGGGGTGTCCCTCATCAGGAAACATTAAGTGTTCTTACCAACATGATGTCATTTAATCCCAACACTTGATGCAGCGTTAAAAACCGAGGGTTACCAGGCAAACAATCCATCACGCTTTTTAGACATTTGCTATGACATGCTCCACACAAACCCCCAGAAAGACTAAAAACATTAAAAAAAACGCAACACACACAAACTGCTGTCAGTATTTCAACAAGGCCCAAAAGAGAAAAAATGAGTTTCACTTTAAGACAAAGTCCTAAGCAAAGAGCCTGCAAGGCTGCTGAATCTGAATTAAGCATAGATTGGCCTATATTGCAGCAATTAGGGAACTAGTTCAAGTCGTGCCAGTTCTCATGTAGGTTCTTTTACACTGGGGACTTTTACTCTAAAACAGTGAAGAATACAGTGCAGTCTGGGCTAGGAAACAGTGGTTGAATTGAAAAGACCACGGTGGAATGAACTTTTAGTCATTTAACAGCAGAAAAGGTTTGCAGATGAGTGCTGTGCTTTGAAAGAAGAATGTGGCATAATAGCTTGTAGGCATGACTAAACAGTATGCACGTGAAATAACATATTTATCACCAGCACGCAGGAGAATAACCGCATCAATCACACATGCAATTTGAAAATAGGAGATAAGATAAACTGACTCTAAGTGCCCGTGCATCTGATGCTGCACGAGTGGCCCGGCTTCCCCAGAATCAGAAAGCAGAGTGGTGTAGAGGAACATGTGTGCAACCTGAGTTGAGCTCTCATGCCTACGGTAAATCCATTCCTCCTCTCAAAAAGCTTGGAACACTGTATGTGAAGGGGTGACTAACTTGCACTTTCAGGAATATCGCACATAACTGGAAGCCAGAAGGGCAGCTAAATTCCTGTTTTTGCCCCAGCTACTTGGTTTTGTCCCAAAAGGCACTCACTGACCCACTCATTAACGGGTAAAGCTGCAGCTTGACAAGAAACCCCCAGATGACAGTAATTGTTGCAGTCGCAGATGGAGAGCAATTAATGAAGGGTCAGAAGTTTCCAGAAGTGTGTCTGCCTGCATTAAACACCTCCTGTATGAATCTCACTGTAACCCTTGACCTAGGACCTCGATGGAGCTGGGTAAAACATAAGCAGGGGCACGTTGATTATGGTGGCTTCTCTATATTTCAAGTAAAATGAGCACTTCTGAGAATCTTTTTAAACCTTAACAAAGAGTAGAATCAGCATCACGGTGAATTATGTAATGCTGCACAGTCTGAAATCCTCTCTTACAAATCCACAACTGTGAAGAGGAACCAACTTATGAAAAAAGTTCTGATCCAATGCTCTAACACAGTCTCTACCGTGAGCAGCATGTTTTGGGACTGTTTCTTTTTTTTTTTGTAACCGACTCCAAACGACTATGCAGCTCCGCAAGCGGCATCAAATTAATTAACAATGACTTACAATACAAAGCACTTTGAACTGAGTGTGTGCTGTGAACAGAGCCAGATTGACGGGAAACTTTGACCCCGCAGGCCTCCCCACAGCAGTTGCTTATGACTTGCCTCCCTTGAATTCCCCTCTGGTGCACTGCCAGGAGCACAGACGCTATACCCTCCAGAGCTGAGTGTTTATGATTAAGTATGCAGGTGTAATGATGCGAAAACGTAATGTATGCGTCTTTTAGTGGGAGTATGTGAACAGAATTCACAAATTGCCACTAACTACTGCAAACAGATACACCCGGTTACCCATTTACAAACATATCTGAGATGAATGGAGCTGAATTATTTAAAGCATCATTATGCAACAAGACACTCTCTCTGCTAACAGGCAAAATACTTCTACAGAGAAAAACTTCACATTATTTTATTAATTGTCTCTTTTTAAGTATTTCAAACCAAAGTATGTCATGGCTGCTTAGGCAGCAGCTTTTATTTAAACATAAACTCAATGTTAGGTATGTAGCAAGTGTTTGGATGCTGAGGACGGAACATGAACCGATGCCCCGGGATATTTAATGAGGTGCATGCAGATGTTTTAAACTCCGACCACATCTGCAGCTTGCGCACAAACTGAGGAATGACTCTAAAGCAAACTAAGCACGAGTGGAACAGTGGTGCAGTGGTTATGAATATCGCCTCATAGCAAAAGGGCCCTGGATTTGAGACTGTCAGCTGCCTGGCATCTTTTTTTTGTTTGGTATGTGGATGTTGTCCCTGCGCCTGTGTGGGATCGCTCCATTCTCATTAGGCTAATTAGTGATTCTAAATTGCCTGGAAGCATAAGCGGCTGTCCTTTTCTCTCTGTGATAGATGGGTGACCAGTCAAGGTTGTACCCCACCTCTTATCCTATGACAGTTGGGATAAGCTCCAGGCTAGCATGGCCCTGAACTGGATAAGGAGTTAAGAAAGTGGATAGATAGAAAAACATGCATCTAATTAAAAAGAGTAGAAAACGGTTTGTCTTAGTTTATTGTTTTTTTGTCGAAACAAATTGTGCAGGAGTGTAATTATTCATTACTAAATCTCCATCAGAGCAAGGCACATTTTCCTTCCTTAAGAAGAAAATGTAAAAGTAAATATGTAAGAAAAATTGTGTATGTTTCTGTTCTGTGTCCTGTGTACTGTTTGTTTGTATATGTGTCTTTTTGGCTGCTGTTACAACCAAATTTCCCCTTGTGGGACAATTAAAGGATTATTCTATTTTATTCTAAAATGTTGCTACCTTACAAAAATAAAAACTTCACACAAGTGAATCACACAAGTTTCTGTGTCACTGAAATATGGTGACTAATGAATCAACAACCCAATTATTTTCTTTTCACTAGCAGGGACCACATCCTCGGTAACGATGGGCGATGAGGGATGAGGAAGTGTGACTGATGCTGCGGTTTGGGGAAGGCCTCGAAGGGGACTGGCGACGGCTCTTGGGCCAGGGCAGATCCCCATGTACTAACGAGAAATGAATGAAGGAAAGGAAGAGAGGAGAAGAGGAGAAGAGAGGGAGAAATGAGGGGGAAGGGTGGGGCGTGAAAATGAGAACAGCAGGTATTGGAGGAGGGGGGCTTTTATAGGCTGAGGCCGGAGGGGGCGTGAAGGTAGGAGTGTTCCCGCTCCTGAAATTCAGATGATATCTCCACCAAAACAGTCCCCAGTTAATGTTCTGCAATATTACTTATCAATGAAGTGACTTGTGGATTCAGCGCCATTGTGTAGCACACACACACACACAAATGCACACACACACAGGAACACAAGTAAACACAAACATTCAAATATTCACTAAATGGTTGTAACACACAAAATCTTAGTCATCAGATGTCTACTACAATCACAACAGAGATATGTAATAATAAAAAGAAATTGCAAACATTTGCTGATCTTAGTATTCTGATAATATAACAGGATGGTGAACTTTCTCTGTTGACTCAGAAAACTGGTGCATGTCTGTGACTAGTCAGCTGTAATGAAAATAAATAAACAAACACCCCCCTCCCCAAATAGTATATTATGTAATGCTAATTTGGCAGAGGAACTACACCTAATTTCTGGTAATGGAGCTCGCTGATTTGTTCTGTTTTTCCTCCCAATTAATCCTCTTAAAGTGAAGCGAATATTCTAATAAGCGCACAACAGTCATGTTTTTTCCCCCTAGTTTTAAGAGTTCATAAATCAGCTGCTGACAGGTGTGTCTGTATATGCATCAGTCCAGTCCAGCACCAAATCTACAAACCCTTTCCAGGAATAACTTAGTCAGAAGCAACAACAGTGAGGGGGTTGGCTATGCAAAACATCAGATAAACCGTGGGTGAGGTAAACATCTTTCTCAAACACCATGCGCATACAAATACACACAGCACACGGGGGGCTTGAGGGTGTTAGAGGTTGTTATTCATTATCCACACGACTGCATTCCAGGATTGGACAAAAAAAGAGTTATCGCCACCATCACTCTGAAGCAAGCGCATGAGAGGCAGACAGGGATTTAAGCAGGTTCTCAAACAAGATGCCCCCACCTGATAACCTCAGTGCTGCTGTTGCACTATTCCCACATGTCCTAATGCATTTACAAATGAGAGAGAGAGCGAGAGATGAAAGGAATGGGAAAGTGTGAAAAGGGTTGAATAGGAGGAGGGCAAGGCATGAGGAGGAAAAGCAGGAGGAGAGAGAGAGAGTGTGAACATTAACACTTAATGGAAGTGATGGAGAATGATAAGGACACCTGCTTCTCCGCTTTACAGGAAGTGACCTGTGAAGATGTGGCAACTACACCTGTGGCAGATTCAGTGTTGTCTGAGGGGGAAAGAACCTTTGCTGCTACCTCCCCCATCTCTTTTTCCTTCAGTACAAGAAATTTATTGAGGAATTCCTCTTCCTTCTTTTTATTGCTCAATATCTGATTTTAGACATTTGACCTATAGATACACCACATGCACTCAGTGACTCCTTGCATCATAAACGATTACATAACTCATGTATCTACCTTGCCTTATCCAACAAAGAGAGTGGTCATGTGAAAGACCTGCCTAGAACAGACATCAACCTTTAACACATTCCAGATGTCAAAGGTTGATGCAAAACTCTCTTACCTTTTTTAAACTCCTCCAGCATTGCGTCAAGCTTGGTGTCATTGAACACAAAATGCAACGGGTGGCTGTAAAACTTTGTGATGGTTTTGAGCGGAGTGCAATCATCCGGGTCCACGAAGGCCAGGTCCTTGACCAAGAGCAGATCCACTATATTGGACCTCTCGCCCTCGAAAACGGGGATGCGCGTGTAGCCGCTCTTCATTATCTCGGACATGGTATTGAAGTCCAGCGTTGCATCCCCAGGAATCATGAAGCAATCCCTCAACGGCGTCATCACGTCCTCTACAGTCTTAGTCCTGAGCTCCAGCGCGCCCTGGATGATGTTCAGCTCCTCTTTCACCAGATCGTTGTAGGGGTCCGTGACGCGCAGCATCTCCAGAAGCTTCTCTCTGTTGTACACGGTTCCTATCTCCTGTCCGAGCAGGTAGTCCAGCAGCTTACTGACTGGGTAGGACGCAGGGAAGGTAAGCAGCATGAAGAACTTGGTGAGGAATATGGTGTTGGCTCCCACAGCGAGGCCGTGCCTGGAGCAGATGGCCTGTGGCACAATTTCCCCAAAAATGACTATACCGATGGTGGACATGACAACAGCAATCAAGCCCGAACCGGCGATATCATCCAGCAAGATGGTTAGCGTGGTGTTCACTAACACGTTCCCGAGCAGAAGAGAGCATAGCAAATAATTCCCTTGGCTCCTGACCGGCTCTATTTTTTTGGCGTAATTCTTCTCCCTTTCCGTGCCGCAGTTCTGCACTATCTGGAGCTCCATGGGGTCCAGAGCCATGAGCCCCAGGTTCAGCCCGCTGAACATACCGGACAGGCAAAGCAACATGGAGATGAAGATGACCTGGAGCCAGAAAGGCAGCAGAAACTTTTTCTCCTCCACCACTATCACTTTGGTGTCATCCCCATCGTGGTAGATCCAGGTGTTCTCCGTCCGCGGGTCGTGCATCCCGGCCACGGCTGGTGTCGAGGTGGCGATGCAAAGGTAATACGTTTTACTCCTCTCCGTCTTTCGCAGAGGTTTGACCTCAATTTCAACTATACCGGATGTCTTTCGATTCAGGATGATGTAGGGCAATATCATTATATCCGAAGTCCTAAAACCACAGGGATGCAAGCCGGACGAGTCCTCCTGGCTCTGGTTATCCCCCGAGGAGCTGTCAATGCTCCCAATCGCCCGGCTCCGCTCATGTTCCGTGAAAGCAATTTTGGACCAGGTCTCGTTGTTGATGTTCTGCCCGTACACTCTTAATTTTACCCGAGAGCGTTCACTCACCCGCAGGTAGCCCTTATCCATGAAGGAAATGTCGTCCGTGTCCTCCAGTCGGAGCCCTATGATGACGGTCTCCTCGGACCCTTCCTTGCCACTTGTCGGGGTGACACAGCAGCCAGTGACAGTTAAGAAAATCATCGCCAAAGCTCGGACCCGGTTAAGTGACGCCATTTTTGCAGCGGTGGGTGCTTGGGATAACGGTTCTGCCATATTGATAACAACTGGCAACCAACCTCCTGAATGAAAAGGGCTTTTAAAAATCAGAGCCAGTCGGAGTCCGCCTTCATCTCCGCCCAGGGTTGCCGTGACTTGTGCATCGGGACCTGCTCGTTCCCACTACGTGTCCGACACTGATGACTCGCGAGCGCAGGCTTACGGGCCAACTCGTGCCTCCCCTGGTGTCCCCGATACAGGCGACGGCGACGACCAATCGGGAGGTTCCGCTGGCCGGGAGGCGGGGCGTCCGCAGCCTCCTTGGCGAATCAAATTCCAAAACAAGTGCACCTCATGTTAGGAGACAGATAGGACTTTACTCGTGACTTCTTAAAACATATCATGCTAGAAAAGACAACCACAATATCCGGTCTAAATGTTTAAAAAAGGCACGTGCAAAGATTAAAGGTTAACTAAAATAAATACTACAACATGTTTTATCTATATAGAGACTATCAAAGGTTGTGACATGTTAATTTGTTTTCCTCCTATCGCATTGCATCATACTGCATGCTGAAACTCCGAAGCACTATCTATATCATGTCTCATTTTAATGATAGGTATTACAGTGGACAGTAATATGTTCTTAGACTGACTAACTTGAAGAGGTTAAAGTTGTCAAAACCATTAAACACATATACATGTACGTCATTGAGATGTGTAATACAAAAAACAATTTCTTTAATACAATTATCTCTTATTAGCCTATTTATCTTTTCCCCCTTTAAACTTAAAATGAAACTAAAGTGAGAGATCCTGACCACCATGGCTTGAACTGGTCCCCTTAACCAAAGCTTTTCCCAAATACAAATGTGCATTTGTACCTTTAGAAATAATGCACTACATCATAGGAGCAAAGATGAAAATAGAAGAGTCATTTCATTAATTAATATTTATTGTGTTTTATCAGAAATAACACATAACCATCACAATAATGAGAAATAATTTGTACACTTTTGTTGAAGCATATCTTAAAGCCAGTCTGCAAAACAATTAAGCACCGATTTACTAAAACAAAGGTTTTAAGGGAAGTAAAAAGTATTGTGTGAATAAACAATGTCAGTTTTATGGGTAAAAAAATAATTAGACTAAGCAGGCATATGACAAAATGAGGCACAAATGAAGAAGTTGCTCTTCTTAATACTGCTCATGGTTGTTAAAAGGTTTTAAATTTGTTGCATTTTTATTTTACCTTACTAAAGTTTTCCTTTTATCTATACAATATAATTATGTTAATGAATTGCTACCATATTTAATCCTTTCATAAAATATTAACTGGGAGCACTTGCAGAACCCTTAAATCCCTCAAAGTGATATTGTTATCTTGTTTGCGCAAGATAATTTATAGCCTAGGTACTCAACATGTGGCCTGTGGACCAGTGTCAGACTTCAAAAATGTTATGTGGCTTCTAATCACCCTTGATTCAACAACAGTTCAGTCAAAACCAATGGATAGTACCGCTGAAAACTAGAAGCAGGGAGCAGATCTCTTCAATTTTAACTATTTTCTTTGACATTATAGCAAAATAAACCACCCTAACCTTAATTTAAAAAATAGTTGGTACAATTTAACAACCACCTCACTCTGATAAGACAAACTAAAATTATTTGATGTGAGATTTCTTTTCCTTATGGTCCTAAATCATATGCTGGCTCCTTAAATTGGCTCATATGCACTTGAAGCAACTTCAAATACAAACACTTTGATTACACAATAAAACATTTTAAAGTCATCAGCAGAACTCATTTCTCTGCAGGCCATACACTTGTAGTCCTTCACATAGTCATTCAGTATGTGAAGCAAATGGTGGCTTTGTGTAATTGCAATGCAGGGTGTTCCAAAGTGAAACTAAAACTTGACCAGCTGAGATGTCTCCATTATACACTGGGTGGGTGAAGTTGTTTGAGCAACCAGTATCTATTAAATTATGATCTACCCACAAGGTGTTTATTGTTTATCGATGTAATGAAGTTGTGAGGTCATATATGAGGAACATGATTATGTTTAATTAAAATGAATGAATTAATACTCATGGAAGTTCACCAAACATGTAGACATTATTGGTAGGCAGGAAGCTGAGCCTGTTTCTTTGTGCTCTTCCCACCATCATTTGCAGCAGCCAGCAGACTGTGTGCTGCAGCATCCCCCAGTGGCTGATGCAGGGCCTTGCACACCCAACTTCAGGGCCAGCTCAAAAGGGTCCTCAATGCCAGCCTGTATGAATAATTCAGCCAAGCAGAAGCATTAAAAGAACAAGCACCCAGTTACAAGAATGTATCATGTAACATTTGTGTTTCATCCCAAATCACTGTAAGCAAGGTCACAAAATTGAAGAAGTGAATCCAGGTACTATTACGGTACATTATAACAGAACACCGGCTCTTCTACATGGAGTCTTGTTATGGCCCTGTGCTTCCTTTATCAGTCGCTGGTTGTTCATTAAGTCACAATTTCAAAGCAGCTGTTCTTTCCATGAATAAGACCAAAGGCTTTTTTATTACTATTATCAGCACACTGCTGTAGTGATTACAGAAAACTCTTTCAGACGAGATTTCACACTGTCCAAACTGTTAATAATGAGGTGGATTTTGATAAGCCTTTACCATTTTAATTTACTTCTTTTTCATATCAGAAGAGAAAAAAAACACTTTAATGAGCGGTTAACAAGTTAGAGAACTCATTTTTAAAAAATGTAAAGCGGTGCTGTTAGAGGTGTATGTGTATAAAATGATTGCAAGCCCCGATGAAATGGTATTCTATTAGCTGAGTGTAGAACATTCCTTCTTGTTCAAGGTTCCCCAGCATGACTCCACAGTCTGGTTATGAGTCCAAGACAGCTGCTTGACCTTGTGCTCGTGCATGTGTGTATGTATGTTTGAGCGGTACGTGAACGTCCAAGAATGTACAGCATGCAGAAGCACATGCATGTGTGTTTGTGAGCACAGTTTGACAGAGGCGCTCTGCCCTCTGGGTGTGTCACACAAATTGATACCAGAAACATACTGACCCCTAATGTGTAAAAGAGACATCCAAGAATTTAAACACAACACTGACCTTAGGTTTGACTCCACAGGGCCCAGTGGGGCCCCCCAGTGGCTGGAAAGTAAAGTCCTCTGCAAATCTGGAATGTGTCAGTATGTTGGCCACCTCTCCATCCACCTCCACAACTTCATTGGCCTACAAAATACATCCAAATCTGAAATCATTTGCACAGTTTAAGCGAGTAGAAGGCTGATGTATATTCTAATTCAGAATATACAGACCGTGAAGGTGTACTGACAGTCAAACTGGAAACTATCCTCTGCCCCTGTAATGCCCCCATTATATATGACTTTGCAGTTCTTGGTGTTCTCCTTGGGGACCTTAAACAAGCGGTATGTGGCAGAAACAAACTTGAAGTCACCTGTATTAAACACACAAGACTGAAATTAAAAAATAAATAAATAAATTTCAGGTCATACAAGAAGGTTAGCAGCCCTCAAAATGTAAAATAACTTGGAATCTTGTAATGTTACATTAGTTGTAACTGTAGCTACATAAATATAGGTTAGGAGAAAACCAGCAGTGACATAATAGTGCAAGCTAACTTAGTAATGTTTATTTGTAGGGTTAATCTATAAAATGTTCTTCTTTAAGTACTTGTGCAAAAGATTCTCTGATAGCATCATTCATGTCGATTGTGCCTGTATGTACAACTGACATGAATGTCACTGGATATTTACTCTTTTCCAGAGCTCTGTAAACTCCAAAGATGGCAGTGTGGGAAAATCCCAGTAGATCATCAATTTCTGAAATAATCATACCAGCTTATCTGGCACTAACAACCACGCCACATTCAAAGTTACCTAAATCACCTCCCCCCCCCCCATTCTGATGCTCGGTCGGAACTTCAGCAGGTCATCATGACCATGTCGACATGCCTATGCGCACCGAGCTGCAGTCATGTGATTTACTGACTAGATATTTGCATTAAAAAGCAGCTGAACAGATGTACCAAACAAAGTGGCTGTTGAGTGTAATTCTGTATCAAGCAAATAATGCAAAAGTCAAGCAAGTAAAAAAGCTGTCAAACCAAGAATGTCCTGCAGTTCCTTGTTGTCAACAGTGATGACACTGGCCGTAACCAGCCGTGGGGGGCTGAAGCCCACTTTTTCAGCCAATTGCAGGAGATCCTTCCAGCAGAGTGCTCCAGCAAGGCACTCACCTGCAAAGATAAAACAGACTATGATATTCTGGTGGGTGCTTGTCAATTTATGGCAGTAGAATATTAATTAGACGCACCCCATAACACTTTGTGATTTTTAATTTCCTCTGTTAGTCTTCCATTGCTGTAAATGTCACTGAAGTACAGCTCACCACCATCCTAATGAGGAAAAATGAGAAAGTGTATGTAAATGTATAAATATTTGCTTAGCTTTGCTCTCATAGTTTTATGATTGAAGATTTAATAACAATATTTAAAAAATGAGAAGCAGCGTACCTTAAGTACTTTGTAAGCTTCAGTCAGTACCAGCCTCTTGTCTGGAGAAAGATTCACCACACAGTTGGAGCTAAGCAAAAGCAGAAGATGTTGAAAACTGTTATTCTATGATTATATATTGTTAAACTGCACACAAAAAAGGATTAGTAAGACACCTTACATAATTACATCGAACGAGTCATTTTCCAGACCTGCCTCGGTCAAGGCTTCGATGTAGCCTTGGACAAAATTTATATTTGGCTTCTTGTAACCAAACTCTTTCATATGATGGTCCACATAGGTCCTGGCCAACTCGAGCTGGAATTTAAAAAGAAGAAAAAAAAAGAGGTATTTATCAGAATTTATCAGTATCACTCAATAAGTCCAAAACTTTTTGGTTGTATTTAAGGCATGCATGCATACAGAACAGAGTTTTGTCTTTACAAATTAAGAAGTTGAAAAATCTTCACTTAGAAGATTTTAACAGCCTTAAATAGAGTTTTGGAGATATTCTGAGTTCAATTCAGTATCATTTAACCATCAGCTAGGATGCACCGATTAATCATAAGGCCAATACAGCGATACGGATGTTCAATACCTGGCCATCAGTCATGTCAATACCAGTGACATGTCCCTTCTCACCCACAAGCTGACTCAACATATAGCAGTCCCTCCCAGTTCCGCTGCCCAAATCTAGTATCCTGCAGCCCTCTAAGCATTCTGGCACAACCAAACCACAGCCATAGTACCTGTGGGAGACAAAAACATATCAGGTTCACTGATTTTGAAGTGTGACTAGAAGAACAGAGAGGTCAGCAACCCACTAACCTAGCAGTGATTTCAGGGTGTACTTTCTTCAGTGCCTGGCGAATGAAGTCAGGGGTGGGCTGGACTGGAGCCACACAGGCATTGGTCTTTAGGTCTGAGGTTTTCTTCAGCCTCTTGCCATAATAATCCTGTTTTGACAAAGAAATCTTGGTAACAGTAGCTCCTCATTATGAAGCAGACTATTTATTTATAAATAAACAGTTTGTTTGCTCCCGTTATCTCAGCAACATAAATAAAATCCTTTGGGACCCATCTCACCATGATGATGCACTGTTTGAACATCTACCTTCAGGCAGACGTTTCAGAGCCATAAAGACATAATAGACTAAGGAGCTTAGTCTGTTA